>NC_140296.1:53030734-53699901 GCF_964211825.1 Aythya ferina
CCAAAAATATTTCATGTACTGAGAAGAAATGCTTCAAATGCTGTTTTCTCATCTTGATTCTTTGGTTACCAGTAAATTCAACAGCGATCAGGAATGCCCATCTGGACACTGGAAGTCAGGCATCAGTACATATATGGATAGATAGTTTGAACAGTACCTAAATCATGTTTAGTCTGTTCCAGATATTCCCAGTAAATTCTGCGGAAATAAATAAATAAATCGATAAATAAAATTAAATAAACCCAGTAAATTCCATACTGGTCTGAGTACAATATATCAGAAATGCAGGAATTATCTGTGTCATCTGTGTCAGGTGGGTATGGGAGGTTGAATCCATTCTCACTTCTCAGAAATTATGTAGATATCGTTGTTTCACTGCACATATATCTTCCAGCTGAACACTGTAAAGATTCACTTTTCTGTTTGTTTGTTTCATTTATTTTGTTAAAGGAACTTCTGCAGGAAGTTTGTCCACCTTAGCCTGTGATGCCTACAATTTGTTCAGAAATTGCTTTTAAAAATAGTGGACTAGAGACAACATTTAGAGGCAAAACTACCATGCAGACAGACATTTATCAATTGCAAAGGTGCAATTTGAATGACCAGGGTCTCTACAGCTGATCCCATCACTCAGGATATCTTTGAAGATCTAAAGTTTTGAACTTGTCAGCTATTTAGCTGTCCCTAGCTTGTAAAGTTCTCGTAGTATGGATGGGCTCTATTCCCCATTATCATCCTGTAACAGGCAGCAGGCAGCACTGGAGTCTTTCATATTCTTTCTAGGTACCCATCTCCTAGAAGTGTGGTCTGATTGTATCAGAGACCATTGGCAGCAAACTCACAGGTAGCAGTTTTTGCCTGTAAGTATTTGAAAGCCTATCTTCTTGGAAGAAAAAAAAAGAAAAAAAAAGGCAATTTGGCAATTTTTGAAATTAAAAATTTATGAAATTTGTATTTTTTTCCATTTAATATTAAAACAAATGTAAAATATTCCTGAATATATTTATTTTTCAGCCAGATATATAACTTTCCTGATGTACTTGTGTACCCCCCAGAAAGCAAGATATAAACAAATGCAAACACATACATGAAGACAAAAACATATTTTAGAAGTAAAAATACAGTTACTTCAGTTAAATATTCATAGAATCATAGAATGATTGAAATATTGAAAATCTCTCCTACACCTAGATTTTTTTTCTAGATGCTCTGATAAAACTATATTCAGCTGAAAGTATCTTTTAGATGTTTTATTAGCTAAATTGGTTTATTGTGTGCTTTGAAATCATTGAATATGATTCCTGTTTCTTTCTCTGGGTGATTTCTTGTTTTTGCATTAGTTTGTACGAGAAACAAATTGAAATAGATGTGCTGAACATACAGATATGAAGCAGTTTGCCCAGTAATAAATGCTTCAAGACAGTTTTCTATTCTTCCAGTTAACCATTTGGGATAGTTTAGTGGTTTGGGTAGCATTAGTAACAGAGATACAAAGTTATATAATATCTCAAGCTAGATATTATCAGTGCAGACTCAATAAAATCTAACCTTTTTGAAACAATGTTTCTCTGAATATTTGAGTGGATTTTGATAACCTTCACACATTACTGATTTTCACATTGTTTAAAAGATCACGAGAGAATTCCAGTCTTGGAAAAAAAAGTTAACTTTGTACTGTAAATATTGGAAATATTTAGAGAGCAGCAGATATTCAGAACAATAGTTCTTTTTAATATATTACAGTTCAGCATTGTTGATTCAGAAGTAATTACATAACATAAATAAAAGTTTTCTTAAAAGTAACTTTTCAGCTCTTATTGGCATCTAACTTAGAAATAATATAGTCAATAAACACTTTTGTTTGGATTTCAATAAAGGACAAAAAACAACAACCCAGCCTAAAAATAGACAATTAAATAAAGACCAGCTTTTAGTATTTCTTGCCTATCAGCTAGTCATTGCTGTGTAAACCAAAAATAAATTTTGGCAGGGAGCTATGAAATCTATTTAATACAGAATTTAAACAAAACCAAAAAACTATTACTTGGAAAAAAAAAAAAAAAAAAAAGGTTTCTATTTCACTGAGCTGTATATTGGCAACTTCACAGCAAATCTATGTGTCTGGAAAGCTGAAAAGAATTCTTCATGTGTCATGTTTGTGCTAGGTTTAGACCTAGCACATATTAATTTCATTCTTCATATTAATTATTTCATTCTGTAGATGAAGGGGTCATAAAAAAAAATAATCTTTAAAACTAACACTGAAATATTTCGATCAGCAGTATTTGCCTTACTATTTGGCATGGAATGAAGAGTTCACTTTGAGTTTCATCAGGTAATATGAGAAATTCATTATCCCTAGTAGATTTAAATTACTCAGATTTAATACAAGTTAAAATTATATGTAACAATATGGCATTTCTTAGTTTCATCAAATCCCACAAGGAAAGGTGAGAATGTTAACATTACATTGGTTTACTAAAAATTTGGTTTTCCAAAACCAAAAATACTTCAAGAAAAGTCTCTTTGCCATTGTACGCCATATTTTCCATCTATTTCTTTTACATTATTAATATATTTATTGTTGTTTATTTATATATGTTTATTTTTTATTTTGCGTATTATATATTGATTATTTTAATTAATTATTTTAAATTATTTAACTATTTGTCTCAGTGGCTTTCCTTAGCATTTGTTACTAACTGATATAGAGTTACATTTTTTACAACTATAATAACATACATACAGAGATGTCTCAGACTGTGTCCCTTAAAAACACTACACACATTATTGCTGTGTGTATTGGAAGACATAAATGAGAATAGATCAATATAATAAAGTGGAGAGTGGAAAGTAACTATTTCTATGGTTAAAGCAATAGTCAAAATAGTGAAATGCTTAAATCATTTATACCAAAATACTGACGATGACATAATAGCTTGTTTTTTATAATGAACAATCTATATATTTGTGTGTATGTTTTCTTTGTTTTGGTTTGTACTTCAGAGTATATAAGAAAAGTAATACAATAAAAACAGACACATATAAACCTACATTGTACACAGAAATATCTCCATAATCAAGACTTTTGAATGTTTTGAATGTTAATTTTGAACGTAATAGAAATATTTCAATAGTTACAAAGGATAGAAATTGAAAGTATATACCTTTCCACAAAAATAAAACAAAACCAACAAAAACATATCTGCTATTGATATATCTTTGACTAAACATGTGCTTCAAGAAACTGCAAAGTTGCTGAATTTCTGCCCTGTGGAAAATTTACAATTTTGTCCGAGGAACAAGTATCAGTGAAACTCACCATAGAGCAACTATATCTTTTAAGAGAAAGCTTTACTAAAATATCATCATTTTCACGCTTTATGCTTGGAGGCAGACAATAAACCACTGACCTTGTAAATCCAGTCTTGCCAACACTAAAAGAAGTTATAATGAATCTTATGGTAAGCTTGCTGGCACATGCTTTATTTTCCTTGACTTTCTGTGCATACAGAGTGATCACTGGGCTAGGATTTCTGGGTTTCCAGTCTTTCAGATATCATGTAAAATGGTAGAGGCAGCAAATCTGTAAATGTTTCTTTATGGGAACAGTGTTGTAAAGGTATAGAGGGTATCCATAATTAGACCAAATGTTGTGAACACAATCAAATTAGGTAATCATGCAAATCTTGCTGATTTCTAACACACTTGTTCCTTAACATTCACCTTGATTTTACATCAACATTCCTAATGCTGACAACTGTAGTCTTTATTTATTCATTTATTTTTAAGGAAAGACAGTTAATTCTTTCTTCTTTCTCTTGTAAAATATCTGAAAGTACATCAGGGTGTTCTTAAATAAATATGTATTTATTTACATTTGAATCAATTATTTTGGAAAATATGGTCCAGATTCCTTCTATACTGAGATCACCAGTGGAAAAGGCGGGGGGCGGAGTTGGAGAGAGAAGGAAAATGGATGGAGCAAGTAATTTTTGTTATATAAACTGAAATTTTGGTCTAGGAAATGTGGATTTGAGTAGTAATCTTTTTCCTTCATATTCACTCTACACGGTAAAAATGCTGAGCACAGACTTGCTGTAGCTTTAATAGTGTTATGGAATATTTAGACCACAAATTATTTTAAAATACTCCTTAAGTGCATATACATATTATTTATTTATTACGTTATTATTATATAACATTATTATATATTATATTATTATTGTATGTTAATATTATATTTTTATTTATTATTATTTTAAAATATTCCTTATATATTTATATATATCTATATTGCCATATGACAGGCATGGAGGAAAGTTACTCATTTTTAGTCATATGTTTCTCAGGTTCATAGCACCAATAAAGAACCCATAAAAATCACCTTCATTCCCAGAGGTACAATATCTTTCTGGGTAAAGTATTTGTACAGAGGAACACTTTGAAAAACATCATCTGAATACAATGAATTAGGAAGAGGCTCAGAACAGATTTTCTAGTGCCTAGATTGTGCTTGGGGATTTGACTATGACAGTGCTAAGTACAGTGTTTCAGGTAAGTATCTGTCAACATTCAGCTAGTAAAGGATTTCCCTATTTTTAAGAAATTTATTTATTTAAAACATATGAATTCATTTCAAGTCAAAAGTGTTCCTGACATAAATAATCTCATAATAGAAATCATTTAAATTTGGTTTTGATTTTATGTCTTTTAAAGATCAAAGGCATCTGCAAATTATAGAAGATCAAGAAAATATGTCAAACTGAGTAAGCATAATAGTCTTATGGTAAATATTAAGTATTTGAAATGTTGTCTATATTTTCAATAAAAATAAACAACAACAACAAGTATTCCAAGAATTAACAAAACATTCCGTAAGTTTGCTCAAGACAAGATTATCAGGTCAGGCTATCCTGTTTGTGAGCACTTATACTTGAATTTATATAATTGGAGAGATTTTGGGTGGAGAGATCATGTAGAAGTCCAGTTAATAAATATTAATTCCATTTGAAGAGGATTTCAATCTACCTCATTAACAGTTAACAGTTCCACAGACAAATGGATTCCATTTTGACCATTTAGTCTGGTAATGTGCATAATGCAGGCCATTAAATTTCAAAACACTGTATTAAGGTATCCACATATATTCTAGATGTATTATCTAAAAACTTGTTTAGGTATATATATAGGCTATATATAAAGACTAGGTATATATATAGCCTATATATATATATATAGGCTACAAAGAAATTAAGAGGGCTGGAGCACCTCTCCTTTGAAGAAAGGCTGAGAGAACTGGAGATTTTCAACCTGAAAAAGAGAAGGCTCCTCATTGCAGTTTTTCAATACTTGAAGTGGTCTTATAAAAAAGATGGAAAGCAACATTTTAATCGAGCTGATAATGGTAGGACAATGGGGATTGGTTTTAAACTATAAGAGGAGACATTTAAATTAGTTGTTAGGAGGAAATTCTTCATGCAGAAGTTGGTGAAGTACTGGAACAGGTTGCCCAAAGAAGTTGTGTATTCTCCATTCTTGGAAATGTTTAAGACAAAGTTGGATGAGTGCCTGGGCAACCTAATCTTGTGGGTGGCATCCCTGCTCATGGCAGGGAGGTTAGAACTAGATGATCTTTAAAGTCCCTTCCAATCAAAGCCGTTCTGTGATTCTGTGATTATATGGAACATGTTAATGGAACAAACCTTTGCCAGGGGAGGTTCAGACTAGACATAAGGAAAAAAAATATTTAATGAAAACCATCTCATCAATGGCCAAACACTGGAACAGACTTACTCTTGAGGTAGTTCATTCCCCGTGCCTATCAGTGTTCAAGAGGCATTTGGATAATATCCTAAATAATATGCTTTAACTTTCAGTTAGCCATGAAAAGGTCAGACAGGTGGACTTGATCTTTGAAAATTCCTTGCAATTGACCTACTCTAATTTTTGAGGACAAGAATAGTTTCAGGGCTCCGAGAGGTATCATATGTTTGAAACTTTCATATCCAGGCTCAACTCCACTGTAAATATTTCCCTTTCTATTAATGTCCAATATATCAGCTCTAGGAGGAGCTAGGCACCTCAACACCTCAACTTAACAAGTCTCTAGGAAACATACACAAAGGGTATGTATGTGAATTATTGTTCTTTGTTGTCAGGTGTACATTCATAAACTCTTGGGTATAAGCTTGCTCTGCTGTGCTGCCTTTGGAATCTGAGACCAATCTTTACCATAATGCTTCTTTCTCTCCTAAAAGTTTTTATCTGCCAAAATCATTCTGTTACCATCTCCTGTTCTTGTATTGTCACTTAAAAAATTGTTGATGCTTCATCTGTTAATACTTAGATTCATGAAGAACATTTATTTTGCTTAAAGGACAGGAAATGGTCAGGATAAGGGCTTGAAGTCTTGAAATGGAAAGAAAGCATACAAAATGACTCCACAATATATCCTGTCACCCATGCATGAAAAAGTAGTTTCTTTAACATTTTCAGATGACTCCTCACTGACAATACTAGAGTTCAATTTACCATGCCCCACTGGAAATGGCTTTATGGCAGTTTTAGTGTCTCCCAAGCACCAAAAGTAGTTCTTGTAGAGGTCTTCTTCATTTATTTTCTTTTCTATGCTTTTCAACTGTCATTCATTGTTCGCTCAACTTTTTCTGTCTTGGATTAAAATCTTCAAGCTAAAACTCAAGACTATGAAAGTTCATCTGTTTCTCATCTATCTGTACTCATGTTCTTCATGAAGAGGTACCTTGTGAGTAAAAAGCTACTTTGAAAAAAGCTATATGAATTATCAAATATTAATTAAGCAGAAATAGCAGTGTGTTTTTTTGTTTGTTTGTTTGTTTGTTTGTTTGTTTTTTAATGTTTCACTGTAAGTTAAGTTAGATGGGCTTTCCTTTTCAGTTAGAAGTAAGGAACAGTAAGGAACTTATAATGTATTACTTACAATATATAGCTTATTATAACTATATTATATTATAAGAAGCCAAAAAACTCTTGAAACAATATACTTTTTGTTTCTCTCTTTGTTTGTTTCACTCATATCCACACCACTCACCTGGAAAACAAGGAAATCACCTTTTTCCTCAACCTTTTTTTTTTTTCTCCTACATGCTATCCTGAGACTTCTTGTTAAATTCTATTATTTATTTATTTTTTCTTTCTCTTATAAGCCTGAAAACTGACAGATAAACTTTTCTTAGAAACTGCTTTTCCCTAGTCACACAAAAAAAGCTAATCAAGTTGATGATCAGCTTCTTTAGGCTATGGGGTGTGAAGAGCAGAACAGATGTATTCAAGTACGGATGTCTGGGAGCCAGAAAAACACTACTATTTGTATGTTTCTGAATAAGAACCATATATTTATGTGTAACCTGCCTACAGATATGAATTCTGCCAGATCAGCTTTGCCAGTGAGAGGTAGCACTGCTACAGGTAACAGGTTTAGTCTTTGAATTGCTGATGGTTACCCTTGAATTTCAAGAATGCACTAGTTTCAGTGTTTAAATGCTCATGTTTTGTACCTTCAGCTAAAAAATCTTATGCTTGTGGGATGTACACAAGACTTTCTATGACATTTCATAATAAATATACTAAATACACTGAGGAATGCAGATCAATATTCATCAGCAAACACATAGTATTTTTCAAAGGCTTTCATCTAACCTGAAAGTAAATGAACCACTCTGCCAAAAAGGGCTGTCTCTGAAATGAAAATTTCTATGAAAAAATGTATTTTTTAGACCTCATAATCTGAGCAGAAAGTGCAATTTTAAAAGGATACTGGGAATTAAACTCTTTTGAGTCTTATGCTTTTGGTACATTTCCAACATTATAGTTTAGCTAAAACTTGAGGAAACAAAAGTTGTCCCAGGAAGGAAGAGAAATTAGTAACTAGGGAAGATCTCTGTTTTTCATTCTTTTCTATAAGTAAAAACAAACAAACAAACAAAAACAAGCACCAACAAAAACCAACAAAAAAGTGTTTTTGTTTACACGGAGGGAATGGACACATGGGCATCAACCTTCTCTACTGTTCCATACTTTCTTCTTTGTTGGTAGTCCAGTTTTTGATGTGAGTTCAGGTCAGAAATCAGCAGCAGATTATATTTTTCTCATCATGTTTCTGGGTGCTTTATGGTGTTATGTTTGTCTGACAAATGAAGTCCTTTTCCAGGTTAAAATATCATGATCCTTATCTCTCTTGACAATACTTATCTGATCCCACATTGAAGTCGTTCTAAGATGCAATAAAACTACTTCAGAAAAAAAAAAAAAAAAAAAAAAAAAAAAAAAGATCATAGAACTGATCACTCTCCACTCTGACTTAGTTCTCTACGGGGATCTTGCACATGGCAACAGGTGGGTTTATATTCCTACATCTGGCAGACAAGATGAGGAAATCACTACAAGCACTCATACCATGTATATCAAGCATTACTGATTTACTGATGAAAAATAAGCACAGTTTAATATATCAGTGTTTGGGCAGATTAAGCTAATATACATGTTATATTTCCTTTAAAGATAGTAGAATAACTGGTGTTCTAGGTGGAATAACTAGAATAAATTGCTAAAATTACGTAATCATTTTATAAATGTGGAATGATTTCACTTAACTTCTAGAAAAGATGTGCTTTATACCTTTATTTTAAAAGCAACATCTAGACAAACAGTAAAACAATGAACTGCTGCAGTGAAATTGAGTCATAAATCTTGGAAATCTGAAAAGTTTAAATAAATAAATTATTATTATTATTGTTATTATATATATATTTATATTATATATATATATATATTTGTATATATGTATTTTTTAAAGGGCCTAAGTAGTAGCATTCTTCCTCAACCCAAACTTTCTCAGAGTTTGTGTCTTACTTTCACAAGTTTCAGTTCAAATTCATCTCTCTTCTAGATGATAGCATTCTTCAGACCAGAATTGTTGATTATAAACCTTCTAGAGCAAAATAATGATAATTTAAGAAAGATTAAAAAAAAAAAATAGAAAAGAATCATGTAGGTAAATTATTCTGAAGGACGGTAATTTATATGAGAATTCTGACTCAGAAATTAGCACTGAACAGATGAAAATTCAAAGAATGAAGAATGTGCTTACTTCTACCCAGTCTGATTTATAGAGCTTTAGCCCTACTATCACTTTGTATTGATTATGAAGCTTTTGCATAAGTTAATGATAAAGGTTAAAAAATAGAAAAAAAGATGGAAAGATGGAGTTCTTAATCTAAAACTGATGTTATTTACAATACTGATTTCAGCTCCCAAGAGCACTGAACATGTTTTATAATGAACATGGATTTAGAGGTTATTGGGCGAGAAAGCAATAGCAGAAGAGCTAATGAAGGTTACTGTGGTTCTCTCTGCCTCGGAGGAAAAATACAGTTATGTCTTTGTGTCCAAAACAAAAGCAAGTATTCTAGACATGAAATACTTTGCTATATGTTAAAGTCATCCTTCAAGCAAACCTAATATACGTTAACAGTTTAAACAAATAAAGTAATCTATTTGTGAGTCTCAAAGAATGCAAAATAAATTGATATGTTTTGATTTGTGACATCACTTGTCTTTGTTGCATTAAATCATAAAAGCTTTGTTTTCTACATGGAAATACTAAGTTCATTAATATATAATATGAAACAAATGCCACTGACAACTTTGAATGAAAACTTTCAAATACTAGACTAGAGACTTAATGTCTGCTGCTCTTGTAGTTCAAAGGACTTGTCAGACTTATATTAAGATCATTGGTTACACTTTTTTTTCCTCTCTAATATACAAATTTCATAAAACATATGCTGTTAAACATGATATGTCAGATTCATTTCCAAACATATGTCTAACCATGCAGAATTCTCTTAGTTGATGCTATTAGACAGGCTTCTTAACTGCTTTCTAATGACTGTAACAGCATTCCTTGTTTGTAGGTGAGATTACTTGCATCTTGGTATTGCCTGTGCATTTAAAATTGTTATTTGCATTGAATAGTGTATTGTTATTTTAGGTCAAATTATTTCCTCCAAATAAACACCTACTACCTATTTCAGAAAATTTCTTCATAACAATATCTATATTTATAAAATAATAGAATAATAGAATCATAGAATCATTTAGGTTGGAAAAGACTCTTAAGATCATTTAGTGCTTAGATAGAGCAAAACCCCAAAACAGCTCAGTACAATGTGTTTCAAAGAGGTCTTACCTGCACCTTGTTAAGGAGAACTACGTTATATGGGCAGTGGCATAACTTTCCCTGGAGAAACTGCTGAAATCTCTGCCACTTAAGAATAGACTGGATAAAGCAAAGATTACTATGAGGAAAAAAGAAAAAAAGAAAAAAAAAAAAAAAGTAATGATGGCATGATTGGCATCATACTTTGTATATGGAAACAAAAGTCCTAGTCATAAATTATCTCCCCTTGTGAAGGCAAGATAGAGGTAAATTATCAATAGACATTTCACTGTCCTACCTTGAATTGTAGCAAATAAATCAGGTTTATACTTTGGTGTTTGTACTCAAGGTCCTGGTCTGGGATTTGAAACAGGTTCCTGACCTACCTTTCCTAGAAACAGACGTGAAAACTTGTATGATTGCTTTTCATTGAAAGAAATAACTGGCCAGCAACAGAGGCGAGGTGATGACCAACACCCACCTCGCTACAGTCTCCTTTAAGGTACCTGTAGAGTGCAATAATGTCGTCCCTGAACCTTCTCTTTTCCAGGCTGAACAATCCCAGCTCCCTCAGCCGCTCCTTGTAAGACTTGTTCTCCAGACCCCTCACCAGCTTCTTTACCCTTCTCTGGACTTGCTCAAGCACCTCAATGTCCAAGTACAGAACCTTCCTGTGACACTAAGCAATTCTCTGAATTTTGGTAATTTCACTGGCTACATCTGTACCGCCAAGTATCTCAGCTTGCGCCTTGTCTCCTGGTTTCAGTTCCAGTTTTCCACTGGAAAACCGGATAAGTGTCAGTTCACTCCATGGTTAGGTGATAAGGAAAACCATCCCCATTCCAAAACAAACCTCATGTTCTGTGGATAATTCATTGCAAGGACTGCTTCCAAAAGGCAGCACAAGCCAGTCAGCTGAAGGTTTGGATTTCTCTGACTTAGAAAGTCCTTCAACAGTTGGCTTGTTATTTTCAAAACACTTTCCCATGCCTGGATATCATATCCCAGAACCTGTTATATGCTCCTCCAGTTTTGAGTTATTAAAACACCACCTGGTGAGTTGCAGCACAGCCCTCTTGTTTTTGTTTGATTGTTTGTTTCCAGGCACTTTGAACTAAAATAAAACAATAATTGGATCTTCTAGCCAAGGAGACAACCTCTGGCTAAGAAGGGATGCAGGACACTGCAGTACGTAGTTGTGATTTGTTCAGCAGTTTCTTCTATGAACTGATATCTGAGCACAGTAGACATAAGCCACTCAATACCACCTTAACTCAAGGATCTCCTTGTGGGATGTGTATTTAGTTATGTAAATATAGTTACAATGGATCTTTTCATATTTCAGAAGGAAATACTTTCATAGAATACTGGTTCCTCAGAGATGTTTGTGCACATTGGACTCTGATTCACTATTTTCCTGACAAAATGGCAGCCCTTCAACACCAAACAAACTTAATGCTGAAACCAAGAAATGCTTAAAGACAAAGTTATGACTTTGACTTAAAGTTTTGACTTTAATTCAAAGAAAATATTTTTTGATCATTCAGTAGTGAATGAACGAACAAAGAATTAATGTAATCAAATTCTGACTATATACCTATGTCTGAGTACTCCGTTTGCTTCTGCTGCATTTACTAATGTCTCTCTACATTCACTGTTGTGGAAGCTGCAACTTTGATGCAGTACAGGATCCAGTTGTCTAAATAGAAGTGCCAAATGCCACTGGAGATGCTTTAGTATATCCAAAACATCCTTACAGGGCTTTTTAAGAAACAAGCTTCTTTTGGATGGGTAGGTGTATGTCAAGTGCAATACACTCCTCCTCAGCATCTAACATGTCAGTAGATAGCGATGTTTAGGCAACAAAATCCTCTTTGTAATACACAGTATATACAGTATAGAAATGAAAAATGAAGTGGAATGAATAATGCCTTAGGTATCATCTGTGATTATCTTCTTAAACTCACCAGTTTAGTATCAGCATAAGACTACCTTATGTTACATTAGGGATGGTGCTCACACTTAAGCTATTTATTTCTAATACATACTGATGCATATAGCCACTATAGCAAAAAAGATGAAATTCTGCTCTGCCAAAACATGAGTTCATCTGTGATTTTAAAAAGAGCTGTACTGAATATTTTTAATGTATTTAAAAGACTCTGGCCTTTATAGTTAAAAATGATCTCATGCAACTGTGAAGGTTTAAGCACATTTTCAATCTTTGGTGCTTTTGTTTGTTTTGTTGTTTGTTTTGTTTTTGTTTTATTGCTTTTACTTTGCTTTCTTCTTGCATGATGCAAAGTAGTTGTAGAGAAAGTAGCATGAATTTATGAGAATTATGGAATAATTCATTCCATTTTATAAGGATTATAAATATGTATTCCTATGCTCCAGGGCACACATTAATCAGTGCCAGAAGTTAGGTGCCCCAGTGGTCTGGTTATCTAAATTGTTCACTATATTCTATCGCTACTCCAACCTCTAAAGCACCAGGCAATGGTCACAGGCAGAAGCAATTAGTGAAATAGAAACTTTAGTGTTTGGGAAAAATCTATGCATTTTGGTTTTGAACCTTTTCTGCTCTTTCACCTTACAGTTGCTGACAACCTATTGGGATTGACACAACCAGATACAATAATTTATTACACCCAAATTAAGACTTTAAACCTCACAAAATTACACAATGGGATAGGAATGAGAGCCATCTTACAACATACAATTTTAATATTGGTGAATCCTGTGCTAATTTTCTGTGCTGATTCATTAATTTAATTGATAGTGACAACAAGTATACAAAAGTTTATGTAGCTATAAATTCCATAAAGCAATCCTCCATTACTTCTAAATGAATCATTTTGACTCTTTAAGCCCTTTTCACATGAACCATGAATCAAACAGAACTTATATGAAAGACTACATGCTTGAGATGTTAAGAAGTCCATCTGAGTAAACTGATTTATAATTCAGATATGGCAAATTCGTGTGCATTATTAGATAATTTATTTTTCTTTAAAATTAAGGCCAAAAACCTCCCAAAGGAGGTTCCTTTCACTGGAAAAATGCTTGAAAATTTTGACTTTTTTTTTTTCTTTTTTTTAGCCTCTTTGAATCAGCTGTTAATTTCTTCTTCATTAAATGAAAACTAAAGAAACTAAAACAGACACATTTTTCACTATGTTAATTTCTGACAATTTCTCAACAGGGATATGGCTTATATCACTATTCCCCTCTTCAAAAGCCATTCAGTCAAAGAACGGTAAAGTAATGTGTGCGCTTTCTTTTCTAATACTTTTTATTGAAATACATTTTTGTTGTTCATTTGCTTTATTACCAGTGCTGAATTGTGAAACATTTAATACTTACAGAATCACAGAACAGTTGAGATAGGAAGGGTTCTCTTAGATCACCTACTACAGCCTTCTGCTCTTTTTCATTTCAGCTACTGCTCAATGGAGAAGGTAAAACTTATATAATATGTTAAAGACATACAGAGTTCCTAAAGAAGATGTATACACCATCTGTATGTGTACTATAAGGACCTATGTTCATGTGACAAATGCATATGCTTTCTTTTTAGGTATACACCTTACATGTAGATTCTGCAAATATAGATACAGTCATAAAAATATGAATATGGCCTCATTTGCCATATATCCTTCATAAGGTAGTTCTTCTCAGCCATCTTTCTCTCCCTTCATTGAGACTTCACAGCCATTATCACAAGAACTTCACTTGGAAGTGTCTCTGAATAATACTACTCATAGTTCATTGTTTCTACTTTTCTTTCTAAGAACCGGATACCATTAAGTATTTTGTGAGTTTTTTAAGATTAATGGCTTTAAAACACCATCTGGAGAATGATCTGATCAATACTGAATATTTCTTTTCTTATATATATATATATATATATCGTGATTTTTTAGTAAGCAAATTTATATGTTTCTTAAAGTAAGAAAAGGAAATTGTCACAGAAACCACTACATATAAACAGAAGCATGTCTAAGGCATTTGAACATAGCTCTGTGATCTAGTTAGCATAACTATATTTAGAAATGTTTTTGTATATTATAGAATTAGGAATAAAGCTGGGAGGAACAGTAAAAGAAAGGGAGAAGACCTTTAAAGGCTTTAAAGTTTCAGCTGGCAAAAATCTGATCAAGAAAATGGTAACTACTATGTACTTTTAACTTCTGGAATGCCAGTGCAAAGTTCTTTTCTCATTGTTGTTTTTTGTTGTTGTTATTTTGTTTGTTTGTTAAAATCAACTAATACCTTTTTTAATGTTTGGTTGCATAATCATTATTGAGATGTCTTTACAGTGAATTATAATAATCAAACTAATACTGTGTTCGCCTTCATAGGACAAAAATGTGTTGATATTCATCAATGTTGGTATTTTCTTGACACAATAAGGAGATAGTCTTAGCTCTTGCTATCTATAAGTTTCAGAACCTATTACTCTGTTATCACCATACCTTCATTCTTCTTAATCAATATGTTAGTCTTCTTTCTTGCCTTTTCCTATAAATTATGCCATTTACTTTATCAGTTGCACCTAAATCAAACTGCTTCTGTTTCAACAAAATGTTGTAGACCCTTACTGATATGAATAAATTCATGTCCAACTCCCTGCAATGTTGTCTTTTTCCAGGTATCTCGCTACTGTAAATTACATTTCTAAATTCATATTATACATATGTTTACAGTATAGCAGCCTTTCCTTTTGTTCACTTAAACTCTATGTATCTCTTTACCCTCTTCTAAATCTTCTTTATGATATTTTTTCTGAATTTTGGGACTTTGCTTGAACCAGTTATCAAACTGTTTTTTCTTGTTTGTCTGCTTGTTTGTTTTTTTCCATGTCTCACATGTTATCCTGATATTTAGATTATATATATAGTGACTGAAATAACTATGTGCCCTGCTTAGGAGAATTTTACACAACTTCAGAGGAATGTTGTCTTGTAAAAGCTACATTGCAGAATAGTTTCCTAACTATCTGAAACACTATCCCATTTTCTCAAGTTCTTCCTCATATTTGAGGCTCATAAATGCTTGTGCCACAAGAGCTGTATTTTGAATTTTCTGGAATGTCATAAGAAGAATAATTCTTTCATGGTTTTGGCTTGGATAGAGTTTATTTTCTTTGTAGAGTGATGTTTTTCTTTGTAGTGTAATGCTGTGTTTTGGATTTTTGGTGAAAAATAGTCATGATAATAAACCAATGGTTTTAGTTGCTCTTACACTGAGCCATGGACTTTTCACCTCCTCACGCTGCCCTGCCAGTGGGGAAGTTGGGGGTGCACCAGAAGCTGGGAGAGGACACAGTCAGGACACCTGACCCAGACTGACCAAATATATATTCCATGTCTTAGGGGTAAAGAAGGAGGAAGTGGATGGCTTTCAGAGTGATGGCATTTTTCCTCCTGATAAACTGTTGTGCATGATGAGCTTTGCTTTCCTGGAAGTGGCTGGACACCTGTTTGCTGGGGTTAAACCATAGCAGATGCACAGAGGGAAATCCAGTAGTTCCTTCTCTGTAAAGCTTTGATAGGGTTTATGTGCAACCAGATTCCCACAGAAATTCATTTGCTAGCTTCTTGTTCCCTTGAAAAGCCTTCTAAGCTCTGGCATATGCTACCCAACAAATAGCAGCTAAGGTAGCAAGATGTTTGAGGTTAGACTGCAGATACACAAAAAAATCCTGGTTTGGTTTCAAACCAGGCCACTATTAAAGGATGTTCTGTTTAAAACGTTTAAAAAGTTTTAAATCCTAGCATGGTTCCTAGACTGTTTAAAAGTCATAGCCCATTTTTGCAAGATTTTGATAATCTCAATAGAAAATTTCCATGTCAAATGAAAATCTTCCATGTCTTAAGGTATGACTTTTCAAATCAAAGTTAAAATCTGCTGCTGTGTATTGAAAGGATATTGTATAATAGCTGTAGATATTCTGGAAAATTTAGCAGGTCAGATGTCAAGGCTGTCAGTATCACTACATTTCACAAGCTTTAGATATCTTTAAAAGAAGCTAAAAGAACATTAGAAATACTTTGCATCTGTTATAATAAGATGCTGTTATATATATCACACTGTTTGCTGTAATTCTTTTATTGATTAATCTTTTCTAAAACTGACTAAGAAAATTTTAAATTGCAGCCAATAACTGGATTTCACAGCTAATGCTGCAGTCGGAGACGTGATCATTGACTATTTTACTTTATATAGGTTCATGAAAATGTTATATTTGGATTCTAGAGATTTATCTTCTGCTCTGCTGCAATTATGGCTTTCCTTCAGAAAGAACTCTGAATATTATTTCTGAATTTCACCATTTCCAGTCAAAATATTAGCTCTAATATGATTTTGATATAAATGAGACATTTATCACACATCACTTAAAAGATTTGGTAATCTTAAATGCATTTTCTTTAAGAAAATTTCAGAGTCTAATGTGAGGAAACTAAATCCAAACATTTGCTCATTTGCTCATTTTTTTTTATTTTTTTTTTAAATACAAATATTTGTATAGGTCTTACAACTATTACAAGTTTGTTGTGGACTAAGAAAGTTACACTCATTTAGAGGAAAGGATGACTTCTATGACTAACTATGATGTGTGAAAGATGGCATACATTTTCAAATCCAGGTATATAATGGACAACAGATTTACTTATTTAAATATAAAGTATGGTATAGGAATAAAACTTATCCAAACTGAAAACTAAAAAAAAAAAAAAAAAAGTTGTTCTTTGGGAAACAACAATGAAACCAACAAAACTGGTTCTGTTAAAATATACTGTTTTTAAGTGTTTTTCTGTTCAGTGATTTTTTTTTCTTAAGATCATATCTAAGTATATTTTTTTTTCCACTTCTCATTTCAATACAGTCAAATTTGTGGGATAGATCTATGGGGCTTAACAGATGAAAGGGTTGCTGTATGTTTATACTGCAATCTTAAAGTATAGCCATTTAACATCAGAGAAAATATTCAGCACTCTGTGGTATTTCAGTTGATGAAAGCAAAATGTATTGCTATGGCTGAACATTTTTAATAGACACTCTTTTCATTGGAACTTCTAAAGTTTGCAGTTTTCATTTCAGGTTGGAAAGAGGGAAAAAAAATAAAAAAATGGAGAGAGAGAGAGAGAACATGTCCTATAAAAAGAAAACTATTCTTTTTGTATTTTCCATATTATTGTTAATGAAATCTTCACTAGCTATTAAAGATGACTCTTCAGTTAGTAATTAATAACTTGTCTCATTTTCTTCAGATTCAGATCACACACTCTAGTTGAAGACCACTGTTTTTTAAGTGTAAATCTAGAAATTTTCCTTGTTTTGGTAATTACCTTTAATTATAAATAGATAAAATCCTGGATATTTAAGATAAGGCCATACATTTCATGTGATAGATTATCTGTAAATACACTGGGAGAAATCTGCTTTGTTATACCTATAGCACTTGGTGAACTTTTTTGTTGTACATGTTAGAGGTTTTGTTTTTTTTTGACTGTTGAAATTTTTAGATAAGGAGATTCTTCACTAATGCTCTGGAGAAATGACACCTCTCCCACCCCTCCACACCTGCTCCCCACCAAATCCTTTTGGATCTACTTCTAAAACATCCTTGAAACAAACAAACAAACAAACAAACAAACAAAAAACATTTTGATCTACCAAACGTCCATTCAGTGAAGTGTTGAGTGACTGATCTTTTTCTAGACAGATTACTACTGAATGTGCATGACAAGAAGGAATTTATTCACTCCTTCTCAGCCTCTATTGTTGCTCTTCCTCCTTGTGTGTCCACTTTCATTGTACTCATGGAGCTAATTTTCACAAATTCCAGGCAAGAGCACTGGATCAATAAATCCACACAAAATAGCAGTCTATTCTGCTGTCTGAGTACAGCAGCAAAGAAGACAAATTCATTCTAGCAGGTTTTTCAGACAACATGATTGACTTTATCTGACTCTTCCCTTAATGCGGTTTTTCAAAGCTACAGGAAGGAGATTTTAAGTACATACAGCAAGTTCTCAAAGAGCAGCTTTCAAGCTGCTTTTAGAGAAAAGAGTATTTTTAACACAAGCACCAAAAAAGTTGTTCCTTTCAAACACAGTGATTCTTTGTAGCTTCTGTTAAACTAGCTTAACAAAGAGGAAAAATCCATGACTAAAATATTTATACTTCATCACAGTCCCCTAAAAAAAATAAAATAAAAATCAGTAGTTTACTCAACTTTACTAATGATACAAAGGAAATAAGTACCTACACAATGAATAATAATGCAGAAACAGACTGTAAAATCAATGTCAGCTCAGTAGAGCTGAGCTTCATTCTAGTAGTGCTGTTCCAACAGTAGAGCTTACCTTCTGAATTATATATGTATTGACCTAATTACATAAATATTGACTTTGCTTTATATAAAGACTTTTTCAGTCTCAGTGTAATTACAATGTCAATATTTGTTGCATGTAATAACACTGGATTTAAATCTGTTAATTTTGATTGATAGTGGCATGCCACAAGTTGCTATATGGGATCAGACAGTCTAGAAGTATGAATAGAAAATACAAGTAGCTGACAATGCTTCCAAATCTAAAAATGTCTCCAAGCCCTTCTGATTATTTAACCATGAAGAGGAAATAAAATGGGTGATTACATACTTGTTTTATAAAAAGCACTGTTTTGAGATGGAGAAATATTTATTTTGGTCCAAAGCTGTAAAAATATTCAGACGGAACTCAGTAAAAGGTTTCCTGTTTAAAGTTACATTTACAATTTTGCCTTACAATGTTTTAAAGTCTGTTTAAATTATGCCAAAAAGGGGGGTTTTATATAGCAACAAACATAGTTTGTTATATACCCTGCATCAAGTATATGTTGTTTTGGAATATTATTTGGATGTAGACACAAGCAATTTGACATTAAATTATTTCCCTTTTCCTTCAAATCCAAGAAAGTGTGAGCAGTGGTCTTTTAGGTACAGCTGGGACTTGCAAAACTGTTCATTTCAGACTGCAAATGTTTGTTGAGATATATTTCTACAAGAACAGTTTTGTTCAGAGCTGGCAGGCCTCTGAATTACTTTCAACGATGAATAGCCATATAGTATAGTGTATGTGTTTTTAGATGCAATTATAAAGTATTTTGAATTTGGCAGTATCACGGGAATCAGAAACCAAGCTGTGACAGTCCATGTGCTGAGAATATATATATATATTTTTTTCTAGCTATAGCATGTTACTAGTAGTGACAAGGCATCATACTGTGCTTTCTTATTTGTCTCAGCAGGGGTGCCAGACAAGATGAACCTCAGTGATGTAAAGCAAATCCATCAAACCAACGATGGCAGCACTTTAGACACAACTGGAGTAGGAAGTACAACAATGGCCGATTACATGACATTTATGCTGATGAGCTTGGTAACATTATTTCTCAGTCTTTGGTAACTGTTTAGCTCTGTCTTGATATATGTTTCATTGTCATCTGCTTATCCCTAGTCACAAGCCTAGAATAAAGGCTCTGGTGGATAAAGTAATATTTATGACAGGTTACATAACATCAGCCTCTCTGACTTTAGGCATGAATATTAACAAAGTTGTTTATATAATATTTTTCCTGTATTTTTGTAACATCTGTATATTCATGCAAAATCATGTTTTCTTTACCAATATTTTGTGTAAAAAGTAAATTAACTACCATGGAATCATAGAATCACTGAGGTTGGGAAAAACCTCTAAGATCACCTGGTCCAACCATCCCCCTACCACCATTACCCACTAAAAGAGATTTGTAAAAAGAGACCACAAAATCACAGATTCACAAAACTGTGGAGGGGACCCCTGGAGCTCATCCAGAGCAACCCTAAGCTCACAGCAGAGTCTACTAGAAAAAGTTGCCCAAGGACAAGTCCAACTGGTATTTGAATATCTCTGACAATGGAAATTATACAGCCTCTCTGGGCCACTGTTTCCATTGCTTGAACAATCATAGCACTTTTTTAAAAAAAACATTTAATATTACCTACACTATGATTCTATACTATTTCAGTCTGTGCCCATTGCCTCTTGTCCTGTTACTGGTACCACCTTCTTTGCAACCTCCATTCAAATACTTATATACATTGATAAGATCCTCATGAGGCTTCTCTTCTCCAGCCTGAACAGTCCCAGATCTCTCAGCCTCCCCATTGAATGAAAGATGTTCCCATCATTAAAAAATCTTCATGATTTCAAAATCTTCATCATGTAAAAATCTCAGTAGAGATCACCTCTTTTGACCTGTGGCAATGATTTCCATAATTCAGTGCAGGAAGCTGTTGGTTGCTTTTGCTTTCATGTCACATTGCTGTGTCATGTTCAACTTGCTGTCCAGCAGGACTCCAGGTCCTCCTTCACAAAGCTGCTTTCCAGTCAGTCAGCACCAGCATGCACTGTTGCATGGAGGTATTCCTCCCCAGATGGAGGACTTGGCATTTCCTTTTGTTGAGTTTTATGAAGTTCCTGTCAGTCCATCCCTCCATCCTGGCAACATCCCTGCAAATGGCAATAACTATCTGGTGTATCAGCTGATCTTTCCAGTTTTTCCAGTATCTTTTTTTTTTTTTTTTTTTTTTTTTTTTTTTTTTCCCAGTATCATTTGTGAGAACTTGCTGTTGTATTGCTTAGCTCATTAAAAAATTAAATAGTATCAACTCCTGGGTAAACCAAGAACAACTTGGTCTCCATGTGGACTCTGTGCTGCAAATCACAACCCTACAAACAAGTGATATCATCCGATGAAAGAGTTGCACAGCACTTTATGAGCTTTGTATTTAAACTCCTATCTTCATCTAAGAGAATCCTGTAAAACAGAAAATGTAGAATTTGTCCTTCTCTCACTAAAGAGAAAAACAAACCACAAACAAACCAGCAAACAAACACAGTGTAAACTCAGATAGTTTTGGTAGGGATTACTTTTCACAGCTCAGAAAAACTACGTATTTATACTTTGTATGTATACACATACATACAAATTATTGCATTTTATCTGTGAACAGTGGGGCTTGGATTCAATCATATGTTATCTCAATCTATATGTCTACATACAGATGTTTATATATTTTATATGTATCTATGCTGTCATTACAGTCAGTGAAAAAGCAAGGTAACATTTAGTTGTTAAAACACCAGCAATTAATGCCAGTTGAGATGCTGTGAGAAAATTTCCCAGGTATCAAGCTGCTGTTACAAAGGGGCTCAAGTCTTTCTATGAGCAAGAGACCCGAGTCCCTTGTCAACACAGTCAATGAAGCCCTATTACAGCAGACACCTAAGAAAAGAACTCAGCTGCCCAAAAGTGTCTGGCTAGTTCAACCTGAGATTTCCTCAAGCATCCAAGGCATCCTCATCAGAATGCAGGACTTAAAAGAAATTCCAGAGGCTTCCTTAAAAGGATTCTGTGTGGAGTTGCAGCTGGTGGCTAAATGACCTAGAGTATTTCAAATAGATCTAGATATCTATGTGTGGGCCAGTGAATCGTATGTCAGATCTCCATCATCCACACCTGGACCTAACTAGCTGACATGGTGACACATGAATGCAAATCTGAATCACAGTCTGAATTGCAGCTCAGGTTCTTACACTTTATAACATGAAGTAAGCTAAAATGTTGCACAGTACTAATGGTATATTATATATAACTGTTATAAGATTTGATTATCCTGCATGACTAATTCCTATGTCATTTTGACAATAAATCATTTAAGAATATTTTGCAGTTATTTTTTCCTTCACAAGAGCAAAAAAATAAGAAAAAAAAAGTATAGTATTGTATGCACTAACCTCGTATCTAGAACTCTTCCTCGACTGCAAAAGCAATTAATTTTATATGAGATAAATATAAAGAAACATATATAAATATTTTTATTTCCAAATGTATTCACTAGTCATTAGTAAACACAAGATAACATTCAGGTAAACAAAAATAATGTTTAGAAAAGCAAATGAATATTCCTAAGAGCAATTCCATGCCTAGGCAAATATCATTATATAAGCATGTTTGCCAGGGTATAGATTTTACTTGACCTCTTTATTTTTTCTGTTTTTTTTTTGTAAATCAGTCCTCCAACTTCACTTATCATCTCATCATACAATGAAATTATGACATTGATAATTCAGGGAAAGAAAATCTGATTTCATTCATTTTGTTTTTCAGCTCAAACCAGTAAGGTCTGTCTAGGCCAACACCTTTATTTTTTTTTATTATTATTATTATTTTTTTTTTAATATATATTTTTTAAAAGGTACCAGTTCCTTCAAGGGAGATGAAATAAATCTTTGTATAAGATATTCTTAACTGGAGAATTCTAACAATATGCAATACTCAAGATTTGATAACCCAAAGCACTTAATTCCCATTCTACATTTTCTTATGTAACTAAAGTACCTACTGGTAGCACTGGGTGGTCAAGATTACAGTTTATTCTGTAACACCTTAGAAATACAAGCCTCATTTTCAAATAATTATAGCAATTATGTCCTAAGGCCTCTTCAGATGTTATTACTCTTTTACTGCTTCATTTGTTTATGTCCTGTTCCTTATTTTCTACACTGCCATTTCTAAGATTCTTTCTTGAGTGGAAAACTAGGTCTTTTCTTTCCAAACAGATATGAACCATCTAGATTTTGGACCACTTCCACAGGCAATACAAATACAGTTGTAATAAGTCTGGAGTTCCCTCAACAACCTGTAGACCAGATTCCCCCCATCCTGTCCTAACCCTCTCTAGGTACTTAAACATATCAGAATAAGGAAAGAATCATAGAATCGTAGGAAGGCTTGGGTTGGAAGATACCTTAAAGATCATCTAATTCCAACTCCCCTGCCATAGACAGGGATGGCACCCACTAGATCTGGTTGGCCAAGGCTCCATCCAGCCTGGCCTTGAGGAACATAGGGACCTACACTCTTTGGCAATTTGTCTCAAGACTACCTTGCAAGAGAGGCAGCCTTACAGGAATCTGTGGGAACATGGTTGAATTGTCACTCCAAGGTTGGCAACTGTAAAACAACAACAAAACAGACAACAACAAAAATAATCAACAACAAAAAAAATAATTGACAACAACAAAAACTTAAATGTTGCCTGTATTAAACCCAAAAATGATTTGAGGAATAGTCATTGGCAAGCAATGAGTACAAAAATAGAATATAACAGGGAAACTAGAAGGCAAAAAACAAACAAAAAATCTAAACTAGTGATCATTAACATGCTGTATAAAAACATCTATACCAACAAAAAATAGTGGACAGTATTCAGTATGGATCAAGACAGTCAGCTTCAGTAGCCTTGGTATGCAGAGGCTGTTCTCAACAGCATAATCATAAAGGAAGCACAGGGCAGCTATTGAGATCTCCAGGTGACCTAAGAAATAGCATGGAGGTCTAGGTTGTTGTAAATGCTTTCATTTGTTTCCACTCAAGCATCTTAAGAGTACAAACTTTTCTGAATCTAAAAATAAAAAATAACAAAATAATTTTGTTGAATGAGATTATTTCTGTTTTGTTTTGAATAGGCTTTTTATGTATTGCAGCTGATATGGTTTAAAGTAGGAATGTTTTACTCAATGTGTCATTTCTCAGATAGACGACTCATTCAAATGATGTTTATACTGAAATTGCAAAGGATATTACTATTAAAGTTGTGTATCTGGTTTCAGTACAATAAAAAATAGAAATGAGCATAAGGTGAGAGAAACTTGTAAGGAATAATTTCTTTAGTACAGTTACTTGGAAAAAAATACTTGAATAAATGAATAAAAAATACAAATGAATAAATGAATAAATGAATTAAATGAATAAAAAATTATAAAAAATACAACCTTTCAAAAATCTATGATATTTTTATTTGGTAAGATTGAGCTTCTTCTCTTCTCTTCTCTTCTCTTCTCTTCTTCTCTTCTCTTCTCTTCTCTTCTCTTCTCTTCTCTTCTCTTCTCTTCTCTTCTCTTCTCTTCTCTTCTCTTCTCTTCTCTTCTCTTCTCTTCTCTCTTCTCTTCTCTTCTCTTCTCTTCTCTTCTCTTCTCTTCTCTCTCTCTCTTCTCTTCTCTTCCTCACTTCTCTTCTCTTCTCACTTCTCTTCTCTTCTCTTCTCTTCTCTTCTCTTCTCTTCTCTTCTCTTCTCTTCTCTTCTCTTCTCTTCTTTCTCTTCTCTTCTCTTCTCTTCTCTTCTCTTCTCTTCTCTTCTCTCTTCTCTTCTCTTCTCTTCTCTTCTCTTCTCTTCTCTTCTCTTCTCTTCTCTCTTCTCTCCTTTCCTTTCCTTTCCTTCCTTTCCTTTCCTTTCCTTTCCTTTCCTTTCCTTTCCTTTCCTTTCCTTTCCTTTCCTTTCCTTTCCTTTCCTTTCCTTTCCTTTCCTTTCCTTTCCTTTCCTTTCCTTTCCTCCTTTCTTTCCTTTCCTTTCCTTTCCTTTCCTTTCCTTTCCTTTCCTTTCCTTTCCTTTCCTTACCATGCAAAGGCTGGAGAAAGAGACAGAGAAAGGGAGAGATACACATACAAAATTTAATTTATTTCTCTATACTGATATTTTCATATGTTTACTCAGATGACTTATATGTTCAGATTATAACAGATTTACGTATCTAAGATTTCAGATTAGCATTAAAATTTCCATAGCATCTTCTTGGAAATATCAAGTAAATGGTGATATTATCTTTGCCTCAGAGTTTTTGTTTTTGTTGTTGCTGGTTTGTTGTTTTGTGTGTGTGTGTGTGTGTGTTTTAATTATTTTTTGAACATTCAGCTCTAATCTGAAATAATTGTGTAAACATGAATCTTATTCATCAAATTATGCTCTTTTTCTGTGTTCTGACACATCTGAAGGCAACAGGAACAGCAACAAAACTTTTTTTAACCTACATTAGGCTAATGTAGCTCTAAGAAAAAATAGATTATGTTTTTTAAAAGCTTAGCTAGCTATTAATAAAGTTCTAACTTTTTTTTTTTTTTTTTTTTTTTTTTTTTTTTTTTTTTTTTTTTTTTTTTTTTTTTTTTGCCTGCTGGTGATACACAAACAAAAATTCTGCTTGACTTTCAGATACAGAAAAAAATTACATCAGTCTTTTGGAAATTTTATCTTTTACTCATTTTAGAACTTGTAAATGTGAAATGCCAGAGAATATATCTGATACCCTATGAAGCTCTTGTACCAGTTCCCACTGAAGAGGAATAACATGCAGATCTTCTGTGGCTGGGAGGACTTGATCGACGCATCTCATTACCCGTTACAGTGCACAGGTCTATGCTAAGATCACCTGCTGTGCATGCCTAATTTAAGTGTCACAACTGTTTCTCTCCAAGTTTGTCAGGCAGTCTAAATCAATTGTTAAGACTTGATTTTAAGTCACTTGGAGGTTTTTCTCAGTGACAGCTTCTGATTTTCTGTCTTCTCTCAGTGCCCCACTCCCTCCCATTTGTTATGGTACAAGAGTTTACAGCGCAGTGAAACAGGTCAGATGATCTCTAAA
The DNA here is from genome assembly GCF_964211825.1 of Aythya ferina. Taxonomy (NCBI): domain Eukaryota; kingdom Metazoa; phylum Chordata; class Aves; order Anseriformes; family Anatidae; genus Aythya; species Aythya ferina. The sequence goes on from NC_140296.1 coordinate 53,056,448, forward strand.
GATCACTTTGGTTTAGTTCACTGTGCATCTCCACAGAAAATGACACTGGTGGTCAGAGTACTCATGGCAGTTAATTAAAACATTTGTAGAAGGTGAACACAATATTAGAAACATCAGAACCGTTTATTAACATAACCTTATATACAAAAAATGTTTCCATAGTTGCATCTCAGATTCATAATTCATTATCTAAAGCAAGATATGATCATTAAAAATAAATAAATAAATAAATAAATTGAAAAAATCAAAGCTATGCTTGATCTTATTCATATACAGGCTACTTATGAGAGACCATAACAGATTTCTTTTTAACCAATGGGTAGAAGCATACTGCCCAATACATCAGTATATCTTAGCCTGAGCCATTTCCCTATTTTTTGTCCCATATAGGGACTGTAGGGGATTGGTATGGTATAATAGGAGAATGTTATTTCCTGGGCAGTTACAGTTTACATACACTCAATACCTTTATACTGGCTCTTAAACATATTTTTAATGTCTGTTGACATTTTATTTTTTATTTTTTGGTAGAGAGAGCTATCTTTAAAATCCTTGTCTTTTTAAATTTTATTTTATTTTATTTTATTTTGTTTTTTGTTGTTGTTGTTGTTGTTGTTGTTGTTTTATTTATTTTATTTTTTAAAAGATCAGAAGTCTATTCAAGTAAAACAAAATATGTGATACTAGTCCATTGATAAAAGCAAAGAACAACATGATGCTGAAGAATAAATGTAGGTATTTATATTGTCAGAGCATTTGTTAGATCTGGTAACTAGTGCATGGGAGAGGTTCTTTTACATATTTGTGACGGTATAAAATTCCATGGATATAACTGCAAGCATAGCTTATTTACATGCAAAACTGAAACAATAATTTTATTAGAATAGGATTGCTTTTAGAGGGGCATCCAACATTACAGGTAATAGCAAGTTGTATTTCTCTGTTCTAAAATGCTTATACATGTATTATACCATGACAAACAAAAAAATAATTGAGCAAATAAAAATTTATGTTGTGTACTCTTACCTATATGACTGTTCCAGAAAAAAAAAAAAATGAAACAAAACAAAACAAAACATCTATTTTCCTATTAAATACATCATTTTGTGTTAAAAATTAGTCTTAGTAATAGTCTTAGTAATAGTAATAGTCTTAGTAATCTAAATGGCCAGGGCAGGAGAAAACCACTTGTGCTCAAATATGCAAGTAGACTTGCACACTACTTGGTTAAAATAAATTTTTTGAAATAGTGTCTTATTTTCCTGGATTTCAATCTTTTGCCATATATATGTGGCAATGTGCCACATATGGAAATGTGCCATATATAAAACCAGGGATTTGCTGTTAATATAATTAAAATCTTAATGATGTAATTCAAGTATCATTATTAGTCTCAATTTAATTATTCTAGCAAAAGAAAGAAAGCATAATTACCTAGTTAGAGTATTTCTATACAGAAAAAGTCTCGAGAGTAACAACACAAATAAATTGTAATGAATACACTTCTTAGTCTCAACTTATTTATTTATTTCTAGTGTTATTTTCACCCTTCCACTGTTTGTCTGAGTCTTAAAACTGGTTGTTTCAGACTGCTGAAGAGGTCATTACAGAGATTCATCAGCATCTGAGGGATCTTCACAGGTAGTCTCTAAGGGGGAAAAAGATCCTTGCTTGGGATTTAACAAGGCTCACTGGTAGGGCTTTAAACTAGATTTGAAGCAGGAACAGGATAAAAACAGGCTTGACAGAGACCCTCATGGAAACATGGTGGGATGGTTCACATAACTAGTGCTGCAATGAATGGTTACAACGTCTTTAGAAGGGACAGGCTAGGAAGGAGAGACGAGGGATAGCCCTGTATGTTAGGAAGTGTTTTAATTGTCTAGAATTGAACAGTGGCAATGTCAGGGTTGAGTGTTTGTGGGTAAGAATCAAGGGGAAGACCAATTAGGCAGATATCATGGTGGGAGTCTGTTATAGATCACACAACAGGATGAAGTGACAGGTGAAGTATTCTATAGATCAGGTTGCCCAGGGCCTCATCCAAATTGGTCTTGAGAGACTGGTTGGTGAAGTCCCTTGAGAGGCAGTTCTAAAGAGCAAAGGAATCCAGGAAGCCTGGATGCTCTTCAAGAAGGAAATCTTAAATGCACAACAACAGGTCACCCCCACATACAGAAAGAAGACATGGTGTGGAAGAAGACCAGCCTGGCTAAACAGAGTTGTAGCTAGAGCTCAGGAAGGGAAGAAAAAGCGGGTTTATGACATTTGGAAGAAGAGGCAAACCAGGACAGGGAGCGGAATGAAGCCCTCATAATCCACGAGGAAATGGTTAGTGACCTGATAAACCACTTAGATGTACACAAATCTATGGGGCCAGGTGGGATCCACCAGAAAGTACCGAGGGAGCTGGCAGATGTGCACACTATGCTGCTTTCCATCATTTATCAGAAGTCCTGGCCATCTGGGGAGGTCCCAGTTGACTGCTGGCTAGCAAATGTGACACCTATCTACAAGAAGGGTTGGAAGAAGGATATGGGAAACTACAGGCCTGTCAGTCTGACTTCAGTGTCAAGGAAGCTCATGCAGCAGATTATCTTGCGTGATATCACATGGCACTTACAGGGCAACCAGGTGACCAGGCCCAGTCAGCATGGGTTTATGAAAGGCAGGTCCTGCTTGACGATCCCAGTCTCCTACAAAAGAAGAAAACATATGGAAAAAAGGAAACATTCCCTATGGTGACGTGTTCGGTGGATGAGGGAAAGGCTGTGGATGTGGTCTACCTAGACTTCACTTATTCTTCTCCTTCTCCTGAAGAAACTGGCTGCTCATGGCTTGGATAGCTGTATGCCTCGTTTGGTTAAAAGAAGCTATAGAGATGTGGGGATCAAGCTCTTATCCCAATCACCAAGTGATAAGACAAGAAGAAACGGCCTAAAGTTGCACCAGGGGAGGTTTAGGTTGGGTATTAGGAAGAATTTCTTCACTGAAAGTGTCGTGACATATTAGAACAGGCTGCCCAGGGAAGAAGTTGAGTCGCCATCCCTAGAGGTCTTCAAAATCCCGTAGATGTAGAGCTTAGTTACATGGTTTAATGATGGACTTGTCAGTACTAGGTTAAAGGCTGAACCAGATAATCTTACAGGTCTTTTCCAACCCAAATAATTCTATGATTATATGAATATTCTGACGTTGATGGTTCTTTCCCACCTCAGGATTCACTTTGTGTCATTTGCATATGTTGGCCGACATGCTTGTATACTTTTGCTCTTCCACCATTGCTCTGTGGCTCCAATCTGAATTTACTATGTATGGTGCTATTTATATAAGTTAGTGCTTATTTATATAAGATTCTCTTTGTTACCCTTAAAACCAGTTTTGTCTAGCTTGAGGTCTGCATTTCCTAACTGAACACAGGTGAGTTGTTTATAGCCTTGGGGCTCCACTGCAAGCCCTGTGCCCTGTCCTTTATCATCTTGTCTCTGTGCTGCTCTACAACATATCCTGTGTCTACAATTCTCAAAGCTTCTGCTGTTACATTAAGCCTGTATTTTTCTCCATTATGTCATTGTGTTAAAGTCATAGGTATCTCATTTATGTAGACTAACTGCTTGTCACTTCTGTCTGTATAAAAATATAGTTGTCTCATATGAAGATAAAAGTAAAACAAATTTGCTGTAGCCACCCGGTCAATATATATATATCTGTATATAATATAATTATATCTCTAGATATAATTATATATAGATATTATATTTATATATATATATACACATATATGACATGGTTTAGTGGGGACTGCTAGCGTTAGGTCAGAGGTTGGACTCGATGATCTTGAGGTCTCTTCCAACCTAGAAATTCTGTAATTCTGTGTGATATAATACATAATATATATGTATAATACACATTATAATATATATATGATATATATAATATATATTATATATATTATATATATTATATATATATATATATTGACTGGGTGGCTACAGCATATTTGTGTGTATATATATATATATATATTTGTGTGTATATATATATATATATGTAAGTGTATATAGCCACAACTAAACCAACCAAAACTACAGGCACATCAGGAAAAGGTCACTGAGCAAATCTGATGAGCTTCAGCCCAGAGGTCTTGAAAACTTGCTACAAAGCTAATGGAAGGTTACCAGCAACAGCAATACCATGTTACAGGACTATGCAATTATACAAGGATCAGATGCACCCTTTTGGGTACTTCAGAGAGGCAGGGGCTTTTACTACCATGTTCTGAAATGTTTGTGCCAGCTCCTGCCAGATGCCTTAGGGAATCCCAAAAGGCTTCTGTGTGGCCACCTTAACTGAGCCCTCATAATCAGTGAAGCACCTTAAAAAAGTGATTCCTCTCATACTAAGAATGGTATCTATGGTCATATAGATTTCTTCTAGCAATGAATAGTTCAAGACTGACTCATTTAATGTGTGAAAAGAGGTAAATATCATTTTTAGCATAGGATTAAATACAGCTAATTCCTTGCAGCTTCTCCTGCTAGAAGAAAAATAGCTTCTAAAGTATTTACTTCTCTTCATTAACTGCCTGAGGAATTTAGATACTTGCAGTAGCAGGACTGATCTTCTACACCACCATTCAGGCCTGGTCTGAGTCCTACCTCTTAATAGCTTTAAAACTGTTTCCACAAAATACCATGCTACAGGTTGGTTCTAGTTTACTATCCATTTAAATATGGATTAAAGAAATATGTCACTTTATCTGACTCTGACATAATTTAGATCTCTCATTCTAATCTGAAAAGCAAACATATATGTTGAATCCTTCTGCAATATAATATAGCATGAAAGGTGCAGAAATTATCAGAAGAAGGTGAGACTAGGGCTATAGTTAAAATCACTAGCAATTCTAGTGTGCTTTTAGATCTTCCAGGCAAGGACTTCATGGAAGTGTGAAATATTATCATGATTATTATTAATATTCTAAAAATATTTTCATTTACCTCTTTTACCTTTTGGATCCTTGGAAACTGCCATAAACAAAAACTGATAACCTGCCCAATTGTTTTTGCTTCACCAATGTACATAAAGAAATGTTTAACTGGGATTTTCATGCATATCTCCTAGCTGCACAATAACCACTTCTGAGTATGTGCCACAGGAATCTGCAAACGCAAAAGACCATACCTCTTGGGGAGGACTTGATTGTAACTTCTACTTATGTCCTACCCTTGATATGTTCTTTGTTTTTCTCACATCTTTAAAAAATCTTATACCATTAACAAATATTTTTATTTAAAATAAATAAATAAAGAGAGAGAAAAAATAAAACACTGAAACACTGATGGAATAATCAAATACCCAGTTCTTTCTTTCTTCTTTCTTTAGTTTCTTCTTGTGTTGAGAATATAATTATTTCCTTCCTGAATCTATTTGGATTTATTGATTATTCTTATAGGAAAATCACCTTTACTGTGCTCTTGTCTGATTCTGAGGCAGAAAAAGGGTCCTCAGAGTTGTTTGCAAATGTTTGGGGAAAAAAAAAGGAGCTGCTTAATAAGTGTGTGTGGGGGAGAGGGGGTGAGGGGGAATTGGTAGTGGTATTAAAGCCAGGATTAAAGCCAGGGAGACAGACACCATTCATTTATTCACCATTTCTGGTGAACAAAGCCTGCATGTAAGTTAACCCTTTCTGAAATAACAAAATAACAGAGCAAACAGAGCATACACAAAACTTGAGAAGGTGGAGCAGGGCTGGAAGAGGCTTGAAGAGAAGATGTTGCTGCAGAGGAAAGAAGAGGTAAATGAAACACAGTCCTGTCCAGACAAATGTGGCCTTGGGGTCCCCTGGGTGAGAGGGGAATCAAAGTAGGTGGAAAGATTGCTACAACATTTTTTTATTCACTATATCTCATATCTAATGAACAACTAACACAATTCATGCTAGCAAAAGAGGGTATGAGAATATCAGTCTGTTACCACACACAAGACCTCCCAGCTCAGCAGGAAGACAGAGATTCTTGAAGCTGGAATTGGTAGGTGAGCCCTGTAAACCACCTCTTTAAGAGGCAGCCGACTTCTTTGCTTCATGGATGAACAGGGTTACAAAGATGGTGAAGGCCCTAGAGGGGAAGATGTTCAGCCTGGAAAAAAGGAGGCTGAGGGGAGATATCATCACAGTCTACAGCTTCCTCATGAGGGAGCGTGGAGGGCCAGGCATCGATCTATTCTATTTAGTGACCAGTGATAGGACCTGAGGGAATGGTGTCAAGCTTAGACAGGGGAGGTTCAGGCTGGATGTCAGGAAGAGGTTCTTCACTGAGAGGGTTGTCATGCACTGGAACAGGCTCCCCAGGGACGTAGTCATGGCACCAAGCCTGTCAGAGTTTAAGAAGTGTTTGGACTGTGCATTTAGTCACGTGGTCTGAATTGTTGGGTAGACCTGTGTGGAGCCAGGAGTTGGACTCGATGATCCTGGTGGGTCCCTTCAAGTTCCTGGTATTTTATGATTCTATGACTTTGGTAAGAGCAACAATTGGAGTACTAAGCTGATCAATAAACTTTGAATACGATTAAAATGTATGGAGAGAGTAGTGACTACCTTCCATATCCACCACGAATAACTTTGCAAGTGTACTTTGAAGAATAGTAGCTTCGTCTTTCAAAGATTTCTGAGGTTTGCCAAAAAGTTAGGTTATTTATGGTTCATTTAAATCTTGACTTTGTTGAAGTACCACTTATGTAACTTACTGCTTTCTACAAAGCAGACATTGTTCACTGAGCACACAAACAATGCAGCTGAATTTTCTGTTCTTCTAGATGGGTTTTTAGGCACACTTGCCTATGAGTTTAATAAAAGAGTACTAGAAATTGAATCTGGTCCTTTTTGCTTGAAATCTGTTTCTGTCAGAAGAATTAAAAATTGTTATAAGCCACATGAAGCAATAAATACATTTCTTCGTGTTTAGCTACCAAACTTAATCCTCACCTTTTCCTAAGTAACCTCTTAGGATTAGTAAAATCTTTGGATTTTGATGACTATTTTCGTGTCTTCCGCCAATAACACCTCATATATGACAGCTATTGGTATACAGATCATACAGATCACAGTTCAATAATTTCAATATTTCAGTCTTCAGTGAGAAACATTGCTTATCTGTGCATTGAAAAATCTAGTTTCAAAACAAGGACATATTTTGAAAATATTTTGAAATTACAAATGCTTTCTGATCATATATATATATTTTTTCTCTTTCCAGCAGTGATAGAACCCATACATACAGAGATAAAATACAGCTAGTCCCAGGGATTTATTGCATTTAGAATGAAGATTTTCAAACACCACATACAGTACAGCAGGAGGTACAAAAGCTAACAATCTTATCAGTGAAGAGCAATCCAGATAATTAATAATTCAATAATAATCCAAATAATGAAAGAATTCCAGATAATTTTATTCTCTATTAACCACATTTTTTAAAATTAAGATGTAGGTAACAGAAGTTTGGAAAATAAGCTTACACTATGGAGTATACTGTGGTTTAGCTCTCCAAAATCTTTTCAGTTTTTGAGAAATTCTGAGCAGAAAAAAAGGTTTTCCCCAGCAAAATACATAAATAAATAAATAAATAGATAAATATTTTAAATGGTATTTGTGACAAAACTGAAAATCACAGAAAAATCACCTACTGGTTTTCTAGAAAACAACTGGAATTTCAGATCATCTTATTTGAGAGGTTTATAATCCCATAAACCGACATAGTAATTTGAGCAATGTTCATTACTATTTCAGATAGAGATAGATTTTGTAATAATAAATAAAATAAACCATGCCGAAATCTGTGGTTTACCAAGAAAATAAAAATGATTTTTTTTCATATCTACTGAGATTTTGTCTTTAGTTTTGTATTAACTTAATATAAATTTTTCAGACCAAATTCAATGTTATTCATTAAACTAAAGCAAAAAGGAGAGAGATAGAGAGACAGAAAGAGAGAGCGATGAAAACCTGACACTAGCTTAATAGAAATCGCTGATGAAAGTCCTCAGAAATTCCATTCCTGTTCCCTAAGTGTTCTGTGCATTTTATATTTGATTATTCCTGCATGACATACTGACACAGTCCATAAAGAATATCACAAGATTTCAGGCTGTCTGTGTGTAAATCACATTGTGTATGATCTTTGATGGTGGAGCAGCTTTTTGTTATATGCTTCTAAGAGAGGCTGTTGTCCCCCTAGAAGGTAACATGTCTGCTCCTGAGTTGCCACAGCTTACAGTCTAGCAATTTGAAGAAACACATTAGCATCTAAATTGTTGTAGAAAGGACAATCACTCATATAATTGCTGAAAAGGCAGCAATCTCCAGGAGAGAAGAACCAAGATTATTAATGGGTTCCCTGGTCCTAGCTGAAACTGTCTGCTAATGGGAATCAGAATTCTGAGTACTGAAATACTAACCAAGTACCACTTAGGGCAGAAATGAGGAAAGGAAAAATATTTTCTAACTTATACCAATACACATAAATATGTATAAATATTTATAATATTAAAAAGCAAGTGCTAATATTTTATATTTTTTATACTTTTTATATTATACTATAAAATTTATAAAATATGTCATATTATAATATGTTATAATATATATATATTATATTTTTTTATATTTTATATTTTTAAACACTTGTTAAAAAGCAAGTGTTAAAAATACCAGCACTCTTTTCCATTTTTTTTTTTTTTTAATTTTTAAGTTATGTTATGTTATACGTTGTTTTATATGTTTTTATTTATATTATTTTATTTTTAGCAGGTGTGGTTTCTTCTTGTTTAAGTCATAATATGATTTTGGAAGAACATCTTTCTGTGTTAAGGAAAAGCACATCATACACCTTATTGAATTCTCAGGAGAAAAACAGAACATTCACTTTCTTATTGTGATCTTGATCTCTAAAAAAATCAACATACTTCATAACTATTTCTATCAATTTCTGTACCAATCTTCAGTGAGAAACATTGCTTTTCTGTGCATTGAAAAATCTAGTTTCAAAACAAGGAAATATGAAAAAGATCCAATGTCATCAATATCCACTATTCTTATTTTCCCTATTTGAACTTAAACACTGGGCCAAAATACTAATTAACATATGAAATATTACCCTCAGTGTTTTTTATATCCCTACATAACTATAACCTCTGTCAAGTTCTTTGGCAATACAGGCAAAAACACAGATCTACAATCACTCACTACACAGTCATACAAAGATGTACAATCACAGTTCATCCCTGCAATTGCATACTCATTTTACTATTTCTCTCATGTCTTACCCTGTCACTATTTTTTCATGACATTTTTATTTAGATTTTTGTACTTGTCAATTTTAGAATTTTGTTTCTACTTTGGCTAATGATATTCAGAGTAGATCTGTTTCTTTGTATGTTTGTTCATGGTCTGCTGAAGGGGAATCCCAATATTATTCAGGTTTATATAGCTTACTCCCGTAACTATTTATACCCCAAAAATCAGTAATATGAGGGAAAGCCAGTCAAGACCTTGGGTAAAAGATATTGTGGTAAGCAAAATTCAGCTTTTGCTTCCAGGCACATACTTCTCATTTGACATCTGTCAGTAATTTTAACAAACTTCAACTTTGAAATTAGAAGAATCTTCCAAATTCATAAAACTGTAAATTTATTCAGCAAATTTCCTGATGACACTAGTGGGAAAAAAAAAAAAAAACAAAAAAACAAAAAAACACAACCCTCAAAAATATTGTTTTTCAGATAGGTCTAGCTATGTTTAGGGAAGTAATTATGTGAGTTTATGGTCTGAGATAGAGTAAGCACATTTCATGAATAAAGAGGTCCCTCCCTGTCCTGTGTTAAAAAACACTTTTCAGTCCAAGATGCAGCATCCATTTTGCAGTTTCTTAATCTCCTATGATGACTGTCACAATATATTTTCTTAATCATATATAGTAAAAAAAGAACAACAACAACAACTAACAAACAAAAAGACTATAATTAAATAGAAAGCAAACCCTGGTGGGCAGATCGTGATTTAAGACTCAAGAATTCCTGTGAGTCCATGCTCTTCTATCTCAAAAGGAAAATAGCATTTCTTCATTCATTGTTAAGTGGCTAGGTGTGTTACACTGTTTCAGTACTAAAAAACATTAGGTTGGTCCAATGTGAAACAGGTACATGTATTGTTGTGAAGCTGGCAAGGCAGAACTCTGACCTTGTGATAGTACATATTGCTTGTTCAGCGATATGGCACCATGCTGCAAGTCATTCAACATGAAACAATACAGCCATCAGCACAGTACGCACTGGCCATGTGGCTGTGTGTGATCACAGTAGCCATCAGGGATTGACGAGTGCTTCCTGAGGCCAGGGCTACCAATCATGTGCTCCCTGGGTTTGGGAGTGGCAAAACCTATAAACAGAGCAAGTGTCTCTGTGTCAGTGGGTGAAAACATCAGCCAAGGTCAAGATCGTCTCTGCAGCGATGCCTGCAAGACATTGATGCCTACCACAGTGAAGGATGCCTATCATGACCCGGCCAAGTATCCTTGAACTATTGGGTCTCACAGTAATGGACATAAATGACTGGGAAAAACATCATGCTCATTGGTACCCTTGTCATCACTCAGGGGTTGGTATGTTAACAAGCTAAGTAATTAATAAATTCCTTGTCTTTCTATTGCTGCTCAAGTGTGTGTGTGTGTGTGTGTTTGACATCCCTGAATAGCTCACTTGCTTATATATATTATATATAATAGCTTATAGCTTATAGTTTATAGATTATAGATTATAGATTATAGATTATAGATTATAGATTATAGATATAGTCTGATTCTTGCTGGCCTGAACCAATCAGCTTCAGCCCCCAGAGTTTAACTAGAGTATACACTTGCCATATATCTATCATACGTATCTTTGTAGGCAGTAATATTGATATTTCTCTTTATATACACCATCTTCTTCATCACAGTGCTCTTTTCTCCTATTTTTACTTCCATTTTCTTGATAAAATATGACCTTCTGATAGGTGATATCACCTTATCACCTATCCGAAAACCTATAATCCAGAAAAAATAATTTATCTCTACGATATACTAGTCTTTTCCAAGGAATCTAGCCTAATTATCACAGAAGTTGAATAAACCAAGGTGTCTGTGACATGTTTCAATTTCAGGTTGCACAATTTTAGCCAAATTATTAACACCATTTGCATAATTTTCTAGCTTTTTCTTGAGTATATATGTTGAAGAACACTGCAGTTATAGACATGTTGCAACTAATATATTTCACTGGCATTTTCAGCAACAAGGCTGATATTTGAAAAACAAGAAGGTGAACTGTGCCAACGTCTATCACTGATTCTTCCAAAATGGAGTTCAAGATGATACTTTAACACGGCAATGTCAGGAAGACTGCAGTGCTGCCGTGGGTGTTGTTTGTTCAAAGGCTAGATAAAAGATGTTAGCTTCTTGTACTGTCACCCTGACAAATCTCAAAAACACAAAAAAGGCTTATATAAAAGGCTTATATATAAAGCTATCAAATGTTAAGGTAAAATTAAGTCTACTTTTCATGAAGGTTAGTAATTATAATTTCTCAAACACTGCAAGATAAAATGTTCTTGAGTTTTTGTGATCTACAGCACATTGTATTGAAATAGCTTTACATCAAAGCCAGACACGGGCTTTTCACAAATTATAGCTTTTGTTATATGATGTATGTTCATGGTGAGTCTCAGATTGTGAGGTTAAAAACAAAACTCTTGCTTGTTGAACTCTGTATTTTATTTTGCTGTCCTTCAGGCTGTATCTCATCCATTTAATAAATAAATAAATAAATAAATAATCCTCATTTATTCAAAAAGCTTCAGAATAGTGAGTCTATGAAATAAATTGAATTTTCCAAATTCAAATATCCCATCTAAATGTTGTTGTACTCTTTATGACACAGTAAACACATCATGAGATCTTATATTCTTTCTTTTGTGAGACTAAAATAGCTTTAATTATGAAATCCATAGGGCAGTGTAATCAATGTCCAATTGATGTCCAATGTCCAATGTGCAGAGAACCTCTAATAGATAAAAATTCAAAAAAATATTTTATCTTCTCCAAAAGAAACTATCAATAGTTCACTCTGATGCTATATAAGTTCATGGCAGGATTTGTACCATACCTCCTGATCTGTTTCATATTTAATGGTTTTATTGAAACTTTGAATGTATGCTAAGGATTCTCTCTGCTTTTATATACTTATTTACATTTACGTTAGGACATCGTGAAAGACTGCCCATTTTGGAATTTCAGAATATTCCCTTACTCTCATTTATAACTAAAAGTTAAAACCAAAACAAATACTTTAAATCTTTCTAGATGTTACTAAATCTAGACACGCACAAGGTACAGCCCAGCTCATTCTGAACTTTCTCAAAAAAAAAAAAACAAAAAAAGTCAAGAAAATAAAGGCTATGTACCTCCAACTCCATACAGTAGGAAATTTCTATGAACCAGAACATAAACATGTCATGTTTGCAAGTACATTTCTAAGACTATGACAGAAGAAGTAAGCATAGATTTAAGTATTTTCCTTATGTGTTTTCTCCAGTTGTTAATCCTCTGTTTAAAAGATATAATCATAATACATCATTAATTATCTAATAAATGTAATACACAAAACAGACAGATACCAGTATTTTACTGTGGCCTTAAGGGCTCATTTGTTGCACTTCCAAAGGTGCCAACCAAAGGTGCTGTAAATACCAGCATATAGGAAATTATGATTTATATTAAATGACACTTCACCAAGACTATACAGCTGAAATAGCATCATTAGTGATCAAATAACATATTTTGTCATTAATAGAGGAAATAACAGTGGTCCCTACTTCCCTTTCTCAGAAAGTTCTAGTGTAGAGATTCAAACAACCATCTTCATCCATTCTGTCATTAAATGTCTGGAAAACGAAACAAAACAAAACAAAACAAAACAATAACAATAACAACAACAAAAAAAAACCTTGACAAAATTCTATGAAGTTCTCATCCAAAAACCAAGAAATATATTGAAGTCTGTTAGTATCTTGGAAGAGGAGTACTATTGACTGCACAAAAACTTTGAGTTATTGAACAAAAGTTTGAGAAACTGATTGAAAAAGGAAAAGTCAAAGTTCTCCACCAAAGTTCTTATCCAAATATCAAATGAAGGTGGTTTGGATTTCTTGTGAGATTCACGTATACTCAAAGGAGGTTCACAGAAATCATGTATACTCAAAACTGGTTCACAGAAATCTACCACAATAAAACTTGTATTTTGAAACTTCCTTCCAAAGGTCTCTTTACAAGACCTTCCTTGTAAAATACGTTGAGCTTGTAGACAGAAGAGGTAGGACTCATCTTACCTAAGCTTAGTTTTCTGAAAGAAAAGTGTTTGATTCAGGCCTTCTGTCATCCAGGCACTCTCTTAATTAACTGTGAGACATTTGCAGTACATCACATTTTACTACAAACTTCTATGACAGGAGAAATGAATCACCTACTGAAGAGAGTCTTCCTCAGTTCTCTGTAAAAAGAGCCTAGATGACTAGATTACATAAGGTACCAAAGCTTTGAGATAACAAATAACAAGACCCACCTCAGATGTCCAGCAGGAGCAAGAAAAGTAACATTGCCTTAATTATTTCTTTATTTCAGCTAAAGTAATTCTAAATATAGTTATGATTATGAAAATGTTAATAAGAAGGATGAATAATGTCATGCAAGAAAATTCAATTGAGGTTAAATGCATTTAAAAAAAAAAAAAAAGCCTTTCCAAGATCTAGAGAGTAAGGGGGTTTCATATTCAACAGCAAAGTACACCCATTAAATAAAAAGCATAGGTTTAATTGCCTTTATAAATACAATTACTTTTCTAGTGTGTTAATTCCAGCCAACCAACACTGCAGCCCTGTGGCAAGAAAGAACTGGTGATAGGATTTCAGACTAGTTATATTCATAGGGTCATGATTAGACCAGGCAAGTTAAATTTTTCTTAGAAAGAAGAAAATATCATAATCTTGCCTTCCATCTAAGAAGCATTGCTACAAATTCAGTTTGGCAGGACTACACATAAATTCAGCTTTCAGCTACAAGCTGTAAACTTCAAAAACAACTAAATAATTTCCAATGGATATTGATGGAGAGGGCCTGAACCTAAAAGGAAAGGCTGGTGCATTTTTGATCTTTCCTAATGAAATTAATAAACAAAACCTTAACATCTAATGGATTAAATATTACATTTTCAGTCCATTTCCAAAGGAGTGATTAGTTGCTTCCTTGGTTCAGACGATATTTAAAACCGACAAGGCTGGGTAGCAGTCTGAAGGTCTGATAATCTCAGATTTTGTTTTATAAAACACATCCACCACCACCAAAACAGCAATAAGAACAGGCTTTTGTTAGTAAAGCTCTGCTTTAAGGCAAGACTACAGAGTAACACTGCCACAGGTTATGACTCAGTATCACAGATTAATTATACAAAGGCTAATGATCCTGTTGCCAGTACTGAAAACACTATTTTCCAGTGGCAAAACTAAAAATATGTTTATATTATCTCTAATTTGCTGGTAATTTTTCTTCATTCACTAACTCATAAATTCAAACAACATTGTTTCTAGGGAAAATATCAATTGTTATGGGAAAAGCATGTAAATGTGTAAATTCTAATCACTTTTGTGATAAAATTATTAATGTTTGTTGTTCATATATATCATTGAAGATATAAAAGTTAAATATTTCTAAAGCATAGAGCCAAGGAAATCTTTTTGTTTGCTTCATTTTGGAAATGAACTGTAAACAAGACTGTTAGGAATGTTTTAACAATTCGTGTCCATAAAGAACAGTCCTGTCTGCCTCTGGGCCCTGCATTGGCAATTTAATTCTTGAACCACAGATGCAGTGTGTCCCAGTCTCCCCCTCATTCTAGTCAATTTATCAAGTCCTCAGAAAATACTCCTTAAATTTATGAACCTGTTTGCTTTTGTTATTCCGGACTTCTATTTCTAACAGTTACAGCCTTTTTTCCTGTCTTCTTCGAGATTAACTTAACACTGCTATAGGTGTGACTGTCCCTGTGAATGGCTGGTGAAGAATGTTTTAATTACTCATGAAGTGTCAATAAGAAAGCTATTTGTGTTTGTATGAAGTCTTTGATGTCTGGGGGTTTCAGAACAACTGATAACAACTAGTGACTGTTATGGGATACTATGCAAACCTCTGGTATCTGGCCAGGTGGCCAAGAGATTAAGAAGAAGAAAAAAGAAGCTGAAGGATGGCTGGGAGACAAGACTTGCAGAAAATGTTCTATAAACTTGGTATGGTGCCAAAGGAGTACAAAGGGGAAGGACTTGGAGAGGAAGACTACGACCCTTCTGCATGAAAGACCCCTAGAGACCCCCAGAGGAGACTGATGCGCATGCTCCAGTAGGAGGGACTGGATCCCGGAAGCTAATTATAATAACCTGTTTTTTTTTTTTTTAGAAGTAGTAATGAATATGTATTAATCTAGGAACATAAAAATCAGCTACTTGATGTGGCTGGTGTGGGTCCTGGTGGAGCGGAGACTCCCGGTGCACCCAGCGCTGTTTGCTTACCTCTATTCCTTTATATTCTTTTAATAAATCCTATTTTTTTATTTAATCCTAATTTGAATCCTGAGCCATTTCTAACAGGACTAAATGGCAATTATCAGTCTAGTATTGTTTAAGATCTACAAGTGATTTCCACTTTAGTTGCTTGAGAGGAAATAGAGCTAACAGCTTGTAAACTTATAAACAGAATGATCTTCTGAAAATACTGCTATACAAATATCTTCTAAAAATGCTCAAAGGGTAAATAAAATTTATTTTTCTGGAATATATTTTTGTCAACTATTACCTTCATTGACAGAGAAGTCCTCTTAAAAAGATCATAAAAGTTAATGGCAAGAAGTTTTGAGAGTATTGAACAATTACTTTACTATTGCTGCGTCAGAGTAGAAGTGCACAAAAAGGAGCCTTATACTTATTAGCATTAGCTTTTTGATCTTCAAAGTATTTTTTTCTGAAAACTGCCAAGATCAGCTTGAATGACAGACATGTGAAGGATACCTAAAATTAGGTGTAATTTATTTATTTATTTATTTATTTATTTATTTTAATCAAAATAGCTTGCTTACAAGGTACACTTACCTATCTTATATCTGTCTTATATGTCTTGTTATGATCTGTCTTATATTCAGGGAAAATTTTCTTGGTAGTATTTATTAACAGCTGTTGATAAATGAAAGGAGGGAGAGAAAAAGAGAGGGAAGGAGAGGGAGAGAGAAGAGGGAAGAGTGAGAGAAAGAGAAAGGGGAAGAGGAGGATGAAGGAAGGGGAGGGAGGGAAGAGTGCAAAGAGGAAGATAATGGATGAGAAAGAAAACAAGGGGAAGAGGGAAGGGAAGGGAAGGGAAGGGAAGGGAAGGGAAGGGAAGGGAAGGGAAGGGAAGGGAAGGGAAGGGAAGGGAAGGGAAGGGAAGGGAAGGGAAGGGAAGGGAAGGGAAGGGAAGGGAAGGGAAGGGAAGGGAAGGGAAGGGAAGGGAAGGGAAGGGAAGGGAAGGGAAGGGAAGGGAAGGGAAGGGAAGGGAAGGGAAGGGAAGGGAAGGGAAGGGAAGGGAAGGGAAGGGAAGGGAAGGGAAGGGAAGGGAAAGATTTAAACCTCCGTTTCCCTTTTTGCTACTGCCTTCACAGGCAGCATCAGCCTCTTTATGAGAAAGTCCTTGCATCTTCTAAGTATTTCTCTTTAGTTTCTTTACTGCCTGGTTAATGCTACAACATGTCAAGTAATGTAGCTTTGAGAGAAAATGTCATAATAGAAAAGGGATTTGAATGAAATAAAATAAAATTGAATTATATCTAGTGGTTTGTAAAGAGCAAATCTAGCGGTTTGTAAGACCGCTATTTCTGAGGATGCATTTAGTATGCATATTACAGCTCATCTTCCTAACTCCTGTAAAAATATAAAACTATAAAATTCTATAGTTCCCTAATGAAAGGGAAGCACAATGCTCTGCTGGAAATCACTGCTATAAAAGCATTTATTCCTGGATGACAGAAAGTATTAATAGGCAAAAGTTAACTGTGTTCAGTTATTGTAAAGGAAAAAAAAATCTGCTGATTTCCCCAGTACTTTAAGCAATGTGTGCTCTGCCTTTTTTTCCATGTACTTGAATAATGGCTTTTAAAACCTTTGCAAATCTTTTTGTTTGGATTTCCTGCATGAATTATTCTGATAAAAGCAAGCTGTGTTAGATAATATGACAAACCTTATAAATGCCCTCCATTCCTTGTAACCAAGATGTCTAGAGATCCCTCTAAACAGCAGGCTAAATGGAGATCACTGGTTTGATTGAAAGCATACTGGGGCAAAACGGACTACCTGGAAATGCATCACAACTGACACTAGTGAAAAATACTGCTGAAAGCATGTCTTTCCCCAGGGTGGCATCAATTTTTCCACCAGTGCTGCTCAGCACTCTTCAGTACATTCATCCAAAGATCTGTGTTTCTTGGAAGAGCCAAGCCGCCATATGGCATATTAAAGATCTTAATAAATCTAGCTAAGGAGACCTTTCCTTCAAGCTGTTTGTTTGTTTGTTTGTTTTGTAGTACAGTTTCCTGTTTTTGAAAACATCTGGCTATGACCATAAGGACATTGTACATTCTGCAAAGAAATTCTGATTCTCTATTATCTTCATCAACTGTCAGAGTTAGGAACTAAATTTTTGTGCTGATACGTATCTGTCTTTATGAGATCCTGAAAAAAAATTAAATGTAAAATAAAATGGGGTATTGGCAAGCAGTGGAAGTATATAGTGTTTGTTTGCTTTTCTTCCTTTTGGTTGATATTTTTTTTTTTCTTTTCTTTCAACTGTCATTCAGAAGGAAAATTTGCATGCTGATTACAAAGCCAAAATTTAAAAGCAAGTGGCAAATTAAAAAGATAAGGATTATTAGTTAGGATATAAACTAAGTCTTACATCAAAAATAAACAGATACTATAGTCAGGATTTCCAGGACAGCTGCCCTTTCATATAACATCTGAAAAATCCTTTTTTTTTTTTTTTTCAAATGACTTCCAATTTGTCATATATTCAAATGATGTGAATGCACATGTTTCCTAAAAACCAAGTGGTTTCTAGTGTACTCAAATAATGTCAATTTTATGTGTAAAAATTATAACATGGCAGACCTATAGCTCAACATCTTCATTGCAACAAGTAAACATTTATTTAATATTGGTAATTAATAGTGGTAATTAATATCAGTAATTAATATTGATATGTTATTAGTAATTAATATTGGTAATTAATATTAGTAATTAATACTGGTATGTTAATATTTAATATAATATACAAATCAAGCACAGTGACTCAAAATTGTTTTTCAAGTAGTAATATAACACAAAGCTCTCAGGTAGCAAGAGGTCTGGTAAAAATATTGCTGCATATTTGTGTATCTACACATTCATAGTTTTCACTACACTGATTCTGTGCATCTCTGTTAGAATGTAAGAAGGAATCTCTGCTATCTCACTTTTATTTATCTATCAGAATGTATCAGCATTGTATCATAGAATTATAGAGTTATAGAAAATCTTGAGTTGGAAAGGACACACATGGATGATCAAGTCCAACACCTGGCTCCATATACAAATACCTACAAATCAAACCATACACCTAAGAGCATTGTCCAAATATTTCTTGAGCTCTGGCAGGCTAGGTGCCAAGGCTGCTTCCTGAGGGAGCCTCTTCCAGTGCCCAATCACCCTCTCAGTGAGGAACAGTTTCTTAATACCTAGTCTGAACCTGCCCTGACACTGACACTTGTCTGTGCTGTTTTTGTATCTTATTGCTGGTCACCAGAAAGAAGATATCAGTGTCTTCCACTGCACTCCTTGTGAGGAAGCTGTAGGCTACCACAAGGTCTCCTCTCAGTCTCTTATTCTCTAGGCTGAAAAAATCAGGTGAATTCAGCCACTCTTCAATGTATGAGGAGGGTGATCTTCCCCTCTAGACCCTTCACCATTTTCATAGCCCTCCTTTGGACATTCCCTAATAGTTTTATGTCCTTATATTGTGGAGCTCAAGAGCACAGAGTAGAGTGAGACAATCACTTCCTTCAGCCAGCTAGCAGTGCTGTGATTGATGCACCCTTGTATATGGTTAACCCATTTGGAATCAGGGTCACGTTGTTGGGTCATATTCATCTTGTCATTGACTAAGCCCCCCTGATATCTTTTTGTGGGGCTGCTCTTCAACATCTCATCCCTCAATTTATAGATATATTCAGGATTGCTCTGTCCCATGTGCAGAATCCAGAACCTGCTCTTGTTAAATTTCTTATGCTTCATGATTGTCCAGTTCTCTATTTTTTCACGAAGTCTCTGTAAGGCCTCTTTACCCTTGGATGGAGTAAACAGCTCCTCCTAATTTAGTATCATCTGCAGACTTAATACATATCCATGAGTCCTGCATTCAGATCATTTATAAAAGCATTGAAGAGAAATGGCCTTAAAATTAAACCATGGGGAACCCCACAAATGCCTGGTCACCTGCCTGATGTAACCCCATTTACTATAACCATTTAAGCCCAACCCATCAGACAAATGTTCATGCATTGTATTATGCACTTGTCCAGCTGTAAACTGGACATTTTGTCCACAAGGATATTATTGTGTTTTAATCTGGCTGACAGCTAAGCACCACACAGCTGTTCGCTCACACCTTCACCCTCTGTGGGATGGGGGAGAGAACTGAAAAAAAGTGAAAGGCTATGGGTTGCAATAAGGACAGTTTATTAAGACAGAAAAGAAAGGAAAATAATAATAATGATAATCGTAGTACTACTACTAATGTGTAGAAAACAAGTGATGCACAATGCAATTGCTCAGCATCTGCTGACCGATGCCCAGCCTATTCCCAAGCAGCCGGTCCCCCCACCCTGGCCAGCCACCCCATACTAATTGTTTAGCATGATGTCAGATGGTATGGAATATCCCTTTGGCCAGTCAGCTGTCCTGGGTCTATTTCCTCCGAGCTTCTGCTGCACCCCCAGCCTGCCCGCTGGCAAGACAGTGTGAAAAGCTGAAAAGTCCTAGGCCTACTGTGAGCACTGCCCTGCAATAACAAAAACATCAGCATGTTATCAACGTTATTCTCATCCTAAATCCCAAACACAGCACCCTACCGGCTACTAAGAGGAAAATTAACTCTATCCTAGTCAAAACCAGGACAGATACTATGGACAGGACAGGATAGGACTGAACCAGGACAGGACTGAAAACTTTGTCAAAATCCAAAAAGATTGCACCTACTGGCTTCCCTTAGCCAGTTAGATGAGTAATACTGTCATAAAAGGAAAGGCATGTATTCCTGAAGATATTTTTCAATTTCTGATGAACAAATACAAATATATATATATATATATATATATTTTTTTTTTCCCTCTGTAAATCTTTCTTACTGAAACACTTCAAGTTGTGTGACACTATCTTCTATGGCTGACTATTTGCAGCTGTACCATTTGTTCCCAGTAACTGACCATCTATCCTCCATGTCCACATCCCACATATCCCAACTGGCCATCTGTCCTTCATGCAGTTCTGCTATTTTTCAAAAAACAAACAAAAAAATATTTATTTTAAATTGTTTAAAATATTTCAACTTTTTTTTTTTTTTTTTTTTTTTTTTTTTTTTTTCTTTTGCTTTTCCTACTTGTTCAATGGGATAACATGTAATCTGATCTCTCCCTGTCCCCACCAGCACTGTGACTTCCTGAGCTCCCCAAGCCCATGTGGAACAGTCCTATACTGACAGTGCAAACACTTATACTTTTTTTATAGACAGTTCTACACTTATAGTTTTACATTCCTGCTGCCTCCTGCATTTCAGTTTCAAATAACCTCTGTAGTGAGTCAGATCAACTTACTGATCCAGCTGGAAATTTAATCAGTCAAAAACAAAATCTACTTTTATTTTTTCAGTCTCAGTGCCTCTTGCTCTAACAGCAGCTGCCTGCAGGAACACCACTTCAGATCAAAAAATGCACAGGATCCCTGGTCTTAGAAGTGCTGGTAGCTTGAAAATTAGGTTGATGAAGACAGCCGCTTGGATCTGAAGAGGTGTGAATTTGTACTCTCTTGGTCTGCAAAGGTAGGGAACCTTTACTGACCACTCATCCTATCTACTTCACTGTCACAAACGAATGAAGAGGTCTGCAATCACCACAGGCTGTTTAGGAAAGGTAAGATCCAAAACATACCCATCATCTGTGTTCATGAACAGGTGAAAAATGCACTCGCACACATGCACAGACATCCCTACAGCACAACAAGATACTAGGATTTCTGATTTACCTCTGCACTCATCATTCTTACCAGGCATCTCCCTGCACAGTGTCTAGGATCTGAGGTCTTCATGTAAATTAACTACTTAACAAAACCTGCAGTCTTAAATGTCAGGACTATAGAGAACTTTTAAATCCTCAATTGAATATTTTGCTCCCAGAATAAAGAACTTGTTGTTTTATTTTATTAAATTTATTATTCTTCATATCAGTTCCCTACTGATGCAATATGATGCAATTGTCTTTTAGTTCTTTTAAAAAATGTGTGAGGAAATCAGTGCATCAGAGCTAAAGCTCTCAATGATGTTGCAGCCACTTTCTGTCTTAAGAACTGCAATTTTTTTCTCTTTCCTTTGAGATCAGATATACTGCCACCAATATTACCTTCTGTTTTATCACTCAGAATTTGTTTTCTGTTTTCTGCAGTCTGGTCTCTGACTCCCCTAATTTAATATAACATTAACTGTCTTTAAAGTATTCTGTTGCCCCACCTTCCCTGCTATCTCTCATTTTGTTTCCTTCTATTAGCAGGAGAGAATCTTTTCTCCTGACACAATCTGCCATGCACTTCCTGTCAAACATCCCTTGCAAAAGCAAGCTGATAATCATCTGCTGTATGACCTTCTTTGTCAAATTGCTCCCTGAACCCCAGTTACACTGTGAGAACTCCACTCACTGCTAAGTACATTGTTATGGTTTTCTATTGTCCATTACTTGCATTCACTGTGACGAATGTACCTTAATGTTGTATACAGCAGTACATTAATGAACACTTTTTTTTTTTGCATTTACTGACTTTTTCCATGGACACTGGAATCAGTACTTTTTGTTTCCCAGTGATTTCTCTGCTTTAATAGGTTTTGAATTAAGACCCTATATTGAGCTTTCACGAACAGACACTGTCCTTTGGATACAACATGTGCACTCAGAGTACTTTTAAATACTGATTTAATAGGGTTAGGTCATCTTAACAGAAGAGGAATGAAAGAAATGGCTCTTTCCACATTTTGAATGAAACCCTGTCAACAAAATGGCAGAACTTGCAGGACATTTGTAAAGGTCTTATAATATGAAAAAAAAAAAAAAGTTTTGTATGGTTAATAAGAATGATTGATAAAATTTAAGATCAGACAAGTTAAGAGAAGGCACCATAGAAGAGAACAGTTTCTGTAACAGTTAAGCACCTTCTTGTTATACCATCCCAGTACTACTGGGGCTTTTCAGCTGCTCATGGAATTGATGCTCATGGAATTGATGATTTTGGGTTCGTATTGATCATGTTACTGTAATTGATGCTTCTTGTTATGTTACACCACGAAAAAGAGAATTGTTCATCGGCAGAAGACTGAAATGAGAAAAAAAAAAAAAAAAACAGAAAAAGAATAAAACAGGTATTTAGTGAAAATGTTAATAAATATTTGATAAATAATTAATTAAAACAGTAATTTAGTCATGATCAGGGTTTTTAGTTATAACAATTTCATCCTTATATCATCGAGAATCGTGTAGCAAATACAGAAGAGTTGTATCTAGTATTTATTCCTAGCATATGCCCATCAATTTTTAGTATTTATAGACTTTTATAGACTTTTTTTTTTTTTTTTTTTTTTTTTTACAGTTTTACTTGTTCTCATACACATGCTTTAACACACTTGGACTGGCACCTGGTAAACTTTCCCTCCTAGAAGCCTTTCTTACTAATAAATGATTTTATTTGAAGTGTTTTCTGAATACAGTTATACAGTTTAAAGTCCTGAAGTAAACTGTACTTCAGAACACTTTAAGATCAGGTTTAGGCATTAAGTTAAAGGTAGTTTCTTGCTTGTTACAACAGTAAACATTTATTTTAAATGAGCATAAAACTTCTTGTACCTTGTATGCCTATAAGCAATCTCAAGCAAATATCATTGTTTATCCAAGTCACTTGTGGTTTTCTTGTCCATTTTATTTTCCATTATTTTTGGAACATTACAGTGGAACAGTTTTCTTGGTAAGAGATCTGGTTAACATTTTATGAGACAGACAACTTTAGGAATTTCTTTTGAGCTTTACTAAATTGAACATGTGAAAATAAAGTTGTCAGGTGTAAGAACAGTGGAGCATTTTGCTAGTCTGTTTTGGAGAATGAAAGCACATGGTGCTGTTCTGGGAACACTGATTTTAGTCACTGTGAAGTATATGAGCATTATTCAGTCTGACTGATCAATGAAAGTATTCACTTCACTTAAATCAATCAAAGTCACAACCAAATGTCACCACTTGGTTATTCTATCAGATGCATGGTGTCTATCTAATCTAAACCATTCTAATACACTTTTTTTTTTTTTTTTTTTTTAATATATATATATATATAGACTGATTCTATCAACTGAGTGGATGATAAATAACTCAATGACTGTCAAGCTATATGAGCAGAAGAGAATGAAATAATAAAAATAATAAAATGAAAAAAAAATAATAAAACGATTGAATAAATAATAAAATTATGAAATAATAATAAAAATAATAAAAATAATAATGAAAATAATAATAAAAATAATAAAATAAAATAAAATAATAAAAAAAGAAAAACAACTTTTAAATCTTGCAAATTACATTGAGACACATTTCAGTGGATTTCATGTGAAATTTACTGGTTTCAGGTACATTAGATATACTTTCTGACAAACTGTTCACTTAGTTTTGGAAATAGATGAAATATTTTTATAGACACATCAACTAGGTGAGAAATATCCTGTAGACTTATTTTTAAATAACTCCATCCATTAAACAACTGTCAAGAGTTAACAAGTTATGTGAATTGTTTTGGGGTGTGAAGGTTAAATTTATGAACTCCTTCTAAGAATGCTGAAATTAGAGGCAGATGAATATATAAATTTACTTTTTACAAAATTTTATTTTACATTACAAAATTTTATTTTACATGTTCTCAAGAACTCTGATGAACAAAATGAGAGACCTGGTTACCCAGGACAGTGAAAAGGCCAAGGAACTGAATGAATTCTTTGCCTCAGCTTTTACCAGTAAGACCAACCTTCAGGAATTCCAGGTCCCGAAGACTGAAAGGCTGGAGCATGTAAGATGTATTTTTGTTGGAGAAGGGACAGGTCAGAGAATACTTTACACCTTCAGTAAATGCATAGATTACATGAAACTGGGGGGAATGCCTGATTCACCAGAGCTCTGGTGAATCCATTCAGAGGAATCTCTTCAGGGTAGAGAGATGGGCTCACAAGAATCTCACGAAGTTCAATAGGAAAGATGCAAAGTCCTACACTGGGGGAGGAAAAACCCCAAGCACCAGGCTGGGGACCACACAACTGGAAAGCAAAAAAAAAAAAAAACTAGCAGTCCTGGTAGACACTAAGTTGAATGTGAATCATCAATGTGGTTTCCTTGCAAAGAAGGCTAACAGTATTCTTGGTTGCTTTAGGCAAAGTATCACCAACAGGTCAAGAGAGGTGATCCTTCTACTCTGCTCAACATTGGTAAGGCTGCACCTGGAGCATTGTGTCCTTTCCCCTTCCAGTACAGGATATACTGGAAAGAACCCAATGGAGGGCTATCAACATGGCAAAGGTCACTTTCAAAGTTAACAATTTTGTGATTCTGTGATTCATTGGCAAGAAAAAATAAAGGTATTCTAAGATCTATAGTGCTCTGTCTTTCATGCTTCACGAAAGATTCATTTAAATTCATTTTTTTTTAAACAAAGTCAAAAAAATTGATGGCATCAATGAAACTTCTTCACCTGTGTAGCACTTGCATGTGCATTTTCTGAACTGTAGTTAAATGTTTAGCTTTAAGCTAAATAAAATCGTATCATTTGTTGTATATTGACTCTATCCTTACCTATGTGTGAGAGAAAGATTCATGCACTAAGCTTAAAATCAATTAACTAAAACAGATAATGTTCAGAGCTTCTTTTTGAAGAAAGACGATGTCTATCCATGTGAGATTTGATCCCAGGCTTTCATCCACCTACGGAAAAAGCAGTGTCTGCACCATTAGATTATGCTTATTTATTTATTTATTTATTTATGTGTTTATTTATTTATTTTCTGCAACAGAAACTGATCCTACTGCTCAGCACAAGGAGGCAGAAATACAACCTCAGTTCTTACAACTCGTTAGAGTTTATCTTTCATATTCCACATCAACAGACAGTAATACTGACCAGTATTCTTTAGTTCAGCATTTTAAGGCATATTATAATAGTCCTTTTGACAGAATAATGGTAAAACTAACACAGAATTGAATTTTTCAGGAAATAAATTATTCTATTTTCATAAAAAGTCTTGAATAAGTAGTAACAAAGTATTGGGACACACCCTGAACAATCGTGAGAGTAAGATCAATTATCAAATAGACATAAGGGTTCCTTGGAAAATGTGTTGCTGTTGCAGTTTTACTATATTAAAATGGCTGCGATAGCTGACAAAGTGCAAAGTATGGTGAAACCTTTGTAAATGCTTTCCCACAGTGCTTGCATAAACATCTTTCTAAAAATGAATTTAAAGCCTAATTCAATAATTTTCTTGAAAATATGGCCAACAAAAAAGGATCAAAAGATAGTTACCAACTTCTATATAAGATTGGAGAATTCAAGATGTTTGAAAAAATTAATCTTTCTTCCAAATTTCACATTTATTCCATACCATCTACCCTCTCTACTACTGCCAGTTGAAGCCATAGTAGAGTTAGGGATGCAAAATTTGGGCCATGAAGGTAAAGGGATGGAGCACGTCTGCTACAAAGACAGGTTGGGAGAGGTGGGATTGTTCAGCCTGGAGTACAGAAGGCTCCAGGGAGACCTTATAACAAGTTTCCAGTACCTAAAGGAGGCCTTTGTAAGGAAGGACACTTTGTAAGGGAGTGTAGTGATAGAATAAAGGGGAAAGTCATTAAACTAAAAGAGGGTAGATTTAGATTAGACTCAGAGGGTGGTGAGGCACTGGAACAGGTTGCCCAGAGAAGTTGTGGATGTCCCCTCCCTGTAAAGCCAGGTTGGATCGGGCTTTGAACCTGATTTAGTTGAATGTGGTCCTGCCCATGGCAGAGGGGTTGGGATTAGATGATCTTTAAGGTCCCTTCCAGCCCAAACCATTCTATGATTCTATGACTTAAGAGTACAGAATACACTCCTAATACAGAAAACAACTATTTCTCACTGAGCATCTTACTTCTGCTCCCAGGGTTGCTACATATTTTATAGTGGACAGTCACTGCATACAGGACACTTAGAAGCAATGACCAAATCTTTGCCATGTACATTCTCAGTACATTTCTCCAAATAATGTCAAGATCTGTTCACCTGTTGGTGAGGATTTGGGGATTTTTAGTGGGTTTTTGGATTGGAATTTAGGCATTGTATTCGACTTCTAAATTCCTGCATTTCACTTTAAGCATCTTAGTGAGCAGTGTATTTTCTGAATAAGACTCCCTGTATGATCCAGGTGTTAAACTACATACATCCATGTAAATGCAGAGGACAATATTATATATCACAGACAGTTTTAATTCTCAAAATTTCTATCCTCTTGAGCTCTTGCTTTTGTAAATTCAACACTTTTTTTTTTTTTTTTTAGAACAAATATGTAAAGTGTTTAAAATATGCAGTTTTGAGTTTTAAATAAAGTGACTAGAAATAAAAAATAAATAAATAAATGTGTATCATAATATGAGTTAAACCCAAGAGGGATTTATTTGATAATCTTAATCTCTCCATCATGTTAATTTTATGTAATTCTCTTGTCAGCTAGGAATGTAAAACAGGAATATTCTAGTCCCTAGATACTGGAGGCAATCTACAATTATGGTGGTTCAAGACAGAAGTTCCTAAATAGGTTTATTCTTTGCAAAGATCAAGGAAAGTGTACTCAGCAAAGCAGAGAGATACAGTGAACATGGAGGGCGGTGAAAAGTAGGAAAGGATTTAGACCTTATAAAATGTCTTAGAATAAAATAATCTGGAAAGTACATAACTTACTTTTAAGCAAGCATGCTTGAATAAACTTACACTATCAACTCAGAAAGATAGTTAAGGAAAGGAGTGCTTATTTATGATTTCTTGCTTGATTTGGAATATTGGGAAAATAATTCCTCCATGTACACTTCGTGAAATTGGTTTAACAGAGAACGGATAGGAAAGAGCTAGAACCTGAACATATAAACACCAGAAGGTGTAGCTGGTAAAAAGTTCAAAGAACATTAGCTAGCCCATGAAAGGACAATCTAATTTATTCCTACTCAAAATAGTTGGGAAACCTGGGAAGAACAGTATTTAATATAGGTGGATATTAAAGTTAATATCTGTAAACAAAAGGCCTACATGAACAATATATGTGGCTTGCTGATTAGTCAAGAATAAGTGGGTGTCAACATATATAAATTTATTTAGTTGTAGTATAGATGCTACCTTCTCAAAACATAGACCCTGAGTTGTGATCCATACGCATTACTTATTTTCTTCAACTAAGAATGAACTTTAGTGTAACTCCCACAGTTTAGTTTTCACCTATTAGGAAAATAGGTATATAATTGTAATTAAAAACAAAAACAACACTAAAACAAATAAACCAAGCAACAACAACAACAACAAAAACACCAACTCACAAGTCTATGTATTTTATACAGAAATATCCCAAAATAATTAGTTCTACAAAAAACAACAAAAGACTTAAAATAAAGACTTGTAACAAAGACTTATAACAGCCATGACTTATAACAGATCTTTTTTAAAGGTTGTCAGTCTTGCCATATTTAGCATTTCATTTAATCAAGATGAACACATAAGCGACTTACTGGATTATTACAGGGTTTTTTTTTGGTCCTCTAGCATGATATGACAATTGTTACATATAGAGCTTCTATTAAAAGACTTGTTCTTCAGGTTTATCATTCAGAATGTGCTGCTGCAGCTGCTAGCACTACCAGTGAACAGCAAAATTGAGAATGATACAGCTGATAGTTTTTATCTTTTATCAGCTTCGTGCTAATTTAATGTAACACAGAATATTATTTGCATTACTTCAGAAGTAAAAAGATAGTTCCTGTGGGATTGCATCACTATTAGAAATTTCTTACTCTATTATGTGTGAGTCACCACTGCATACCAAACAGGGATTGTATAAACTTCATTTGTGATAATAAACTTAATGAGCAATATTGAGAAATGTCTAAAAAACTGAATTAAGATGACAGTATTTGCCAAATATAGCTTTGTATTTTTTGTGCATTGTTTCATTAAAGACACACTAGCTCTTTTGGCATACAATTAAAAATGAAAATAGCAATGTGCATTTTAAATATCTGCCGGGCTAGGCAATCACTGGAAAGAAAATAATTTCCAAAACAGACACAAGATGTAAAAATAGAATACTCAAACTTGTTATTTTTGAAAGGATATGTTTATAGTGCTTTGTTGTGTTTTCCATTACCTAAGCGGTAGAATTCCCCATTTTTTTTTAGTGCACATCATCAACAGGGAAAAGGAAGAGAGATTAATATACAAGACTTATTTCATTAAAAGATGTAAATGTAATATGTCAATTAAGTATCAGAAGCAATGGATGAATATAATGGTACACTAGCTAAAGTGAATAACAACTAAACAACTATATGCAACCACAGAAGAAAATGAAGAAAAAGAATGAAGAGGTTTTATATCTAAAGACTGGTTTTTAGCTGGTATCCAGACACTCCTTTGGACACAAATCTAAGGGGTATCCTTCAGTCGTTTCTGTGTCTGAAGAAAATATTAACATCTAGAAGACACAGTTCTGAAGAACTACTGCAAAAACAAACAAACAGAAAAAAAAAACTATGAAAGACACACACACACACACTCACACACACAAAAACAAAACAAAACGAAACAAAACAAAACAAAACAAAACACTTTCTTTCAGGAGTTTTACATAGTATAACTATATATTTATATATAACTATATATTTATATATAACTATAACTATATATTTATATATAACTATATAAAGTATACTTTAAGTTGGAATGGGAACTCCAGTTCATCAGAACTCCAGGTTTAATTAAACTCTCAGTCATAAAATAAACAGGGAATGGATGGTGGCAAGGAATGTAATGTGGCAAGAGTGAAAGGTAATCTGCGTTACAATGCAATCAACAACTGTGGGCCAAAAAGTTTTCTAATACACTGATAATATAGACAGACAGGACAGACTGTGTCAAGAATTTCTAGTGGCATTTCTGCAGTGAAAATTTCTCAATTAAATGTTTGCTAGGGGTGTGAAAGTGGAAAATACCCTTATGACTTTTGTCAAGTAAGGAACGATTCAAAAAGGACTAACTTTATGAATGTCATACCTATATCAGTAAACTTGATGTAATGTGCTCTGATAAAAAATGATTGTGTTCTAGTCCAACCTTCTCCTCCTCAATGAAGTAGTCATTCTTTTTAACCTAGTATTATTAGTTTAACAAATAACAGCTGCCAAAGCACTTCAGTTAGTTTCTTGTTCTCATATTTTCTGGATTTTTTTAATATTTATACAGAAAAAAATATATTAATTTCTCACCATTGCAATAATAATGGAAAGAAGTTCCTGTTTATGCCTATATCATTTAAGATTTAAGATTAAGATTATTTTGAGACTTTATTTTCATTCTTAAAAAAAAAATAATGGATTCCAAACTCAGTGTATAGCAGTTAGCATTAAGCCCTCACTCTTCAGTAGATACTAGTAAAATACTGCATTAGCAAGAATTTTAATGATCTGCACCATGCTCCGGGACTGTTGCCATAGTTTACCATGAGCTAAAAAAATATTTCTCAGTATATATAAAGTATTAACTCACTGGTCCATCATCAGACCTGGCTACGGAAACTATTTACAAAGAAATGTCATATTGCTCTGCTATAGTCCACAGAACTATTTTGAAAGAACTGTTGTCATTTTGATGCTGCATTGTGCTGCTAGGAAAGGTGGAAGAGAAAGATGAAAACAAGGAAGGAGTTATAATCACTTCTAATTGAGCCTAATCTTTGAAAATGACATGTAAAAATGTTATGACCATAGGGGCAGTTTAAATCTCGTTTGAGGTAAAAAAAAAATAGGTAATGTAAAAAAGTAAAGGGGGGAAGTGACAATCTATATTAAACTATTTTAAAAGCTTATGGCAGGACCTCTTGACCAGATGACTATTGGAATGACTTTTATTAAAATTATACAAAAAACATCATGACAGAAATTTGTATTTCAAATAAACATAGCATCAAGCTTTTTATGACTGTCTCCCTAATGAGGTGTTTAGTCTTTTTTTTTTTTTCTTTTTTTTTTTCTTTTTTTTTTTTTTTTTTTCTATGAATAGACATCCTTTTAGCTGTTATACAATTGAAAATCAGGGGTTTTGTTTGTTTGTTTGTTTTTAATGTCATTAACATATGTACAAGTATTTAGGTAATCTTAACATGAATTTTACAGCATGAATTAACTTTTCTTTTTCTTTCCATGATTTTACTGAAATAATTATGAAAAATATATACTGCTCAACATATATGTTTTTTGATGTTGTTTTATTTTGTTGTGTTGTTTTGTTTTTCTTTCTTTCTAGAAATTCTCATCAACCCATTATTTTGCCCATGTAAGTATATAAAAACTGAGCTACACTATCTCAGTATAATACAACTCTGGGAAGGCATCCAAATATGGGAATGGTCTTTTATGATCAGCACATCAAAACTGGAAAGATAATTCATCTCATAAACAACTAAGAAAAACATATAACCAAGGAGTTAGAAGCAGAGATTTGGCATTTAATGAAAATGGTGCAAGAGACTTTCTGATTCATTATTAACACTTCCAGAGTTTGTACTCTTTGAACAATGTTTTTGCATTTACAGAAGTTTTATTAACATGCAATATAGCTCAAATAGTCTTTTATGCAACCAAGATTTCTTCTATGCAAACATTAAAGGTTTGCAGACAGAACAACAACACAGGGTGGTGGTGTTTGCTGCTTAAAATCTACCGTAGCACAGCTGCAATTAAATAATGACTCATTACTTGCAAAGTATTTCCAGTCTAACAGTCTTTTTGCTTCAGTAGTTTACGGGTTTTCTCACCCTGGAATCTGAAGGTTATTTGAAAAGAAACAGACAATTTGTCTTTGCAGGAGGAGTAGATTAAGGAAACAGTTTAGAATGGATGAACTCTGGAAGTAGCAGAGTTGAGTGTCTGAAATAATATTGGAAATTGCTTTCCAGTGATGTTTATGTTCCCTGGCTTCAAGAACATGCAGTGCAGGATGATGAGTGTCAGCTAATAAACATGACAAGTCCAAGAGGGAATCATGAAATGCCAGCAAAAACACCTGGTAAGTACAGCAGTACTCAGAAATCCCAGAACTTCAAAATCACAGACTTGAAATGGCTGTGGAAGGCAGCAAGATATTAAATGTGCAGCCATTCTTTCACAGGTCTGTAGGAGGTTACTTGCCATGGGAAATAATCTACAAGTCACATTTTCTTGCTGTTGGGCTTTCTGCCTTTGTGATTTCGGGACTTGTAGTGTAGCCAGAACACAGACATATATTTCAAGTTGCATTGTGTTTATGGAGCCTCAAGTAATATACTCAGTTTTAAGTACAGTGCACCTTGTTTGTCAGTAAAATTCCAGTTCTCCTAAATGCTCCTCTTTAACCTTTGAACTATTTCTTGCAGCAAAGGGGTTCATTTTAAGAATAAGATTCATTATTACGTCAGATAAAATAAAATGTTCATTTATTATTTTCATGTACAGTTTGCTCATTGTAGATCACCCCAAATGATGTTGAAATCTGAAATGATCCACATAGCTTTTATTATTTTCTCTAGAGATTGAATGACAAAGTTCAGACTTTTTTCAAAAATGAAGTCCTCCAGAACTGTAAGTGAGCAAAAATTACAGGTCACCTATACCCAAATATTTTGGAGTTATAAGTTGAAGCGTTATAAGTACACACATAAATAATCCATAAAAATATATTCCCAAATAAAGATAAAATCTGAAGATTTTCTTTGAAGAAATGTAATAAAACAGAAAAGTACAAACAAGTAGGATGAAATAGATTCAAAACATCCTTCACTCCCTGTCTTGGAGTTTAAATTGAATTCATATCAATTTTTGATCTAACCTCCCTATCACATGCTGTGTGAACATTTAGAACCTGAGACTAAGAGTGATAAAACCAATAATTTGGAGAGTAAATTGCCTTACTTTTAAGAAGGCTCATTAATATTAAAACAGTAAAAAGAAACATGTCAGGGGCAGACAGAAGAAAAGAGGTAATGGGGCAAAAAGCTGAGTACTTTGCTGTACACACACACACACACACACACACTTATATATAATCTTAAATATCTTACTATATAATATATCTTACATAAAACATATAAATACTTAAGATATATAAAATTATATTATTATAATATTATATTAATATTATATTATGTTATTGTAATATTATATTATTATAATATTTAATATATGATATTTAAGATATAAAATATATTTTAAGATATAAAATATATCTAAGATATATTTTATATCTTAAATATCTTACTTGCCAAGGTGGTTGGCTCCGGGGCAGATGCGTTCTGCAGCGGAGCAGGACATCGGGACAGGCAGAGCTTTTTTTCTGTCATTGAGGCCACTCGAGGTAGCCAAGGGAGCCGCCAGGACCTGGCAGCCCTCACGAGGGAGGCTGACGAGGCATAGGCAGAGCCAGCAGCGCCCTTCTCTACCCGGACATTCAAAAGCAGCCCCTAAGAAGCGCGGTGACCCAGACGGGTAAGCAGGGCATAGTGCATCAGAAGGGTGGGGCATGGCAGTTCACACAGGCAGGGCAGAGCATCTGTCCCTGGTTAGGAGAACAGCTCGTCTACCAGCTGTATGCCTGTAGCTAAACTGCCATGGTCTGCACTAGGCAGAATGCTCTTTCTAGAAAGTCTGGTGACCCAGACTGAGTGCCTGCTCAAAAATGAGGCAGTTCAGGTCTCTGGATGCAGGGAGTATCTGAGCCTGTTGCTGCCATCTGAGGGAGGCGGAGATACTGTGTGTGTGTGAGGTGTGAGCAGGTGGATGACCTGGTCCACCTGGTGGCAGAGCTCAAGGTGGAGAGGTTGAATGCCATCAGGGAGTGTGAGCGGGAGATAGACTGGTGGAGCCTGTCAGGCCTGAAGGAAAGGTATTGAGCTGAGACACCCCAAATGGGGGTGGACCCCCTGCCCTGTCACAGTTGGGCAGAGGGAGGGGACCTGGGAGTTGAGGAGGAATGGAAGCAGGTCCCTCCTTGACCTTGCAGGCAACGCCCCCCCCTGCCGGCCCCACCTTCCCAGGTGCCCTTACACAGCAGGTTTGAGGCCCTGGAGCTTGAGAGACCGGTGGGTAAGGATGAGGTAGTAGGAGGATGCCTAGGGAGAGGAAGTAGACTCCACGCCTCAAGACTGCCTCCACCAAGAAAGATAGAAGGGTAATTGTTGTAGGTGACTCCCTTCTCAGGTGGGAAAAGGATGAGGTTGAGGGTCTGGATAATAGTCCGAACCCAGGAAGCAACCCTGCAAAGCGTGTCAAGATTGAGGGAAGTACTGAGCATAGGGATAGGGGCTGGGCGGAGCACTGCATCACAACCAGTGCCACGAAAAAAGAACGGAGAGTCTTAGTGATCAGAGACTCCTTGCTGAGGGGCACTGAGGCTCCAATTTGTCGCCCAGATAACCTATCCAGAGGGGTGTTCTGTCTTCCTGGGGCACATGTCAGAGACGTTAGGAAGACTCTGCCACAGCTTATTGAACCAGAGGATTACTATCCTCTTGTTTTCATTCAGGCTGGATCCTGGGAAGCTGCAACTAAAAAAATGAGGAATATTAAAAAGGACTTTGCATCCCTGGGAAGGTTGTTGAAGGGATCAGGGGCGCAGGTAGTGTTCTCCTCTGTCCTCCCTCTGGGTGACCGAGACCCAGAAAGAAGAAGGAGAATGGTACAGGTGAACAACTGGCTGAGGGGGTGGTGTCTGGACCAAGGATTTGGGTATTTCAATCTTGGGCAGCCCTTTGAGAAGCTGGGTACGTGGGCTGCTGACCGACTTCAACTCAGCAAGTGGGGCACAAGTGTGTTGGGGAGAAAGCTCTCTGGGCGAATTACCAGGGCTTTAAACTAGGTTTGACAAGGGAGGGGAGCTAAAAGTGACAGAGGAGGGCTAGGTGAAATTGTCACTGTTGAAGATAGTAGGGAAAAACCTCTGAGTTGTCCCATAGGATCGTCCGAGGGCTTCTCAGAGAAGGTAATGATCCCAATACCCTGTCTGGACTTTTTTTCTTCTTGCATCCCTCCAGGGGTAACTGTGCCTGCTGCTTCCCTAAAGTGCCTGTGTGGAGCATGGGAAATAAACAGGATGAGCTCGAGACCTGTGTTTGGTCACAGGGCCACAATCTCATTACAATCACAGAGACATGGTGGGACAGCTCACGTGACTGGAACGCTGTCATCGAGGGCTATGTCCTCTTTAGGAAAGACAGGCTGGGGAAGTGAGGTGGTAGGGTTGCCCTTTATGTGAGGGAGCAGTTAGAGTGTACCCAGCTCCACCTGGGGGAGGGTGAAGGACAAGTGGAGAGCTTGTGTGTGAGAATTAAGGGGTGAGATGATATGGGGGACACTGTTGTGGGGGTCTAGTACAGGTCACCAGATCAGGAGGAGGAGGTCGATGATGACTCCCCCCCAGGACTCCTTGACACTGGAGGGAGGAGAAGGAGTCTGGGAAGTGGAGATCTCCCCACTTGTTGACAAGGGAGTGGTTTGGGAGCGTCTGAGTGGGCTCAACGCACACAAATCCATGGGCCCCAATGGGATGCATCCATGTATGCTAAGGGAGTTGGCAGAGGTGATTGCTGAACCGCTCTCTATTGTCTTTGAAAGGTCTTGGAGAAAAGGAGAGGTGCCTGAAGATTGGAAGATAGCCAATGTCACTCTGGTCTTCAAGAAGGGCAAGAAGGAGGATCCGGGAAACTACAGGCCAGTCAGTCTCACCTCTGTCCCTGGAAAGGTGTTGGAACAGCTTGTTCTGGATGCCATCTCCAAGCAATTGGAAGAGAATAAGGTTATGAGGAGTAGTCAGTATGGATTCACCAAGGGGAAGTTGTGCTCGACCAACCTCATTGCCTTCTGTGATGGCATCACCAGCTGGGTAGATGATGGGAGAGCAGTGGATGTTGGTGCTGGGTCCAGTCTTGTTCAACATCTTCATGGACAAACTTGATGAGGGAATAGTGTCTTTGCTCAGCAAGTATGCTGATGACACAAAGCTGGGAGGAGTGGCTGACATGCCAGAAGGTTGTGCTGCCATTCAGTGAGACCTGGACAGGCTGGAGAGATGGGCAGGAAGAAACCAAATGAAGTTTAATAAGAGCAAGTGTAGAGTCCTGCACCTGGGAAGGAACAACTGCATGTATCAGTACAGGCTGGGGGACAACCTGCTGGAGAGGAGCTCTGAGGATGAGGACCTAGGGGTCCTGGTGGATGACAGTTTGACCATGAGCCAGCAGTGTACCCTCATGGCCAAGAGGGCCAATGGCATCCTGGTGTGCATTAAAACGAACGTGTCCAGTGGGTCAAAGGAGATGATCCTCTCCCTCTACTCTGGCCGTCATCAGGCCTCACATGGAGTACTGTGTCTAATTCTGGGCTCCCTGGTACAAAAAAAAAGACAGGGATCTCCAGGAAAGAGTCCAGCGGAGGACCACAAAGATGATACGGGGCCTGGAGCATCTTCCCTGTGAGGAAAGGCTGAGAGACGTGGGTCTGTTCAGCCTAGAGAAAAGAAGACTGAGAGGGGATCTCATCAATGTGTATAAATACCTGAGATGTGGGAGACAGAGGGATTTGGCCAACCTCTTCTCAGTGGTTTGTGGGGACAGGACAAAGTGAATGGTCACAAGATAGAGCACAGGAAGTTCCGCACCAACATGCGAAAGAATTCCCGGTGAGGGTGACGGAGTACTGGGACAGGCTGCCCAGGGAGGTTGTGGAGTCTCCTTCTCTGGAGATATGTAAGGCCCGTCTGGATGCCTGCCTGGGCAGCCTGCTCTAAGGAACCTGCTTTGGCAGGGGGGTTGGACCCAATGATCTTTCAAGGTCCATTCCAACCCCTTCAATTCCGTGATTCCGTGAAATTTCATCTCCCAGAAATAAATGTCATTGAAAATATTGAAATGAAGGAGAAGTGATAAGAAACTGTGCCAGAAGACAGGGCAACATGACTACATCAAAAGAAGCAAGTCAAGGTGAGGTGAGAAAATGAAGGGAAGGGAAGGGAAGGGAAGGGAAGGGAAGGGAAGGGAAGGGAAGGGAAGGGAAGGGAAGGGAAGGGAAGGGAAGGGAAGGGAAGGGAAGGGAAGGGAAGGGAAGGGAAGGGAAGGGAAGGGAAGGGAAGGGAAGGGAAGGGAAGGGAAGGGAAGGGAAGGGAAGGGAAGGGAAGGGAAGGGAAGGGAAGGGAAGGGAAGGGAAGGGAAGGGAAGGGAAGGGAAGGGAAGGGAAGGGAAGGGAAGGACTTAAAAGTGTATTTTCTGGGTGAGAACATATAACTTTCTAACTCTACTTTGGTCAAATTCTGCACATATCAAGGTATATGTAATGAAGTAATTTCATGTACTCTGAGAATATACAAGACACTCTGACCTCATTAGAGAGAGAAAAATCATGAATTAGACATTTGTATGGTGATTTACATAGCTGAAGAGAGCAGTGGCAGATGCTATACAGCAAAACATGAATGGAACATCATTTTAGCAATTTAATTAAGACTGCAGATATTACAAAATGAGAAACGAGAAGATAGATATGGCAGCTACAACTGAAAAGGGAGAGAAGGAAGCTGAACCTGACGAATTTATTTGCACATGTATTTCTGAAGTTATCTATACACTGAGGCATTGTGACTATATATTCTGAATACTGTGCTATAAATTGTTGCATATCCTGCTAAGTAATGTAGAGGTAGTTACCAATTATTACCATATCTATTACCATAGATACATGTGTGCTTTTTTTTTGTTTGTTCATTGTTGTTATTGTTTGGTTTATTGGTTGTTTTTAGTAATGACAGAAGTATTAGAATATAGAAATTCATGAAAATATAGGTTATTACGTGGAAGATACATAAACACTAATATATATATATGACAAATTTACAACGTGGAAAGAAAATACAAGGTATGTGTATCTCAGGAATATATGGCGGAAGAAAACATGCAAGATAGGAAGTGAACTGAGGTTAATTGTTAATGGTAAATAATATAACTAATATCCCTACTGCTATTTTACATCAAAACTTCTTCCCAACTTCTTTTCATTGAAAAATCATATGCACAGTTTCAAGGGAATCTGAAAAAAGAGTTTAAATCTTTCTTCTGAAAAGAGCTTCAAGATGGAATTACAGTAGGCTAAACACTTAATTAGTAGGAAATAGTAAAAATTCCTGAAAAACAAAACAGTTTTGTTGATCTACAGTACTTGAGGATCTGATCCAATATATCAATTTTTGTTTCATTTTGTTTGCATTTACTTGTACTATGATGAAGAAAACATGAAAAATAAATGAACAGAAAACAACAACAACAACAACAACAACAACAACAAAACATGATTAAAAGTCATCCAGACTCCTGTGGTGCTTTTATTTTTATTATTATTCTAATTTTGTGTGCATGTGTGTGTTTTTATTTATTTATTTTTCTCTAAATGTTTCTCAGCAATGCAGAAGAAAAGGAAATGGTTTTTTTTGTTTTGTTTTGTTTGTTTGTTTGTTTTTTTAATCGATAAGGAAATAATTTAAAAAGAAAAGAGCCAAAACCATCATTTCTGTGTAACCCTGCTACAGAAGTTTGGCCTGATACAAGCTTCTGGGTAATCTGAGATTGAACAGTAACTTCAGAAATACAGAAATAAGCATCATAGGATACTTGAAGCCATAGTGTTAATCCTGCTATCAATCTCATCTATATTTGTATATTGAAAAGCTTAAATGGGGTTGAAGGAATGGTGTTCTGAGAGATGTGGTTTAGGGGAGTTGATTCAAAAGCAGCTGAGCTTGCTATAAATTGCTTCAAAATATTTTTTTCATTTTTCTGAAAGCAGTTGGATTCAATGGATGTACCATTCCTGTGCCTTTCAAAGCATTACAATAACTAGTGCTTACAGACAGAAAAAAATGTGGCTGCAGGTAGAAAAGAAGGCAGGATCACTTCTCTCAGTGGGGGCACTGCACTGGTTCAGCATAAGGTAATCATGAAAAAAACACTTTAGGATAAGTAGGGAGAACTATCTTCTGAAAATGCCTAAATTGGTCTATTGACTATGGAAGATGTTTAAATGTGTAGGTCAAAATGATCTATTTCAGATTCTACACGATTACTAAAGCAAAACTTTGAGGTTTTCAACTTCAAAATAAAAGTTTAAAAACGTGGTTCAAAATGAAATTACATTTTCTCCTGTCCAGTTTGTCTCCTTCTCCACTACATATTAGCGATCTGTTAGATCTGTTCAAACAGCACTCACAGCCTTGAAAAGATAAATTTTTAAGACATATTCTTCTCATCAGCATTTCCTATTAATTAGTTTAGGCTGTTAATTAGTTTGGGCTGTATATTTAGCACTGGCTGCTGTAAATTTCAATGCAGGTTAGTGACAAAAATGCTTTTCATACAAAAGCTATTTCTTTCTGTTTATAATAGGCTAAGGTGATGAAAAAATAGCTCAGCCCATTTTATGTTCCTAAGTATGGTCATATTTGAGAAGTGAATGTTAGTGAGTGAGCCATTGTGATTCTGATCATCTAACATAACTACCCAGGTTCCTCATAGAATCAGTGTACAGGAAAAATAGCTTTGCTGGTTGATTATTTTGGGAGCCTAAGCACCTAAATTGTATTGCTTAAATGGAATGACCTGGGTAAACACCTATAAGAAACTAAAACTCAGAAATCGTGAAGTCTATTAAAATCACAAACTGAAATAATGTCTTTTGGTGAAAACTGTTTGCTCACTTCTTCATAGGTGGAAAATAGAACCTTTCATACTACTTAGTAGTTAAGGCATTAGAGAGTGACATGGTATTCCTTCATCTAAGGATTGCATCTTGCTCTCTTCCAGACTCTGCAAGTTTTATCTCTTGGGATATAAAGTTATGCTGCTTCAATGGATGTCACATAAGGAGTACTATATCAATTTGGTTGCTCTACAGACTGCTAGTCATGTCATCACCTGAGAAAACCTACATTACAGTTAACTTGAGCACTTTCAAAAACACATTGCAATAACAATGGAGAAAAGGAGGGTCAGGGGCGACCTTATTGCTCTCTATAGGTACCTCAAGGGAGGCTGTAGCGAGGGGGGGGTTGGTCTGTTCTCCCAC
Organism: Aythya ferina; assembly: GCF_964211825.1. Classification (NCBI taxonomy): domain Eukaryota; kingdom Metazoa; phylum Chordata; class Aves; order Anseriformes; family Anatidae; genus Aythya; species Aythya ferina. The sequence goes on from NC_140296.1 coordinate 53,096,291, forward strand.
GTGCCTGGTGACAGGACAAGGGGGAATGGGCTTAAGTTGAGCCAGGGGAGTTTTAGGTTAGATGTTAGGAAGAACTTCTTTACTGAAAGGGTTGTTAGACACTGGAACAGGCTGCCCAGGGAAGTGGTGGAGTCACCATCCCTGGAAGTCTTTAAAAGACGTTTAGATGTAGAGCTTAGGGATATGGTTTAGTGGGGATTGTTAGCGTTAGGTCAGAGGTTGGACTCGATGATCTTGAGGTCTCTTCCAATTTAGAAATTCTGTGATTCTGTAACAAGAGAATTTTGAGGCAGATCAAGCTATATGTGAAGATATAGTCTGTGTTGGTACCTAGGCCTGAACCTTTTATATTTGACATAAGTATAGTCAGAATTAAGTTGCCTGGATCTAGCATAATGAATTGTTTCTAGCCTAAGCAATTGGTAATTCAGATTTTTTTTTTGCTAATCTGTGGTTGATCTGGATTATCTGTAAAATCTTAATCAATTTACAGGGAATCTGAAGTATTATTTATCTTTTGAGAACTTGGAAGAAAAGGAAAAAGAGTAACCAACAACTCTTTGTGGCCTAACATTCCTACACCTTCTTTTCCTTACTTATCCAGAGCAATAGGAAAGGCATTCAAATGAAAACTTCCTATGTCTTTGAAGGATTGTCCTCAAACTGAGGATAGAATCACAGATTCATAGAGGTCGGAAAGGGCCTCCAGAGGTCATCTAGTCCAACCAGCATGCTAATTCAGAGAATGTTCAGCAGGTTGCTCAAGGACATGTCCAGTGAATTTTTAAATATCTCTGAAAATGTAGGTTCCACAACCTCCCTGGACAGCCTATTACACTATATGACCACCTTTATGGCATTCTTTATTTTTATTTTTTTTATTTTTTTTTCTCATGTATGACAATTTTATTTCATTTCATTATCCTGTGCTCAACTTGTGTCCATTACCTCTCATTTTCCACTGTACAACTCTGAGACGTTTGGCTCCATCTTCTTTTCACCCTCCCATTAGATGTTTGTACGTAGAAATAAGATCCACCTTGCACTCTCTTCTCCAGAACAAACTAGCCCCGTTCTCTCAACATCTCCTCATGAGGGCATGTGGATCACTTCTCTCCTACCCCAACAAACTTGTACCCTTCCCCCCACACTGATCTGTCTCCAGTCTTTCCTTGTGCCAGCTCTATTAACAGAACCTGTTGTGTATCATTGTCCTATTCTATGCATGCATCTGAAGTTCTCTTTTATTGAGTAGAAAGAAAATAGTTACTCTTCTCATTTTTATCTCGTATTTTTTACCAGAAATATATTCTGCTCACCACTCCCTCTAACAGAACACAGTTCACACATGCTTGATTATAATACAATCAACAAATGTCACGGAAAACTACTGGATCACTTTTATGATTGGAACAATCATAATACTTTGGTATTGTGAACAAATTTGGATTAATAAGGAACTTCTCTTGATATTGTCTACTTTTAAATCTTCGGTTGCTAGATATATAGAGCAGAATACATTATTCCATATTTACTTATATGGACACCTTTAATTTGCATTTTCCTTTAGTTCCAGTGTAAATAAGCTCAGGTTCCTTGGAGCCAGGATCTAATGAAGGGCTATAGCTTAGGTTGCTTTGTTCATTAATTCTAAATTTAGCCCTGGTATTAAACTAAACACTGGAACAATGTGTTTTTTTTGTTGTTGTTTGTTTGTTTGTTTTGTTTTGTTTTGTTGTTGTTTTTTTTTTTTTAATGACATCCTAACTCTTATAAAACAAATTATTTTGTAAGTCTATTCAGAATACAGAACAGAGGACAACTAAAAAACCTCATTTTTACAAGTCAGAATGCATTTTAATGACTACATTTCATTAGACCAAGAGAGTACTTCCATTTTGTGAGATTTCTCTATTGTGAATGCTTGGCATATTTCTTGAGTCATGAGGTTTCATAAACATGTATGTCATTTTGCAAAAGAACAACCAGGCATTATTCAAAGGAAGAAAGCTTGTAGGAAAAGAAATTCAATAATAATAATAATAATAAAATAGAGTTAAAAAGCTAATAGATTGATTTGTGGGACTACGATTTCAAATACCAAAATAGTGAATATGCTGAAAATGCTCTTATATTTTAAATAGTGGATTATTAATGGAAAGAGAAAGATTGTATCAAGCACAGGAGACTGTGCTTAAATTTATTATATTTTGATATGTTTACATGAATAATAAACTGATTTACTAGGAACTGAGAGGATATTGTTATTATTAATATTAATATTTCTTACAAGGCCACAAGTTTCATAAACCTACCACTAGGTATTCATGAGATTTTTTTTTATTTTTTTTTAAGAAGAAGAAGAGGAGTATGGTAAACTCATGTTAAAATGCAATTTTTATTTTTAATATCGATAATATAGTTTGCACAGATTTTTTATTTCTGCTCTAGTGGTCATTCTGGATTGGATTGAATTGCTTAACATAGGCACTTAAAGTCTGAGATGCTACAGGTACCGACGTTATGTGAGTAGGGTTGGCAATCAGATTCCAACATTTCCCAGTGATCCATGCCTTGCTGGATGTGCAGCTGGAGACCGAAAGGTATTCCTCACAGGCTCTAAAATGACAGGAGATATCCAGATAACTGAAACCCATCTCCAGCTTTGTTCTCTACTTGCCCTCTCTTGAATATTTTATATCGTCTTTAAATATATAAAATAAATTAAATCTATTAGCATAATGTGTGGCAGTTACTCTGTAAATTGTATTAATAGTTACTCAGACATCTAACACATGCCACAATGTTACAGGCTTCTAATTTAATCCCTTCAGTTAAAGATGTTCAAGTAAATATGTCTGACAAGAGTCTCTTTGACAAATATATACACTGCATATCACTGTTCTTTGTAGGCATCTGTTGCCCCATGGCAACTGGAGTGAACCATACACTCACACATCCCTGAACAGTCTTGTCATACTGTCCTCCTGTAGATTTAACACAGTCTTCCTTTGAATTGCCTTAGTTTTCCATGACTCACGTAAAAATGCAGACAGAAATTATAGTTTCTATAAAACATACTTATTGCTGTTTTATAAAACATAGGTAAAATTGCACTTTCATATATATAATACTTTATTTTACTTCTACTATACTATATTATATTAATATACTTTTTTTAATTATACTTTTTTATATAATATACTTTTTTAAATTATACTAATATAATATTTAATATACTATAGTATATTAAAATATACTACTATATTTTCTGTAAATGTTTTTATCTATTTGTTGTGATCAGTATGCTACTGCTTTAAAGTGATGCTTATAATTTGGTCTGAATTTCAAGTTTGAAAGTTTACATATTTTTATTAACAGACTGTACCTTTGCAATTGTTATGTTCATGAAAGTTAGTAAAAATAAACATCTTCTTAAAAACGTTTAGCTTCCTTTCAACATACACTGCATCATGAACAATTATGCTGTATCAGACAATGGAGTATCATCACCCCATGAAACTTTCATTGCACTTCTGTATCCCAGACAATACTCCAACCTACTTGATTGCTGGCTATAATGCAAACTTTAAGTAGTGAGAATAAATTGAACATTTTATTGATAACATTATCATCTATTATAACAGGATAACATCTTTGAAGAGCTCAGACAACCATTGAAAATCTGAAAGACTGATTTAGATCTTAATATGAATTAGGGATGAGTATAGGGTTTTATTGGAAGTCAAAAGTTTATCAGAAAAATGAAATATTATGAAAAAAAAGATGGAAATATTTATGGCCTGTGAAAAAAATTGTACCTTCCTATTTGGTAAAGCTTTGAATAATCTATAATGGGAAGAAATTCAAAGTATATATAGCAAATAACATTAAGTAATAACTTGATCATTATGCATAAATGAATTATCAATCCAGGTAAACAGCAAGGTACTCCTTTTTTAATTGGTGATGGTTCTGCTCATGAAGGCAGCACAAGTCTGGTGCTCTAGTAAATGTCAATTCTTCGGTGTCTCACCCATGCTCTGAGTGAATTGGAGGCCAGAACACTAACCCAAACCCAATTTGTAGAAAAATGTCCAAGAGAACTTGAGAGAGTTCAGTTTCTAGGAAAGGAATTTAGAAAGAGAGTACAAAAAGCCAAATCAAATATAATGGAAGTTTAGGAACCCGTCACAAGAGCTTGATAATCTTCGATAACAGTGAACCTCAACTAAACTTTCCTTAAAAATAATTAAATAAATAAATATCAAGAGTGTAAAATTGTGAAATAAGTATTTTACAGAAAGAACTGGTAATTCACAAGACTAAGAAATGAAAGAAGACATACTAATAAATAAAGGAATCATTTGGATTCACAATGGTTTCACAACAGTAATTCTGACATTCTGAAATTCCCTTCAAGAGAAGCAAATGTTTCATTCTTTTTTCTGCCTGCTTCTTCATCTCAATTTTATAAAATAAAGATCACCAAGAAGAGATTATATTGCAGCTACTCACACTGGCAAATTATCTAAAATGAGTTGCACAGTACAAAAGCCCAGTATTTAATATTTGAAGATCTAAGTTAATTGATGTCAATGATTATTGATTAATTTAGCTAAATATTATGCTATTGTTATATATTATGGTTAAGGACAGATACTGAAATAAATAAATACTGTGCATTATAGATTACAATTATTAAAACTGATTATGTGTTGTTATAAATGGCTTAAATAATTAATATTCACATGAAATGATAAAATTTGTATCTAATTACTGACTAAAAATGGCAAAAATATATAAATGTATCAAATTGGTTTTGTCTATCATATTGTCAAATTATTATTGTTTGTGCCATTGTAGATGTAGTCCTGCTTCACAGATTTAATGGGATTTATTTTTGGTTTTATGGACAAAAAGTATTTTGAGAGATATAGAAAATAATTTAAGATGAATGATATTCTATGAAATATTAATTTGATTTCAATATAATTGTCTATTTTATTCTATTAATCAAAAATTGTCACATCATTTTTGTTGTTGTCATCATATTTTTAATATTATAGTACACTATAACTACAGTATAAGTAAAGAGTAGTTAGCATTAAGAAGGAAAATTGCAAAAAGTGATTAGACAAAGTACCTTGTTGTAATCACTGTTTTCTTCCATTTTTGTTTCTTGAAATATATGGTCTTCAGAGTATCATATCTCTCTATGGTACCTGCTTGCTCTTATTTTGCTCAGTCTCACAGTGAAGTAGTCATATAGGTGTGGTGGTTTTACCTTCCTAGGTAGCTGAACTGCACCACAAACACTCTCTCTCTCACCTTCCTCAGAAGTAGAGGGGAAGAAGAAAAGGAAAAAAAGGAAAAACAAACAAACAAACAAACAAAAAACAGCTCACGGGTTAAAATAAAGATAATTTAATTAAAGGAAAAATAATTATTAAGGGAGAATTATTATTAATTAATTAACTAAAGGGAAAAGGGGAAAATGAAAAGACAAAAAAAAAAAATAATCAAAGGCCATGTTGAAGTGCAGAGGAAAGAAATTACTCTCAACTTCCCACAAACGAGCAATGCTTGACAAGTTCTTGAAACAGAGCCTCAACACATGTAGCCATTATTTGGGAGGACAGATATTTTCACAACAGGAGCCCACCCCTCCCCTCTTCTTCCTTTTTCCACTTTTTATTGCTGAGTGTGACATCATATGCTATAGAAAATCCCTTTGGCTGGTTTAGGTCAGCTGCTTGTCCACCCCCAGCCTGCTGGCTCTGAGGGGGCTGGACAGAGCCCTGATGCTGTGCCAGTATTGCTCAGCAGTAGACACAGCACTGGTGTGATACCAATGTTCTTCTAGCTACAAATGCAGAGCACAGTACTGTTTGGGCTACTGCAGGGAAAGTTAACTCTGTTTCAGTCAGACTGGGCACAATAGGAAATCCTATACATAAGCTGGCTGTCATGAGACATACTGTAGGCAAAATTTCACTATTAAAATAAGCTTTGTGGCAAAAACAAGATTTCCTTAAGTAAATATAGCATCTTATTTTCAAGATCTCTCTGAGGCTTCCTAAGTAATATTCTCTACTTGAATACTTAAAGATTACAAAATATATGCCTCTGTTATAAAGAATTGTCAACTGAAAGATCATATGTTCATATTAAATTAATTCAAATAACACTGAGGCTTATCTATGTAAATAGGTATTAGTCTGAACATTTCATTTGAACTGTTTTTTTAAGAATTGCAGCCTTACCAACTAATTTTTGACAAGACAGAGTAACTGAGACTTTTTTTCCTCACATGGACACACATAATTCAAATAACATTTCTTCATTTTGACCATTATAAAATCCATATTCCTCTCAATTGTATGAAAATGAGCTGCTGAGAAAGTGTTGTCTACATGCTGAGACTGATTGCATATGACTACAGTATATGATAAAATATGAATAAATATATGTAGCAACAATTTGTTACTTATATTACATATACACTTACATATTTAATTCAACGGTTTTCATCTATAAAATATTCTAAGCTACAGTTGTTCTGGGAAATGTACATGAAGCTAGAGAAGATAGCTAGAAGGTAGAAAAGAGACAAGAGGTAAATACAGATTTTTTGTTTGTTTGTTTTTAAAAAGAATATATACACTATGATTTCCTGATGTATTTTCCCACCTACTATACTGTAAATATCCAAGACAACACATCATTATTCAATACAATAATTTATTTATTTTATTTTTTATAGCTTGTTGTAATTTTCAGGCTCCTCAATTAATAGCAGTGCTATTATAAAGTTTTTGTTTGTTTGTTTGAGTGATCTAAACTTTTAAACTTAATTCCTGTTAAATTTCTTACCAAACACTGTTATTAAATCTGTAGCAACAGAATTCTAGCTTCACTGTAAGAATTATTCAAGCCATCAATGTATTTCTTAAAAGACAAAAATTTAAGAAATCTAAAGCATTCAATAGTAGCAGTAATCAGATTTATATTAAATAGAATGTCACATTTTTACATTGTTATGATTTCTGTATAGGATCAACCAGATGAATATCAGAGAAAATGAGACAAATTGTGAAAAATAACTTCAATAACTGGCTGAAATAACAAGGAAACTAAAAACAAAAGAAAACAATAGCAAAAAAAAAAAAAAAAAAGTAACTTAAAAGCAGTTTTAAAAGTAGAATGCATTTTAAATGGAAGACGTACGAGGAACGGCTGAGGTCACTGGGCCTGTTCAGCCTGGAGAAGAGGAGGCTGAGGGGAGACCTCATCACAGTCTACAACTTCCTCGTAAGGGGGTGTCGAGAGGCAGGAGACCTTTTCTCCATTAACACTAGTGACAGGACCCGCGGGAACGGGGTTAAGCTGAGGCAGGGGAAATTTAGGCTGGACGTCAGGAGGAGGTTCTTCACAGAGAGGGTGGTTGCACACTGGAACAGGCTCCCCAGGGAAGCGGTCACTGTACCGAGCCTGTCTGAATTTAAGAAGAGATTGGACTGTGAACTTAGGCACATGGTCTGAACTTTTGGGTAGACCTGTGCGGTGTCAAGAGTTGGACTTGATGATCCTTAAGGGTCCCTTCCAACTCAGGATATTCTATGATTCTATGATTCTATGATTCTAAATTGCCCCCTAATTTGCAACTCCCATTTCTAAAAATATTTACATGAATTTACATTTAGAATAAATATCTTTATTCTAAAGATATTTACATTTCTAAAGATTTTTACATATATACATGTACGTATACCCTGGATATATGTACAGACCAGGCAGTGAGGTGCTGGAGAGCAGCCCTGCAGAGAGGGATCTGGGGGTTGTGGTTGACAGCAAGTTGAATATGAGCCAGCAGTGTGCCCAGGCAGCCAGGAGGGCCAACCATATCCTGGGATGTATCGAGCACAGCATTGCTAGTCAGCCAAGGGAAGTGATTGTCCCGCTCTACTTTGCGCTGGTGCGGCCTCACCTCGAGTACTATGTGCAGTTCTGGGCAACACAGTACAAAAAGGACATTAAACTATTGGAGAGTGTCTAGAGGAGGGCAATGAAGATGTTGAAGGGCCTAGAGGGGAACACATATGAGGAGCGGCTGAGGCCACTGGGCGTGTTCACCCTGAAGAACAGGAGGCAGAGGGGGGACCTCATCGCAGTCTACAACTTTCTTGTGAGGGGGAGTGGAGAGGCAGGTGACCTGTTCCCCGTAAAAAAAAAAAAAAAAAAAAAAAAAAAAAAAAAAAAAAAGAATCCCTTTCCTCATAATTCAAGATTTGAAATCTTTGACATCTTTGACATTTTGACATCTTTGAATGAGAATTATAAATGAACATATTTCTTAACAACAAATATCAGTAAATTCTTGATTTCAACATCAAACCCTGTAGTCTGTAGGTTTCAAAACAACAGGCATTCCTGACACTTTTTATTTTTTGACCTTAAGAGCTACTGCAAAAGCATAACCAATGTTTCAGAAAGTTCCACTTTGTTCTGTGAATGAGTTGATAACCTAGGAACAAGCGAACACAACAGCACAATTAAATTTTGTCCCTTGTAAGTTATGGTTAATTATAAATAAATACATATAAAATGTGTACATATATATATACACATATATAATGGACTTTTGGAATAAAAGTATCAGTAACAATCTGGACATCTGCAGATGCTTCTTATGATGAACACATAGCTCATTTCAAGGACCTACTCAGCTTCAGAATGATACAATCTAAGAGAAATCTGTTCTACATTTCCAAATTTTAAGAAGCTCTATTAAACTGTAATATTAACTGTATTAAACTTATATAATGATTTATTATAGTTTAAATAGAATCTGTACAATGTATTAAAGGAAGCTGCATGCTTACAAATCATATATAACTTGGCAATTTATTCATTTATAGACCTAATTTTTAAGAAAGTATGCCTGCATATATACTCTATATCTTTTAGTTTTATTTTTGATTTTAAAGCATTTATATGTCTAAGGGCCAAGATAAAGACTTTTTTGCTTCTCATACTGCCCTTCCAGAGAGAAGGCTAGGGGTGCACAAAAAGTGGTGAAAGGACACAGCTAGGGCAGCTGATGCAAACTGGCAAAAGAGATATTCCACACCATATGACAGCTGAACAGTAAAAATGGGGAGAGTTGGTCAGGCAGGCCACCGTTGCTAGGAGAGTGACTGGGCTGGTGGTGAGCACCTGTATTATGCATCACTTTTTGTTTTCTTTTCCTCTTTCTTATTAAATTGTCCTTATCTCAGTCCATGAGTTCTTGAATGTCTCTTATAAATTTTCTTTTCTGCATCACTGTGGGGCAGGTGGTGGGGAAGGAAGGAGCAAATAGTTGTGTGATGTTTGGCTGTATGGCAGGTATACTACAAGGTATATGTAGCTGCAAATATTCATCAATTCCTATTTTGGTATTTTTGGTATTTTTGTGGTATTTTTGTTGTTGTTGCTGTTTTTTTTTGTTTTGTTTTGTTTTGTTTTGTTTCTTATAAGTTTTCTTATATACTTTATTTTCCTTTGAATTACATTTCTAAGGAAATGCAAGTATATCGTAGTCACAAATTATCAGTAAGTTTACAGCATTCTTAGTGAGCAGAAATTAGCTACATTTATTGATGTCTGATTGAGAAAGAGAGTAAAATGAATGTTGGAGCTGACTGAAAAAGAGATCATCTGAAATGTATTGTGGTTTTTTCCTTTCTTTACTCTCTTCTTGATTTTATTTTATTATTATTATTGGTTTTTTTTGCTACAGACCAAATTGATATTGCTTAGTTTCTTTTTTTTTTTCACATTATATTATTTCATTTATGAGTTACACATGGAGGAGAAAAAAATAAACTTGGAAAATGAGGATGATAAAAAAAATAAAAGAAAGAAAAAGAAAAAGAAAAGGAAGAAAGGAAAGAAAGGGAAGGAAGGAAGGAAGGAAGGAAGGAAGGAAGGAAGGAAGGAAGGAAGGAAGGAAGGAAGGAAGGAAGGAAGGAAGGAAGGAAGGAAGGAAGGAAGGAAGGAAGGAAGGAAGGAAGGGAGGGAGGAAGGAAGGAAGAGGAGCAGACCTTTGAGTAATTCCTTTTACCATACCCCGAGTATAGGTGAAAGCTGAGAGAAAAGAGAAACGTAGTAAGAGCAAGGCTCTTAACAGTTTTGTATGACAAAAAAAAAATAAAAATAAAAATCACATAATTATGTTGAATGAGATTTCTAGTGTCAAGCACTTCTAAGATTGAATCCAGAAATTTCAGTTCTAAAACTTCACTTTCAATATCACTTTACTGACTTAGTCTGCAGCCAAATTTTGTAAAACTCACAATGAAGCAAATAAATGCAATATTCAATACATAAATACCACAGTAAGAAGTGAACTAAAAAAGCATGGAGGAGGAACAGTGCCAGTTCTTGATTAGATTGTCAGGGGACTGTGATTAATAAAGACTGATTACTGTTTTCTCCACCTGACACAACATATAGGACAGACTCACTGAGAATCTTCTGTGAGATTTCAAATTGTTTCATCCCCAAATTTGAAGAAAGAACAACACTGATATATATAGCTATATAGTTATAGATATATAGTTATATAGTTAGATATGTATGTTATATATATAATATGTAACATATAATGTAGCTATATAACATAGCTATATAATATAGTTATATAGATTTATAGTTATATATAAATCATGTCTGCCTTGTCTACTTCATTACAAATAAATAAACATTGAAATAACTCTATATGAGGAGGTTAATGTAAAAAGAGTCTCATCAGATATATAAGTTTTTTTATATTTTTCCTACAACATACCAGAAAGGTAAAGTACTAAAAATAATACCCCAGAATAGAATCTAAAACAAAGAATCATCTAAAATTTGACCATTACACACTAAAAGGCTATTATGGATAACCCCAATAAACATTGAAATAAATCATTGTGCCTTGATATGAAAGTCACTGTGTTTCTGAAATATTTATATTCTTAAATCAAAGGCTGTCTATTTAAATTCCACCCCCTTGTATTACCAAACTACATTGTTTATATGTGAAACTCCCATCTCAGCAAACACTAAAGAAGAAAATGGGAATTGTGTTCAATCTTAACATAAATTCATTTTTCATTTGCCTTTTCACTTCTAAATCTTCACCTTTTTGCCCTTTACAGGAAAATAAATGCTTCTCTGTTTACAAATTTTCTAATATTTTCTTTTTGACAAAATTGTTCCACTTATTTAAACTAAAAATCTCTCTCTAAAGGGTCGGCTCTGAGAAAGTTCTCCCATTTAAAAGCAGCAAAGTGCTGGAATAATCTCAATTTTGTTTTTGACATTTTCTGTAACTTTTAAATTTCTGATAAAACATTTTTTAGTTTGAAAAGTTAATTTGTTGTTGAACATACACACACCACTACCAACAACAAAGAAACAAAACAACAACACAAAAAGAAAATCAACAACAGCAATAACAACAAAAATGAATTGCAATATCCTAATGATATAAAATAATACTGCAGTCACTTTTTGGACTGGAGGTTTATCAACAATTTGAAATTTTGACTGTCTTTCATGTTAACTCCAGGGGTTTTGTGGTTACAGCCACGGCTGGGTAAGAGCAGCAGACTGAGTTCATCTGGAGGATTTGACACTGAAAATGTGATTCATTCACCTAACCATATGTATCTATTTTGTTCCAGCAGATCTGGTGTGTTTTGTACATCCCCATATGACATACTTCTACAGACAGCTCACACAGTCAGTATCAGCCTATAAAAACTGAAGCATACAGTGATGTGAACAGAGTTCTCATTATCTTAGGCATTTTGTAAAGGGATATCTGCTGAAGGACCTGAAATCAAAGTTACTGGAAGTGAAGAGATTCCTCATCTACCTGCAAGAATACAGCAGGATAGGCGTTGCACAGTCCATAGATGCAGCTGCTGAAGCTCTCTGTCCACAGGTCCAGCCACTTGTGAGGCTAAGCTAAGTTTTCAACAGGCATGCATGTACAGACACACACACAAAATTCACACACACGCAATCAGTCACCACATGCTATCATGGGTGGAGAACAGCACCTAAGTAAACTCAAACAAACATGAACAGCATGATCCTATGCTTTTCCAGCTGATTGGGACTGAAGTACAGAAGTGAACTATGTAGACCCACATACACTTACACATACACCTGTATTTATATAAACATATATATTTGCAGAACAAAACACACGTAAGTCCAGAAGCTGGCCTTAGACACTCAGTCTATCCAATGGCTGGCCCCTGAATTTCCTGCTCTTCCCAAATGTTAGCATTTAAGCCTATGAGACCCCAGGTTTTATGTCCCAGTCCTGACCTTTTATATGCATGTACTTGGCTAATCCGTCTTGAAGTTGGCTAGTATTCGCATATATGCAGTCAAACATGTGACATAGAACATAGTTGCAAATACATGTATGATTTAATGAGAACATAGCTAGACTGCAATGCTGAATTGTATGGTTCAGATGAGTGCACTGACTGGTAACCAGTTTATGCTTTTATTTATTTATTTATTTTTCCTTTTTCCTCTGTTTTTCCAGACTTTTTCCTCCTTCATCTATTCCTTGTCTTGCCTTTGGTCCTTTCCATAAACATCTTATAATGTGTCTTGCACATTAGAGTACCTTAAAAATATTCCACAGCAAGCTCTAGACAGTCCTAAAATGTTCTTCCCCCTTTAACTCATACTGTGTGCTACACCCTGTTTCAGTAATGCCACTTTACAGTCCATATTTGAGGAGGAAGTTTCTTCCCTTGACTTATTGTAGGGGCTTAACACTGGGCAGTGGGATCATTGTTATCCTTAGGCAGCCCTGGGAAAAGCAGAGTCAGGGTGCTGTTGGTACTCGCATGGTTATTGGGCTCATTCACCTGTTGTCTTTCTTCTGCTCCTCAACAGGCTTTAGTGGTGGTGGCGGTTTAATAACTTAACACATTCTGAGTATGATTCAAAATACCCAAACCTGAAAGATTATTCAGTTACATGAGAAGCACAGGATTGTGAGTAGCATGGATGAGAGGCATTGGAGCTAGAAGGATGGCACAGGCCAGTGCTTTAACTGAAATTTAGGAACCACTCCAGTGAAGAAATGGCTAGTTGATTTTAAAGAGGGCCTAAGAAGAAAAGAGTTGAAGCAAGATACTTTGAACCAAATGGCTCAGGGAATGGGGATGGCACCCTGGGGCACATCATGAAAACAGCATAGATTGTCACAGCTGTTGTCTGGTATGACTACCTGGAAGGAGCCATCTGCCTTTCCTTGTTCTGAAAAATTGGAACAATAATTTAGCCCTATCTTACAGGCTGGAAAAGTGCATAACATTGTACAGACACTTAGAAATCATGTTGTTGTAAAAGCAGAAAACATTTCTAATGTTGAACAGAGTTTTGTTAATCAGGCTGTAAAGGCTTCTTAGGTCTTGTGCATTAGAAGTCCTGTGTCTCCTTCTCTGTCTGGATGTTTGGTTGCCATCTCAAGAACAGCATGGGGCAATGCATTACCTCCATTGTTACTTCAATATAGAGTAGGACCTGATATATATAGATTTCTATATATTTCAATATAGAGTAGGACCATCCATATGTCTACTGACAATGTCAAAAGATTTGGAAGTGTAAAACAATCTTCACTCTGAAAAATTAGAATATATTCTTCAGGAACTCAAAACTCTCTTTTACATGTCCTAAGTAATCATATGGCTCAGCTTTAGCTTCAATATATTTTGGTTTGGGGGAAAGTGACAACAGAGGTGAGGTTGGGCTCCACTATTTTCTTTTATTTCTCCCCTCCCCCCTTTATTTATTTATTTCTCTTAGTAAAGGAGAAGTGATAGGAGGCAATATAAATTTATTTAAATCACAGGCCTTGAGACACAGAGTTTCATAAGAATGCTGACAATAATTTTGATGTGGACTTAAAATATGTAGATTTGTTTAAATGACTCAACTTTCTGGCATGCTGAAAAAATATATTTCCTGTTAGAAAGATCAAAAAACTTGATACAGAATCACAGAATCACAGAATTTCTAGGTTGGAAGAGACCTCAAGATCATCGAGTCCAACCTCTGACCTAACACTAACAGTCCCCACTAAACCATATCCCTAAGCTCTACATCTAAACGTCTTTTAAAGACTTCCAGGGATGGTGACTCCACCACTTCCCTGGGCAGCCTGTTCCAATGCCTCACAACCCTTTCAGTAAAGAAGTTCTTCCTAACATCTAACCTAAAACTCCCCTGGCTCAACTTAAGCCCATTCCCCTTCGTCCTGTCACCAGGCACGTGGGAGAACAGACCAACCCCCACCTCACTACAGCCTCCTTTGAGGTACCTATAGAGAGCGATAAGGTCACCCCTGAGCCTCCTCTTCTCCAGGCTGAACAAGCCCAGCTCCCTCAGCCGCTCCTCGTAGGACTTGTTCTCCAGGCCCCCCACCAGCTTCGTCGCCCTTCTCTGCACCTGCTCAAGCACCTCGATGTCCTTCTTGTAGCGAGGGGCCCAAAACTGAACACAGTACTAGAGGTGCGGCCTCACCAGAGCCGAGTACAGGGGGACGATCACCTCCCTAGCCCTGCTGGCCACACTGTTCCTGATACAAGCCAGGATGCCGTTGGCCTTCTTGGCCACCTGAGCACACTGCTGGCTCATATTCAGCTGACTGTCTACCATCACTCCCAGGTCCTTCTCTGCCTGGCAGCTCTCCAACCACTCCTCTCCCAGCCTGTAGCTCTGCTTGGGGTTATTGCACCCCACGTGCAGGACCCGGCACTTGGCCTTGTTGAACTTCATGCAGTTGACCTCAGCCCATCGGTGCAGCCTATCCTGATCCTCCTGCAGAGCTTTCCTACCTTCAAGCAGATTGACACACACACCTAACTTGGTGTCATCTGCGAACTTACTGAGGGTGCACTCAATGCCCTCGTCCAGATCATCAATGAAGATATTAAAGAGGACCGGCCCCAGCACCGAGCCCTGGGGGACGCCACTAGTGACTGGCCTCCAACTGGACTTGGCTCCATTCACCACGACTCTTTGGGCCCGGCTATCCAGCCAGTTTCTAACCCAACGAAGCGTGCGCCAGTCCAAGCCAAGAGCAGCCAGTTTCTTGAGGAGAATGCTGTGGGAGACGGTGTCAAAAGCCTTGCTGAAGTCAAGGTAGACCACATCCACAGCCTTTCCCTCATCCACCCAGCACATCACTTTGTCATAGAAGGAGATCAGGTTCGTCAAGCAGGATCTGCCTTTCATAAACCCATGCTGACTAGGCCTGATCACCTGCTTGCCCTGCAAGTGCTGCGTGATGACTCTCAGGAGGATCTGCTCCATGAGCTTCCCTGGCACTGAGGTCAAACTGACAGGCCTGTAGTTTCCCGGGTCTGCCCTCTGGCCCTTCTTGTAGATGGGCGTCACGTTTGCTAGCCGCCAGTCAACTGGGACCTCCCCCGATAGCCAGGACTGCTGATAAATGATGGACAGTGGCTTGGCCAGCTCCTCTGCCAGTTCTCTCAGTACCCTTGGGTGGATCCCATCCGGCCCCATCGACTTGTGCACATCCAAGTGCCGTAGCAGGTCACCAACCAGTTCTTCATGGATAGTGAGGGCCACATCCTGTTCTCCATCCCCTTCCACCAGCTCAGGGTACTGAGTATCCAGAGAACAACCGGTATTGCCGCTAAAGACTGAGGCAAAGAAGGCATTGAGCACCTCCACCTTTTCCTCATCTCTTGTAACTAAGTTTCCCCCCGCATCCAGTAAAGGATGGAGATTCTCCTTAGTCCTCCTTTTTGTGTTGATGTATTTATAGAAACATTTTTTGTTATCTTTAACGGCAGTAGCCAGATTGAGCTCCAGATGAGCTTTGGCCTTCCTAATTTTTTCCCTGCACAGCCTCGCTACATCCTTATAGTCCTCCCTAGTGGCCTGCCCACTTTTTCCAAAGATTTCCCTCTTTTTTCTCCTAAGATCAAGCCACAATTCTCTGTTGAGCCAGGCTGGTCTTCTTCCCCGCCAGCTCGTCTTTGGGCACGTGGGGACAGACCGTTCCTGCACCATTAAGATTTCCCTCTTGAAGAGCGCCCAGCCTTCCTGGACTCCTCTGCCCTTCAGAACCGCCTCCCAAGGGACTCCACCAACTAGTGTCCTGAGCAGCTCAAAGTCAGCCCTCTGAAAGTCCAATACAGCGGTTTTACTGGTCCCCTTCCTGGCCTCGCCAAGAATAGTGAACTCCACCATTGTGTGGTCACTCTGCCCAAGACAGCTCCCGACAATCACATCCTCCACCATTCCTTCTCTGTTTGTGAAGAGAAGGTCTAGCGGGGCACCACCCCTGGTAGGTTCACTAACCAGCTGCGTCAGGAAGCTATCTTCCACGCTCTCCAGAAACCTCCTAGACTGCTTTCTCAGGGCTGTGTTGTGCTTCCAGGATATGTCAGGGAAGTTGAAGTCCCCCACGAGTACAAGAGCTGACGATTTTGCAACTTCTGTCAGCTGCCTGTAGAATTCCTCATCCGTCTCCTCATCCTGGTTCGGCAGTCTATAGCAGACCCCGACCAGGACACTAGCCTTGTTGTCCCAGCCGATCCTAACCCAAAGGGACTCGACCTTGTCATTCCCAGCCTCGAGTTCTACAACCTCGAAAGACTCTCTAATATAGAGAGCCACACCACCACCCCTTCTGTGCTGCCTGTCCCTTCTAAAGAGCTTATAGCCAGGCATTGCAGTACTCCAGTCATGAGACTGGTCCCACCACGTCTCCGTGATGGCAACCAAGTCGTAGCCTGCTTGCTGCACGATGGCTTCCAGCTCCTCCTGTTTGTTTCCCATGCTGCGTGCATTGGTGTAGATGCACTTCAGCTGGGCCATTGCCTTATCCTTCGGCCTTGCCATTGTTCCCCCTGGCACAGCCCCAACAATCCTAGCTTCAGCCCCATCCCCCTTCCTACCTAGTTTAAAGGCCTCTCAATGAGCCCTGCCAGCTCCTGGCCCAGGATCCTTTTTCCCCTAAAAGATAGGGACCCGTCTGCGGCCATCAGGCCAAGTGCTGAGTAAAGTGCCCCATGATCAAAAAAAACAAGATTTCTGTGTTGGGACCAGCCCCGGAGCCACGTGTTTAACAGGTGGGCTTTCCGTGTCCTCTCTGAACCCCTCCCTGCCACCGTAGGGATGGACGAAAACACTACCTGCACTCCCGCTCCATCCACTAACCGACCCAGCCCCCTAAAGTCTCTTTTGATAGCCTTCAGGCTTCTCTCTTCAATGTTGTCACTGCCCGCCTGGACTATCAAAAGAGGGTAATAGTCAGAGGGGTGTACCAGGTTGGGAAGCTTCCTGGCAACATCCCTGACCCTGGCCCCAGGGAGGCAGCAGACTTCCCTACGGGTAGGGTCAGGCCGACAAATAGGGCCCTCTGTTCCCCTAAGAATAGAGTCTCCAACTTGTTAAAGAACTAGAGGACAAATATAACAAATTGCCTGTGAAGTATCAAGAAGTTCTTCAGCCCACACTGGTTTGAAGAGCACAGCAGGAAGCCAGGAAATAAGCACCTGGTTTTCAGACAAAGCCTAATATTGAGCCTGAATGCCCCCTGACAAAGCTTTATACCATTCCCTCAGGTCTTATCACTGGTCATCGGAAAGAACAGATCAGCACCTACCCCCTCCTTGTAAGCAAGCTGTAGACTACAATAAGGTCTCCTCCGTCTCCTCTTCTCTGGGCTGAACAGACCAAGTGACATCAGCTGCTCCTCATACATCTTGCCTTCGAGACCTTTCACCATCTTTGTAGTCTTCTTTTGGACACTCTCTGATAGTTTTATGTCCTTCTTATACTGTGGTGCCCAAAATTGCACACAGTGCTCAAGGTGAGGCTGCACCAGTGCAGAGCAGAGTGGGACAATCATTTCCCTGAACTGGATAGCAATGCACCCCAGGACCCTTTTGGCTGCCAAGTTACACTGTTGACTTATAGTCAATTTGACATTGACCAGAAACCCCAGATCCCTTACTGCAGGGCTGCTGTCCAGCCTCTCATCCTCCAGTCTATACATATATCCAGGGTTGCCCCATTCCAGAGGGAATTTGATGTTGTTGACATTTGTTGAGTTTGCGATTACCCAGCCAAGTTCTCTCTGCAAGATCTCTCTACTCTCCAGGGAGTCAACGGCTTAAGTTGGTCAAGCATGACTTCCCCTTGGTGAATCCATGCTGATTAGTCCTGGTGATTTTCTTGTCATTCACGTGCCTGGAAATTATTTCCCAGGTTATTTCATCCTTCGTCTTTGTGGGGATCAAAGCTGACTGGCTTTGTACTTTCATGGGTCTTCCTTCTTGCTCTTTTTGAAGATAGAATTGATATTCGCTTTCCTGCAGTCTTCAGACACTTTTCCCAGTTCCTATGATTGATCAAGGACAGTTGAGAATATCCTGACATCTGCTAGCAACCTCAGCACTCATGGGGACATACCATGGACTTTTATGTATGTACTATTCGCTCAAGTATTCCCTGACTAGGTCCTCTTCCACCGAGGGTACATCCTACTTGCTCCATCCTTTCCCTCTGATCTCTGGGACCTGGGATTCCTGAAGGAAAATTTGTTAGCAATGACCAAGCCAAAGTCAACTTTCAGTACCTCAGCCTTTTCCATGGCCTTTGTAATCAAGTCTCTCATCTTATTCAGCAGTAGACACACATTTTTCCTTGTCTTTCTTTTGTCACCAATGCACTTAGAGAAGTCTTTCATGTTGTTTTTGATATCCCTGGTCAGATTCTATTTCATTTTGGCTTTAGCTTTCCTAACTTCATCTCTGCTCAGACAATATCTCTGTATTCCTTCCAGGTAACTTGACTTTAGTGCTACCCTTTGTAGGCTTTCTTTTTTGTATTTGAGTTTGGCCAAGAACAGCTGGTTCATCCATATAAGCCTTCTGGCATTTTTTCCTGACTTCCTTTTTGTTGGGATGCATTGCTTGGAGAAGGTGATCCTTGAAAATTAGCCAGCTTTCTTGGGCCCATCTTTTTTTTGGTGAGTATAATGTCCAGCATAGCACCTCTCTGTTAGCTCCTCTATCACTTAGAGGAGTTATCACCAATGCATTTCAGGAACCTCCTGGATCACTTAGGTTTAGCTGCATTGTCCCTCCAGCTGATAACAGGGTGGTTGATGTCCCCCATGAGGAGTAGGCTCTGTGAATGTGAATGTGAGGTGATTCCTACATGTCTGTACAGGACATCATATTCTTGTTCTTCCTAGTTGGGTGGCCTGTATCAGGCACCTACTATGGCACCCTTACCTCTTTTCTCTTTAATCCTAACCCATAAACTCTGCCAGCACCTCATCCATCCCAAAGCAGACCTTTATGCGTTCCAGCTGCTCTCTCACGTAAAGGACAACTCCCACTCTTTCTCTTCCAAGCCTGTCTTCCCTCCAGAGCTTGTATCTCTTCATTGCAAGACTCCAGTCATGGGAGCCATCCAGCCACATCCAGCCACATCTCCATGGTCCCAACAAAGTCGGAACCCTGCAACTGCACACAGACTTCTAACTCATTATATTATCTCCATACTGCATGCATTAGTAGACAGGCACTTAAGAGAGGCACCCCAGAATATTGAATTGAGAAACCCTTGAGAAAGGGATTGGGAGATTTATCTATAATAGTCCTTGTAAGCACTTCCTTGCTTACATGTAAGTGTTGGAGGTGACCCTGCTTAAGCCCCGTTTTGTTGATTTTGTCTTCCGTTCCTTTCACGTCACCTTTTGCTCATCAACTCTATCACTCCCTCCCATGGCTGCTCACATTCTTAGCTTAAAACCCTCCTTATGAAGTCAGTTAGAAAAAAGATCCTTCTTTGCATCTCATAGAAGTACTGTATATTTTTATATTTGAAAGAAATGTCATAAATGGAAATAGTCTAAAAATTTCACGTGGGATATTTCAATTTAAAAAGTCATGATTTATAAAAACAATCTATTTGTAAGACAGTTTCACTGAATTTCTGGGTAAGAAATGTATTTTTAGCTGTCAAAGCTTTTATGGCCTTTTAAAATCTATTTTCTGTTCTTCAGAAGAAAAAGACTTTTAATATTAAAATATAAATACATCTATAAAATGAAAAATAAAAGCCAAAACTGAGATGAAATGTTTTAGAAATTACTGATGCAGAATGTTTTGATTAATCTTTACAGATGTTTTTATTTCTCACATTTTCATTAAGATGTATTTCTCATGTATTCCATGTTTCTTTCCAATTCAGAAAGAAGTAATTTTGTTGCTTAAAAATGGGCAAGTAATACCTCTACAGATACTCTAATGTTTGTTCATAGAGTTGCACAGATCTATAAGGTCTAAAAAAGGACCATGGTAGACGAAGGGTGGATGATGGAAACTTCAAGGTCCTACATGTCTTTGTTTAGGTAACTGAATGCTGTAATTCTGTATTTTATGACCTTGGAAGCTGAAATTTTCCAAACACAACAAATCAAAACAAAACAAATAAAATCTCTCAGGTAATGAATGAAGTATTTGTAAGCTTTGTTGATTAGTTCGTTTGTTTGTTTGCTTACAATTGTAACTTTGATTATCAAGTCTTTGGCAACCACCTCTAGGTGACTCTGCTTGATCAGTGGAGTTGGACCAGATGACGTCTAGAGGTTCCTTCAAACCAAGAAACCTTTCTAGCTGTGTTTGGTATGTCAGTGAGCTACAGAGTAATACAATATACGCATGTACATATATAATTTCTCTTTAATCTAATTGTCAGAAAAAAAAAAAAAGAGAAAGAAAGAAAAAAAAATTGTGGGAAATCAGACTTGTCGCATTCACTTTGTTTCTTCAAGAAGAAGAAAATATCTAGACAACGTAGTTGGGCTTATTTTGGTAATAAGTATCATGATATCATGCCATATGTTGCATCGCTCTCTAGATTCTCATGGCTACCAACAGTTGATAAGACAGTAGTGAATGGCACTATCTGAAATATCAATGTTATTCCATTCAGCCCATACTACTCCGGAAGGACACAGGACTTTCAGACTTATTTTTTCATTACTTCAGACTTATCTTGTGTAATATTTGTCACCATGTGACATCGTAAGAGGCACCTGAATCAAGTCTAAAACCTCCCACAAATACAGTGACATTTTAGACACCAATTTACAAGTGGAATACTAAATGTAAAAATCTAAATCTGTATTGCAACTTGACCTCTCTGGCAATGGTCTTGCTTTCACTATAAAAAAGTCATACAAAATTGACATTTTTAATTTGAAGATACTACATGTAATTTCCCTACTGTGATTGGTGTTTGTGTTACTTCTGTGCAGTCATTGGGTGCCAAGACAATGTGACTTGAAAAAGGAGCATCAGGTGACATCCCTTGAAGTTCATAACAAAACAAATAATTACAGCAGTAATAAAAATAAAAGAAAAACAAAAGTGCAAATAGAAGTATTTCTTTGACAGAAAAGTGTGTTTGTTTGTCTGTTTGTTTTTAATGTGAAAACCACCTAAATTGAGGTACAGTTGATTACAGATCTGAGATTACAATTGTTAAACATAGAGACCTTCTCAATTACTTTGCATTCAACTTCTTAATTACAATGCCATAAAGTCCCTATTTGTAGCTCATGACATTTTTTGTTTAAGAAAATCTTGTATCTAATGGATTTAAAGGAAATTTTCTTTTTTATTAAAAAAAATATATTTAATATAAAATTAATACATTTACATTTCAAATTTATTGTGCAATTGGGAGTAGGTAAGAATTTATATTCTTTTATTCATTATGTTAGATTGTCACCACTTTATTTGCACCACAAAAGCTTATATATAGCAAGTACCTGCAGCTGTTTTCTAGCAGATGGCCATAGTCAGCAGCTGAATTTTTACTGCTATCAAGTGCACAGCACTCAATTCAACAACACAATTTAAAAAATAAAAATAGTCCACTAATAATAATGTTAAATTCTATAATTTGTCTTATCTCTCCCTTTGCTCCATAATTGCCATATAGTTTCATGATAGTATTTCCCCAGATTGGTTAAGATTTGTGGGGTTGATATTTTTCTATATTGACTCCTGTTTGACAGTTTTTGAATTAGCACGATGTGTGCCCACCACAGACATTGTACTCCTTGGAGGAAACTTATGTTGACATTTTTAAGACTTCTTTTCACAGCTTTTAAAAACTTGCAGATATTTCAATCATGCTTGGAGAAGGGCTGGGAATCAAGGTAGAAATAATTGAGTGAAATTTGTCCAAGTACACAGTAAATATAAAAATAATCCTTTTGGACTGGAACACTGAAAATGAGACAAACTAGTCCAAGCTACCTTAGGCAACTTGTAGCCCATTCCTCTTGGGAGGCACAAGGGACTCTGAGACTATGAGGGGTTGCTCTTTAGGTTCTTAAACTGAGGTCTGTGTGCAAGTCATTAAGAAATTTTAACTGAAAAATAAATAAACTACCTATTAGAGTATTCATTTGTACTTCCATAATTACCTTGATTTTTTTTTTATGATAAAGCCATAAAGAAGTATTTTTTCACTATAGGACCTTTAATATTGTTTACACTGGCTTGGTGGGCTCTTTGTGGAGAAAACTGTTCAGGTCTGACACGTTTAATTTCAAAAGCTTTTCAGAAGGTTGGTGATTTCTACCCTACAGTGAAGAACGAAACACTGGAAGCATTACATTCAGAAGTCATGTGATGTACAAGAAAAGAATCACTTCTGAGAAGCTATATTCTGGCTTTGCAAATTTTAGGACCTACACAAGAGCAAAGGCACTATATTCCAGAGGAACATATTGTGAAGTCCTCATAGATCTCTGATTGACATATAGTTTCTGTTAATTAGAGTTCAATTAACCAGATGTCCACTTGATTCTATAATGATTAATTCTAGGAAAAATTGAGAGTTATCTAAGAAGTCTCTTAAAAATCACTTATACTTTGCAGGTTGATTGATGGATATATTAGGCGCCCTTAAGCTTGTTCTTTCCACCCTTGCAAACAGTATTTTCCCTCTCCCATTTACATTTCACTTTGACTTCTAATGCTGGTATGAGGGTCATTAGAAAGGATGATAAAAGGAACAAATCTAAATTAAAATTATGCAGCTGTTTCATTCTAATTTGTGGCATACAGAAGTGCAGGGTTAGATAAACAGAGAAGTAAAAGTGGAAGAAATTTTTAAAAGAGAGAAAATTGTAAGATCTATAAAATGTGTTAAGTAAAACATCAAATGAGACGCTTGCTTCAGCACCTGTTCTCCCATGCAGACTATTAAATAGAATAATATTTTGGTAGCTGGGACCCAAGATATCTTAATGCTAACTCTCTAGTTTCAACAACATATTTTATAGACATTTTAAAGTTAGTTGGAGAATTTAATTGTTTTTATTTCTCCTCCTCATCAGCAGGTAAACTAGCCTAATGTATGGAGAAATCAGTATCAGCACTACATTATGGAAGCTGCTGTATCTTCAGTTGGGAAGAGATACTATAAAAGTTGTCATACTTCCCACTTGGGAAAATTTGGTCCTGCTTTGAGTGTGATTTTGGATGAGATTATCTCCAAGGGTCCCTTCCAAGTAAAATATTATTATGAATTCTAAAGTCTGTTTTATTTCCTTCAGTGATTCTGTGGCTTAATTGAAGACAGATCACAACAGCCCATCCTGGAAAGAAAGAATCATAGCAAAACAAGACAAACTACCAGACTACTATAACATGCAATGACCACACAAACTGAAAGAACTGTTTAAAAGGAAAGTAAACCATAGGACTAATTTATCCCACTGGATAATTATTGCAATAACTGTGTCCCCTATTTAATTCAGGCACAGCTGAAAGAAGGACAGACTTCAGTGCAACATCTTGTGACAGGACTGCTGAGAGTTCTCAGGCTTGTTACTTCACTGATAAATCCACCCAACCACAAAACTATAGCTTCCAAACACGTAAGTAGCCTGGTAGACATCACTTGTGAAATGTGTTCATCTGATTCATGTCAATATGGAACAATGCTAGGGCTGCATGATATAATGAAATGTGACCTTTTGTCTTACATACCCTTGTACGCATGCACCAGTGGGAGAGTTCGGATTCAAGGTACTAATTATAATAACCCTGTCTTTTCTAGAAGTAGTAATGAATATGTATGAGCCTAGGAGCATAAAAAGCAGCCACCTGATGTAACTTGTGTGCATCTTGGTGGAACAGAGACTCCCAGCACATCTAGCACTGGTTGCTTGCCTCTATTCATTTAATAAATTGTAAGCTTTAATTGCAATCCTATTTGGGACTCAGTCATTTATTACAACTGGGGGCTCATCCAGGATGGCTTTGGTTCCTGAATTCTGATTTGATCTAGGAGAGGCAACCAACCATTTGGTGGCTTCTGTTCAAGTCGGGTTGGGACTAATGCCATCTTGAACCTGAATAAAGACAAACAAAGATTTTAATTTTTTTATGAGATCCCTTGCCAGCTGCAGCACTATATTTTGCCCATAATTCTGTGCACGAAGATCTGAACGAAGATGACGGAGTCGTATTTAAGGCATATACCATTAGGTTGGGTGGGATTCGGTTGCCTGTGTGTGTAAGAATGTGACTGAGACGGAACTTAGTTCCGAAACGAGTGTGGAGATCTTCTAACCGCGGTTCCAATCTCCCACAAGGGACTTGGCTGGTGAAGGACCAAAGTGATTCCTATAGGATTCGTGGGTGGGTGATAGGTCCTAAACCCCCTGCAAGACACTCTTACTAAGGTAACCAAGGGCTGTGGGAATTGCCATAATAAAATTCAGACAAAATCAAAGACCAGGGACCAGAAGAAAGGGAGCAAATTACCAGACATACCACCAGAAAGTCCATTAGGAATAATGATTAGAAATTGGAATGATAGGGGCCCCAGAAAAGGAAAGAGTAAATTAAAAATGGTCCAGTATTGTATGATAGAATGACCAAAAGAACCCTTAAGACCCCATGTATTTTGACTGATATTTGGGTCCTCAGAGGACTGGGTCTGTCAGGTTCTGAACATTCACGTTAATAGTAGAATACCCATGGATCCAGAAGAGAGCAAGTACGCTGCAGCTTATTTGGGAATCAGTCATTTATTACAACTGAAGAGGCTGTCCTTGGCTTTAGTATAGTCTTTACAGTTATGGGAGTTAGAAACTGAGCATAGTAAAGGGTTGTTTTATTTTCTTTACATACCTTTCTATTATCTTCTTTAATCAAAGGTAGACTTTTGAAAAATCCTTCAGACACAGACAGTAATGCCTAAGCTTAAGTTTTAGCCTGTCCTGGGAATTCCAAAATATAATGAATTTAATAGAATTATTATTATTATTATTATTATTATTATTATCATCATTATCATTATCATTATCATTATTATCTTTATTATCTTTATTATCTTTATTATCATTATTATTATTATTATTTTATGTCTTAAACGTACTTATTATAGTTATGCTGTTGTAAGTAGAATACGTGGATTAATATCTTGCACAACAGAACTAAGCTGCATTTATCTGCTTGCTTTGTATCACACCTAGTTAAGAGCACACTGAATAATTTCATTCTTTAGGAAGACTGTTATTTGAGCACGCTTCTCTGAAATTGTTATGGGTGCTTAACTGATAACTGATTGGATGACCTACCTACACTAATAATGAGCAGAATATAGAAAGTAATACAGCATATTAAATAGAGGAAATAAATCTCCTTCTATTACTACTGTCTTCTGCAACACTAATGGTTCAGCTTTTTATGACAGCTTAATATATGAACTGGAAAAATGATGAAGCAGGCAGGATTATCTGAATGCCCATGAGGTATCACTGTTGATAGTCGGCCTCCTATCTGCTGGTCTTCTGCATTCACCCTACAGAACATCATTCACCCTCCATTCAAATTAAGTTGCATATTTGTGGCAGATTGAGTTTAGTTCTTTATTATTTTTATTTATTTATCTATTTTAATTTGTTCAATAGGATTAATTTTCCCTGAAGTGCGGGGAAAATTTTGTGTTGATTTTTTGAAACACAAAATTTCCTGTTGGGATACTTGCCCACTCTGTAACTAGGATGAATCAGCAGTGTCAGATAAAAATACTTTTTGCTAAAAGAAAAAAGTTATGCTGGCGTTTTGTCCAGTACAAAAGCATGTCTCAATCATATCTTTTAACTTTAAATGTCTAAACTGTCTTCTAAACAAATAGAAAAAGAAAAACAGTTTTTTTGTTGACAAAATGAACTTTTTTGAGGTGTATTGACTTTGGGTTTAACACCAGCTGTCAAGATGGTAGTTAATTACTATTCAGTAACTTTAATTGCAAGCTACTGTTCATATATTTCAGGACAAGGTAAAGCAAATAACACTTGTCACTAATAATTACAGCCACTTTTCACTACCCTGCCTTGAAGGCACTGAGCTGCTGATTTCTTAAGAGGTCACAAAAGATAAATGAGTGAAAGGAAAATCACACTTCTAAAACTTCTGAATAATGCATCATTTTCAGAATTCTTTTCTTTATCTTGAAATATTGTTTGTTGCTCACTTTGATATTGTTTAGACTGAAAAAAAATCATTTAATTTGTTGATTGCTATGTAATACTCACAAGGTTTGAGGTGAGGAATGAGTTTGTGGTTGTTTTGTTGCTTTGTTGGCTATTTTTGTTGTTGTTGTCTTTTTTTTTTTTTTTTCTTTTTTCTTTTTTTTTTTTAACAAATTCCCAGAAAGACCTAGTAGGCAAAGTACATGCTTGTAAGCAAAATGTGCAAGAGAAAAATAAACAGAAAGCTATACAAAAATGAAATGGTCAAAGAGAGACTGTGATTGCTTCCAAAATTCACTGGTAACTTTTTTCTCCTTTGCATCATGTGTGGAAAACATAAATAAGTAAAATAAAAAAGAAAATTTACATCAAGCTGTTTCTTAATTGAGCTCTAATGGATCCCCTTTGAGACCCATCATAACAGAGAAATTCATATGTAGTCTGATTTGCATCTGTACATAGAGCTGACTCGTGGGTCTTTACTTTTGCCATCTAGCAATAACAGCCAATTTTGAGGGCTGGCATGTGATCTAAATGTTTTTCTCATCTCTTCTAAGCAACGTAGTCCAGAACCTCAAAAGTAAGTGTGCGGCTAACTCTGTGAAATTGCATCTCCCTTTCCCTTCTGCATCTAAGTACTATTTTTAACCTTTCCTCAAAAGCCTTCTACAATGGCCAAGTTAGTTGGATAGTTAAGAGCAGAAGACAGAAAGCATAAAAATGAAAAATGTCTCTGATAGACAATCCGTACCATCAATACCAACTTTATGTGCTTTCTAGTGATTATAAATTCACTGACAGAAATGAGGTGAATGTGTGGTTTCAAGACAGTGTCTAGTGATTTAGAGATTCACAAAGTTACCATTTTTAATGTATTTGTAATTTTTATGCATATGTGGATGTGCATGTATGTACACAAACAATAATATAACTAGCTCCCTTAAAAGGATTGGTCTGAAAAATGCTTGTACTGTTGAGAAATGAGATACTGCAAAGAGGTGAGTAGAGTTTGTTTTCAGTGAAACTGCTCTATACCTAAAAATAATTCTGTTTTGAATGCTGAGCTTCATTCCCATATTAACCACAAACTATGTGAACTGCCTTGAAGCATCATCACCTTCCTATGAGTTTCTTCATGGACCTCTTTCAGTCAGTTAAAATATCCCTATAAAAGTCTTTTTGACAGGTAAGTTGAATGCTCATCTATTTTTTAGATGTAGGACTAGATTTAAAATAATTTGAGTTGTGTGTTGATAAATAGATATATGTATGCATGTATGTAAGTATATAATCTTATAATTTATCTTGTACGTTTATTCTTCTGGGTTCATCTATGTTGCACTAAGAAAAAGAAAAATCATGGAGGACTGTCCAGGGACAACTGACCAGGGGACACATAGTCATGAAAGTGAGAGGTGGGGAGAAAGCAAATATCTTTGTCTCTTAATAGGCATTTTGATAGTGTCATTTTGGGAAAGTACAGATGGTCAGATGCTTACAGGTCCAGTGTGAAGTATCGAAGTGAAGCAATTTATTAAAACAATTGCCTTCAAATAGATTGTCACAGAAAAATAATAATGTGGTTTAACTTCAGTGGATGATTGGCAGTCAATGTTTTCAGATACATCTGAAGAACAGAGATATTGAAACCTATGAATAATTTTCTTTACAAACAAACAAACAATGACAATAATAATAATTTAAAAAATGAAATTGAAATACAAACCAGAGATGCAGGAAGTAAACAAGGTATCTGCAAGATTATGGGGGGGTGGGGGGAGCGAAGAGAGCATGTTTCAGTAAATGAAGGTGCTGAAGAGGTGCTAACCCAAAATATCCTGTCAGAAATCAAAGTGGAATATGTTTTAGATACTGATGAGGTTGTATTAGAGTGGTTCTGCCTGTTCACTGCTTAGATAAGGGCTATCAAATTATTTTCTCAGTAAATAAATAAATGATATGAATTATAGGAAAAATAATTTCACCTTCGATCATCCATTTTAATTATTATCATGAACATGTTTAAGAGACACTCTTTTCCATTTTCCTGACTTTTTATACAGAGACAATCATGTAAATTGCCAAGAGATGTAAAAATATCAGATTAACAGAACAAAGAAAACATTGAAAACTAGCGGGATTTAAGACAGCAATGTAGTCCAGGACCTACACCCTTTGTAACAATTTTTATACCCTGTAAGTTTGTGTATATCATCTTATCCGTGTGAGTCTCCTCAGCACCCACAGCAGCACAAGAACTCAGGCGATGGAGACACATACATAAAGAATTACATCAAATGTGATCAGTCAAGGACATCACCAAATGTGAGCTGATGTCTTCACAACTGGTTCTGTTATCTCGAGTGGTTTCCCAGTAGAGCCCCTAGAGTACGCAATGCAAAGATGCCATGCAAAGTATGGCATCTGAAAATGCTTTTCTGCCATCATACTCTCACTAACCTTCTGAATGACATAAACTAAGTTGACAAAGACTCTGTCAGCAGAAATATCCCTGCATAAATGATTTTTCTGACATAACAGTGTTAATAAGGGTTGTGTTTTTGTTTGTTTGTTTGTTTGTTTGTTTTTGTATGTGTGTTTTTTTTTCCACACCTTCAGCTATGAAAGCTCTACTGATTTAGAAACAAACAAACAAACAAACAAACAAAAACAACACCTAAGACTGAAAGACTTAGAAATCAAAATTAAAACTCTGAGAACTCTCTCTCTTTTATGTCTATGTTGAGGAAAAGCTGAGATGGCAAGAGCAGGATTTGTGAGTCACAGAAGAATAGTGTTAGGATGAGTTTGATGTGGGGTTATAAAATTAAGTGTTCATGTCTCCCTTATTCAAAGATGATGCCAAGGAGTTTGGGGAGAACTAAGTAGTCTTTGGGGACTGTAATGATGTTAATCTGTGATATGGTTATCAAGACACCATTTTCTCTATGGTGACATATTGTAAAGAAGTTTCTAGGAAATAGAGGTTATGTTCCTTTGTTTTCTATAGGATGCTACTGGGCCTGCTGCCATTGATGTTAATCTAGTGTCACTAACACTGTTATGTAATATATTGACTGAATTTATTACTCATAATGTCAGAATGTAAAGAATTCTAGTATATATATACATTTCCTTTCTCAGTTACCAAAAATGTGCTACATACATAGATATTATATATATCTATGTACCTATATGCCTATATACATATATAGATATAGTATATACCACTACAGTATATATAGTGTGTATATATACATGTATGTGTGTGTGTGTATGTATATACACACACATTTATGCATATCATATAATCCAAGCCTTGAGGTGCAAATTTTTAGCTGATTATTTAGACCTATTTAGTGAAGCATAAAATGCGTTTCTGTTGCAAAATACTATCTGATGTTCCACTCTCTCCAAAGACAAATCCCAAGGTAGCAATATTCTAACATCAGGTCTACAAAATTTGTGCATGCCAATTAGTGATGTGTTTGTTTATCATTACCAGATAAACAGATGAACAGATTTATCCCATTATCTTCAAGACAGTGCTCTCTCCTTTTAAAGTCAAGGTCTAAGTCCAGGGAAGCTTTTTCTCATTTAAATGTTACATTTAATTTTAAATCTGTAAGGGAAACAATGAAATAATCTAGAAAAGTTCAAGCATTTTGCCCTCACTATTTGCAATTGTTGTTCATAGTTAACAGTATTATTATAATGTGTTACTTTATAGCATTCATTCAAAATTTCAATTCTCTCCAGTGTTTACTTTTGACTTCAGGTGTCTCCATTATTTATTTATTTTGACATGGCTGTTTTATCTGCAATTCATATACATTTTGTTACTGCAACTAGGTGATTGATCTTAGGTAACTGAACTTACAATTAACTTGTACTTCTCATGTGGGCAGTAAGTCACTGATTTTCTGGCTTGAATGCTGGTTGCTTTGAAGGTTTCCTTCTAAACTGCATATTTATTGCCTGAGTATTTGTTATCTTAGAATCATGGAGTCATTCAGGTTGGAACAGACCTCTAAGAGCATCTAGTCCAACCTTTATCCTAGTACTAAAGTCCACCACTATACCATGACACTGATCTTCATTGCTCTTCTTTTAGGAGTCTTTTGACGGCTGGTAAAGGTTCAGTCACAAGCAGATCCATCTTCTGATTCCTGTTCAATATGCACTACATACTTTAAACAATGACCGGTTGTATAGAAATTTTGAAAGCCAAAGCCAGAAGTAATTTTTACTAGCTCTGGATAAATACCCTGTAGTCAGACTTTATAAACAAGTCTTGTCTTCTTGCTGTTCCTCTGTCTCATTGTCTCCTGTATTTCTGGCTACAGAGGTAAATACCTGTTTTCAGATGTGGAAAAGGGAAATTGTTTCCCAAAATATTATAATAGTTAGGATACTGCCTCAGGAGATGAAAGGTTTTCAGGCTGAATTGACTCAACCTCCTCTAAGGAAAGCTGTTATTCGAAAGGTGAAAACTTTAAATCTTTGTGAAAGTCATTTCAGACAGTTACTATTATGGGAAGGCCTAATTTTCTAGGGCTTGAATGCTTTCATAGACATCTCTAGCCTGGGATGCTAAATCTGGGACAACACTGAAACAAACGTGTGCTCTACCAGTCCTGTCTGATGGGTATGAAAGGTCCTTCTTCAGCTCAGGGAGCTCCAGCATCACCTGGGGTGGTCTTCCCGGTGTCTCACTCCAGATTAGACACCAAGAGATGAGAGTATAAATATCAAACCTCTGAGGTCTGAATCATCAACAAGTGACAGGTTCCTAATGCCCAAATATCAGAGGAGTCTGATTACATGACTGAGTCTCAACTTTGGTTGATAGAATGTATTATATAGCACGATATAACGACATGATATAATGAGACTAAACTGCAGTATTAATTCAGTTAAGTTAATTTATTGTTATCAGGTAACTATTGTCTTTGAAGAAAAAAATACAGTATTGAAGTACAATATTGAGAAGTCCTGGGTAAAATTTTTATTTTGCTATAGTATCCATTCAATCTACAACTTTCTTTACAGTTTTCTTTTTTTTTTTTAGTTCCCATACATAATTAACTACTATAGTAATTTATATGATATCTTTCATTTCAAATATTTAATTATTTTAATGAAATACTAGTCAAAACTAATTATATTGACACACTCAACACTTGCATAGCTCAGATCTTCAGTGACATATAGATGTTTTCTTTTAGTTAAGTTTATCAATTATTTTAATGTCAATACAGTCTCAAGTGTACTAAGGCAAACATTAACTTACTGTGGCCTGTATTCTAAGTTCCATTTTTGAGTTATAGACAAAGAAAAGAAGGGTTGAGCCAGTCTTTTCAGAACCTAGGGATGGAAAACATAGAGAAGGGCCCTGCTTAGATCAGGGACTCCTGGTCACTGGAAACTGCTGTTACAGCTTTTAAACACACAGTGTATAGTATATACTGCTCATATATTGTAGCTGAACAGAAGGATCCAACTGAAGAACCCCACAAATGTGGGAATTTGTAAGTATATTTGGGCAGTGTAGCATAGTACAATGCTAAGCAGAGTCTGAGTCCCAGCTAATCCTGAAACTGCAGGCAGCAGAGGCACATCATCATCACACTGTGCCTGTACCTGCTGGGGGTTACCTTAGCATGCTTATGTTGCTTCCAAGGTCTAATGGAGCATAAATCTACATCTGTAGTACTGTACTGCACTGTGTACTTCACACTGCATCATTTAGAGCTAGCTGAGGTGTGTCTAACAGACTGATATATTACCTTTTGTAAGCATGTCCTTAAAGCCCTAAGAGCTTGGACTGGAATCAATTCATCCAAGATACTTGACACCTCTATCAGATACAATAGCAATGTTATGCTATAGTGGCCATAGTATTGCTGAATGCAATTTCTTTCTGGAAAGGAGAAATGGCAGTTTTTAGGATGGACATTTCTCTTTGGTTCCCAAAGGAACTGGTGCCACATAAGGATGAATCTTCAAAATTAAGGACTGTCAATGTAGGAGTAGTTTCCATACAATGCAACAAAGATCTGAAAAGCAAAACTCATCTAATAGCTTCCATATGACTAGGCTCAGGCAAATTTTTCAGTCCATTTCTGTAATTTCTCAAGAATATGTACATTGTCTCCTCTTTTTATATGCCTGCAGCTCTGAGAAGTCCATTCTATTGATATATTTTCTATTTGTTAAAGTTTATAACTTTATTAGACCCGCTTATCTGTCTGCTCTGGCCAGTTACAATCTTAGTATTCAATGAGTATTTTGATATGTTTCTTCTAATCACAGTTTTCTAGATGGTATCTGTGTTCCCATCTGTACTGGATTTACATTACAAGGTTTTGGTAGTGGGGTGCTGAGGGAGGGGGTGCGTCTGTGAGAAGAATCCAGAAGCAGACCCATGTCAGACATAAGAGCCAGTTAGCCAGTTTCAGCCAGCTCCAATGGGACTGATGTCTTTGGCTGCACAGAGCCAAGCCAATAAACAATGTTGTCTGGGCCTCTGTGAGAGAAGATTTAAGAAAGGGAAAAAAAAAAAAAAATCTGCTGCTGGGAGAGAGAGGAGTGAGAATCAGCCCTGTATACACCAAGATCAGTGTAGAAGGAGGACAGGAGGTGCTCCAGGTGCTGGAGCAGGCTGTCCCCCTGCAGCCCATGGATCCCACATGGAACAGATCTCCATGTTGCAACCCGCGGAGTAGCCCCCGGTTGAGCAGGTGGATGTGGCCTGGAGGAGGCTGCAGCCCATGGAGAGCCCCCACAGGAGCAAGCCACAGGCCAGAGCTGCAGCCCGTGGAGAGGAGCCCACGCTGGGGGTCCGGAGGGAGCTGCTGCCTGTGGGGTATGTGTGCTGGTGCAGTTTGCTCCTGGGGGATGGATGGACCCTGTGGTACGGAGCCATGTGGGAGCAGTTCTTGAAGAGCTGCTGCCTGTGGGCAGCCCCTGCAGGCTCAGTTTGGGAAGGAGGGCATCCCGTGGGAGGGAGCCAATGTGGAGCAGGGGCAGAGTGACCATGAGGGAGTGGAGGAGATGAAGAGTCAAGGACTGACTTTAGCCCACATTCCCCATTCCACTGTGCCACTGAGGAAGGACGTAGAAGAGGGTAGATAGAGGACGTAGAAGAGGGTGGATGGCTTTTAATTTAGTTTGGTTTTGTTGTTGTTGTATGTGTGTTTCTCACTGCTCTAGCTTGTTAGTAATAGGTAATCAATTTTATTAATCTCCCTATGCTGAGTCTGTTTTGCCCATGACAATAATTGCTGAGTGATCTCCCTGTTCTTTTCTCGACCCTTGAGCTCTTTTCATTGTATTTTTTCCCCCTTTGTCTTTGAAGAGTGGGAGCGAGAGAGCAGTTGTGGTGGAGCTCAGCTGCCCAGCTGGGCAAAATTACCACACCATCTCTTTATAAGAGAGTAAGTATTGTCTTGAACTTCACCAATAAAATTTGAAATAGTTCACTTTCAATGCTCCCTCTCAGTCGTCATTTATTACAACAATTTATTAAACAAATTTCAAGTTCACTTTTAGAGTTATATATTTATTATTATTACTTTTATTGTTATTGTTATTACTATTATTTATTTTTCACCCCAATGGTACTTTGTTCTTATTTCACTACTATTGGAAACTTCCTTCATACCTTTTAGCTCCAGCAGATGAAATATCTGCATATATCTAAGAATGTGATCCTGATGATCATGTAATAGGTTTCTGTGTGCGTAGTTTCAGACAATAAAAAACTTAGCAGCTACAAAAACCTTTATAAAAGATTCCTAATTGTTTCTTACAAAGCTGTGTAGTACCTCTTTTAAATTAATATTTTTCAGGAACGGAATCTTTTTCATCATGTTTAAACAAGCACTATCATTTTAGACTGTGAAACCTTTGCACAGGGTTGGTAAAACAGAAGTTTTGTCTGTAGAGGATGTATGGGAGACCTTTGCCTATCTGGATTGGCAACAACAGGCCAGTCAACGTGTTTCAGGATTTAAAAAATGGCTGCAGACCACTATCTTTAACACGTGAATCGACCTCTAGTTGAAGTTCTTTCATGTCTAAGATATTTGAATAACTGTAGTTTCAAAACAAGTTTTAAAAGTTTAAATTTCTTGTAATGTTATATATTCAAAAGCATAAGGAAGAAAATTTACAGGCTTTCTAATGTATTTAAAACCCATTTTCCTACAGGTTTATTTAGTCAGATTTCTACCAAGGTCTTATATGAGTATGTGTGTTAGCTACTTTATAGAAAAATATGCACAGACTATTTCTGCAGGAAAAAAAATGCACATCTAAAGGGACACAGAAGTGAGGCCCCTTTGAAAATTAAAGATAAAAATAATAGGTCAAATTGAGTAATCATTTAGGTCTTTGTAACTGCATTTGTAGAAGGGCAACAAAATAAAGTATTTACTGTGAATATTAGTCAGAAGATGATGAGATTCGTTTTGGACTCAATAATTATAATTACATTTTTCCATCAATTGTGAAGAAGACTACAGAACAACAACAAAATAAACTAAGATTTATTTTTTTCTCTTGCCCTTGTTAACATAAAAATAAAGCTCTTAGCTCCAAAAAGAAATTCCTTGCCACAATAAATTAAGCATTTGATCTTGCTGTCAAAATGCTGCACTGAATTACACTTATGGGTCACATCGCACTTATGAAATGAGCAGCTTTTATACCTGCAAAAATGATCTGTAATTAAACTATTCAATGTTCTCCATTATGCACCTTACAGAACGATTCAGGAGAGTAATTAACACTCTTCACTACAGCAAAAACAGTTATTAACCAACAGTAAAAAAAAATTAAATTAAACAGTAAGCACATGGAAATAATTGTAAATTAGTAGGTTTGAAATGTGAAGATCTGTGAAGATTAACAGCCATTTAAGAATTTACTGTAAATACACAGCAGTCTTTTTACGTTCCTAACAGCAAAAGTGAGCTTTGTTTGTCTTGTGTTACGTAGATACATTTATAAAATTCAGTACACCATAGGTTTGAATTTGCCACCTGATTTGAAAGCGTTATCTCAGCTTTTTTATTCACTAATATGTAGGAAAAGTTTTGAATGGTTCTTCCACCTCTCAGTAGTCACATTGGACTTATAATGATTTTGAAGCAACCATTAAATAGAGCTGTAGGTATCATAAAGGCATCAGAGAATTCAGCTTCTGACTTGAGATGTCTAATCTCTATTTTAAAAGTCACATTTTCAAGATTTTTGTTGGTTTTGACCAAATCATAGCATTTTTAACTAAAGTGTTTTTTTTTTTTTCTTTTTTCTTTTTTCTTTTTTCTTTTTTTCTTTTTTCTTTTTTCTTTCTTTCTTTCTTTCTGGTATTCATAGAGATTTCATAGAATAAGGGTGTGAAGATACCTTGCTAAATACCCTTCCTATACCTCAGTGCTATTTTGACTCCACTGTCCCCTGCAGAAATATTCTCCATTGTTTCATTACCAATATTACTGAAGGAAGGCCAAAGTCAGTGTCATGGGACTGAATTTGTCCATGGGCTTTGCAGCTTCCCTTATTCTGGGAGGTTAGGTTGCCCATCTAACCTTGCAACAGACAGCTGGGAGAATCGTTTGGGTGGCAGAAGGACCTCCCACTGGCCTTGCTGGAGGTGTCTGTCCCCTGCTGAGAAGATGCCTTCCACAGCCTCTGGCCCTTGCCTGAGCTATGCTGTAGGTGTGACCATGCCCAGCTGGATACAGACCTGCGGACTCCTTGGCTCCACCTCAGACCTGACTTTCTGAAACAGGTTTGCCTAGTGATTACTTGGCTCTTTGCTGACCATGATAACCATCACTAGTCCTGCTCTGCTCCTTTTGCTTACAAATGACTTGACAGCACCCTTTCTTTCAGAGGCCAATGGCCTCGTCCACCTTGTTGTCACCTCCAGCACCATGTGGTGGGACTGGAAATGGTGACATTCAGAGGGAGCCATGCTTGCTGCTGAGCTTCTTTGAACTGTATGACACAGGCTGGATCAGGACTATTTTCCCAGAAGAAAAGGACTCCTCAGCTGAGGGCTGGGTACATGCACAGCTGCAGTATTGCATGGGCAAAGAACTAGAGCAAGGACTTAAATTCAGGTCCTGAACAAAGAAATGGGGAGTTCCTGACAGGTTATCTGACAGGTATTTTTTTCTGTCCAAAAGTGATATCTGTATTCTCTTATCCTACCAATTTACCAGAGAAAGCAGGATAGATGTATGTACTACAATATAGGCATATATTTTACAACACATTATTTCATATTTTCCTAAATGTGTTTTTATGAGCAGTTAAATTTTAACTTGATCATGAAGAATTAGGAAAATGAATAGAGCATATCATCCACAGCATCTTGTAGAAACTTATCTCTCATTCTAGAAATATCTGACAAAACAAAAGCAACAGCAAATTTCCTTACTCACACTATTTTTACCAGTGACAGTAATACAGAATCCTGGACTGCTTTGAGAGAGCTGGGATCAAATGTTGAAGGCACACAGGGAACTCAGAGGTCCACATTGTTCAAGGACTGAACCAAGCAGAGAACAGAGGGGCTTCCCATTATGATCAGCTGATCAGATTTTTCTGCAAAGATATTATGGCCTGTAGATTAATATCCTCCCATTTTCTCACCTCTGTCAAAAATAGGTCAAAGCTATATTTGCCTGTCTACCGTTGAATATCAGAAATCAGTGTCATATAGTAAGTCCCAAAGAACCTATAATTGATGTTCACTGAAAGATGCATGAATTAAAAAAGAAAGGAAAAAAATACTAAATTTAATTCTAAAAAGAATAAAGCACTATCTATTTGTGCATAACATAACCATCCAAAGATCTGCCATAATTTAAAACAAAGTATTAAGATCACTGTGTTCTCTCCAAGTTATTTTCTTATTGCAACCTCTTCCAGGTAATACCAGAATTTATCACACTGTTCCAGTTTGTTGCATTGTTTCCTGACTGAAGATTTTTAATTTTTAATTTTTAAATGAGAAACAAAAGTCTCCTAGCTGGCTACATATATGTATATATATATATATATATATAATTTTTTTTTTTTTTTTTCCTGAGGTGCAAGATTTATTCCAGCAAAAGCTGGCATCTCTTGATTTTGATCTTTTGTTATCTTTTTTTTTTTTTTTTTTCCTTTTTTTTTCCAGTTATCCAAAATAACTGAGGATCAGGGTTACTCAGAGTTACTTATGAGATACTATTCTTTGTTTTTCTTTACAAGGCAATTTTTCATTTTATTACAATAGGACTTTATTCTGTATCTTACACTGTTTTTGTTTTGGTTTGTGTACATTACCTAAAACCAATGTAATACTTTTATGGAAATGCAATTGAGAAAGGATCTAAATATTTATCTCATATGATTAGTGCAGTTCTTGAACTTTTTTTCTTAATATAATTAAAATGTAAGTGCAAATCTGACTTAAATACAAAGCAGAAAGTTTCTGGCCCCATAACTTTTAGGAATATAATGAAATATAATTTATAATGCTGTATGAGCAATATTCATATTTTTTTGAGCACTTATGTTTATTTTTATTATAAGAGACATTGTTTTGTCTTTATATATATAAGCTCAAGGATAATTTCACCTCTTTTTATTTTGAAATCTTCAATGCATTACTTTATTTACTTTCTATCAAATCTTTGAAAAAGTAGATACAAATTAAAATAATTAGTGTAAAAAATTACATGCTGAGTTTCACCATATCTGGGAAGTATGTACCTGAATAGCTAATCAAGACAAAATTTTTGAAAATTATTCTAATTGCAGTTTGGATACAATTAAATAAGAAGCAATTGTCCCACTTCTACAGGTTAACAATGAAGATATATCTTTCCAAAATCTGCAATTCAAAATTCAGGTATAAGCTTTGTGTGATTCCAGCATCTTTCCACTTTGCCCTAAAATTCATTTTTATTATATAAAAGGGATGGGTTGAAATAAGTATCAGCATAATTTGAAGGACATTATTGCAAAGAGTGATCATTTGGATGACTGTATTCATACTCTATTTCCTTCCATACTACTTAACACAGCTGAGAACATGCTTCCACAGTTTTGGAGGGTTTCAGTTTTGGCTTTTTTTCTACCTACCCCTTTCCCCTCCCCCCTTTCCACCCTTTCCAGGAGTTTCTGTAGGATTATGTAAGAGTTGTTTTCATATCTGGGATTTCAAAGGTCTCATGACAGAAATGATCAAGTGCTTCTCACATCAGACAATAAGATCATTGGCGTTTTCCTTCACATGTAGACATGCTCACATTTTTGCAAGCTGTTGCCTACATGTTTTATCCCATCCTTCTGAAAGAAAATGGAAGAGGACAG
The DNA here is from genome assembly GCF_964211825.1 of Aythya ferina. NCBI lineage: Eukaryota > Metazoa > Chordata > Aves > Anseriformes > Anatidae > Aythya > Aythya ferina. Next base: position 53,135,295 of record NC_140296.1, read on the forward strand.
TATATTGGTTTTGGCAGTTCTGTGCTAATACAGTTAGACTGCTTCTGGTGTCTGAGGTAGCTCTTCCAAGATGTATTTGTCTTAATTCATGGATATTTACAAAAATAAAACTGCTTTTGGTTTTGTTCTAATTTCTCTTGCAGTAGTCTAACTCAGACAACTCAAGAACACTTATACCAGCACTTAAGGCTTTTCTTAAGTGTTTTCTTTGTTCACTTTTTCTTAAGTGTTTTCTTTCTTCCTTTCTGCAGCTTTAATCCTGATAATGTTACAGTTGATTTTTCTATCAGTAAAGCCCATGCCATCTTTTCACTTTTTTTTTTTTTTTTTTTTTTTTTTTTTTTTTTCTCCAGAATTCTGATAATTCTTTTGAATGTGACGGAGTCTTGGGACTTCTGTGAATCAACACTGTTAGCTTCTCAAAACTGTCAATAATTCCCTAAATTTTTCAAAATCTGACCACTTCAAACTGAGAATATATATATTTTTTTAACAGAACACATTTTCATTTAATTAATTTTAATTGAATGATTTAAGGTTATTTTTTATTGAATCCTTACAAGGAAAACCAGATCAATACAAACTTAACACCATTTCTTGTTGATTCATAATGACATAGCAATCTGCCAGCTGTCCCAAATCTGAATAGCCAAAGCTATTCAGTACTAATACAATTGTTAGTCACATTTGTTCTCCAACATTGCATTTAAGAAGTTAAATACTTCTGTAATGATACTTTTCCCCATTCATCATCTGTTGAATGATGATTGGTCTTTATATAACACTTACAGCAAGATTAATATTGACATCTTCTATGGTGACTAAAATATTGCTATTACTTGAAACATCATTCATATGGTTATATAAATGTTTATTTGGAAAGATAAGAGTGTGGGAAAACAACCTAATACCTTTAGGAAGACTGAAAACAGAGTACAGCATAAAATGTAACTCGTAAAAGGTTATTAAAAACAAAACAAAACGTACAACTGAGTAGGATTATTTTACCTCTATTTTTGCTCTCTCCAAAAGTCCAGTCATAGAGAACTAGGAGTCAAATTCATGTAACAGGACATTGAAGACTTTTACTTAAATGTGTTGACAGATAAATTCCAGCCTCATTTAAGTCCACAAAAGTTTTGCCACCCTATTGAAATATTTGTGCTGAAAAAAACATGGAGTTTCTTCCATTTTCTAGGGGTTTGATATGTTTCACCTGCACTGAAGCTTTATGGGAAGCAAGAAAGTGCTGTTCCCCTGTCTTCCACTCTTTGCAGGCAGTCTTATACTGGGGGACCCTGTCCTATACTTGTGGCCCATATTGCTGTTGCAGCATACCTCAAACACATTGTATACCAGGAGACCAGGAGCCTGGGATGAATCTTCACGCTTTTGAGTGATGTCTTTTCTATGACACATGCAAATTTCTAATAAAGGAAAAATAATTATTTAATAGAAACATTATTTGGAATGGGTGATAATTTTTCCATATTTTCCAGAGCTAAATCTTTCATGATCAGAAATTCCTGAATCAAGTTAATTTATCTTTACAAGATGCATAAAACATAAGTCTATACTTATTTCAGGACTCAACCTCTGTGCCAGACATAGCTTTTCTAACCTGCTGTGATAAAGTAATTACCTCAAGTTTTGAAGTCAGCTACAAGAGAAACTATTTAAGTATTCCATAGTCTGGTGGAGGCATCTGGCTGGAAGACAGAAATTAGTGCAATTTTTCTGCATTAAACTAAGGTACATTCTAGATAATGGTCTCAACAGGACAAGTGACAATTTCAAGATTGTAAAAATATATATATTTATATAAAATATTTAAAAGCAGAATGACTGTAAATACAGTGAATATTTAAGACCTAAAAATGAATGAAACTTTTTTTTGAATTGTCTAAACCACCTTAGGTTAGGCAACAAAGCCACTGGAACAAGCTATTTAGTAGAATGTAAATACTATTTTTTTTTTTCATTTCAATTAGCTTTCACCTATGGTGAATTGCCTTGTCATTCATATTTATTAACAGCAGATGAAATTATATACATAAGAGGTGAAAATCTCTGTAAAACATTCAATGACTTTCAGAACCTATAGGTGAGATACATCATTCTGGATTACTTTATTCCTTGCATCATATATGAAGGTAAGCTGGTTAACTTAAAATAAATGCATCACTTTCAGAGAGCTGAACTTGAGAAAGATAGATTGCAGATGTACTAATGAATTTAGTATCTCTAAATTTTATCAGCTTTCCATTAACATTTTTCAAGATGCTTAAAATATATATATATATAGAGAGATTTCTTTTTCAAAGAAAGAGTAGAGAGATGTCTTCTGTAAAAGGTAATTTTCAATTAAAACTGCAACTCCTTATTAAAAATAAATTTTGAACTGCACTTAAAACATAATTATTATCTCCAGAACAGTACATTTATACCCATTTTCTCAATCTGCAAAAGCACTCAGATGAGAATCTGAAAGGTTTTCCTATCATCATGGACAGAGAAATAAAATATTTTACCTGAGGAAATTTGGGAAAAATGAGATTAGCAAATACTGGCTGTTATATTTCCTCTTTAACTTCAGATTTCAAATCTCCAGTCTTTGGCATAATCCTAAAATTAAACCTTTTAAAGATTCACTTTCCATGTATTTTTAACTTAATCATTATTTTTTTTTTCTCATCACAAATGGATGGTAAAATAAATCTTGCTATTTTTTCCACTAAAATATCTATTCCCTTCTAAAGCTTCTGCTGACACTCAGTGATTGTGATAGGACTGTACTAAAGCTTTTAAGAGATTATTTCCTTTAGGTGATCACCTTTCCAGCAGTAAAATACCTATTTTTTTTAAATTTATTTTATTATTATTTTAATTTAGTGATTAACCTTAGGTTTTTAGATAGCAGTTAATTCAAAGTCTTGGAGTTTATTCTATTTCTAATGCACAATGAATTATTCAATTATGCAGTTCTTACAACTTGGATACAAATTATTTTTTGTTAAAGCAAAAAATATATTAATTTAAACATCATAATATATATAAGGTGCTTGTTTAAGAATTATATTCCATATAATATGCTAGCTCAGGTGATATCAATATTTTGTAAGTGTGCTCCTTTCTATCTGATAGCAAATTATGTAGTCAACTTTTCCACTGGGATTTTAGGTCATCTATTTTTCCTTTGAACACCATTTACATAGTCTCTGCTGGCAGAGAGAGCAGTTGATGCAAAATTAGCTGTTCACTTAGGGCATACTTGAACTTATCACCTTGCTATCTTAACAAGACTTCAACGATGGATTTTTTTTTCATGCTGTTCATAACACTGTTCATATAATGACAACTGTGAAAGAATTCCAGTTTTTAGAAGTGACTGCATTGACATTGAATCATAATGAATAGGCTTGATCTCTAAAGAGTGTAACAAACATTTAAAATAAACATATCTTTTTAAATATATTTTAAAATGAATATATGTCTTATTCTGATGAGCCTTCCTCAAAAGTAAAACTTTTAGTTCTCTATTCCTTTAATTTTTAAACTGTATTTGTACACTGTAACTCTTATTACTTTAGGTGATTCAGGTGATGCTGTTAGTCAGCAAAATACAAGTACAAGTAATTTAATATAATTCGACCTTTTAAAAGCAGCATTCAATGATAGATTAAGACGAGTTATCTATCTTCATCTATATGAAAAATAGAGGTAACATGCTTTAAAATTCTGACCTTTTGTAACAAAACTGTATTCCTCCATGTATGGGGAAGCCCACATATGAAGAAGAACAGGGAGGTAGTAATTTAAGGGGCTATCAAATCAACAACAAATTTAGACTAAAACTTTAGTCGTTGACTCCCCAGTTGTCAAACTATAGTTGTTGACTCCCCCATTTCTCTTAAGAGAAATTATTAACTGTTATCTAAACAGTCTCTATTGCCAGTGTGGCTTAGTATTTACATTTTCATTTTACCTGGCATCTACGTTCAGTGTAGTAGAACTATTAAAAAGACAAAAGTCTTCCATTACTTAATGTTATGTTATGGACCAAAAAAAAAAAAAAAAAAAAAAAAAAAAAGATGAAGAAGATGGACAAAGAGCTGAAACTAAGATGTTTTTATAACATAATCTTGCTTACATGATTAGCTGATCCTATTGTATGAAAATCCTTTTACCAACCCGAGACAGAAGGGTTCATGAGAGCTAAGATGTCTGACTGAAATTTCCCAGTACATGCTTTGTTTTCCCTGACATGTTTTATTTTTTCCATTTGATTTCTGTAATTTAAATGATGCTCTCTTTAAATGATGAAGAGTAGGCACCTATTCGTACTTAAAGGATTAATACCTCTAGTGATGATACAAGTGACTTTTTTTCCTATCTACACAGAGGTAATATCTCATAGAATAGAGGTATGGTGTAATGCACAAAAAAGCTTGAAGTACTCACAAAGTCTGGCATCAAGGGTTTTGTAGAAGCCTTTTAAGTATTTTAGACTGTTCACTTTTGTTAAAAGGCAAGTCTTTAGGGAATATCTCAATAGCACTAACAAAGTCTGGTTTCTTGTAAAATTGATTGAGAAAACGGAAGGATCCTGCTTTGAATCATCCTCTGGAAGAACCTAACTTTACAGACTAAATTAGCAGCTGAGAAGCCTTTGTCTCTCTTCATTGACTATTAAAGCAACAAACAAAGATCAGCCTCTCTAAGCACAAATTAATCCTTAAGAATTCACTTAACTGAATCATGCCTCTAGATGATGTCACATCACAGAATGTTTTTTTTAATAGTTTCTTAATACAAGCAGCCCTGTGAAATAGTTGGTTTTAGGGACAGAACTGCAAAGGGGTACTGACTTCATCTTGGATAGAGTTCATCTCCTTCAAAGTTGCTATGTTTTGGATTTGTGACAAAAACGTTGATAGTACACCAATGTTTTAGCTCTTGCAGAGCAGTTCTTGCTCAAGAGTCAAGGACTTATCTGCTTCTCATGCTCCCCTGACAGAGATTAGACTGGGGGTGCACAAGAAGTTGTGCTCAGTGATAAAAACTGGGATTAAAAAAAAAAAAAAAAAAAAAGGAAAAAGAAGAGGTGGGAGAAGTTATGGTGTTTGTCTTCCCAGGTAACCCCTACATGTGATGAGCCTTACTCATCTATAAATAGCTGGACACCTGACTATCAATTGGAAATAGTGAATAAATTCCTTGTTTTCCTTTGTTTCACATGCAGTTTTTGCTTTACACAGAAAACTGTTTATCTCAACCCATTAGTTCTCTCACTTTCACCTTTCCAACTCTCTTCCCCATCTCACTGAGTGGGAGAGAGCAAGCAGCTGTGTGGGGCTTAGCTGCATACTGAAGTTAACCCACAACAAAAGGCATGGGGCAAAAGGAACAGTGTGCAAGCTATATCATAGAAAGAAATTAAAATCAACAACAACAAAAACAGGATATTTCAGATTTTGGAAAACAATAGTATTCTTTGGAACACAGGATTCATTTAGAAATACAGGAATTCTTGTTCCACATTGTCAAATTTTTCTGTAATTACAGAAAAAATTTTATTTTTTCTGTAATTATATTATTTATTGTATTTCAATGTATAGGGAGAAACATGTGAGTATATTTTTTTTTTCTAAATAACCAGTATTGCACTGAAAAAAATGCTCTATTTCTATTTCCAGTGGATACAATCAAATTCAAAGTAATTGCAGGCCTATGGTCAACACTTTCAAGATGGTTGACAATTTTAAATTTTTCTTCAATAAGATATTATGAACCTGGAACAATATGGGGGTAGATTTTGTTTTCCTACCTGTTTGGGAAGCTCTGGTTTGGAGGATGTTTCGTTCTGAGACATCTGGAATCAGAAGCACTTGTGGTCAGTGATACATATACTTGGAAATTAAATGAACATGCAATCCATTGCTCAGAGATTAAAGCTGCTGGAAACAACTGGAAACAATTTTTCACCAGTGGCAGTCCATTCTGTATTCAAATGAAAAGACAGGGTGAAAGTTTGATGTCCATAACCAATCTTCTTAAATATGTGTCTCTCAGATACAAAACTTTTTATACATATTTTTCTCTGTAAATATATCTTGTCAAAATGCTCACTGATGACTTTCAGAAAATTAGCATTTCACTAATAGCAAGGTCACATGCATACAATTTTCCATATTTAGTTAATCTGTGTTACTGTGGGTAAACTTTAGAGTAAAACAAATTCACCAGATCACTGTGTCTCCAATTCCCCAACCAAAATGTCCCACAGAACTGTAACATACCTGAAATGTCTGAAAATTTTCACTTGCCAAACGCATTCCCCAAACAGTCAGATCTCCCACAGGCTCAGGCTGTTGCTCCTAGTATCTCTCTCTCTCTTTCTTTCTTTCTTTCTTTCTTTCTTTCTTTCTTTCTTTCTTTCTTTCTTTCTTTCTTTCTTTCTTTCTTTCTTTCTTTCTTTCTTTCTTTCTCTCTCTCTCTCTCTCTCTCTCTCTCTCTCTTTCTCTCTCTCTCTTTCTCTTTCTCTCTCTCTCTTTCTCTCTTTCTCTCCCTTCCTCCCTTCCTCCCTTCCTTTTCTTCCTTTCATTTTTTTTTTTTTTTTTTCCTCAGCTCTATTAACAGGGTAATTTTGTGACAAGAGAATAAACTCTTGTAATGTACATTGCATTCATAGCTATTTAGGAGATGTTTATACCAATTTAAACTCTTAATTGTATGGGAGATATATATACAACAAAAGGATGATTTATATACTTATGATGTTATTTATCTAACAAAACACTGAGTAAGTCACACTTTAGTCTTGAAATGTTAATGGATATAACTAATAGGGCTAAAGCTTAATTGCAATGATTTCAGTGGTGTGGATATTGTTATAGCATACAGCTCTTTATGTTTTTCAATACATTCCTGATTTCTGTATAGTAGGATGTTTGCGTTGTCATCAGTAGGAAAGGCACTGGAGCAAACTAGGAAATTCTGATTTTAAGACCATTGTAACTGGAATTCAAAGCCAGACATCCTTCTGTTTTAAAACTGTTCTTTTAATGGGCTGTAGATTTTGGGGGGTTATTTTTACCTTTATGTTGTGTCTGGGATATATTTTGCTATGTTTTTATTCTAGCTTTTTTTATTTAGCTGTACAGTAAACATACTCCTACAACAAATGTCAAATGAAAATTTATTAGCAATGCTTATTTGCCATTATTATTGCCATTATATTTTTATTTTTTATATTTAATTTATTATTATTATAAAAACTCTTTCTGCATAATCTTTTCATAATAATCACAGCCAACTTTTTAAGAAGTCAGGAGAGTAGAAAAATAAAGATAAAAGCTGATCATTGCTCAGTAGAGATGAATAAAAGTTAAGCTACTGTAGAAAACATTAAGTTAAATTTTGTCTGGAGTTGATCAGCTAATCCAAAAGTGTAATCATGGGTAAAACTGGAAAGTCCTGCACATCAATGAATAGTCCTCCACTTAGGAGATAATGCTTGTGATTAACTGAGATCAATTCATTGAAATTTAGCACAATGACATTTTCTGAGTTTATTTATGGACATTGCTCTGTTTATCTACTTCAAACATCTAATGACCATCTAATGATTTTAATTTAATTTACTTAAATTAAATTTACATTTAATTACTTAAATGTAAATTTAATGTAAACTTAAATGTAAATTTAAGTAAACTTTAATGCAAATTTAATGTAAACTTTAAATTTAATGTAAACTTAAAATTACATTTAATTACTTAAAGACTCATCTAATGAGTCTTTAAGTAATTTTAAAAGTATTTCAATAAAGGAAGTATTTTTTAGACTATGAAGACAGTCTAGTATTTAATATCTAATCACAGAATCATCTAGGTTGGAAGAGACCTCAAGATCACCTAGTTCAACCTCTGACCAGTCCTCCACTAAACCACATCACTAAGCTCTACATCTAAACATCTTTGAAAGACCTCCAGGGATGGTGACTCCACCACTTCCCTGAGCAGCCTGTCCCAATGCCTAACAACCCTTTCGGTAAAGAAGTTCTTCCTAATATCCAACCTAAACCTTTTCTGGTGCAACTTTATCCCATTCCCTCTCATCCTATCATCGGCCACGTGGGAGGATAGACCAATCCCCACCTCTCTACAGCCTTCTTTAAGGTATCTGTAGAGAGTGATAAGGTCACCCCTGAGCCTCCTCTTCTCCAGGCTGAACAAGCCCAGCTCCCTCAGCCGCTCCTCGTAAGACTTGTTCTCCAGACCACTCACCAGCTTCTTTGGCCTTTGTTGCCCTTCTTTGCTGTTCTTTGCCACCTTTCTTGCCTTCTCTGGACATGCTCGAGAACCTTGATGTCCTTCTTGTAGTGAAGGACCCAAAACTGAACACAGTACTCAAGGTGCGGTCTCACCAGAGCTGAGTAAAGGGGGACAATCACTTCCCTAGTCCTGGTTGCCACACTGTTTCTTATGGATGTTTCCATACGAAACACTGTTTCTAGGATGCTGTTGGCCTTCTTAGCCACCTGAGCATACTGCTGGCTCATATTCAACTGACTAATATGTAAGTCTAGATAAATTTGTGTAAGTGTAGCTGGAATAAAGGTTAAATGATAAGTTTAGAAATAACATGTAGAAAGAAGGAATATAATGTTATATTTTACTCTTTGTCATTCCATCACATATACACATAAGACAAAGCAAGATTTGTGACAATGACTATATTGTGTTGTTGTTTCCCCATTTGCAAATTCATGATGTAAGAAACATTACACTAATTTAAGTACAAATTCGAGTGGTCATAGGCTAGAAACACTTGGAAATCCACAATAAACGTACTTCAACCATATTTCAGTTTTTTTGAAGTAGCCTTGATAATGGCAGAAATACTCATTTAGGTATTACTGTACAGTGCCAACTCTTATATAGATGTAGTCAAAATAATCTGGAGTATTGCAGATGTAATGATAAACCTTTTGTAAACAGCCGTTTGCCTGAACATCAGGCAACAGTTTTCTTATAAGGGAAGACAATAATGACATGAATGTCTCTGTTCATATACTGCCTTCAAGCCATGATTTAACTCATCGTTATACAAACATCAGAAGCAGAAGTAAATTTATTCTAAAAGAGTTGAGCATGGACTTAGACATCCAAAATTGGGAAATTTTCTCATCCCTTGTGATTCTGAAACAAGTACTGCTCTTTTTGCTGAATATCTATCAACATGAAAGCTTTCCTCAGCAGTTAAATATATTGTCTGCATGGGTAGGATACATCTCACTTAACTTTAGAACGCTACAATTGAACTAGTTTGCAGTGCTCCCCTTAGAGTTAATAAACAGTCATCTTAAATTAGACTTGTCTATGAAAATAGTCTGGACAACTAATCAAATGTAGGCATACTAGCTCATATATATGAATTCAAAATACATTGTTAATTCTAGATAAGTTTTCAGTGACAAACAAACACCTCTGTCTCTCTCTTCCTCCAACTCCCACCCCTTTTTCTCCCTTCACAATTCTTATTCCTCAGTATACTAGGAAGGTACCTTGCAGTCTTATTAAGAGTGATTAAATGCTAGTTTAAGTAGATAATCAATGTCTGCTAAGACAAATCGCCTTATTAAAGAGAAATTTAATTTTAGCCATCCACAAAAACTGGGACATAACATATAATAAAAATTTAAGGAAGTTCATCAAGGTCAGGTTCAGAAAGAAAAGTGTCAGATCAAGCAAAAGCAAAAATAACTACATACAAACAGCCAAAGTAAAAATAAAAATCACAAATGTAGGGGTAATTTCTCTGTCAACATAGGCAAAGCAGGATTATGTTTTATGAACTTCCTGTTTAACCTTAAATGACCTTCTGACTCTGTACTTCAATTATCCAGACAGAAGAACATTTACTTCATTATAAAAGATGAGGGGGACTAACAATAAGGCCTGTACTGAGAAATAGTAACTTCAGTTGTCTGCTTCACTTCCAAACATTTTCTTCTTCTCTTGTTAATGGACGCTTTACTCTTCTTTTTTATGACTTCATATCATTTATGACTTCATATCATTAGATATACTTCTTTCATGATGCAAAATCATTGCCACTTCTAATGTACACATAACTCCAGAAGAAAACTTTCTACTGAACCCTAATCTGCATTTAGAAAGCACACGCCAAATTATAGGTAGGAATTGGTGAACTATGAAATTGGACAAAACAAGAAATCTTTGCTTCTCATCCATGAGGGCATTAATAACATCTCACATTTTCTAGGAACAATGATGAGATTTATGTAGAGAACTGAACAAGTGAAGGTTGATGAAAAAATACAGTACTTCCTGTGTATTCTTTTAATGTCTATGGTGTTGGGGAACATCTACATTTATGTTAACTTACAGCAAGAGTCTCCTGATGAATATGTCCTTGTGACCTTGCTTGCTGCATGTTTAGAGCACTTAAATGTACTTAAGTGTGCAGATATTCCTTTCTTTTTTTTTGGTTAAGTAAGGTCAGAATTTGTGCATTTCAGTGTTACATAGCTAGAAGTACTGGTGGCAAGAAGACAAGGTACAGAAACATGAAATGGAGAAGATCAGTGTTGAGGTCCACCAGAACTATCTGGTGGCACATGGTTTTGCTACTGTTCCATAGGACTTGAAATTTTCAAAAGGCCAGAGAGGAGATTCATTTTGACTTTTTCGGTGAGACAAAGCATTATATACATCTACAATAGGCATTTTTTTACTGGTTATATTTTTGGAATTCAATCATTATTCTTCATTCAGTACCACCAAATTTCATTTTACTAAATTCTCATCTTTCATGTACCTTTGCAAACCTTTGCAAAGAGAGTGTTCAGGGGTAGAAGAAGAAGAGAACACAGTTCACATGGCAGGATGCCAAAACTTCTAAACAGTTGACAACCATAGGCTGTCTTCTGACCAATACTGTATAAAATTTAAGACGGGTGTTTTTCTAAAGACACACATAACCAAAACAGTAGTCCATTCCTTCCACAAATATTTTGACATAGTTCTATGGCATAGCCTATGATCAGTGTTCTAGAACATGGATAGAAACTCTCTTAAAGGGTAAGGGATGAAAGAGAAGCTTTTTTGCTTGTTTGTTTATTTATTTTATTTTTTGTGTGTGTGTGTTTGTTTATTTGTTTTGCACCTTGCTGTTCTTCCTACCACTTATTTCTATAAATAGACATATTTTTCCTGTGTTTCTAGCTTCAGGACTTCCACCTTTACACAGATTTCCATGTTGAAAAGCTGTCTTATCTGGTGGAATTTTTTCCCTTCAGTTTCAGGTACAGCTGGGACAAAAACATATATTTTATTTTATTTTATTTTATTTTATTTTATTTTACTTTATTTTATTTTATTTTATTTTATTTTATTTTATTTTATTTTATTTTATTTTATTTTATTTTATTTTATTTTATTTTATTATTTTATTTTATTAATTTTATTTAAGTTTAATGTTTGGAATGACAATATATTCTTTTAATGATATCAGCATAACAGAATAATGTAGCCATGTGTGTATTAGAATACCGACATCTCCTCCTCCCCACGCCCCCAACTTGTCCCTAATTTTTTCATTTATTTCTTTATACTTTAGGTATGTTCATAGCAAGCAGCTCTCTAGTTTTATAAAGGAAGTGTGCATTCAACAGGTTAGGAATGGGAGTGGTGGAAAAGACTCAATTTCTACAACTATAAGGCACACAGAATGATTTTTCATGAAGTTACAAAAAGTAAATATTTGATTGCATTTTAGTATCATTTATGAGCTAAAAAAGCACGTTTAGCAATAGATGACTATGGCCCAACAAGTGAATAAAACAGATGAAGAGGGCAAACTCTTAACATGTTTGCTTCAAGGCATCTTGAGTTCTGGTGAGTGCAGCTGGCACTCACCAGAACTATGTAATATTAACTTCCTTCTCCTCATTGCCACATGCCACCTAGTGACTTAACACTGAATCACAGTTTAAAAACTGTTAGGAATGGCTGGGAATTACAGCATATCACGAGGAGAGTCTCATTTTTTAATGTTTAAGGATGTAAATGAAAACAGCTAGTAGCACAGCATGAAACACAGGTTTACCTCTATGTGGAGGTCTTGCAGACCTCCAATGACACAGAAGCAAACCAAATCAAAACAAACAAAAAATAGATGCATCTGATTGATCCAAATTTTACTTCAATTATTTGTGCTTATGAAACTGAAATACTAAAGAAAATTAAGTCATTAAGATGCTAAAATTAAAAAAAAAAAAGACAACATATTTTTTTTAGAGATCAAGCAACAAATTCTGCAAATATATATATAAAAAATATATCTTCTAAAATAGTCTTTTTTAACATGTTATTTAACCTTCTTATTTACCGTTGAATATTTCCAAGTTAATAACAAACATATTTTTATAGTTATTATTTCCACATTTTTATATTTTAATTTTCTAAGAGAACATAGAAAATGGGAGAGAACACTTTTCCAAAGGGGCCTATGGCTTTGTTAAAGTGACATTCAGATTTTTGAACACAGTATCATATTTCTTACATAGCCTTATAGCCTATTATAATTTTTGGCTTGGAAATTAGAGAACTGTAAAATGTAATTTTAACTACTTTATCAGAATCAGGAGCCCTAGAAACTCACTAAATAATGTAATCATAATTGATTTAAAATAAAAAAACTTTCATGCTTGAGTAGGCACTTCTAAGAAGTAGAGATGTGGTGATCTCTGAGGATTCCTCCTGCTAAAAAAAAAAAAAAAAAAAAAAAAAAAAAAAAAAAAAAAGCATAACTATGGGGTAGTCATGATGCTTATCAAAATGTTGTGTCTGCTTTCTCTCAAGTATATTTTGATTGAACAATGTCTGAGAGGTTCTTCATTCAGACAGTCCGAACATTAGAGATTCAGCATGACTTTATGTAATGCAGATGAGAAAGCATTTGATGACAATTTAATATTTGAAATGTAATGAATAATTCACTATGTGGATCCAGAACATCATCCTCTAACTTGCCACATTAATAAAATTAAACTGTAAAGAAGTATCATCTCAAAACAAAACAGAATACCAGACAAAATCAAAATGACATTTATCATACAAGACTGTTAAAAGATCTTATAAATGAATACTGTAATATATTCTCCTTTGAGGAAGGACTACTCTGTGACTGGTAATATAATTATAATGCCATGCTTGCCTATATTTTTTTTGTTTGTTTTTTTTTTGCTTGCTTTTGTTGTTTTTGTTGTTGGTTTGTTTGTTTTTTACTTGATAATTCTTGTCCTGTTTCCCCAAAAGAAATATTTTCTAATATGCCCCTGAGAAACTGAAGTCAAAATAAACAAATAATCTCTTAAAGAATTATCTGTTTCCTTATTCAGCTGCAACTGTGCAATATTAAAGACCTACTGTCTTTCAACAAGATTCAGAAATTCAGATGTGAAATATATTTTCTTGCTTTGTGGATTTTTTTAAAAGTTCATGCATAGTGTGACTCTACAGTTTTAATATTTTGCAATGTATTCCCTTGCCCAGCACTTGAATGCTTACAGAGTTTTCCTGCCACTTTTGGTGAGGATCGGTATGTATAATATGATCTTGTGTAAAGATCAAGCACAACTGCATTTGAGAATTTGATGACTTGGTCTGTTTGCATTGGATAGAAACAACCAGATTTTCTCTCCTGATAATATGTATACTCATGTCTTCATAACTTATGAAGTCTAACATTTACAGAAAAAAAAACAGACATTTAATTCTGAGATTAACTGAAAGTCTCAAATGTCTAAACAAAGAGCATGTTTGCAATACCAGTATTATATGAAAACAAACCTGAATGGGTGCTATAGAAATGGGATGGTGCTTCATCAGTATTCAACATAAGGCAGAGTATGGGAAAAAGAGTTTGGGGTAAGCTTATGGATTGATAGAAACCATTTAAAATGCTCTTTTAATTCAGGGGCTAACTATTCTTCTGTGACTGTTGATTCTACTTCAGCTTGTCATGGATATCAGCCTTGATAAATGCGAGGATAGGAATGATTCATCCTTCCTAATGCTGTGTACTACAGATGACCTTAGTCTCTCTTGAGAGTTTGTAGAGTGTGTTGAATTTATTGGTATAACTTACGTCTCATAACAAACATTTTGAAATAAATTGTTTACTGCAATTTAAATGTATAGCATAGATGTATCTCAGTGAAATGATCTCAGAGAGGGCAATGGAGGCACAACACAGGATGTTGCAGAGGGAATCTACACTTGAAAGGCTATATGTTCATCTGGTGTTTATAAAGCAACTGTATTGCAGAGGGGAAATAAAGTACACTGTGTAATCTACCATAGGCTGTCGGTGATGTATTTACCAGGCAGGGACAATGCCAGTCAAATTTTAGTGATAACCTATTCTGGTTGAAGTTAGACAGAGCAACTTCCTGCAGTTTCTTTGTAGGAGAGCAGCAGTTTGGACAAAATCTCTCAGGGTCTGACAAAGTAGCTGAGTTGTTTACAACGTTTTCCAGAAACCTCACAGAGACAAAGAGAGAAAGAGAGAGAATGAAGAAGAGGAGGGGGGAAGAGAGAGACTTTGTGATTTAGTGATCGACTCTGACAGGAGAGTAGGATCCTGAATGTCTTGAAGGATATTTGCCTGAAAGCAGGAGAGATTTTCCAAATGGTAAAGAAACTGTGACAGCTGTTGTTTGGGATATTTTTGTTTGCTTGCTTGTTTGTTTGTTTGTTTTTGTTCTTGTTGTTCATGACAGTAGCACTTTGCTGCACTGAGTCCATTGAACGTTCCTTGTGCATCATGTCTCATGTGTATCCTCAGAGGTTATAATCTCTGCGGTAGCATGAAACCATATGCTAAAAAATGTTTGCAGACCTCACTACAAATGGGTAGTAGGTTAACAGCATAACTCAGGTCACCTATACTTTACTGGGTCCTAAAGGGGGGTGGCCTGTTGAGTCTATATTGCAGAGCAAAAGAGGTGAGGAAACATACTTAAGAACTGCCCCCGATTAACACAATCACATAACTGTAGCTCCTCAACTAGTTTACTACTGAGTTGTCCCCAGCAGCTTTTCCAAGATTAAACATGAGGATGATGTACCAAAAAAGATACATGTGACTCCGCCAGCCAATGTATAAACAGAGTCAGAGAAGGATGTTGAAAACATGTCCTGAGTTAAGGAATAATTCACTCTATGCTACTGACCTGATACATTCAACTTATACATGGAATGTTAGCAGGCCATGTGCTAAAGGAAGAGTACCTTGAAAATGTGGGTTGTGTACAATCTATAGCATATTAAATTAAGTTATCTTAACCTGATTCATTATTGATAATTAATGTTATATCACTACTAAGTATCATTCTACATGTATATTGGTAATCTAATACTAAGCAAAATCAATAATATAATTCAGTTAAGAAGTTTAAGTGAAATTAACATAGCTGGATTGTAAGTGTTTTTTGTCCACTGCCCCCTTCACTCGCCCCCCCCCATTTTATTTTTTTTTATTTTTTTGAGGCTGTTGATTAATTCAGCTTAGCTGGAGGAAATTGGCCAGTAAAAAGTGGAGAAATAGTCTACAAACAATGCATTTATAACCTAAAATTCTCACTATAAGAAAATATAGTAGATTTCAAAGAGCAGCCAAAGGTTGATACAAATGAAGAAGTCATTGTAGTGCAGCAATTTAACAAACCTCAGCTGATGTGTGGTAGTTCCTTGTATATGTACTCCTGGCTTCTGGTCATATAATTTGATCTAGCTTAGCCTTCCTTCATTAACTCCTCACCCTGTGAGAATGTTTTCATGTATATAAAGTTGGAAAGTGTCCAGAGGAGGGCTACGAAGATGGTGAAAGGCCTTGAGGGGAAGACGTACGAAGAACGGCTGAGGTCACTGGGCCTGTTCAGTCTGGAGAAGAGGAGGCTGAGGGGAGACCTCATCACAGTCTACAACTTCCTCGTAAGGGGGTGTCGAGAGGCAGGAGACCTTTTCTCCATTAACACTAGTGACAGGACCCGCGGGAACGGGGTTAAGCTGAGGCAGGGGAAATTTAGGCTGGACGTCAGGAGGAGGTTCTTCACAGAGAGGGTGGTTGCACACTGGAACAGGCTCCCCAGGGAAGTGGTCACTGCACCGAGCCTGTCTGAATTTAAGAAGAGATTGGACTGTGCACTTAGTCACATGGTCTGAACTTTTGGGTAGACCTGTGCGGTGTCAAGAGTTGGACTTGATGATCCTTAAGGGTCCCTTCCAACTCAGGATATTCTATGATTCTATGATTCTATGAAAGTCTTAGACCAACACCTAACTTTCAAACCAATGTACAACATTGAAATATCACAGCCAGACCGGTACAAAAGCTTATCTTGACTTGAAAATGTGCATGCCATTTTATCTTGCACTGGTGGAAAAATGACTTCATAGGATCACAGGGTTTTCTTTACATCTGAAGACCATAATCAAGCCCTATTACAAAGTGAAAGATGCATGTGTTTGAGAGAGAAAGAGATCCAGTTGCATATACAGTGTTTTCTAGCTGTCTTAAAACTCCTGCATTTTATGAAGCTGTCTTCAAGGACATGTCAGCTCTTAATCATTATGTGACTGACTGATATATTGAAACCCCTTTCCTTCTGATCCCTTTATAACCTTTTGTCAAAAATGACTGAAAAGAATAATAAATTAAAATATATATATATAATAATAATTGTTAACCAAAGTAATTACTTTAACCTTAGGAGAAGAAAACAAACAAACATAAACTTTTTCCAAATGAACCCAAGACCCCCAGGTTTATTTGTTTAATTAAATATTTTATATTTTTATAACTAAATATTTTATATAAAATATTTAAATATATATTTAAATATAACTAATATAAATATAAATTTAAATATAACTAAATATTTTATAACTATTTTTGGTTCTTTGCAGAAAATAAAAGTTATTTTGTTCTGAGTTTATCTAATTTTCAGAGATGACATATTTTTACAAGTTCTACTCCTTTTATCTTGCTCATGAATGAACAAGAAATTTTATCTTTGGAATCCCTTTGAACTTTGAAGTATTTTATTCACAGTTCTGCTCCTCCGTGTTTCATGGTGCAAACACCTTTGGAAGGTTTGAAGGCAGAAAGGTACTTAGTGAGGGGAAATATCCCACTTTAAAGAATGAGACTGGTGGGTATTCAGGTCTTCATTTTATGAGCATGGTTGGAAGATGTGGACGGAGGCGTATTATTCTCTGATTATAAGCATCCAAAATGTTATTTAAGTCTGTCATAAATGACTTTTAGTGATGGCAGAGAGAAACAGAGATCCAAACCATAATTTATCTTAGCCTAAAATAGACACTTGAAAAAGGCCAGATTAATCAGAAAGTACCTGTTTTCTTCCACCATCACCAACATTTTAGAATGACTACTTCTGACTTATATACCTAATTTTAAGGAATCTAACCTATGAAACAGGCAAATTTTGCTGTTAGAATTATTCAGCCTTACTGAACTGATACTTTCATGTTTCTGAGGGCAATATGTACAAGTATGAATCAGTTTCATTTGTAAGCATTCTGTAACGTATATATTCCCAAACCCACAACTCTCCCCATTATTTTCGTGATTTATGTAAGTGGTTCACTTAGATGTCTTTTAGAATGATTCCTCTAGCTTCCCTTTCTTGCCCCAAAAACACAGACTTTTTTTTTTTTTTTTCTCCCTATCAGACTATGACAACTGAAATAGTTTTTGATTAGCATCAATCAATTACCCAGAGAATTATGTATTTTTCTCATCACGGCTAAAATATTAAAAGATGTGAATTAAAAATAAGTTATTTATATTTTAAATATGTATTAACTACTTCTTATGATATCAAGAACTATCTTTCAAAGATAATACTACTTAGTGTTACATGCAGATGTTTCTGAAGCTATTCCTTTAAGCAAAATGGACACCAACCAAATTAAAATATTTATGTGTAAGCAAGATCTCACAAAAATATATTATATATGACTAGGAAAGGAAAAATGAGCAGGGCTTGGGAGAATAGCAGCAAGAGATATCACTATCAGAAAAAAAATAAAAAAAAATTAAATGTAGACAGGAACATCAAACAAGAATGTTGTATTATAAATAACCATGTCTCCAACTGAAACTATAAATCAGACTTATCTTTAATCTCTCTCTTGAGTGCCGTAGATGTATCTTCAGTTGCCTAACTACAGTCCTGACTGGCATTTGATCCCTGGGACAGTCCAGATGCCTTGAAGCAATGCATTCAGCCTTACATTAATCTATGCCCTGTAACAGATTTAAGCTTCACTGCTATCCTAAGACTTATCTCTTCCCAAGCTGCTTTTAAATGACTTTTCTGGTTCACTTCAAGGAAAATTTTGAGAATATACATTCTGCATGATTCCCTGATGACTGTCATACAGCTAGCATAAATGTGCCCTAGCATGGGCTCCTTAAGACTTCAGTCCTGCCTCTAAGGTCCATCCCTGCCTACATTTCATCTTCTTCATCCATTCTTTCATCTACTTCATCACAACTATCTTTGCCAGTTCCATGAGCTTTGAAGGTCACCTCATTAATAAAAAGATCAAAAGAAAATATTTTAAGACATGTAAAAATCATGAAGTCTAAATGTACCAAAAGCAGCAGAAGAAGGCAATACAATTGCACTACCATAAATAACTGACACAACTTTTGCAGGAGAATTAGAGTGTAAGTTATAGTTAATAAACTTAAGACTTGCAGGTTTTTTATGCATTATATTTCTAAGTTATGGCCTTTCTTTCCAACCCACACAAGAAAACAAGTAAAGAACTTGATTTTTTTTTCATCTCTCACATCAATGATTTTTCCCCCTTGAAAATTGCAATATTAGCCAAAAATACTCATTTTAAATGCTCTTTCAGAGATCATTTTCTCTGTGCGCTGCTTGATTGTGTTACCTGTCTCTCTGAATCCCTTACCCAACTGCCCATTCTTAGCTCTTAAGACCCAAGTTACTTGCCTTAAAAGGCTTTTATAGGTATATTCAATGACACATTTTGGTTTCTTGAATCAATACATACTGACAACTGAACCTGAAAAAATTTTAAGACAATTTTTGAAATACAATCAAAATCAGAAATCACTTTCAAAAAAAAAAAAAAGTAAAATAGGGGGAAATAGAATTTAGAAGACAATAGATCTGATGAAAAATTATATCCAAAAATTTTAGCTCCTGTAGTGCACTATATATTGAAAAAAACAAAACAAAACAAAACAAAACAAACAAACAAAAAAAAACAGACAATATTGACGTGTCAATTTTATATGAAAAAAAAAAAAAGCAACCTACAGAAACTTTGGTATAAAATTGATTGTACTAATTGCAGAACAGCTTCAATAGTAACAATATTCATAAATAACTAGACTGAAATTATACAAAGAGAAATTAAGTATGAAAATATAATTCTGATTTATAAAGTTTCTAAATAGTAAACTGTTATAAAGTCACATAGTAGAAATGTGGATAAGGCTAATAAATAAATAAGAACTAAGTATGTTAATAAGGAAGTTTATAAGGAAATCAAGATGAAAAAAGATTTAGACCTTAATTTTTAATTTAAAATGAAAAACACAGAATCACAGAATTTTCTAGGTTGGAAGAGACCTCAAGGTCATCGAGTCCAACCTCTAACCTAACGCTAACAGTCCCCACTAAACCATTTCCCTAAGCTCTACATCTAAACACAATACATGTGGACGTAATAATTTTCCCCTTAAAAATAATAAATTAAAAAAAATGAGTAAATGTGATTAACTGTGTGGAAAACATACAAATTTCTGTCCTTTTTCAATATCTGCTCTCAACTGTCCCTGCTGATCTACAACATTGCTGTGATGAAAGATTCAACAGGGCATAATTCAAATGTAAGGATGGATGGTATATAGCTGAGGAGTTTGTTTTTGAGGAGTATTGTAATCAGAAGTCATTTGAAGAGTATGATATGTTAGAGGAAGAATTTGATAAAGAATGTAAAGAAAAGTCAGTACTCACAATCTTCAAGGCTTATAATGTTGGAGGGTTGAAGAAAATAATATGTATTACAATACTTGAAATCTTTTAATTTTGTCAAGCCAAGTGTTAATGAGAAAACTTCAAACTGTGATAGATGCATATTTCAGTTTATGTTTCAAGACAGAAATCTAGCAGCAGAATTACCCTGTGATTTAGCACATCTTATGTCCTGTGGGGATTCTATTTAATTTAATTTCATTCCAAAGTCATGTTAGCCATTTGCTTTCCACAATAAACTTGTACCTGCATTTTGCCTATCTTCCATACAATAGAAAACAAAGATGCATTTTCCAATTGTATTTGATTATTATTAACAATGATTTATTCAGAGATCAGTTTTCTGTAATTTTTACTAAATCGAAAAAGGCTGCCAACAATTAAGGTAGCATCATTAGGGTTAGCATTAAGGTAAGCATTATTAAAGCATTATTAGCAGGTTTGAAGATAATAAATAGAGCAATAATACTTCCAGAATCAAAGTTGTTGCATTTGAATAGTTCAGAATAGATGTCATCCAGAAGTGCACTGGAAGAATTACTCCAGGAAAGTTAGTGTCCATTAAAAGGACTTTCACAATATACATGTGGACACTTGTTAAATATATAATTAAAATAAATCTTCACTTGTCACATTCTGTGTGAGGTAGATGAATTTGTGTTGAAAGACTGAAGATTATTAATCTAAATAACCTGATCTGCCAGCTTCCTACCACAACCATTCTGTGATTCTGTGACCCTGTCTGACCACAACCTGCTAGTTCAGAAAGGTGTGAGTTATAAAGGCAGTGTGTCATTATATATTATATACCCCTATAAGTACCTATTGTACTCCTGGAAAAAAAAAAAAAAAAAGATTATCTGGAACCTCAGATCTTATGAAATAGCCTATGTTCACATATATTTTTTTATTTAATATGGTGCTCTTGGATTATTTCTAACCTTTCTTCCATCCATTTAATTTAAAGACGTCATATTTGAAACTAATAGATTATTGTGCTGATGTATGATCATTGTCAGTGTTAGATAATTTTTTCAATAAATGCTTAGTTGTGAGATAAGTGACATTTTGGAGTGATCAACAAAATTTGAAAATTTAGTGAAGAATTTAAACAAAATATATATATATGTAGAGAGAGAGAGAGAATGAGTTGCTTAGTCTTCAGAATAAAATATCTTTTTTGCAATTTTTAAATTAAAATTTTGATATGTATTTTTTTATTTTGAATGTGTACCTACATTAAAATGAGAAAGTGCTCAATAACTCAAAATGAAACCAGTAGTTTTATATAACAAAAATAAAGTGTTATACATTAATTACATTGGCTGAGTTTATTCACATTTTAAGAAGAAAAGGGAGGAAGACTGTTAATTTGACCCATAAGTGTATTTCCCCCAGCTATTTATAGAAAATATTTTATTGTTTAACTGAAAATATATTTTTTTTTCTGTCTTATTCATGTTAGATATTCTACTGCCTTTGTCAAGTTATAGTGTTGAAATCAGAATATTTCCTTTCATATTTTTAAAATGCTGGCAGCTGTAAAATTACTCTTTTAATAATTACTTATATGCTTATGTTAAAAACACAGTGTCAGAAAGCTCAAATAATATTTTAAACAATAGAGTTTAGTTCTAAGATCCAACCTTTAGCCAGACATAACTGAGATAATCCTTCATATCTATTTTTTCATACAATTTTTCATATAAATTATCTCAACTACCCTAGTAAATATTTTACCACTGCAATTCTAGGATAAATGTCATTGTTAATCAAATAAATATATAAGCTACTGTACTGGAATAAATTGAAAAATCCTGTGTGCAAACACTTGCACCTTTTCTAGCAAGTCTTATTTAATTATGAGCTGACTATTTAACTGCAGACAGTGATAAACAACAACCAATTCACCACAGCAGTACTTAATTACTCCTCGTTAGTTCCTTTCATTCAGGTTCTTCTGATTTGAGAATTTACCTGCCTGAACACCCAATCAACTCTCTCTTCTTCTACTATTGCTGTTAGAGCAGCAAGTGTTCTTTCACTTGACAAATGGCAATAGTGTTTTTCCCTCTCTTAAGTGCAGTGATACTAGTGACCCAGTTGTGTAGGCTACTTCACACTTGTGAGACCCAGAAGTCCTTCGATCTATCTGCACAAACTAGCATCTTCCAATTGGTCAAGAATTAGTCCTGGTCCCTATGACTTGCCACTGGAAGGAAACCTTTTGCAAATGCAGCTGCAAAAAGGAGATTTCACTGTACTCTAATGGTTCTTTTGGAGAGAGACCAGGATAGCAAACAGAACTGGGGAACTAAACTACCGAACAGCTCAAAGACGATGTCAGACTTTGGAGGTGGTCAGTGCATACATTTATATATTTTAGTTTCATAATTTCAAGAAAATGTTTTGAAATTCTAGTCAAGCTTTCTACATTTAACACATTTTGGGTGTTTGTAAGATGACTGTAATGTTTCTGTCTGGTGATATTGAAGAGAGGAAAGCTATAGGAACACCAGTGGTACTATGGCTATTATCTAGAGCAGAAAAAAATTATCATCATTTATTTACAAGAGCAGATGTTTACTAATATTTTAGATCCTTCTATAAAGGTTTGGGCTGTAGCCTTCACCACAGCTACATGGTCTGAGACTTGACCTGGAACAGTACTGTATTATAGTAATTTATGGTGATTCCCAAGAGAAGCAGTGAGTGAGCTTGGAACTACACTGTACCAATGTGTTACAATAATTTATTCAGCTAGTGTCTTCACTGAACTGATATCCTGTTCTTTTTTGAGTACTGCTGATACTGAGTGCTTTGGGTGTTGTCAAGGAAAAAACATAAGAACATTTATAAAGTTAACCAGTTATGGAAATGAACATCGTGAAACCATGAAATTCATTACCAAATTCCTGTATTTCACTTCCCTGATTTGAAACAGCACACTCTTTTGAAGCTACTATGAGCTATGTAAGAATTTGTAGCTATCAACAACAGATCTTATTCCCATATAAAAGACAAAACTATCTCCCATTATGTTTTCCTCCTGGAAATATTCCCTGCAGGAAGATAAACATATGGTAAATGTGAAAAAGTTAATTGGCTATATACTGACTGTAAAAGTTAATTAGCTACATGGTGTTCCATATATTGGTATTTTAACAGTATACCTTTGGATGTCAAAACAGGTCTTTTCATCTTCTTGGGTCTATCACCTCAAAATTAGCTTTCAACAAAGTTCAATCCAATAAACAGATCTTTCTGTCCAGAGATAGTATGTATCTTACAAAAAAGTGTTATGCTGATGTTAGTCATCACAGTGAAAAGAAATGCATCCTTGGGATTCTTGCCATCTGAATTTATGAGTGGCCAGTCAAAAGCTAACCTAGCAAAAGATGTAAGTTTTAAGTCAAAACAGCTCTCTGAATTGATTCATTGTCTTGTCTCACAAGCTCAAAGGCTCAAGAAAGAGAGTAGGAAAATAGTATCAGACATGAATGGGAGTGGGTGGGATGGAGGGGTGGGGGAGGTGGGGAGGGGATGTTAATCTGCCAAGAAACCATGGTTTAATTCTTGCCATTCTTCTTCTGTGACTGGTCCACTTGTTAGCCTCATGTGCTTAAGCTTAATTGTGTCATATTTAGGCTTTGAGCACATTTCAAAAGATAATGTGTTGAGGAGATAGGGGATCTGGAGCTCAGAAGACACCTTAATACAGTACTTAATACCCCTTAGTGCATCAAGGACCTAACAGAGATGCATAGACACGTAGTAATGGTCAATTATATTTTTACACTTCTCATGCTGCCTACGTTTGCAAGATGTGGCTAATATCAGGCAGCCAAATTGGCTACGGTTTTTCATCATAATAAAAATAAATGAATAAACAATAAAACCGCCGCCACCACCACCATCACCAAAACAGAATTTGGAATTACCATGCAGCTGAATGTAAAATGTTCATATTATCACGTCCTGTCATGGTTCCAATTTTACGTTCCTATGAAGAGGTACGTGTGTAGAAAGATGTGGATTCAATGAAGATGTCAGCCACTCAAAAGCTGGGTGTCAAAATAGCTCACATTTGGTCTTCTGTTGGATTTTGGCCTTATTCTGGATTTTGCTACAAGGTCAGCATTTTGAAGTTTGGTTTCATGCTGAATGTCCCACTGGTCTGAACCTTGGGAACTATTAACACCATCAAGACAATTCAGGAGCTGAACCCCTGACCATCCACAATACTTTCATTACTTTTCTTACTTGTCACAAAAGTAAGAAAAACTAATGATTGTCAATAAATGACTACCAATGACCACCCAGCTCTTCTCACCACTGTTTCTAGTCTTAGTTGGCTAGTAATTCCATGAGGAATGATTTTTGTAATTTTAATTCATTCTTTCTATGCATATTATTCCCAAAGAAACAGTAGAACTTTCTAAAGCATGCTAACTCTGTTTATTTCTACACATTTTAATTTTATACATTGGATTTTAAATATTATTCCAATAAATTTTTAATCAGAGTTTACATAGCCCCCAAAATTTGCCTTCTTATTGCTCCACTGACAAAACTAGGGTAGTGTAAAATGATCTTGTGTTGGTCCAAAAAAATGTTGTCCTGCTTGTTTAATATGTATTCCTTTTTGATACAAAAAAAATAACTGAGGTGCTATACTAGAAGTATTTGAGTAGAAACATATATCTGAACCAGCTTCAAGAAAGTTTTATGCTTCTTAAAACAGTATAAAGTTAAATTTTAAATGATCTAGTGCAAAACTAACACTTAACAATTTATTAAAAACATCTACAGCTGGTCACTTTATTGTCTACATCAGGTCTGCTTTGGAGCAGAAGCACATTTGATCCCTGCAAATCATATGTGCTTTGAACGCATGTAATACCCAGGTCTTTCTAAAGACAAATCGTATAATAATAATAATAATAATAATAATAATAATAATAATAATAATAATAATAATAATAAAAAAATAATAATAATAAATTATGATATAATTATAATATATTAAAATTTATAATATAGTTATATTAATAAATTATTATTATTATTATTAGCATCATTATATAACATAATAATATAATTATATAATAGATATAATTAAATATCATTAACATAATAGATAATATAATTAATATAATGAAAATAATAACATGTTATAATTAATTAAAATAATATGACCATAAAATTAATTAATTTATTATATGTACAATATTATTTTATGTGTATATCACATATATTTAATACAATTAATAATATAATATGATATGATTGATATAATATAATATTAATTTATATTATTTGAATTATTAAATATAATTATATTATGATAGTAGAAATAATAATAATAATGAAGATAACTAGTATTGTTGTTGTTGTTATTATTATTATTATTATTACTATATACATCATTTTTAAAATGCTGAGGAAGAATATGCTCACTCTCCTAGGAAATAGATGTAGGTGATCTAGATTCCCATCTCTTCTCAGTCTAGGAAGCCATAAATTCACATTTTAAAGCTACTATGAGACTATCAAAGCAGAAGCTATATTCTCTTCTATGCAATGAGGCTGTTGCAGTGTGCTGAAGAATGTAAAATTCCAGTGGCCAGAAAACAAGTAAATCTATGTATTCACTTGGAAATGCGGCTCTGTTATATTTCTAGATAAGCAGGGAATATAATCTAGGCTTTTATTTTGTCATTGAATGGTTTTCGAATTTTGTAAACAAGTCTTAAAAAGTAGGAAATGTGTGTCAATGCCATGTTCTCCTGATTCTTCATCATCTTACTAGCATCTTTCAGTGCACAGGCATATATGTAGTTTCCAGGATCTGGATGCTAAGTGGTGAAGACACCTGTGTTTTCTCTTAATTTCATTTTCCTAAGAAACTGGCAATTCTAAAAGTACTGGGATTTCAGGCATGGGTAGCTGTTAGCTAACTTTAGGCCTGCTGCTGCTTTAAATGCGTGTTTTTTTTTTTTTTTTTTTTTAATTATTATTATTATTATTTATTTATTTTTTCTCAGTTTCAGTATTATGGGTTCTTTTAAGACAGAGAGGAGAGCAGATAATCAGTGGTAGTGTGGTGCCTGAAAATATGATTAATACTCTTTTTCAATGAACGGGAACTTCCCTTTAGCCTGTCTCTGTAACTAATACACTTGTTAAAATCAGGTCATCATGTGCATACCTGTCCTAGACTGAGAGATTTGGAAGCTCATCCTAGTCCTTCCCAGCTTTACTCTGAACATATCTCAGAGGTGCATGTGATCTGCCTTCTCCACATCCCTTGTTTTATGAAAACAAATTGTACAGCATTCAGTTGAGTCCTCTGACACAGAAAAATAAAATAAAAATTGTAATGTCTTCAGGGAGGACATCTGCCTTATCCTCTGGACACAGTGACAAAGTGGAGCCTGGTTGGTTAGGACCTTCACAAAACACTCATGAGAGTGTATAAAATGCAGTATATAAATATACTTATATACTTTATATACTTATATATTTATATAAGTATATAAATAATGCATTATATAAACACAATTCCTAAACTTGAGTACAAACTGCTTACCCTACAAACCAGCTGAGAGATTCTGTACATCACAAAATTTACTGTGAATCACTCCCAACACACCTACTTGGAATGTCTGAAATGCTAAAAGCTGCTCAAAGTGTTTAGCTATCCTATTTTTGTATGTTCTCCCAAAGAACAGGGAGCTGGTTCTTTCCTTTTGCTGAGTAATATGAAAGGTCCTGCAGGTTTGGCAAGTCAATCTGTTGTGTCCAAAGGAAAGCTCTACATTTTTAGCCTGGATGAAGTTCCCAGATAAACTTATATAGATTAATAACTGATGCCAGGGACTTGATAGAAGCTTTTTGAAACCTCATTGCTATTTTTTTTTTAGCTTTCTCTGTGTCTTGTATACGTTTATGGAGGGCAGCTGAGCCTCATTACCATACCAGGCAGGCAGGGCAGTAACCTCAAGTCCAGCTAACAAGCCCACTATGAAAAACGATAAAGGACAGTAGGCTGGCTAGTAAGAGACAGACGTGCGGATCAGTAATGCTGCCTGAAGAGGTCAGAAGCTGTGTTAGGAGAAAGGTATTAATAGCTATTTGTATGTTGTTTGTTTTCTTGGAACATAACCGAAGTTAGTAACGTTGGGTGCAGTTGGACTAGTACTCGAAGACTTTGATGTTGTGAGATTCAGAAAGCTGCCAGTAGATTTTAGGTTTGCTATTTCTTTCCTTGTCTGGAAGTCTGAGTATAATGTAGCTATTGATAATTGCTGTTTTGCTTATTATGGATAAACACAATTTATAAAGTGCAATTTATAAACACAATTTATAAAACATAAATTTTAAAGTGCAATATGTTTGGCATAGCCATCTTTACAAATGGAAGCTGATCTGTTTAATATCCCTTCATTGTTTGTATTTTTACATGTTATGTGAGGTGGACAATACAGTCACATAGTACTTGAGTTATGGAAAAGTAATCAGATCATTACAGGTTGTCTGGTTGTAACTCAGAAAATATTGTATTTTTGCAGAGAAACACTTGCATATTCTCACTTCTGACAACTTTAATTACTGGAGTATTTTCCGCATGTTTTTAATTCTATTTTGTTGCTTTTTTATTAGCCAGTAGCAGCACTGAGACTCTGTTCCTAACACATTCCTTAAGCATTTCAAGAAACATATGTAGGTCCAATACTCTTCTTCACTTTTTACCTATCATCTCCTTCAAAGTAGCCACATTTTTCAAAGACAAATGTAAATGTAATGGCACTTACATTGATTTTCTGTTTCTAATGCTAAAATCCTATAATCATCCCAAGAATCATATTTAAATAGGAAAATATTTCTGCTGGCCTAGAATTTTCAATATGAAGAGCCCTTGATTTGATTTAGGGACGGGTAATCT
This sequence comes from Aythya ferina, assembly GCF_964211825.1. Lineage (NCBI taxonomy): Eukaryota > Metazoa > Chordata > Aves > Anseriformes > Anatidae > Aythya > Aythya ferina. The sequence goes on from NC_140296.1 coordinate 53,163,374, forward strand.
GGGATTTGTTCCTAGTTCAGAATGGAACAACAAAATACATATATAATATATATATATATGAAACATCAACATTTCATGGACATCTAAATAAACTACTCTTATTCTAAAATAAGAATGTGCATATGCAGACTTCACAGAAATGAAAGAAAAATATGATTCAATTCTTTTTATCTTGACAAGTCAAAAATGTTGCACTTAATCTGAGATCGTTTATGTGTTAGGTAGGGTTAAAATAAAAGCAGAATAGTAAGTAGAAAAATAAAATAATAAAAATATTAGAAAACAAACAAACAACAGCAACAACAACAACAAAAACCCTACAACTTAGAACCAATTTCAATTCCAGAGTTCAGGAAAATAGAAAAATGAAATAAGATGTTGTTTATTTTAGACACAAATTTGTTTTTATTTTTTTCCCTTTTACTGGTATAGACAACTATTCCACTTTTTTTTTTATTATTATTATTTTTTATTTTAAACTTGCTGACCTCAGAATTATTACAGCATACTACTTGTTTTAATGCAGTTTTTATACATTTTTTTTTTTATGCAGTATTTAAATTACTTTTTGAATAATCTTTTTTGACAAGAGAGTGTCATCCCATTAAACCAGGATTGTATTTGGAAAAATTAGTCTGTTGGACATAGGGTAGAGAAACCTCATTGCTGGTATACTGGTTCATCCTTTCTTCTCTGTATAGCTAAGTGAAAAACTTTAAGCTAAGTGCTCGTACAAACATTAAAACAAAAGTCCTACAGCAGATGTGTGAAACCGTATGTCTGAAGTGAAAGAGATCAAGCTGTGTCTTGTACTTTTCCTATTTTCCATTGTTTAAGAATTTTGGCAGTTCTCAAAGCTGGAATCCAAAAGCACAAAAATGATCCTGAACTGAATTTTTCAGGTTGTCATAATACACTGCTGATAGAAGTTTGGATGGCTCATTGATTGCTGTCTATATTACACTTTTTAAATTTTAAAAGGGCTAAAATAATAGATTTGAAGGAGTAGGATAATAAGTTTCATTGTGACAGTGGTCTGATGGTCATTTCAAGTTTCAATAATTGGATTTTGAGGTTTTGATCTAAGTCTTAAAAGGAACGATACTTTCAAAATACAGATTTTTTGCTTTCTGAAGGGCAATATGCTTTTAAACCATTATAGATTCAGCAAAGAAAATCATTACCCTGTATAAAATATAACATATATGCATAACAATTCATATCTAAGTAAGGTATTATGTCTTAGTTTTTTCTGCATTTCCAAATAAAGGCAAGACATGACTAAACAAGCCTGATAAAGTTCTGATATTCCCTAATAGTATGCTTGTTCTGTTATGCTAGGGAGTTAATTCAATATAGGAATGTTTTTTCCCCACATATTTTCTTCAGGAAGGAGGATGTTGCTACATGTTGAACTCAAACTTCTGATGAGTTCTAGCTGCTGTAAAGCTGTCGTATTTTGTTTAAACTGCTTAATCCTTCAGAAATTTTTCAAAGAACTTGCATTGATTCAAAATCAATCCCAAAAGGGAGAAAAATGAGGACTTAAAGTAATGTTAATACTTATTTTCTGTATGTAGTACTCTAGTATGATAAAAAAGAAAAATAGAAACTTTTCTCACTTTTATATAGAAAGACAATGCTTTTAATAAGGTTTTCTGCTTTCTAGAAATAGACTCAGAATAATCACTTAAAAGAAATTTAATTCATAATCTGGTTATGTCTATTTTGTATATTTGGATACAATTTGCGTAAATGATGCAGTTGCTATTGCAATCTTCTCCCAAAAGATTGTAAAAAACTTATTAATCTAATTAACATGTACATAAAGTTAGTTACCTGAGCTTATTTTCTATTTTGTCTTATTTTACCACAGTAAAATGTTATTGTTTTAAGATTCACAGAGTACTTTTATGGCACTGCATTCTTATAAATATTGTTGTTTGAAGTTTTTAATGATAGGGTTCAATTCACTCAAAATTGATTATTTTGTGATTATATTCTCTTGTTAACTGATACCATGCAACAATTAATCTGAAAAATAAATCCTGAACTTTCTTAACACTATAAATATCTTCTTCTTTAGTCTTATATTCTCATATACATGATCATAAACAAAGAATTGTTGCAATAGGCTAACCCCACTGCTGTGTTTGTCTTTGAACACTGCATTTCTCCCCTATTAGTTTTGTGCTTCTGGATTTCTCTATAAGCATGATTTCTTTTTCAAAAGGGAGATACAAGGTTATTTTAAAATTTGTGTGAGTGAAAAGCACTTGCTTAGTTGAGTGGTCTATCAGGGTTCAATAGCTTTAAATACCTAGATGATTGGCAGGTTCATTCTTCACACTCAGCATCAGCGTAGTCAGTGAGCTAAAGGGTTTCACAGAGAGTAAAAACAAAGATCATATCCGAAGGATTGCTTCAGCCAGTGCCAGCAGTAATAACCCTGATTTTAACCCTTAGGCAACACACAAAATATAAATAAAGGATTTTTTTTTTTGTTGTTGTTTTTGAGAGAGAGTGTGATGTGTCAATAAAATAATACAAAGGGGAAAGGTAGCATACTTTGCTGTACTGTCTTATTGGATCTCATATACTGTCTTATTACTGTACATGTATATGCAAACAAAAGGGGGGGTGGCAAGGACAGATTTTCCAAGGATTGGCTATGTGTAGTTACTTGAGTTATGAAGTTAAGCATAAATTAATTTATGCTTATGAAATAAAGATATTTATAAGTAATTAATATATATTTATAAGTAATATGTTACTTATATATAATTTTATATATTAATGATATATTAATATATTTATACATAATATATTGTATTTATATAAATACAAAAATATCTTAATTATTAAAATATCTTACATACATATCTCAAGGGAGAACTTATCTATGTCTATAAATGCCCCAATGGAGTATGTAATGAAGACAGAGCCGGTCTTTTTTCAGTGGTGTCCAGTGTCAGAACAAGAGGCACTGGGTCAAAATAGGAATATGGGATATTCTGTCTAAATACCAGGATGCATTTCTTTACCATGCAGGTGATGGCACACTGGTACTCTTTGGAGATATTCAAAAGACACTTGGACTTGGTCCTGGGAAACCTGCTCTGGGTGGCAGGCAGGTTGGACCAGATGACCTCCAGAGGTCCCTTCCAACCTCAACCATTCTATGATTCTGTAATTCTTCTGTTATCCATTGTATAGCATTTTTTTTTTTCCATGTGGTACACAGATCTCATTGTCTTATGGACTTACAGGATTTCTCATTCCTTCCCTGGTATAACTGAATTACTACAGCTGGATAAGTAAATTCCCCTGAATTTTGCTGTTTGTCATAGGTATTTATCATGGTGTTGATTACAGTGGTGTAGAGGTGGAAGAGTTGCACAAGACTGGTGAAAACTTCATTATTTGTGGTGCCACCAACTACAAAGCTGTTGGTGTCACTTTCCTGCTTTTGTCTACCAGGAAAAAAAATCCCCTAATTCCCTTAATTATGGGACATATACTTTATGTCATTTCTTGCAGTGTATCCCTGTGGTTGCCATGATGTTCCAAGTCTGCACCCAAGATTCAGCAAGGATGCTGGAGCTAGTTGATGAGGCAAGTTTCCTACTGCATATAGGAAGAAAGTTTCCTAAAGACATGAATCAAGGATAAAGCTTAAAATGCCAAGCTGCATAGTTATCTTTTCTTTCCTTAAAGGTGAATTTATTTCTTTAGATAAAGTACGTTTACCACAACTAGTTTGTGCGGCTTTCTGGGAACTTAAGAGTGAATATCTTAGGTCTTTATGTTTTTCTTTAAAACACCAAGTGTGTTTTGTTGTATGGATTTCCTCAAGTTGCAGCTTACACTTCCTGCCATTTTCTTTAATTTTCTATGGATGGTTTTCAGTACAGTGTACAGAGCTCTGGTAGTTTAGCCTCAGTTGGTGCTGCAGAGATATTGCATTTTCCATCTATTCCATTCTCTTTTCACCTTCACTTGATCCTCCCTGCACCCTTCCCAATCTTTCCCACACTCCTTTTGCCGGTATTTTCTCAGAAGGATGGTGAGGAAGATAGCTTTCAGCAGGATCAGGTCCCTGAACAATTAGGCTTGCTGCATTATTTCAGAGGGACTGATGCACAAAGAGGTAGGTGGTAATGGAAGAACTATCAAGTTTTGGCAATTATGTTGAAAAAAAAAATAATAGTTTTCTAGTATTTTTATCTTTTTTATTTTATATTTTTCCATATGGCATTGTGGATTTTATGTGGCTCTGTGTTTACCAAGAAACTACTCTCATATCTTCACAGTAAAAATTGTTAATGATTTTTCATTTAATGCTGAATGAAAACAGCTAAAGTTACGTTGTTTAACTATAAATTTTGTTTATTAGAATTAAACTAAAACAAGAATTTCAAGACGTTTTTGATTGAATTTATAAAAAATATATCTTCATGCAGCTGATATATTTTAACATTTATGAGTAGTACAATGACATGTATCTAAAATATTATATCAGCTTTCTTATTGATCTGCCACTTTTGTTTCTTGTTTTTAACTCCTTCTATGAAGTTTCAGCCTACACTAAATGAAAAAAAAAGCTACAACATTTGAAGTCAAAACTTACAATAACTATGAAGATGAAAAAATATTGTCAAATACCAACAGGACAGAAGATTCAGCTTCAGTACCATACAATTTCTCTTGTTTTGAACCATAATTTTAGTCATGATTTAATGGATTAGAAGTTTTAATTTCATGTCTTTGTATAAACTTAAAAAATAACGCCCCCAAAAGAATTCTACATTTATCCATTTATTAAAATTATTAAATGAAGTAATTAAGTTATTTAAACAAACAAACAAATACAGTTCCACAATTCTTTGAAGGAAATATGAACGTATGAATGTTGCGGTCACCAGTGTGACAATTTTTTTTTTTTTTTTTTTTTTCCTAATGCTGAATTATAATGCTTTCAAGCAATAGTCTTTTAGTTCCTCTTCAGATAGAGTTTTTTCTTGCTTTGAGTCTCATGGTAGCTGCAAGGATGATTTTTATAAGATTTCAAAAATCTAAAATCCCCAGGCATGAAACAGGAAAAATGTGATATAAAAGACAATGGAAATGCTCATGGCCCTTGAAAGAATGAAAAATAATAAATCCATAATGATGATGTTAATTTCATACTTCATAATACCTTAAGTTTTTACATAAAAAGAAAAAAAAAGTGAGAGAAATCTGAAAAACTGGGATTCAAATGAATTGTGCAAAACTTGAAGGCTGCTTAGACTATGAGAAATAAGACATACATGAGCATTTCAAATGTATATATTAAGAACTCTTTTAAGAGAGAAAAAGAAATATTGATTATTTTATGAATATCTTTTGTAATCTTTAAACTACAAGGTTTAAACAAGGCACTACACGTTAGTGCCTTATTTACTAACTTCAATATGATAATTACTTGCATACAGTGTACATTTACATTTGCATGTCAACCATGTTGTCAAATATTTTGGACAAGTCATGTCTGGCAACTTAGAATATGTAGTTTTAAGTTTGACAGCCAGAATAAACCTTGAGATTTGGAGCAAAATCATTGGGGTGTTTGACTTATGAAGTTTGAGAAGATTTATTTGGTATAATGAGATGATTTAGTAATAATTTAATAATACATTTATTTGCATTTATAAGCATTAAAAACATAACTGTTATATTCCTAGGTTTTCTACCTGTCCCACAGAAAAATCAAGTCCTTGGTATTACTCACTGCAGAATTTACATTACGCAAGTAGGTCACTGATAACCTCAAAGTTTGTGTGCAGTTATAATGATGCTATGGGAATGCAAATTGGAGTTGCATTTGAAGATATGCAATTTTGCTGAAGGGGTTTGGAGAAAATTATGAAATTATGCTAAGCTACATTGGGGTACTGTATCCTGTTTTTATACTCTCTGTCCATTAGTGAAATAAGCAAATGATCAGTACAGTAATAACTTTATCTGTTAATATTAAAGTTGTGTTAATTAAACTAACTTTCAAATTCACCTACTTATTTTCATCGTCACTTTTTTTTTTCTCCCGGTGTTTTTTGATTAATATTTCACCTTTTCATTTACAAAATCAATTCTGAACTGTTAGTAAAAGGAAGTATTTCAAAGCATTCTGATTATATCTTTTAAATCCTCCGAGTCTTTTCAACTGAAGAAACAATACATTTTATGTCAACGAGTGCAATCTTTACAACCTCACAATATAGTCAAGGATAAAAAATTGCATGGATGTAAGGTAAATTGATTTGAAATATCATTCTGTATAGCAAGAATGAGTTAGTGGTATTTCTTTCAAGAGTTTTCTTCTGTGTGTTGTAGTATGCTACTGATATATTTTTACATTACATACTGCCCAGTGAGCTGTTTTGTTTTCTGTTATCTTTTTATTACTGAATGAAACACAGCAAGGTCTGAGTTAATTTTTTATCATGCCAGACTGGATCAGAAGAGTGAATAGTCTCTTCATTGTTTTTGTTGCACTGATCAAATGTTTCAACCCAAAATTTTATGAAATAAGCAATCTCAGTCTCCAAGAATACACCCTGAAAAAGTGTGGTCTCAGAAAGCAGAGTCTGAGGCTGACCTGATGATTCAAATCTGTCATTGCACAGGAAGGAAAAATAGGAAGGGAGGGAGGGAGGGAAGGAGGGAGGAAGGAAGAGAGGGAGGATCAGAAAAATATCTAGCTCACTGTTTTGGGACATATCTCTATACCAGTGTGTGATTGGTAACTCCTGCTCCTGACTCCTGGCATTATGGTTAGTGTAACCAACAGTAAGGCAAATATCCATAATATGTAAGTGAGCTATTAATGTAAACTCTTGTCCCTTTCTTCCCCCCATCCCAGGCCATCACCCCATTTTCAGCATGGTAAAGAACATTATTATCAAGACCTAAATACTGAGTCACCAAGGAGGTATGAAGAACACCCACTGCCAGGTCAGCTTAACCCGTCAGTGTTATTAATACACAGGTGCTAGGTTGCCAGGAGTTGGTGACATCTGTCCTGGAACAGGGAAGTGCAACAGCACAGGGAGCACTGTCTGTAAAATCAGGCGTCAGGAAGACCCATGTCAGACAGACCAGAACTTCTGTTGGATAGCAAAATCCATGATCTCCCCTGTGGCCAAGGATGCACCCACTGTCATTTTCTTCCTCTGAGTACTGACTGACTCATGTTCTTTACACAAAGCCTGAGTCTAGTTCATGGTTCTATCACACACTTATTGATAAGAATTTGATCTGACCTGCAGAAGGTCTGTCAAGGTGACTGAAAAGCCTGTATGACTGAGAATGTTAAAAATTCTGTGCAACTACAAACTAAGTACTAGAAATTGTAGATAACAAGCAATATTAATTAATTAATTAATTTTTAATATGATAGTATATCTCTAATTATAACCAAAACCCTGTGGCCAGTCCTCAATCCATCAAAGATCCCTAAAGAACTTGCCTGTCCTCTGTAGTATAGGGTGACACGATGTCTTCAATATTCTACCCTTGATTTCTGGAAGCAGCAAGGGAACAAGGCTGTTATTTTACATGTCATTGTTGATAAGGTAAGAAAAGGAAATTTCTTCTTAAGTGCAAGGACTGAATAGAAAACCATTTTCTGTATTGATCTGAAAGGATTCTGTCCTGCATGGATACACAAACAACTTTATTAAATACTCAGTCTTGTTTTTCATAATTTCCTGATGAATACATATGTTTCTGGGCTGGCCTTTCAACAGGTAGTTTGAGCTAGCTGTTGATAACAGCTGAAACTAATGGAACTTATATTCAATGATGGAATAAATAAAAGCAGATGTTCTAATTGAGCCATATGACATCTTAAGGTCAAAAGCTCCAAAATTAGAATTAGAATAGTTCAATTGGAAGGGACCTTGAATCAAACTGCATGACTATTTCAGGGTAAACCAAAAGTTAAAGAACATTATTAAGGGCATTATCCAAATACCTGTTGAACACTGACAGGCATGGAGCATCAACCACCTAATCAGGAAGTCTGTTCTGGTTTTGGACCACCCTCACAGTAAAACATCTCCACTGCACCAGGTAAAATTTAGTAAGACTTTGCATAGGATATGTTTTTAAATGACTGGATCAAGCATTGTAGTAAATTACCCAACAAGGTTAGAAACACAAGAGCTGATACCAATGTTTAAAAACTGATGTCTTGCAACTGTATTAAGTCCATTCATTTTATTAGGGACCTGAAAACTTGTGTTAACATACATTCAGTATACTTCCATTTCCCTTATACATAATGTCTTAGGGTTTGTGTTTTTTTCCACCTAATAAAATAAGTAGATACAGGACAGTATACATAGCGTAACGTGTGTTTGTTTGTTTAAATGAAGATCAGGAGAAGACTTACAAGTCCTTTGAAAAATGGAAAAAGCAGGAAAATTATATCATTTAAAATTTACATGCTGTATCACATATATGGTATATAATCTTTGAAATTTATTCCTGTATTGGAATTCTAAATGCTTTGGAAGCTGGAATTCAATGCATTAAACACTCTCAGGTAAGTGATAAAATCGATATGATTAAATATTATGCACTCCTGTTGGCTTCTTTAAATAGGTAAATATTTATCAGTAAAACTCTCTCCTTTTCCAGCATCTGGAGAATTATGCTGTGACTCAAATGACATTATTCTACCACCCACAGAATACTTTTGCTCAGACTTCACAGAGAGATTGAGATGATAAAAGCATACTCTATCATTGAATGTGTTAAAGGAACATTTTTATTACAAGGATGCTAGAGGTTGAATCAAGAGAATATTTACTCTAAGTATTATTATTTTTTTTAAGATAAGATCATTTCCTTCCTTGTTTTCTGTAAAGTCCTGGTAAATAAAATTATTTATTCATTTATTAGTAGTATTGTTGTGGAATAAACATATTTTTTCACCATTTTCCTCCTATTATCCAAGGTTTTGATCACTTGCTGTGAATATTCATTCTAGTTTTTATAATGTTAAAAAGAATATTGTTATTACTCTGTCAACATTTCATTCCATCAGTGTACTCTCTAGTGAGAAATGGTGTCTTGGGTGAATTCAAACCAGTCCGTTTTGTCATTTTTTTTCCTTCCTAGCTAGCTTCACTTTCTTTAGTTAATGTGGGTTAATATTGCATAGTTTTGCTCTGTACCTAACACTTTGTGGCATTCACAAAATAATGTAGGTAAGAAAATCAGAAAGGAGAAAACACTAATATGATGAAGGATAGCCCACAGGAGGGCTATCAATTCCATATACATTGTGTGCCGTCTATACCTTCCCAAATTATCAGTCAGGATAATTGAGGGTTTCACAGGTAGAAACAGTTTTCAGCTTTATATTCTTTGGGAACTCTTAGCTAAAAATGTCTGGCTTCACTCAGCAGTTATAGTCATGAACATTCATACCCTTTTAGATTTCAAGATGTCTTTAGTAGCTAAAAAGATAAGGTAAAGTGGAAATATATGAGGTCACTGAATATGTCACTAATGTTTTGTTAACAGTAATGTAAGCTGAGGTCACTGTCTTTCTATTTAGAGACTTTTTAAACTTCATCCTTCCTGCTAAGCTCAAATATTCCATTTCCCTTTGGAAAGTAACTATGTTGTAAAATTCTCAGGAGCTAATACTTTGCACAAGATTTGCTAGTTTCAGAATATCTCACCTGTTGCTAAACTAACATCTCCATAAATATGTCCCTGGTTTAGGTCTAATGGCCTAAATAGAATATATTTACAGTGGTCACTGTCAGGAGAGTGTCTCATTAACACTGGTCACCTTTACTTGGGGTATCTTTAATTGGGGACTCTGCAATACATACAGAAGTTTTGTCATAACTTTATAAAAAATATAAACCATAAATCCTATGGAAACATTTAAATACATTGAAGAAATATGGATGGAAATTAAAAGTTTATTTATAAAATACAGTGTTTATTTCCCATCAAGACTTCAGAGAGTTATCTCTATCACCTGTGAAACAGTCTAGTGGAACTGAGGGGCCAATCACCCCCCCCCCCCCTTTTTTTTTTTCTTTTAAAAATAAATAAATAAATAAAATAAAAGCTAAACAGGTATTAATGATGACAAATGACATTTTCAGTTGTGACTCTTTTGTTTCTTTTTGCAGTAGTTGCATGTAATTTTCCAGTATTTTCAGGGAAGATAAATGGTATTTGTCCTAAATTCACCTTCTGTATTAGCCATAGATTTGGTAATAAATCTCTCTATGTAAGAAATGCCTAAATTCAGGTCATAATACAACATATATATGTGTTGTGCATAGAATACATGTTTGCAACCTCTATACCTGCAACATTATTTTAAATAAATAAGCTTATCATTCAATTCTCCTTTCAAAGCAAGGTATGGTATCATTGCTATTGATGGTCAGGGGAAAGATCCAATATTTTCTTCTTAATTTTTTGATCAAATAGTTTATGATAAATATGACTACTCCCCCATAAATTCATGATAAACAGTCATTCTTTTCAAAAAAACAATTTATCACTTGAGCATAAATGTCTTGGATGAGTATAACTTCTCTAAAAACACCTACATGCTTATTTGCAGTTCAATACTGTATTAATTACCTTTAAAAATAAACATACTATTTTAATGTTCAGAAACTATCCTGCAAGTGGGAATCAGATTTCTTTTTAATCTTGTTAATGCTCTTTTTCACATATACTTTGGAAAATATTATATAAATTGCAGTTTTTAAATTCAAAACATCTGCCACTTTTATGTGAGCATTTAAACTTATCCCTAGAAGCTCTGCAAAGGTATTACAGGGCTGAATTCAAGATGGCAATGAAGATAGTGAATGAAATCTTTCTTTTGCACCACAGCAAATGTGTACCGCACAATATTTGTATTGTTCTCTTTCACTCCAATGATCACACTATGTCACAATGCCAGTGTAATTTCATTACAAACTGACAAAAATAAGAGGATCATGTAATGGAAGGATTGCATATGGGGTATGGAAATGTGCTCTTCAGATAACTATTTGCATGTGCCTTACATGTCCCCTGCGTTAAGACTTAAATTATTGAGTCTCTTCTGCTTTGCATCTTCCTGCTTAATCCTTGCGTTTTTTCCAAGATGTGTGTGGTTTAGTATTCAAGCAGTGTTCAGACTTGCAGATTACAGATATGAGGTAGCAAAGTTCTGCCACAAACTTTTCTGATAAGATTGCATGAAATTTTTAGCTTGCATTCAGATAAAATCCTTGAGCAAATATACAGAAAAGAATCGCTACAATATGGACAAACAGAGCTTGAAGCTCTTGGACTGATTCTATAATGACATTATTCAGTATTTGGGGTATTTTTTCCTATCAAAAACAAAGGTTACCTTTTGGATTAATCACAGAATCACAGTATCACAGAACTGTAGGAGTTTGAAGGGACCTCGAAAGATCATTGGGTCCAACCCCTCTGCCAAAGCAGGTTCCTTAGAGCAGGCTGCCCAGGTAGGCATCGACAGGCCTTGAATATCTCCAACATTAATGTTTGCAACATTAATCTTAAATAATCTTAGAAAGAGGAATATGCCAATTCTAGCAATAACAGGATTTTTTATTATTATTATTTATGTTTTTCCCCCTTCACTTCCTTCTTCACACATTTTATTTTATTTTACTGTCTGGTTAGATATCTAGGTAAGTCCATCCTATATCTGTTTGTTTATTTATTTATTTATTCATGTTACTCTCTATTGCATAACAGTATGTTTTTGCATGTTATCAGTTATTTCAGTTCATTGTCTGGATCAAGTTTTCTGGAATTCTTCAACAGCTGGAGACAGGAGACTCCAGTTAATCTAACCTGAAATCCAAATAAAAGGACCTTGCACATGGGTAGACTGTGTGTTTAAATACAATCTGCTGCACATGACTAGACTGACAATACATTTAGTGTATCCATTTAAAAATATGTAATCTGCATAAGGTACAAGCAGAGATAGCATTTGTGATTTGTATCAATTGCAATAATTCTATCCAGATTAGAGTAATGTAGTACTTCTTTTATTTTCATGGTTTAGCTTTGTTTTTTAAGCTTTGCATCTGAAAACAAGCACAAGATGTAGGAAAACCATTAAAAGACTCTTTCTGTAGCTCTTGCCTGGGAGAAAGGGAAAACAGATTTACAGCAGGATCTGCACACTCTATGTGCCAGGATACCAAGCTCATTTAAATTGTTATTAAGATAACTGTGATTTCTAAGGTTTCCAAAAGCATTGTAAAATTGTGAGTTTTATCAGATGTAGATTTTGTAATTATTTATTGTGATAGGATTTATACATATTTTAGTTAGAAAACAAGCACCAGGAAGCCATTTTAGCTATACATAAGAAAGTACTAATTAAAGAAACAGAAAGGGGATGTACTGATGATGAGCTGTGATGAGTCCACTTGTACAGGAAGAAAAGAATGCAGGAGGCTGCATTTTAGGAATAGGCATCACAGAGTTGCAGCTCTGCTCCATCTCAAAGAAACACTTCCAAGTTTCTGTCCTCCCAAGCCAGCTTTGCTGTTCCATTTTGCAAAGCAAATTCCAAAGGATTGAGAGAGAGATGGAACTCTTCTCCAAGTTTTTTTTCAAGGATTATATTTTATTTTCTTTGCATAGCTTTATTTCTCACCCAAAATATAGCATATCATGTTGAGGTCACAGAGTCATAGAAAAAATTATGCAGGAGGAAACTCAGACAGTCATCTGGTCTCATCACTACTGAAAGCACCTATACTGATGTGTAAGAATTAAAAGTGGATTTTTTTATTTTTTTTTTTTTTCTTGAAAAATGACCTTCTACATATTAAGCAATCTTTGTATATAAAACTCCCACTGGAACCACAGATAACACAGAAAAAATGTTTTATATTTCTTCTGTTTACTCTAAAGGAATTGATATCTGTCTTGATATTCTGACTCCACAGAGAGACTTATTTTCAAAGATCTGAGGATGAAAGTGACTCTTTTTTACCTCATTGACTTTTCTCTTCTAGGGAAGGCAGGGTATTGGCTTGCTGTCTTCATAAAGAAGTAATCTGAAGACTTCATCAGAAGTGTTTTAGCCAATTATCTTCTCCTTATCAGGTTAGGCAAAAGGTCTTCCACAGGCAGCTGGCCTCCTGACATGTATTGTTACATGCCTGTGGGGCCATATATTACTCATATTATTGTTACATGCCTGTGGAGCATGATATCACAAGGGAGCAAGCCATGCATAAGGATCAGGTATACTACTGGATCCTATATAAATACATACACCTTTATCTTCTGGGTTCCCACAGTTTCTCTACTGTGTTTTAAACTGCTTTGGAATTCACAATTTTGTAGTTGCTGCAGAGGAAACTGCAAAGAACTACTTGCAGTGAAAAAAGTGGCCCATATTTTCTTCTTCCTTTCTATGAATGAACTGTCATTCCCACTCCTATTACTTTTTGAAATCCTAATATTAAGTCCCAGCTCTTGGAGAAAAAAAAAAATAAATACTGGAATATCTTGATGAAGAGTTCATATGAGAATGGAAATAGTATCTGAGAGAAAGATGCCTCCATTTAAAATCTGTGATCCTGGAAACAAGGTAGAGTGCATCTGAAATATTTAAAAAAATATTTGTTTTATATCTAAAGCCAGCTACTCTTTGAAGACCAAGGGAGGCTGAATACAAACCTAACTATCACAAAAGAGTTAAAGGTAATGCATTATTTTGAGAAGCCTAACTGCCAGTGAAGACTGAGGCAAAGAAGTTTTTGAGTACCTCAGCCTGTGTTGGGTCTGTCTGAGCTGGAGTCACCTTTTCCCTGCAGCAGCCCACACAGTGCTGTACTCTGCACTCGTAGCTGGAACAGCACTGATATCACTCCAGTGTTGTGTCTATTGCTGCATAGTGCTGGCACAGCATCAGGACTCCTTCCAAGCCCCCAAGAGCCAGCAGGCTGGGGGTGGGCAAGTGATGGGGAGGGGACATTGCTGGGGCAGCTGACCTAAACCAACCAAAGGGATATTCCATAACACCTGATGTCACACTCAGCAATAAAAGGGGGGGCTCTCGTGGGGGAGGGGGCTGTTCCTCCTGAACAACCACTACGCGTTTGAGGCCCTGCTTCCCAGGACGTGGCCGAACACCGCTCACTGATGGGAAGTAGAGAATAATTTTTCCTCTCTCTGTGCTTCCGCGCGGACTGATTGCTTCTTTTGTCTCTGTTTTTTCCTCCCATTCCCTTTCCCTTTAATTAAACCTTTCTTATCTCAAACCTCGAGTTCTCTGTGTTGTATTTTCTCCCCCTTCCTCTTTGAGGAGAGGGGGAGTGAGAGAGTGGTTGTGGTGGAGCTCGGCTGCCCACCTGAGTAAAACCACCACACAGCCTTCTCCATATCTGTTGTTACCGGTTCTCCCTTCTCATCCATCTGAACAGTGTCCCTGTTCTCTGTGCAGGCCATGTTTCCCTGCTTCCTGTACATTTCCTTCTTGTACCTCAGTTTGACCAACGGGTCTTGGCACAGCCATCTGTTTCCTGGATTCCTTGCTTTCACAGGGAGATTGTGAGTTCTTATGTTCTATGAAAGTGTCCTTAAGGAGGTGCCATCTCTGATCAGTTCCTCTGTCCCTAAGGGCAGTACGCCAGGAGATCTTATCCACTAGGTCTTTAAACAGCTAGAAGTTCACTTTTCTAAAACCCAGGGTCCTGACTTTGCTCTTCAGCAGGTCCATATTCCTCAAGATCATGAACTAAACCAGGGCATGCTCACTGCAGTCCAGACTGCCTATGATCTTTACCTCTTTAATGAATTCATCCACATTAGTCAGCACCAGGTCCAGAAACACTTCTTTGGTTAGTTTGTCTAATACTTTGGCCCAGAAATTATCCTCAATACACTCTAGGAGTCTGCTGGATTGCTTACATCCTGCTGTGTAGCTTTTCCAGCAGACACACAGGTAGCTGAAATCCTCCATCATGATGAGAGACTGTGAATGTGAGGCTTCTTGTAGCTGAAGCAAGAAGGCCTCATAGGCCAAAAAGGAATTGAATAGGGACAGGTCAGTGGCCACATTTGATTTTTCTGTATCAAAAATGCAATTCAACAGAACTACCTGAACACAAGTATTGTTAAATGAATTCAGTCCTTTCATTTTTCATTCCACAAATGGAAATGGGGGAAACTCATGGAGAAACTTTTTTTTTTTTTTCCCCATAAACTTGGAATTATTACTTACTGCATAAGAACATAAGGTAGACAGGCATCAATCTGAACAGTAGGAGGGTGAATATAGAAGAGAGATTCTCTGAGCTTTCATCTCCTTAGGAGGAGTGATCCTTTTATTTGATTCAATGTGTAAAACTTAGTAACCTGAGGCTAAACAGCTACAGAATTTTACACCACTGTTAATAAAATATTAGCTGTTTTGCCATCTGATGTACATAAAGTTCAAACGAACATGAGCTACATTGAATTAAACTAGAAGCTACTTCGGGGACTAGAAAAAAAAATCCCTTCCCATGTAATGTCACTCAGTAGTAAGTCTGATGGACATAATGGAAGAGAAGGAAGCAAGGGAAGGATTTTGTTTTCCTTTGAAGGAGAACATATTTTCTGAAGGAAGATACTGTATTTGTCTGGCCAGTGATCTTGTAGAATATGATAATTTGTGAACAGTCCTGGCTATGGGAAGTGCAAAAGAGTCAGATTTTGTCAATCTCTATAATGCTTGAAGAGCATCTGGTTGATGAACTGGAGGTTTATGAGGGATTTACAAAGCATGCAAGTTTATGGGGGGGAGGGGTCTACAAACCTCTATCCCCCCATGATGGAGGTTTGAATTCACTGGATGTACTTTAGAAACTGGTATGTTTTTCCAAACCCAGAGAGAGAAGATTTTTCTCTACATTTACATTATCATGGAATCACAGAATCACAGAATTGTTGAGGTTGGAAGGAACCTCTGGAGATCATCTAGACCAACTGCCCTGGTGAGCAGGATCACCTAGAGCACATATCACAGGATGACATCCAGATGAGTTTTGAATATCTTTACAAAAGGAGATTCCACAACCTCTCTGGGAAACCTTTTACAGTGCTCTGTCACCCCAACAACAAAGAAGCAAAGAAAGAATGTAACATACAAATAGCCAGACTGGGTTTAAGCAAAGGATAGACCTAGCTGGCTTTCTTCTCTGACTGTGGTCCAAAGCAGGAGCCAATGAAAATAACAGAAAAGGATACATTTATTAAGATAACCTGTCATCCTTCTGTAACTGGTTTCTCAAATCATTCCTAAACCAGAAGTTGACTCTATCTGTTTAGTTATTCTCAGCTTCTTTCTTTTCCATTAACTTGTCTAATCTCTCTGCAAACCCACTGAAATCTGTATACAACTTCCATGGGGAAAAAAAAAAAAGAAAGACTATTTTTTTTTACGTTCTATACAATTATAAATTTATTATACATGTACACACCATGCATACCCCATGACAAGGAGTTGGCAACATCTTTCTGTTAAAAGTGCAAAAGAAAATGAAATGATACAACTCTACCTGAGATGCATTTTTCTTTAATCCTTATGAGTGTCCTCTTGTCTATTTTTACTTAAGAATTTGACCTTTCTTTTCCAGAACACTTGTGTGTGTACAAGAATGAATGCACCATAGCAGCCTCCTCCTGCACACTTCATTCAGTGATATTGCTAAAAGATGTTTTCCTTCTGTAAAGAAAACTAAAATAGCCAAGAAAAGCTGATAAGGTGAGAGTGACAAGAAATGAAAGGAAATCTAGTCACCAATAAAATCTCAACTATTATCATAATGCTTATGCCAATTGAAGTCTAACATATCCTCTATTTTTGCTGAATGTATAAGGTTGTGTGATTCGTTAGACTCCCATTCATTATGAAAATAGACCAGCAAATTGCATCTTTTGCAAATGGAATCATTATAGCTGTAATTTACAAAATATATTAAGCCCTTTGATCTTTTTTTTTTCAGAGAACATATCACATACTTTTAAACACATTGCTCAGAAATTGTAATTTAAAAACTATAAACCTTGCATTCACAGTTTTAATGCACATATCAGACTGTAGTTTTCTACCAGAAATAATGTCCATGTTCTGTCCATTGCATAACATTGCCTCAATTTTCAACTGAACGTAAAAACAAATATGAAAATACAAAATTGACAAGATATGAATGCAAATTGTCATAAATGGAAACCTTTTGGCTTTTGCATTACTCTGGACTATTATCTAAATTAGTTAGACTTTCTGGTGGTAATCTATAGCATGCTGAATGTTTACAGCTCTGTAATATTGATATGATATTCAGTATAGAATATTCATTTCTGACTTCTGCATCTGTTTAAAATTAAATAATATTAGTAAAAAAGATATTAATCTATAGTCTAAATGCTGTTTGGAAATTATTAGTTTTCTTTGTGTTTCAAGTGCTTTTGTTTTGTTTTATTTCAATAGTTACTTTCTAATGACAATAGGATGGTGCAGGAAAACAGGGATAAAAAGATGCTTAGCAATTTTTAGGAATCTTTAATGTAATCTTCTTGCACAGATAAGAATCCAAACAGATGTTGCATCTTATCCATGGATTAACTAGAGAAGAGCATATTCATAAAAGTATCCATTTGAAAATAAACGTTAATTTGTATATATTTTTATTCATGAAAAAATGTCTTTTACTATTGAAAGATCTGGTCAAAATTGGCCTGAGGTAGAGAACTGTCACTTAGAAGAAAAGCATCATAAAAACAAAAAAGAAGCAATACATAATATTTAAAATGCTAGTGGTTGGTCAGTTTAAGATCTACAAATTCTTGGATTTTGGAATTTTTCCAATGTTTATTCAAGCTTTAAAAATGTTTTGGACTTCAGTGAAATTGAGTGTAAGAACCAAATTTCTCTCTATATGTGCACTGATGGTTTTGTTATTTTATTTTAAAGAAAAGTTATGGTATTAAAAATCACTCAACTTTTTCCCTTTTTGGAAGTGGACTTTTCTAAAGAAAAACTAAATGTAGGAATTTTGTTTAACAGAGAACACCATATGGTCCATTATTTATATTAAATATAGGCAGATTACATGACACTACCTAAAAAAAAAAAAAAAAAAAAAAAAACATATTATGAACAGCTCTGAATGATTTGCTGTACTCATCAGCTAAAAGGAGCAATGGTTCTGTCAACCCTTTGAGTACTCTTACTTCAAAGCCCAGGCATTTCCACCTACCCATTCAGTCACTATGATATTTATAATACAGAGTCATAAACTTCTAGAATTTGTTCACAAAAGGTTTCATAAAATGAACAGCTAAAATAAAATGCTGCTATTTGCCCAAAATAGCATAGCCTGCAGATTTCAAGAACAAACACTACTGCTTATAATTAATATGATATCACTGATTACCACTTATAAACCTTTTTTATGGGAGCCTAAGCCTCCTATATTATGTGTAACTGAGCATATGGAATCTTAGATCATTTTTTTACCTTCTGTCTCTGAAAATTTCAGAGGAAAGAAAGCTAGCTGTGTTTCATTATTTTGTATATTTAGCAGGTCTCTTTTCTTGGCCATGAGTCTGAAAACCTTTTCTGAAAGGACTTATCTACCAGCTGTGTTGACATTTCTATTTTTTGAGTACAACTTCAAGAGCAAGATGAATTCTTCACACCTGTGCTTCTAGAGCTTATTTTTTGGAAAGAATTGGATTTTGTATTAATTTTGCAGAAAACACTAGCATGGTGTGTAGCTGGTGTTCTAGCTACAAGTGCATAGCACAGCACTGTATGGGCTGCTGCAGGGAAAGTTAACATCGCAGCCAAACCCAGTACAACACTATACAGTGTAAAGGGAAATAAAATCTCCTTCTAACACAGAATGATAAGTAAAATCAGTTTGTGAGGTGTGGAGGAAGACTATCAATGAAGGCTCTGGATGCAACATGGAAAAAAAAAAAAAAAGTACAAAGGACCTTTTCACACTGTCATGTATGCCTTCATTGAATTGGTCTTTGATTTCAAAAAGTTTTATTGGGACAAATTCATAGCTTAATTTCATTCACAGTGTTATGTCATCACCATAAAGTTACAGATTTCTGGGCTTTTAAATAATCATGTCCACCTGAGGTAGACACCGTAGACCTAGAATAAGAATATTTTCTTCATGTTATTTGTACACACAGTTTTAGCAAAAAAGGAACATGTTCATATTTCTCTGTTGAGGCATATGTAGGTACCACCTGGAGTGTATGTGACTTGGTCCTCAATATCCAGGAGGTGCTCTGAACTCTAAAAAACTGGATATTTGTACAGGACTGGATCTCCCCTTAAGATGATGAAAAGGTCCTGCCACTCCCACATGCAGGGCTACAGTTCTACAAGGCCTTCTATCCACAGACTGAGGCTAATTCTAAATGAGTCTTCCTCATTTAGAAATTAACTAAGACACCAGAGTCACTTCAACAGCAATAATTCTATTGAACATCTAAGAATCCCACTGATTATTGCCTCATCCCATGAAACCTTCTTGCTAGAAGTCTGTTATATGAAAGCTGCAAGTCTAAGGAGCACATAGATTTAACAGTGAGTCCAGAAGTCAGCTTTTTTTTTTTGTTTGTTTGTTTGTTTGTTTGTAAAGTTGAGTTATAGAACTTTTTGACATTTGCCAAAGCTTTGTTGTCAAGTCAGATGAAAGATGCTTTTGTCTATACAGTCCCCTTAATACCTATGACATCAACAAGATTTTTTTGATAACACCTGAAAATAAATCTATGCATCTTTCAAAGTAACATCATTTATCATGTTTGCAAACTGAAATAACTCAAAAATATGAAAAAATGAGTACAACTTCCTTTTACAATCTCAATTTCATTCCTATGTACTACACATTACAATTTTTGAAATTCATAATCATATTTTTCCACCATGTCCTTGAATTGTTCAGAGCTCAGGGTGATGTCTGCTTGGCAAATGATGCAGCAATTCAATATTTATTTTCGTCCTGATTGTTTGGAGATTTCATAGCTCCATTCCTGCACTATAAAACTGTCTCAGCCATGTGGGGCAGAGTGTTCCAATGGTTGGAGGAATTAATGCTGGCTGTTGCTCCACTTTGCATTGACATTTTTATTATGATGTAGTGTGAATTATTACTTTTAATTCATTTGTTATAAAAGTATTTGGAAACAAAGGTTAAAAATTATTCATCTTCCACATTTTTGGCACAACTGTGGGAAAGAGTTCACAAAAAATCAATCAGTAGAACTTGATGTGAATGAACACTTTGTACTTGGAATAACTTGGGAAAAAAACATCACCAACAACAAGGCCCATAGTCATGGTAAACTTAAAAACTAGATGCATTGCAAAATCTTCATTCAAGGAGTAATGTATGTTGCTACATTGAACAAGTTTGGTGGTGGGGGATCTCCACATGAGTAAATAATTGATTTTCAGTCTGGTTGCAAAGCAAGGAAAATATTTAAAAAAAATAAAATAAAATATGTATTTATTATTTTAATGTTATGTTATGTTATGTTATGTTATGTTATGTTATGTTATGTTATGTTATGTTATTTTTTTCACAGAAATAGAAAATAAGCAAAAGCAACCCCCTGGTGATTAAAATGTTCCATTAACTAAAACTCAATGTTTCCTGTTGGTGCTTATGCAAATTAACTGAATTTGTTGCTTCCCAAAATTGATGTCGGAAAAGCTAGGCATTTGCCAGACAATTTAGAGGCCTGAGAATTCACCAATATGCAGCAACTCAGAATCAAGTCCATCTCAGCTGGAGAACACTTTAACCAGGAAGGTATTAATCACCATGTCAAGGAGGAGGAAGAAGGCTTTATTTAACATTTTATATATATTAAATTGTTTCTAAATCAGCAACCAGTGGTCACTTGTTCCTCCTTCTAAAATAACAAATTAAAGAGGCGTTTTCACCTCTTTTGCAACATGCTAGTTATGTGTTTTTGTAAGCTCAGACAGCTGAAAAAGGGTAGATATAGTGAGACCACATGAAATATCCTAATAGTCTAGGTACTGAAATATGAGAGATTTTATCTTATGCCTATCATACCTGATAGGAGGTGTTATGTTTCTAAGGGATTGCTAAAGCCACTGGCTTGGAGAGCATTCTGACCTGGGCTTTCTTTGGAGATCTTCCACTTTGTATAAAATTAATTACATATGTACTGAGAATGCAAAATGATTCTCCCATGTGATGAGTAGGAGATTTGTGGAAGTGGTAAAAATATCTGTGTTTAAACGTGAGATTCAATTAGAGCTCTTGGGAGAACAAGTGATCATTTAACATGTAGGACTGCGATGCAGCCAGATGTCTTGACCATTTATGTCAGAGGCAGGACTCAAGGATGGAAATGAGTCTGAGTTTCCCACAGCAGTTTTCCATATAATATACATGTTAATTCATACTATTGTTCCCTTATATAAATTACTACTATCAAAGGTATGAATTCAACTGGTATTTGAAAGAAAAAATGAAAAAAAAAAAAAAAAAAAAGAGGTGAATAAGCTCTCCTTTCTAGCAAATTTACATTTTTATTGGAAAAGAAATATTGATTAACTAGATCAACTCCTGAGTTAATCATGTCTTTTTTTTTTTTTCTCTTCTACAATGATTTCTGCATTTTGAACCAGTTTGCTCTGATTTTACTCATGTGCATCTTTGAATTTGTGTCAAATAATTTTTCTCTGGGTTGAAGTGTTGAGAAAGATTGGATTGTGGGGGCGTCTGTCATATGTGGTAAGCTAACTCTCTGCTTTGACCACAGTGCAGAGGAAAGTTTGAGCATTCCAAAAGAAGTACACATAACATTCCAAACACCCTCTTGATCCTATCTTGGGGTGACATGGATGTATTTTAAGATCTGCTGAAGCTTCTCCAAATAGTAGTAAATTTATGAACCTTGCCTAACATTTCATTTATCTGGTGTCACTACCACACAGAAGCAGCTTATTATTTGCAGCGGGCAGGTAACAGAGGACTTCTATCCTGTCTTACTCTAGATAAACCTAGATATTACCACTGGCTGGCTTACAAGACTCTCTTCTAACAAAATTCATTGCTCATACACGCTTTCCTGGGCCCCTTGGCTCTGCACATCCAAGAACTTTGCTAGGAAGAGGAAGGACAAAGCAAGCACATGTGAATTCTGCTTCTCTGCAGGTACAAAAGTAGTGTCAGAGCACCATCATTCTGTTGGTAGAGAAAAGGAGAGGGAAGAGTAAGAAATGACAATGTGGGAGAGTGAAAATGGTAAGGGAGGCTAGGGAAGTATATGACTGGTGAGACCATCCTGTATACACTGGCCCAGACCCAAGACTAATATTGCAGTTACTGTGACACTACAGTAGTATTGGTACCTAATAATTTTGGTCTAATTTGAATCCATCTTGAATTATGATACTGACATGGCATTGCTGTGTGGCTTCTCACTGATAAGTGTGCCTGAAAGCTTGTGGTCTTTTATCTCTTCTGTTGGCCTGCTTCACTTCCTCCTGGGCCTGACATCTCTGTCTGTATACTTTTGACAAAATATCACACTTCTCTACAGCACTTGTAAAAAGCACTGCAATAAATCCTTTCAAGCTCTAACTTTGGATTTTACTATCAAACACTTAAGAACAGAATATTTTTCTTTCTCCTTAAGCAGAGACTGAATTCACCTTGCAGGAATTTTCTTCACTTCCCCCATTCAGTTCTTTGCAGGTGCTCATTTGCAGGAGAGAATTTATGGCTTTGTCCCCTGTTCTCCTCTCCTAGGGTGGTGCAAATTACCTGGGTCAAGGACTGCTTTTTCTTTTCTTTTCTTTTCTTTTTTTTTTTTTTCTTGGTCTCTCCCTCATTCTGCTCTGTCTCTTGCACAGAAACAGCTTTCCTTCCCTCTCCTTTAGATGATGGGCTCTTCCTCATTATAGCTCTTCATCTTAGGCATTTACATGTGCAACAAATAATAATTAATGAAAATAAAAGTATTTATGAGGCCCACTCCAAATCTGACATTACAGAGAGCAAAACTGTCGATGAGTACCTTTTATGACTTCTCACTAGCAGGCAGTTTGTAATTTTAGGGCCAGGAGTGCCTGGATTTGTGGTGAGGAGGAAGTTTTCAGAGATGTGGGTGCTTTTCCTTCCTTCCGACAGCAAACAGCGATCCACGCCAGGATTTGCTTTCTGCTCCTGTATTTCAGATATGCAATGTGTAGCACGTTTCTGCATGTGTGTGTGTGTGTGTGTGCGTGTGTGTGTGCGCGCGCGTGTGTGTGCGTGTGTGTGTGTGTCTCTCCCTCGCTGTATTTGCCTCCAGGATTTCGCCCTGCCTGGTTCAGGAGGCTGCTCCAGCGCTGCGCGGAGCAGAGGTTTCCCCGGATCCTGTAAATACAGGCACACGCACCCAGTGCACCACACGCATGCACATGTACACACACACACACACAGACACACGCACGCACAGAGCCGCTGTCCAGTCCATCCCCACGCCGGCTGCCTTCTCCACCACCTCCAGCCTCGCAGAGGCGGCAGGCGCAGCTCCGCGGCAGATCGCGCCGCCGCTGACCCGGGACTCCGCTCGCAGCAACGCGCCCGCGGTGTCAATCTCCACCACCTATAGCCAGATTCCCCACCACCACATTAATTTTTTTTTATTATTATTATTTTTTTTTTGTCGGGGGGCGAGACCCTTTTGCATTTGGACCAGCAGCCGGAGGGACGAAGCTGCCTCTTTCCCTGCGCACCGTGCGCGCATGAGTGTGTGTGCGCGACCACCTTCCCCCCGCCTCCCAAAAGTTTGCCTCGGCGGCCGGGGGGCTCACGGGCCGCCGCCCCCTCAACCGGGGGGCGCGGCGGCGGCGCGGTGGCTGCGCGGCGACGGCGCGGGACTTGCGCGCTGCGCGGGACTTGCGCGCCGCGCCATGCCGGTGGCGCGGGGGGCTGCGCGCTGCGCCCTGGCGGGGCTGCTCCTGCTCCTGCTGCTGCTGCCGCCCGCGGCCGCGGGGACCGACAGCAAAGCGCGGAGCTGCGGCGAGGTGCGGCAGGCGTACAGCGCCAAGGGCTTCAGCCTGGCCAGCGTGCCCTACCAGGAGATCGCAGGTAAGGGGCTGGGGTCGCGGAGGGGTGATGGTGGTGGTGGTGGAAGGAGGGGTGTCACCGGCAGCCGGCTGCGCGCACTCGCCGCGGATGCGGGGCTCGGCTGCGTGCGCGGCGTGGAGCGGCTCTGCCGGCTCCCGGGGGCACCCGGTGCTCGCCGGCGGGGCGCGCGCGTGTAAAGAAATGAATGGGTTTATGAAACATCAAAAAAAAGCTATGGGGGTGGGGGTAAGAAAAAGGAAAGAAAGGGGGGAAAAAAAACGAGGACGCGGGTGAGCCTCAGCAGCGATTTTGTTCGCCTGCAGAAACTTCTTGAGAGTTGCAGCCGGGTTGCTGGAGGCAGAAAGCTGTTCCGCAGTGGCTCTTGCTGCCGTTGTGTGCAGGGGGCAATAACTTTGCCCACTGCCAGCGGGGACGGGGCGTGAGGGAGGAGGAGGGGGGAGAGGCAGCCCTGCCTGGGGCCGCCGAGGCTGGCAGGCTGTCTCCTGTGTCCCCGGCCGCTCCGTGCCCCCGCCGCCGCCGCTGCCCTTTCTGACGGGGCGAGGCCAGCCTCTTGGAGGCGCAGCCCAAAAAGATCAGAAGCATTAGCTGCTGGAGAGAAATCCCCCTCTCCGCACCATCTCCCCCCCTTTCCCCCCCCCCGCTCCGCAGCCGGAGACGCCGGGCAGCCTGTCAGTTAGCTCTTCCTTATGCTGAAACATGCCTACAACAGGTTATACCTCAGTCTACGTACAAAAGGTGTTTTATTATTATTACAATTGTAATTTTTATTTGCCAGCTTTTCCCTTATCCATATTGCATCTTTGGAACTGATTGAATGAAAATATGTCCGAGGCAGATAATCCTTTAGCAATTGGAGAGCATGACAAAAAGAGAGAAATAATATGAGAAGGCATGAGCTTGAGCTGCTCAAATTGGACTGCTTGAGCCCTCAAGAAAGGTTTCTGCTTTGCCACTAACGCTTTGCTGCTAGATTTTGCTGTTAGTACAGTGAATTAGATGCTCCTCAGTTAGCTTGCTTCCTTTTTAAAGTTGGAAGCAGTACATTTTTCCTGAGGTGAAATAAAGCCACAGTTACTTACTGTGCACAATTTAGCACTTTTCAAGAGGAATGATAAATGTGGAATATCTTAGGACAGTGAAGATGTATTTCACAAAAATGTTAGGAAGCTTGTTCCATGTTGCCAATGCATAACAGATCCCGTCTCTGCATAGCCCTGGTGGTTCCTTTGGACAAGTAGGTCTGACCTACTAACATGTGTTGGAACAAAGCGGGAGAGAGTGGGGCCTGTCCATGTTACTGTTCCACAGGCACCTTCATCCCTTGGGCTCACCAATTGTCTGGTCTTTCTGTGTTCTTATTTAAAAACTTCTGCTTAAGTTGCTTGTTGTTATATGCACAGTTTTATGAAATCTCTCTTGTGACCCTGTGGTCATACTTTCTTTCCCTTTGCTTAATGTTACTCCATCTGCCTGGAGACAGGGTGGTATATCCTGTCATATATATGTCAGGGTATATTCCCTGTCATAATTAAAGGAGAATGAATTCCAGTGAATTTCAGTGTTTTAGTAAGTTTGTTTAAACACTTGTTGCTTTCAGCTCACAGACCAGTTTTATTGTCTTACTTATTTTTTGAATGTTCAAAGCAAAGATGCCATGCACTTTTAAGAAATTCTCCTGGTTACTCAGTTTGCAAGTTTTTGTTAACATGTACCAATACAGAAAGACTCATGGTAGCTAAATATTTAATAATAGTTAAATCTAAAATTACTTTTCAGTTTCCTCTTAAGGTTTACAAGGAACACATACTTTATGTTTTATGCAGGTGTGAATTATTGTTTTCTGCACTTCTTATTACAAGTTGTTTATTTTCTTTGTGGCTTATCTGACTTTTGGTTAGTTAGTGTATAGGTGTATGAACTTTAAAACAGTTTGTGTGTACCTACTCAGTTGTTGGAAGATTGAGATTGTTGAAGGTGTGTATCAGAGAACACTTTTCCTGTGGTGCTGAGAGGTTTTATAATAACTGCTTGTGAAGCATGAGATCTTGTTAATGTGAAAGCTACCTATTTGCAACCAGGCACAATGTTGGAAGTGCTTAATTAAAGCAATTAACATACAGATTTCAGAGTAATTGTTTTCTTTCTGTCCTTTTCCACCATGCTGATTTGGTTAAAAAAGCAATTTGTTACTGTTATGAAACAAGTGTAGTCTGTCAAAGGCCCCATGTTTTAAAGAGTTCAGAGTACTTTAATTATGTTCATATTTCTGAACAAGTGTGTTTTTAAGAGACTTTTCATTGATGACTTGGTTATATGATAGAAAATAGTAATACACAGTATGGTTGATGTCTTTTGATTTAGCAGTAGTCATATGTTTCCATTTGTCATTTGTTAAAAAGCTACTTTCTGGCAAGGACTGTTGAAACTGGATAAACTGAAGTGGTAGCACAGATGTACTCATGCGAAGAGCTCAACAGTCTATTTAAATAAAAGAGGCTATGGACACACAGAGGCTAGGTACCCCTCTGCTGAAAGGAGCAACAAAAACAAACTTGTTTATAAATTTTTGTAAAATTATTTATACCAGCATTCACTATAAAATGCTGAATGGAGAAGGTGGAAGTATAGGATTTTAAAAGCTACCTGTTTGTGCACTGTAAGGCAAGGTTTGCCTACTGTATTTTATTACAAATGAAATGTGTTGAAGTTGGTAGTGATATAATTATGGTCATCTGCTATGCCTTTATAACAATGCTAAATTGTTCAATGAAATTGTATAGCAGTTATTTGTAACCAGCTTGCTTGCATCTAACATCTTGTCTGATCACCAAATTCTGGTGCTGTGACCTACACTGAGTATGACATATAAAGATGGTTTACAACACAGGTCATCAAAGGAAGTAAGTCCTCAATAAAGGAACTTTGCCTGTGAATGATGAGGGGGTAGACAGAGGAATGTTTGTTGTGTATGTATTATGCTGCTGTGGGCCTGATTCTGTGCAAAACCAGCATCAGTCACAGGGTGGGTGTCAGTAGTTTGTGTCGTACACTGGGATATCCTTGTAAAATCTGTCCTATTATAGAACTGAGCATCCTGCATTTGAAAAAGAATTGAACTGTCAGGTTCATGCTACTGTAATCCAATATTCAGGAGTTCTGAGCAGAGCTCTTCATGACTTTATAGAAATGTTTCAGTCTAGGAAAATCTGTCACCTAAAAGTTAATTCAAAAGTGAAGTCACATCACATATCTGTTAACTATACTTGTTTTTAATCCAGCCATGATTTTAGTAACTTTAAGTAAGCATTGTATGGGAAACCAGGAGTATGAGACATCAAAGTTAAAGGTGGAGCATGTCCTTACCTCAAACTGTTCTGTTGTCGGATTTGTTTTGTTGCCTTTTTTTTTTTTTTTTTTTTTTTAATAGATGTTGAATAATAATGTATTTAATAGTGTATTTAAAGAAACACTAGAAGTGTTTCTTCTATAAAGATGTTGAATTCTAAATAGTTCTTAAGAAGTTAGAGGGCTTTGTTCTGTGCAGATGATGAATGAGGTGAGATTTTGGCAACACATAGACACTATAGTGAAAGTAACTGAAATGAAAGCAGAAGCAAACCCTTCATTTTGAAGGTCAGGAGTCACTTGAAATTGTACTTTGATGAATGGGTTTCATACTGGCATAATTTAGAGGTGTTGGCTGAAGAAAACTAGCAAACATAACACAGTTGCTTGTAGCTCTAAAGTGGTAATAATAATAATAAAAATAAACTCAGTAGTCACTCATGCAATTGAGCTATTAGTCCATGCCAAATATTCCAATATATGAATGTTTTTCTTTGCTTTAAGTAGTTCTAATATGTAATGACAGATTTACAGAAGAACAGTGGAAAATTCTCCTGACCATGTCCATGTCAAAGTGCTTCTTAATTAATGTTTTCTTTTACCGTTTCTTTACTGATGTCACTGAGAATTCTGTGAACAAATGGGGATTCAAAGAAACCATGTGTAGTTGTCTCATGAGTATAAAAAAGGAATAGCCTTATTGAAATCAATAATATAATCAATGCAAACTTGTGAAATCTGAATTGGGCCACTGGAGGTTAATTCATTCCTGAATTTAGTGGCGAAAATTAAGATGGATGTGGAATTTGATGTAATCTACTGTGCTTGTCTTGTTTTAACCCTGTTGTAAAAGTATCCTCTACCTTGTGTATGACTGCTTCTCACCTCCGTGATTTCAGTAACTACAACAGCAAGAGACTCTCTGGTCACACTCCCTTATGACGTGCCCTATTTTCCCATTGTGAGTGCATGTGTGCATTTAGCAAGGAGGGAGTATAGTTTTTCTAAGACCTGGCTTTGCTATCACTGTTGTGCATATTTATTGGTTTGTATGTGACCAGTTCTATTAAAGTGAAAACAACTTATGTATGCACATCTAAACCTGAAAGTACTCTTTGTAAGATCAGGGCCTTGGAGGAGAAATAGCATGTTTTTAATGCTTATAAATAATTGATTTTGACTGAGAATTATAAATTTTAGCATCTGGAGTTTTCTGATCTGATTTTATGGTAGTGTATTTTGGAAAAGAGGATTTAAAGTAGAAGTAGCAGTGCTTTAATAATTAGTGTAATGATGGATTTCAGTGTATGGTACTCTAATTATCTTTTTTTTTTTTCTATAAACTGTTTGATTTATAATCCAAAAGCATACCTAAAGCTATAATATTTTCCACACTTTTAAGTGCTATTGTGTTAAACTGTTGTAATGCTGTATTAGTACTGGTTTCATCATATGCTATTGTGAAATACTCCTGAGATTAGGTGGTGTTCAGACATCAGAGAGGTCAAGCACTATGTTAAAAGCTCAGGCCATTCTTTTTATATTACTGCAATAAAGAATATATTCATTTCATTTATATTACCACTTGGCTCTCATAAAAGGTCAGTTTCAGCTGAATGTACAATTACTTGCAAATGGCAAATCTTATAACAAGTGATCAACAATAAAAGCTTTCCTGGGTAATCTGTCTTTAAAATTACCACCTGCCACTTCTTTGAATGACTTGAGGATCTTGCAATATCACTCAGAGATCTCTGTCTTATTCCCCACGATATGTGTAAGAAAACTATGCATACTAATCTTCCTTTCTGCTTAGCAAAGTGAAAATGCATAATTACATTAAAGTTTCTAGTTGAAATAACAAGCTTGGTGCTTAAAACTCCATTACAGTATCAAAGTATCAGCACTCCCATTACTAGCAAAATGAAATTACATTTTCAATGAACTATGACTTTATGCTACCCTTCATACCTGGTTAATGGGTGCTATCTCCCCGGGATGGGAGCCTTCATTCTGTGGTTTTGACTGTTCATACTGCCAGACATAATTTTTTTAGCAGCTTAAATATGTGTAAAAGAATTAATACTTCTCCACAAATTCCTAGGAACAGCATTTAAAGGTTGGAGTTTAAAAGCAGAGTACTTATTATGCTAAACAGAGAGAATATATTACAAGATGCAAAAGGAATTTAAAATGTGTTGCAGATGGCAGGAAAACATGTGCCTGCCATAGCACTTTATTAATTCATAGCACTTTATTCTTCTGTATGTAAAAACAGCCTAAAGCATTCTGAAAAGAAGGTTTGCTTTCTTCACCGTTTATTGCTACAGAGCTGCTGCACACGCTCCAAACCCAGCCTTTCCCTCACAGCGTTTTTCAGCCCGTGTCCTAGGAGGCTGCCACAAAGACCGCCAGCACCCTCATATGAACTTCCTTCACTTAACACGACCTCTTTCTTCGAGCTAAGCGCAGCGTCGGTACCTTCCTACGCAGCCTCTCGAGCTCCGAACCCGAAAGGGGTGAGCGGTGTCGCGGGCTGCGGGAGCTACCCGCCGGCGAGCCGGCCCGCCCTAGGCGTGAGGGCCGGCTGCGGGGTGGGAGGGCTTTCTCCGCATTTCCCGTGCAGCCGCCGCTCCGCGCTGCACAGGCGGGACGCGCCCAGGAGGCGGCTCTGCCGTCCCTCGCCAGCCCAGCCGGGAGGCCCCCGGCTGGGGATTGATTTCCACCTCTCCCGACAGGAGCTGCTTTCGGTCCACGGAGAGGGAGCGGCGAGGGCCGGTGCTCCTAACGCAAACAGCAAATTGCTCTCTGGCTCTCGCAGCCTGCGAGGTCTGTTACCTTAAGCTTCTAATGGCCTTTTAACAGCGTTTCCAGCTGAGTAGCAGATGTAAAGGATACGGAGCGTTGAGAGCTATTTTTTTTTTTCCTCTCCTGAAAGGAACATTTCTACAGACACTCTGATAACAATGGAGCCTCGGACCTGCTCAGTGACCTGTTGGGATTAAAATAGCAGAGAAAATTTCCCAGAATAAGTGGAAGTCTCAACTATTTTTAACAGGTGCCTTACAAGGGCTATTCAGTTCAGTATGCTTTACAGAATAATGTATTGTGCATGCATACATGGAGGTGAAAGCACGACTTTTATCTGGAATGGCCTCAAAGCCACATTTAGGCACTGAAAAAAACAGGCAAGCTACACACTTACCAGGACAGGTATTTGTGATCCAGCTGAAACTTTATTTTACAGGAGCACTCTGAAAAAACATGCCCAAGCACACACAAATACAAACATAAGCAAAATGAAAAACTACGCAGAGTTCAGTTCATTTATGTCAGAAAGATCAAAGGCCAAGGCACCTGTGCCAATCCTGTGGATTGGGTAATCTAATTAGTTCAAAGCTCATGCTTGACTAAGAAGTAAGCAATACAACCTGTCTTCTAAGAAAAAACAAATCCTTTCTGTTGCCAGAAACAGATTCTTCCTGAACCTCCATAGCATTAGCTTTTGCCACATCTGTGGTGGCAGCCTCTGGTATTTTTGGCTATGTCCAACTGACTTATGGGTTGGGTGCTTAACATACTAAACACTGCAGAGACACCCGTCTGAATTTATCTTGGAGGGAAGTCAACGCGTGGGGTGAGGCTGTTGCACAGCTGGGTATCAGACACCAATATGGTATAGCGTGAGTAGGTATATGGATTCTGCCATGGTTGTGAGAACTGTTACTGTATATAGAAGTACTCCGAATCTGGCAAAATGTAGTCTGTGAGTGTCTCACTGCAGTTGTCACATATGATGTTTGCAGTTGGCTTTTGGGCTATTGGGCTCCCTTTTGACCTTGGATTTTTCCTTTTACAGCCCATAAAAAGTAATTAATATAGGAAACTAGAGTGGCTTTCTTAAACTGAATTATGTTTTAAGAAGTGAAGCATAATATTAGGGAAAGGATCTTTATGTGCAGTTATCCTATCCAAAGTGTGATTGTGCTGATTGATGGTTATAGCCAGGGAGGCTCCCACCAGACTCCTGTGTATGTTTGCTGTAGGTTCTTATCAGTCCAGGATACAGTTTCCTATCTTCTGTAAATGTTTCTCTTTCAATTGCTCTTTTCTAAGTTTCATTTTTCTGGCATTTTCAATCATGTAATGGGTAACTTTTTAGATAAAGTGTTGGTATTTATGATTGCAGCATTTGAATCTAGAACAACCCTTTCTCTTGCCTTCTAAATGCCACATTGATCTGTGTTATAGTTTTGGATTTCTGTGAGTGTTGCCATCTGTGGCTTTGGAGTCCTAAAATACAGCTCTAGATAGAGGAAATGAGGTTAGTAAAAAGCTGACTTAGAGAACAGGGGAGAAAATATAAGGTAGAATGAACTGTTGGAGAGCGGACTGTTTCTGGAAAATGAATGAAACATGAATGGGGATACTTCTTTCTCTCATTGCTCAAGTCACTTTGCAATCATTGGGTTAGGTATTAAGGTCCTTCTCATAGTTAAAACCCTATGGAGGAGAAGGCAACCAGGCTGAAAAAAGTGCATTCATTCTAGTCAAAGTTTTGGATGAATAGGATACAAAGAAGAAGGGAGGGAGCAGAGATGGTCCTTTTTTTTTTTTTTTTTTTTTTTTGAGCCCTACTTGGTCTGTATAGTCAGATTTTTCCTTTTTGTTATCATCTAGGTGGTTAAATATCCAGTATAAAGCAGATTGTGGTGGCCTGATCAGTCCAAATCTCTAAAATGGAAAAAGTTCTATTCAAGATGTTTTGGCATTTCCAATGTTAAATGGTTCCTTCAGAGCTTTTTTCTTTGCTTCGTATACTTTGTGAAAGCAAAACTATTGATAAATCAAGCTCAATGTGTGATATGTAATTGCCTTGTTTCAGAGAGAACAATGCAGATTTTGCACAGTTCTGTATGTCATAACTTTATTTAACTGTGCTCCATAACCTCAGAGAGCAGGCTCTGAGTTTCTAGGTTATACTTCCTTTCTACCAGAAGAAGAAGAAAGAAAAAAAGTTGCAAAAGACTTGGATTCTGACTGTCAAAGTATGTTTTCATTTACTCCTAACCCTCTGGATGGGAGTTTTCTGTCAGAAAGGTTAAATGTGTTCTTTTGATGGTGGCTTTCTGGTAGGTACCTTAAGATTATCATGAAACTGAAAGTGAAATATTTTATTTATTTATTTATTTATTTGTTTGTTTGTTTGTTTGTTTTCACATGGCAGCACAATGCAATGTGCCAGTAGTATAGTACTTTTATGGTATAATTGAGGAGAAATTACCAACAGCTGAGCATTCCTGCATTTTATCCTCACTTTTGCACTTGACTTTATTACTGCATCACCAAAATTGACAAGCTGTACTAGTAAAGTCATCTGTTCTCCAAAACTGAATGAGCTGAACATCTGCCTGGTCTGAGTGATCATAGTAAGAATGCTTAGGGAACTGCCTGCTTCTTATCATGTTCATGTGGTCAGTTTACTAGGTGTCTGCTGATTTTATTGCATATTGAAATTTGTGGTTTATGAGGCAAATGGATTGGATTATTAGTCCACAGGTTTATATACTGCCATTTATTGTTATTTTCATGTTTTAAATCTTTTCTACACCTGAGGGTACCCATTCACAACTATATGCAGCTTCCACACGTAAAATAAAATTGAGCTTATGGTAGAGGTACTGTTGAAATATAAATTGTTTAAAACAGAAGCAGAACAGTTATTTGCATGTAATAAGTACCCTTGCATGTAATAAGTGATCAGTCAGCCAACTCCAGAAACTGTTGCAGAATGTTTAAATGCTTTTTAATTTATCAATGCCCTTGTTTTTAAATGTGTTCTAGTTCCCAGGAAATTCAAACAATGCAGTGATCTGTCAAAGTAAAGGGATGATGATCACCCAGTGTCCAGTGGCCAAACAAAGCATTTTCCAAAGCTATTAAACTAACACAATGTTTGACAAAGAAAGAAGCTGAGAGTTCAAACAGTGACTACATTTTATTTAGTTTCAAAAAGTTGACTCACAGTATAAGCAGAAAATAAATATTTATTTCTCCTATATTAGCTTTTGGCTTTAAAACTTTAGCAATATAGGATTTTGTCCATCATCAGTATCTGTGTTTTTGAGAGATATGGAAAATACCTCTTGAACAGTTTCTGACTCAGACCATATTCTCTTTAAACAATTAGAGTCCTTGCAATTTACAATATTCTTATCTAGTCTAAACTTTGCATAACATGTACATATTTAATGCAGTTTGTAAAAGAAATTGGCAAAGTTGGCCTGCAAAAGAAACCACCTTAATAAAATCTTTACTGTTTATTTTGTGAAGCAGTCTATACTCTGCTAGCAGTACAGTTGTAAAAAAGCAGGGTGGGTGGAAAGATCATGCTAATCAAAGTTGCAAAATAGGTTGTGATAGCTCAGCAGAGATACAGTTGTTTCTGAGCAGAAAATCAAAATCTAATTTAAAAATGAAGGTATTTAAAAGAACAGCACAGGGGAGCTTTATTTATTGAACTGGTGAAAAGCCAGGAGCAATATTCCTTGACTGCTTCTGTTCCAAGATGGTCCATCATGCTTGCTATTGGCTAGCAATGAGCATTGTTAATTGAATACCTGGAACATAACTAAAATGCATTGATTAAATACAAACACCTGTCTTTGCAATGTAGCCTGGCTGATGAAGGAACAGCTACCTGAAATTGAACACTGAAAAAGCAATTTGTTTGTTCTTAAAGTTGATCTTCAGAAATCCTGTACCATTCTTCAAATGAGAACTCCAAAGCCTCTTTTTTCTTTAATTACTAAGACATAGTACTGAAAGCCATGTATAAATTGACCAGAATCAGATTGGTCGTGCCACACATGCACACTTGTTACAAGGATTTTTTTAGTCAAATTCTGCCAAAACTGTTTTTTGCCCATCTCCATTAATTGCAGTGAGTGGCAGAATTTAATTGAGATTTAACTTCCTTTTTACTATTATTATTATTATTTTGCAAAATTAAGTAAAGCAATAGATTATCAGAATTCAAAATTATAATTTAATTGTGTGAACCACTGAGCAAATACAGTGTGCAGTCCTTTCTACAAAAAAAAAATACATTTTATATTTATGACATTAACTCATGAGACTTACATGTCACTTGATCATAAAATAGCAATGTATATATTGTTTCAATATTTTTCTATTACTTAAATAACAAATATAGTGGAAGTAAATATACTGCTTAATTTTTCAGTTGTCCTTTTAAAGGGCACCAGCTTCATATCCCATTCAGATTACTGGAGTAATTGATGGATCCTTTGTGGAAGCATCTTTGTACCTTGTTAATTAGTAATTTAGTGTCTGAGTTTCCTCTAAAAAAAGTTTTTTTCACTAAAACAGCTCCAGCTGGACACTGTAAATCACTGTTCACAGCAGAATCAGTACAGAAACTGGGCAAACCACATACTCTTGCTTGCATCTTGTGTACTAAATGTAGTTGCTGATGGAAAAACAGAAATACAGATTGTTGACCAAATGGAATTTTTGCATATCTGATGAATGGATTGAAATTGCTCATCTATCCCAATTGCTACCCAAGAGATTAATGCTTTCTCTTCTGAGAAGAACACTTGGAAATATTACAGTCTGTGCATTATGAGTAAACACAGTGTATGGATAGTTGTATATACTCATGCACCTGAACAGCCCCTATCACTCAAAAACTATGCTGAAATTCTGTCATATACAAGACAGCTTTTTTCACTGTGGATACATTTTGGATCATAAGTGAGGTCCAATTTTCTTTTTAACATTTGTATAGTTTTAATTGTTAGTTTTGCTTCTTCTAGAACAATTTTTATTCTTCTGGTGGTAGGATGGTCAATGCCATCCCTCGTGCTTAATGGACCTTTTTTTTTTTTTTTTCTTTTTTTCTGAAACATGAACAAAATCAAATGAAAGATGAATAAAATTATAAAGAGCAGATTCATGCAGTTTTTTAGTCTGTGTTGCTGAATGAATGAGATACAGGTCCATAAACTGCACTTGGGCTAAAGAATCCTGCATGTAACTTTGCCATTGATTTATATAGTTTTAGGTTAGTTTTTATAGTCATTTCAACATCATTATTACAGTTATTGTACAGCACAAACAATAAACCTTTCTAGAAAGACTAATGGAGTTGGCAAATTAGGCTCATCATTTTAATGGCTGATACATAAATGCTAATCTTTTGTTCCATTCTGTGATGTTAGCAGCTGATCAAACTGTTGAATGCAATGACTGTTCAGATGAGTCATGCTGAAATAACTGATAGAATAAAACCAAAGACAGTACTGTTTCTATACCTTTGCATGTAATCTTAATTAGTTTCAATTCACAAATATGAGCTTTTTGTTTGTTTGTTTTTCAAGAGCCAGTTTAAAATGGGTAGGGTAAGCATTTTTCAAGATGATAGTAAGTTAGCAGTTACATTTTATGATTAGTACACATTTGTGGTCTTGATACTCTTATATCAATATGAAAAACATGTTTTTAAATATTACTAGTATTTGTTCCATAAACATTTTTCTTATTTATAATTTTATTATTTTTTTTTCCTCTGAGATCTGCAAATGCTAATCATTTAGAGCTCTTTGGAGCAAAGATATTTACCAAGTTATTCTACATGTAGCAGCAAATTAATATTCAAACAAAGAGTTATAGAAAAAAAAAATCTTGATCTAATTCTACAGGAGAGCTGTATGCATGTGTTTCAAGAGTGAGGAGTTAATTTGCAAAGACGATCTAAAGAATATATTCTGATTACTTTTTCAACTGCTTATGGAGGACTCCTTTCTAAATCATTCCTTTTCTATTCTGCTCAGAATATTTTGTGTTTTTTTCTACATAGACAAATGCATACCTCCATATTTCAAAAGAAGAAAAAAATGTTTACCATTTATTATATTTTAACCATTTTCACTATTTTTACATTTTTATCATTTTTATCATATATTTTTTTTTTACCATTTCTTGTGTTTCTGGAATATTTAATGCTCCTAAAAAGAGTTAGGACAACTCTGTGTGTATGGAAAACCTCTTATTTTTAGGTATATTCCTGCCTTGCAGGATGGAGTTTTCATATAGGTATCTAAGGCTACATGATATAGTGCATAAAGAGATATAACGCATAACAACAATTGTGGTGAGTAATCAGGCAGTGAATCTAACCTAAGACTACACTCCTGAGAATGAGGGTGATGAGTAGGAGATTTGAATTGTCACTTCTCAACTTTTGAGAAAATATCTTCGTTGTTCTGGAGGTATGCATGTGATATTTTCTTTTGAAGCAATTCCATAGTGCATGAATAATTGCATATTCGCTAAGCCAGAGGCAATGTTTGTTTCTGTACATGTTTGTATGCACATAGCAGGACACAGTTTTGGAAGAGTTGAAACAGTCTTTTAGGCTCTAGCCCAATAAATGTATAATTCTTTTGGGTATAAAGTGTTTAGGTGTAAAGCTGACTGAAACAACTGGGGTGGATCTGGAACCCTTTTTTGAGGTGAGGGCACTCTTCATTCTGTTTCTGCCTAATAAATTGTTACTGCATGCAAAGCAAAAGAATTTCAATAAAGTGATTGAGATCAGGATGTAAAAATTATTTTTTCTTGACAAGGAGAAATCTGTCTATAGTAAATCTATTTAAACATGAGGTAGATTTAAAGTAGGCTAACACTGCTATTATCTTGAAAACATTGCATATCTAGAAAATTTCTTGATAAAGAATCTCAAACAACTTGAAAATAGCTGAGGATAGAAGGTTTGTTTCCTTTATTTTCTCCTTGTGTAATATTTTAACAATTCCTATTTTCTTTCTGTGCTGGTAATGTTATTTAAATTATTAGTAATCAAATGCTAGATTGCAATCAGTCACCAATAATGTTAAAGCAGTTTGAGAAATGCTTTGGTTTATGGAATAATCTTCCAAGGGTTTTTATGGGAAATTCATTGCATTGCATATCCTAAATTGGACAAAACAGAGTGAATTAGATGTTACTATTACCTTGTTAGGATTTGTCAGTAGTGATAACAGGCCTTGTTTCTTCAAGTACTCTAAACGAACAAACTGCATTAAAAAGAAGCATCTGTATGTTGACAAGTGAGGTTCTTTAGGGCCCACTTTGGTTTAACACAACTTCTGGTGTAAGTCACCCTTCAACTTTTAGATTCTCAGATGACTTAATCCCTTCTGATATATCAGTTTTGTTCCAAGGAATCACACAGCTTGAGAGGGTTAAGTCTTGCCTACTCCCACTGAGCAGAATCCTCAATAATTGTGGGTGTAGGAGCCTACAAGGAAATATTTTCTATTCTCCGCTGGAGTGAGTCTTTGTGAAAAAGCAGTGGGTGTAACTATTGGAAATGCACAGAAATAAATAGTGGAAATATATAAAGAATAACATTAAATGTGAGATTTCAGTAGTTAGTATCTCCAAGAATGGGTTAATTCTTCCTCAAATTTGTATATGAAAGAGAGAAGGCGTTACTTGGAAGGTGTTTTTGTTCCTGTTAGTGGGAGTGGGAGGTGGGTAGAGGAGTTCCTAGTTCATAGACCCCTGCCAAAAGAATGTTTTTCATTCTAAATTATTTATTTATTTACTTTTTTTTTTTAATTATTATTAATAACACTGTAAAGAAAGTATTCCATGGAGATTTAGCAGCAGAAATCTTAGTGTTCTTTGCTTGAGATGAAACTATTCAGGTGTTCCATTAAGGTTAAGGTAGAAGAGAGGCCTTGAACGTCCCATGGGTTCTGCCTGTTTTCACTATAAGTTTTATTTGCTTTCTGAGCCTAAATACAATCTCGACAGTGGGAATAACAGCAGCTTTAATATTTTCTCCTGGGGAAATCACTTGACTTCAGAAGCACCTTAGAAGGTTACAAAGGTACCACTGGCCAAAAGGCACAAGATAATTTGATGTAAAATTGAGCTCTAAGATGCTGTTTGAAACCACCAGGATAATGAGTCAGTTTAAGAAAGAATAGCTTCATTATTTTTTAATTGGACCACTTTTCAAAAAATCCAGAGGCTGTTCATCTAAATGCAAGAGATGTTCCAAATATCACAAAGTTTAAGGAAATTAAGTTCTGATGAATCGATATACCTGATGTGATGAATCTATTGATTGTAGTTTGCTGACCTTCACTAATGATCTTTCCTACTCCTTCTAATAATCTTCTCATGTGGAAAACAGCACAAACATCAATTTAAACAGTATATAAATGTGAACTGAAGGTAAATACTTAAAATGAAATTAACAGGATGGAAAACATTTTGGCAAGGTTATTTCAGGCAATAGTAAAATAAATGAGAACAGCTTTCCTTTGTGATTAACATCATTATATTCTCATTCATTCAGGACATTATATTCATTCAGGACTTATGCAGAAAATTTCAGAGGAGCTTTGTAATGAGAAAATGAGAAAAATAGTAGAATACATACAACTAATAATATATTTTATTTTTAGAGAAAGTAGGATGCAGAGTGGGCAGGGAGGACTGAGGTAGTTTTATGTTCATTTTGCTACTGAATTGTAACACAGGAAGATGTAGGAACTGAAGAAGCATTTCTCATGCAGTTACATAGATATAACCATGACTAAGGATGTGTATATATGGTGGAATGATGATGGGTGAACATAAAAGGCTGAGATTATTTGACGGAATTCCTTCCTTACTGCTATTCATCCAAAAATAAAACTGGAATCATGCCTCTCTTATTAAGAATTTTATAGTCATTTTATAGAAACTTGGTTAATGCTAACTTGGAAATTAACATGATGCATTTATCACATATCTTTGACTATGTTTTCCTGAGTGACTAAGGATTTCATCAGTCCTGTGTGATGCCTTTTTGAAAGTCCCTCCACTTAGTCCCTTCTGATTTCCTCTCTGTGGTCCTTCCTGAAATATGCTGTGCATTTTCAACATCTCTACAGCCCCCACAGTACACCTCAAAGCTTTGACATGGTCTCAGAATGCTCTTCTTTCTGTACCCATCCTTTGATGAGTCCTTTACCTCTGTGGACAATAAACCTGTTTTGTACACAGAGCATTCAAGAAAAGGTTTTCCTTTTTTTGTTTGTTTGCTTGTTTCATAATAGATACAAAAGTCTTAACAACCAGTCATTCTCCTTGAGTTGTCAGAAGAGTTGCCAATTCAATGTCCTCTATCTGTCTAGGTTACTAGAGTTCATTCATTGTCCTCTGATCATTGCCAGGTCTTTGTATTTAATTTGTATTGCTTTTATTATAAATATAAACTGATCATAAATATTCAGTAGCTTCACTCCATGCTGCTTTTCTTATTACTCAGTCTTTTACTAATGCTTTATTATTATTATTTTCAAATTATCTTAATATTCTGCTTCTGACACTCCAAACAGCAGCTTTATCTGCCAGTTACACCAAAAGTGTTACTGAGTGTGGTCTTCTTACATTCATGATTTAGTCTCCTTCCAGTGCATTTTCTGTCAACCTGTCTTAGAATTACAGTTTTAGCTTGTGAGACACGAGTTTGGCTTTATCTATGTTTCAGAAATCATCTCTTCATGATCTATCATTGAAATTTTTCCCAGCTACCGGTTTTGCCAAAGTATATGGCAAAACTTTTGGATTTTAGAAGGGCCAGGACTTGTTTCTGTACTGAGTTTTTCCTGGACTATTTGTTCTGGAAATTTTTAATTATTTGCTCAATGGTTAAACCAACATGTAAGAAACTTTTTATCCTTGTGGATACAGAAGGGAGCTCCTTCAGTCTTTGTTCCTCTACTTTCACATATCTCTGAAGAGCAAACTTGTGTGCTTTGTGCTCCTAAATGCTTTGTTCCTTCACAAAGTTCAAGTCCAGCAATATTTGCAAGAAGAAAAGACACAATAACTGAAATAATCTTTTATAATTTCAAGTTATGTGTTGCGCAAATTTTGACAATAGTGGAATCTTGTTTACAAAGTAATTTTCTGACCCCAATATAATGCGTGTCTTTATTTAATTTATAGACTACAACACTTAAAAACGGTACGTTCCTATCCTTTGTCAAAAGGGGTCTGAAAGCCACCAATGGTCCCTCATGTTCCCATCACAGCAGAGGTCCTTGGATCTGCATGCTAAAATCGTTATGTGCCCAAAAGATGCAGAGGCAGCTTCATGAGCCAGCAGAAAGGACAGTTCTATGAGGGGTCACTGGTGGGTGATGAAGACAATATATTATCCTGCTCTGCTGTCAAATAAGTCTGAGTCAAATCAGCTTTTCTGTATCTTCAAGTCTTGGTTGTTGTATTAAAAGCACTGGTGATGTCCCACTCAGTTGTGAGTGGTATGGTGGGGCCCGGGTAAGGATGTTTCACCAGACCTGTAGTGTGGGATCCTCAGGCTGGCCAACCTGGCATACACACATATGTAAGTGTGTTTCTGAACTTCACACAAGGTCAGATATTTCAACCCCAATCCTTAAAACATCCTTAACCACTCCTGTGTAAAATAACTTTACTTATGTTGAATAACACTGCTCTCTTTAGTTTTATACCACGTAGAGAGTAATGTGATTTGGAGTAGATGATGGTATTAAATCTGTCTGAGAATGGATAGGAAATCAAATGAAGAAATTAGGAATGAGAAATTTGTTACCTTTTTTTTTTCCCCCTCATGCTTGAAGGAGGGATAAATAATAAAGGCTGTACATGTACAAATATATTTTTACTTATCAATTATCAGCACTTTGGGATCAACACAGACAAAGGACAAAACAAGAAAAAAGCAGTAGTAAGACAGAAGTGGAAGTAACATGTTGAAATGTACTATTTTGTCATTCTGCTGTAATCAGAAAAGTCAAAATCCTCTTCAAAACATAGAGGGGGAAAAAAAAAAAAGTCATTATCCTAGATTGCAGCCTGACAAAATTGCCGTGAAAATGAGCTAGCTCCAAGCAAAACACTACTCATATACCATTTACTGAGATGTTGACTCTTAAGATGAAAAGAAGGATACTGTATTTTGGGACTGGAAAATTCAATTTTTCATTAGCATGGTAATTTTTAATGCCATTATTTCATAATTACTCCACCAAGTTTGGAGCAGAGACACCTAGTGCTGCCAATAGCTTTTTCATCCTGTTGAACAATGCTGAAAAATAATCAACTTAATCAAACACAAATATAAAATGAATATTCAATCCCCACAGTTATTTTTAAGGTATACATGAGCTTTGAAAAAAGTTACAACAAAAAGTATAATTTCTCTATTATATTAGAAAAAAAGCAAAGAATACAATTTCTGACCAAAGAAGATAGTTTCAGATTATGAGAAATAACTCTTACTACCTAAAAGTGATGAATACCAAAGGCAGATGTAACTTCAGTCTAAATCAGTCTATGCATGTCATAACAGACCTAACAGATCTACTTACGGATACCTTAATCTCCTCTCCTGGCTTGCAAATTGCCTATAGGCATTAACTGTATTTGTTGATGTTTTTGGTGTGTCCTAACTGTTGGCTTGGTGACAGGCAAATATATCAAAATTTTCTGAGAAAAACACCAATACAGTAAAAAAAATATTAAATGATATAATAATAATAATAATAATAATAATAATAATAATAATAATAATAATAATATGGTAGTGTAATATGAATCCATGGAAAGTGAAAATTAGTGTATCAGCAAAATCATTCTTACACATTGTTCTGTTAACATTAAATTGTTGCAGTACTCCCCGCACCTTGTTTAACCATGATT
Source organism: Aythya ferina (assembly GCF_964211825.1). NCBI lineage: Eukaryota > Metazoa > Chordata > Aves > Anseriformes > Anatidae > Aythya > Aythya ferina. Next base: position 53,205,700 of record NC_140296.1, read on the forward strand.
TATTTGACTTTAAAATCATGTTAAAAAAATACACGGTCAAGGTACAACTATTTTACTGACTCTTGTAAGCAAAACAGCCTACCCTGAGTGCTGATTTTTGGCTTCTTACTATATATATCTGTACAGCAAGGAAACAGTTTATTAAAACAAACAAACATACTACTTACTAATTCCTTCCAAAAAGTTCATAGTTCTTACTGATTCAGATTTTGGACACAAAAAATACATATACAAATGCTGAACCAGGAACTGTGATCACTATATAAAATTATTATGTACTGTTTAATGCATCAGAAGGTTTTAGGGGAAAAAAAAAAAAAAAAAAAAAAGATTTCAATCTGAATAGAAATGGAGGTTAAAAAAAAAAAAAAAAGAGGAAAATATGAGGACTGGACTGAGATGATGGTTGAATTTGTATTTCTTTATGATTCTAGGGAGAAGTAGAAGAGGTGAATTGAAAGAGAAAAATACTTGGAAGCCCATTGGCAATAGGATCAAACAGGAAGCAAATGGGAAATAAAAAGTGCAGGAAGGATAAGAGGCACTCCACAAGCAGCATATAATAGCACACAGAGGGAAACAGAGGTGAAGGAAGTGGCAAGCTGTAACCTTTCTTCGGATGTGAGGCTTTAATTTGTTTTTGCTTGTTTTGCATATAAACTCTGTAGAATTGTATTTGCTTTCAAAATCTCATCAGGCACAAGTGCTTGTTGGAGTATTTCTGACAGTACTCCTAGTCTCTGAACTTCATAGTTGTGATTAGTTCCTTCAACACATCTTTTATCCTGTTGCTTTTATTCTCATAATTAATCACTCTCGCTCAATCAAGTACATTTTTTCAAAGACTTAAATTGTTAAATATAAATTGTTCATGATCTCATAAAGAAAAGGTAATTTTAAAGGTTTTGATTCTCAGCATATGTTTCTGCCATGAACACAACATAACTACCTGAAAAAGAACAAAGAGAAATGTCTTTGAGAATAAAAGCTAGACTTCTTTTGGTTAACCAGTACTTCAATTATTACCAGATACTCAAATCCACAGTCCCAGATCAGAATACATCTCAAAACTTTAGTATGTGTAGTGTGGATGTCAGGTTCTCAGGTTTTTTTTTTTTGCAGTGCTCTATTTGCTAATGTTTATACAACCACAGATTTCTTCTTGCTTTTTCTTTTTTAGCTACAGGTTGAGTCTAGACCATCAGCATAGTCCATCTGAATCACTCTTGCAGTAAGGTGCCTAAATCTGAGGCACTGAAACATTCACGTTATCTGTCTCAAGTAGGTGATATAAATACAGTTCATATTGTTCATATAAAATATTGTAAGGCAATGCAGACAGCAGTTGCACATCACTTCTTATTTCAATCCCCTTCAGCAAGTTATTCTGTTAGCGCTCAGATGGAACCCACTGAAACAAAACTAATGACATGGAGTGGTATGCTGGATCAGAATCTCACTGCATCTTTACTGTTCCGGTTGTTGACAGTTGCTATGTTTCAGAGGGACATCGATAATATTACATTGATAATATTACAAAAAAATGTATATATTAAAACATAGCAAACAGGAGAAAAAAAAACACACATATCCTGTTTCTTTTGAGACACCCTTCCCCACGCTTGCATTCAGTTGTCTGTAATCACTTGGCTAAAGCTAAACAAATTGTTTGATCTTGTACTAGGGCTATTAAGTAAAATATCTAAATCATTACTGGTGTTAACTCCTTTTTCCTGCTTGTTCTTTCAAAAGTTATTCTGTAAATCTTGTTTCACTGTCAGTTTAGATATTGTTCCTCCCTCCCAGAAAACACAGAGCTCTCAATTCATTCCAAAAATAGTTTACCAGTACATATTTCATGTCAAGACCATAATAGATGAAATACAGAATAGTACAGTCTTTAGTGATGCACTTTTCCCTAGTTTACTGATTTTCATAAGTATCTGTAGCATATATTTTTCCTTAAAACACTTCAAAATACTACATTATCTCTCAAGCAGGGCCAAAAATCCTAGTGTATTACTAGAAACTTAGAATTGTATCATTGCTTATGAAAAATATAGATAATTAATTGCAGGAACTTTAGTTTAGCTCCCTTGTATGTATGAGTAAAGATAGTTCTAGCTGTATAATCATTCACAAATACTTGTACGTGATCTTTTATCAATAGTGCTAATGCAATTACTTTATTTTTCTTATTTACTGGATTTAATTTGATTTTTTTATTTTTTTTCTTAGGCAAGGCTATAAAATATTATCATAGCCTTTTCTTGCATATCTACCATATCAGGAAATTTAGTAAAACCCGTTATTTTCACGATGCTTTCTGAGATCTTCTTCTGTCACAGATGAGCAAGAAATGTGGTTTTTAAATTTTCAGATGCTCGGTTTGTGTTGAAAGAGTACTTAACCCTTTTCAGAGCAGTACTAATACTTTCAACTGCAGTCTCCAAGTATTACGTCTGCATATCAGGCTCCATCATAATTGATTTTGGATGCTAGAAAAGTATTAATGTACATGGAAAATCATTTGTGAAAGTTTGGCTGAGATGCAGGAAACTGTAGCAAAAATAGTGGTATAATGTTGTGCTCCAGAGAAATGCTCTTGACGTCATAAGATTATCCTTTCTCTAGCCTCAAGTCCTGTCTCTGTTCACAAAACACTTTCCACTAGAAAAAAAAAAATAAAAGTGTCCTACAGACTGAAAAATACCCAATCTTAACCGTTCTAAATCCAGTTTAGACCTGTATTGTTTACTATTGTGATACATATGCATAAGATACAGAATAAATGGTTTTATTCTTTAAATATTAAATTTCTTAACTTTCATAATGATCTTTAAGCAGGACTCTATATAAAAGTTATAGTGAAGGTGTATTGAATTTAGACTTTCTTCTTGTTATGCATTCTTTCTGTATAAAATACACATTCTTTCTGTATAAAATACACATTCGTCTCCCTGTGATCTCTGCTCTGCTCAATCATGTCTTAGTTCATTAAAAGAAAAGTCCTTTCCAGAAACTTTGCACTGTGATAATTTTCCCTGGTATTCGTAAAGTATTAACTTAGTGAGAATTGTGTTAAAATGGACAGGGACTGTGTTAATACGGACAATTTGATGAAAAATGTTAGATCAGCTGCACAATTAAGTATTCCGTAACATTGACCAGTTGATAAAATCAGGAGATTTGCTTCAAATTATACACAAAATAGCACCACAATACTACTTTTCAATTAGGAAAGCTAAAAGGAAAGTCAGAAGGGCATTTAGGAAAGAAAAAAGTAATAGAGATGATATACGATTTGATTCTTCTGAGCATCTGAGTGAGACGCAGGTTCATACATGCATGAACAGGGTTGTTGGGGATTTAACTCACAGATCCTATTCTTTATGAAGTTTATTCTACTCCAAGACTATTGGTCACCAGGGGACCAAGAGATAACTAATGAGAAAACATGTTTTGCAAGTGGCATGGACCTGTCACTTGCAAAGGCTGGGAAAAAACAGAGTTTAAGGGCTAATGCTTGGTATATGCATAAACTCTTCCAGAGAGGTGAAAAAAACAGTTTATTCAGTTCAAGCGGCAGCTGCTAAAATACTGCTGTAAGTATATTAAAGTGCCAGGTTCATACAGAAATAGAATGCAGACTTATTTTGAACACACCACAAAAAATGAGTTGAAAGCTAAAGCATTTATTTATTTCAAATGTTGCTCTTAGAATGATTTACTTTTAGCAGACTAGAATCTTCATTTAATCTTGAGTAGTTTATTATTGTTTCTGTCTCCTTTTGAGAGTTTCTGTGGTTATCATACTACAAAGTTCAAGACCTCCTTCAAAAGTCCACGAACGAGAGAAAGCTAGCTTATCTCCTCATCCTCACTTATTAGTGAGGTTAGAGTTAAGACTGAATTACACAATTTGAAGAAGTTGCCAGGTTTAGGAGACATACCATCATGTGGTATCCCTTACTTTTCAGTTGGCACAAGCCACTTCTACATTATCAGATTACCACTTTAACCATTTTGTGTGTACACGGAGAAACTTGTTTCCTATTATTATTATTTCTGTCACAAGAAGGAAGGTTTTGTTTTCATAATCTCAGGAACATTTTTCATTATGTTGAAGTTTGCAGCATGTAATGCAGCTTCTATCTGCAGCTCCATAACCTTGTACCAGCCAGCAGTATGGTATCAGTAAGACATGTGACTCATTGGCAACATAAATGCTCCTCCTTCTCCATAATTCTACCTGTCTCCACAGCAACTGACAACTGAAATGGTTTTCCCAGAAGCAGATCTTTCATGTTGAAGGCTTAATTTCAAGGCTTAATTTTAAATTCTAATTCTGAAATGTGTTCATTGCCCACATCTAATTTCATTTGTGCCTTCCTTGCATTCTAAAGAAATTGTATTATCTTCTCTCATCCTCCTCTCCTGTCTTCTGACATAATTACTATAGCTGGTGCCCTAGTAGACTTCAAGGAGCATACTAGAAAAAAAAAAAACACACACACAAAAAAAGATAATATGGTTTTCTCCTACTTTACTCCCATCCCCCAAACCTATGATCGCATATAAATGATATAGGCAGAGTCTGCATCATCATCTTGAAAAGGCAGAAATAAAATGAGACATAACTAGCTGGTCTACTCCAAGACAAGCATACAGCAGACATTATTCATAAAATAAAATCTAAATGTAACTGGTTTTCAAATTAAAGTTTCCTAATTTATTTAATCTCTTCAAAAATTAAGTACAGAAGCTTTTTCTTATGTTTATTCATTGTGGTCTTTCTTCTTGATACATTTTCTGAGTATTCCATCCTGTTGAAGTTGTCGTGCTGGTGTTGTGCATTATAAGTTGTGGTTTCACTTGGGTGGGCAGCCAACCTCCACCACAGCCACTCTCTCACTTCCCCTCCTTGAAAGGGAAGGGAGAGAAAATGCGATGCAAAGGGATCAAGGATTGAGATAAGGACAAGGAGATCGCTCAACAATTATCAAGATGGGAAAAACAGGCTCAGAGTAGGGAGACAGTAAAATTTATTGCCTATTACTAACAAGCTAGAGAAGTGAGAAACAAAGGAGAGAAGCCCAAAACACCTTCCCCCCATCCACCTTCTTCCACCTCCTCTCCCTGAGCAGTATAGGGGAATTGGGGAATGGGGTCTGCAGTCAGTCTATATCATTTTGTCTCTTCTGCTCCTTCTCAGTCACTCTTTTCCCCTACTCCAACATGGGGTCCCTCCCACAGGATACAGTCCTTCCTGAACTGATCCTGAGTGGGCTTCCCACTGGCAGCAGCTCTTCAAGAACTGCTCCAGATATGGATCCATACCACTGAGTCAATCCATCAGGAGGAGCACACTGCTCCAACCTGGGTCCTCCACAGGCAGCAGCTCCTGACAGGTCACCTGCTCTTGCATAGGATCCTCTCCACAGGCTACAGATTTGGCTCGGATTCTGCTCTGGCAAGGGTCCTCCACAGCCTTCTTCAGTGCAGGTCCACCTGCTCCCCCATGGTCTCCTCCACAGGCTGCAGTGTAGAACCCTGCTCCAGTGTGGTACACCATGGGCTGTAGAGGAACAGCCTGTTTCACCATGGTCCTTGCCACAGGCCACAGGGGAACTTCTTCTCCAGCGCCTGGAGTACCTCTCCCCGTCCTTCTTCACTGACCTTGCTGTCTTCCGGGCTGCTTCTCACTCCTCTCTCTCCCCCAGCTGCTGTGTCACAGCAGTTTTTTTCTCTTTCTTAAATATGCTCACACAGAGGCGCAAACAACATCACTTATTGGCTTGGCTCTGGCCAGCAGTGGGACCCTAACATGAATGAATTCACTTCTGGATTCTTCTCACAGAAGTGAACCCTATAATACCCTGCTACCAAAACTTTGCCACTTAAACCTGCCAAGTTTGTACAGTAAAAAAATAATATATATATATATTATTTCCTGTAATTAATAATAATAATTGTTCTTAACTGTTACTATGCATGAAGAACAATAATCAAAAGGTTTGAATTGGTTATCAATACTAATAAAATTTATAAGAGCCTGGGGTTATGTATCCATATGTTAGGACTGTTCCTTCTTGCCTTTCATATGCAGTACTTTTCAGATAGCAACTGAGAATTTCATCTTTTTTTTTTTTTCTTCTTCTTTTATTTATTTATTTATTTATTTATTTATTTTTCCAAGTTGACTCAGTATTGTGAGATCCTTGCACATCTCTTTGCAGTCAGTTTTGATTCTTTCTATTCTGGGTAATTCCATGTCATCAGACTCTCTTCATTCTTCATCCTGTTTTCTCAAACTCAGAAATGAGTTCAATGGCACAAGAACAAGAGAGACATTCTTGGTGACTCTTCCTTCTTCTATTGCAAATATTGACCATTTATTTCTAACATTTATTTCCTGTGTGCTGACCATCTATTGAAACAGAGAGACTTTTCCCTTTTCTCCCATGGTTACTTAAAGATCCTTTCATGGATGCTATCAGAAGGCTTTTGGAAATCCATCTACTCTTTGTTAATCAGTTGCAATTTTTTCTTTTTTTTTTTTTTTTTTTTTTTTTCCTTTCAAAGTATTAAGAATTTGTGAGACATTAGTTTCTTCTTAGGATATACTTTATACTTTAAAATTTTCTACTCATTTGTTTCATAGACAAGCTTCTACTGAATTTCTGTTTTGGTGTTTCTTAAATCCTGTTGAAGTTGAAGGGAAAAATATGTATATGTGTGTTCTAGTTGTAGCCTTTCTCCAGCACAGGGTTTGATTTAGCTGCTAAAACTTTGTGTGCTATGTGCTTTCCTGTTCTAGAGTAGTTTGGAGTGCAGTGCATATTATAGGAAAGAGGGAGATATCTGAATAATATCTCATATTGAATTTTTTGTTGTTGTTGTTGTTTGTTTGTTTTTCATTCAGAGATCTCTGTTCAAAGAAAAACTGATTCATCCTAACCAGGACTCCTAGAAGTTGCATAAGTAATGTGAGTCTTTATAGAAAACCTAGAACCATGCACTAAATGTCACACTAAATAAAAGGAAAAATAGTTTTTAGGTGACCAGTAATAAGTACTTATAATTAGATGAGTTAGCACAAAAACAGTAAATGAATTTGCTATACTATATTATCAGCATATTTGAAGAAAAGCATCTTTCCTAGAAATGCCAATATTAAGTTATTTCTTAGGGTTACCTATTTTTATTTCAGACCAAAAATGTTAAGACCTTAGAATATTATTCTTACAGACCTATGAAGATCAGAGAGACAGAGTGAGCTTTACAGACATATCACTGTCAGGAGTTGTATTTGACTACAGAATTATACGCACAACTTTCAAGCAAACATCACTTTTGAAACTGGAAACATTTACCGATAAAAGATAGGATTGCACTATTCAGACAAGTACTTCTTATAACTCACATAACATTCATTTTCAAAATAAATCTGAATAGCATTCTTCCTTTCAGGTAAGCATCAGAGCTTTTATAATAGTACTATCAATCTGAGGGAGGGAAGTCATGACATATATTTTGAGATCTATAGGAATGAATGGCTATCGGTACATAAATTTATTATTTCTGCTTTGGTCATATAAACTAGAGGAAAAAATATATATATAATATATAAAGTTAGTTTTGAATTTCCATATTTACAATATGATCTGTATTTCCGAGCAACATAGATTTTTCAAGATCATAAATGTAAAAAATTGTACAGTAATAGATTTATGGACCTTAGTGTGATAAAAGGTAGGAAAGTGTAACTTTACTTACCTTGGGGTTTCCTTTCTTCATCAATAAAAGCTCTCTGCTCAGAATAGTCTAGAAATGCTATGTAGAAATATGGAGATTTATGTCATTGTGGTGAATTCTCGTGCTATGAAGTACTAGAAATCATTTTGCCTTTTTCCTCAGTGCATGTATTTGAAACAGTCTATTACTTAGGAATGTAACATTGAGTTAACTTGTTTCTGAAAGGTTACTGATAATAGATTGAAACTTCAGGGAATTAGATGGGGTATCACTTTTTTGATCTTGGCTTGCTGTTACAGGGACAAATATGTGCCACTCTTAACAGCAAAGAGGAAATTTCAACAGTGTACTCTGACTTAAAGTCATGAGTGGGGACTTATATTCTTTTAATTTCATTTACTGTAAAAACAAAATCAAAACCAAACAAACTCAGCTATATTCAAGGACCATTAAATAGCCCCAGAATATTCTGATTTTTTTGAGTGCTTGAAGCACTGGCAGTAGAAGACTTACAAAACTGTCAAATATACTTAATCTGCTTTCTCTGTTTTCATTTCCTCTAACCCCAGGCTGGCAACTCAAATGAGAAATTTTATTACAATATCTAATTTTGATGTGTTTTGGTTGCTGAAGTTTTTACGATTTGGTTTACATATACTCTTTTACATACTCTTTGATGAACTTTCACCTTCTATCTTTACCCCATAATGAAATACGTTAAGCTGTTAACATTCTTACCAAATGTTAATGGTAGCCTGCTTTCAGTGTGTTTTTGTGGCCACATTTGAAGTGCCAATAAAAAGTTATGATTCCCACAAGATGAGGACATAAAAGATGCAAATTTCAATCCTCTACCTCATAGTCTTTTAACCACAACATTATTTGAGTCAAGGACACTATCATTATGTGCCATAAAACCCAGTATTTTTCAAAAGTGTTTTCCCATGTAATTCTGACAGATGAGACAGACAAAATCTTTCCACCTGGTCATCATCTAATAGAGATTTTTAAAGTCCTGTATATGTTGCAAGAAAATATTGAAAATGGGACATACCACTTCAGATAATAGAACAAAGAGCAAGGTCATCTTGGCTCCAGACGAGCCTTCCTCAGGAGTATTTCAGCACACACAGGTTGAAAAGTTATCATGCTTATAATACTGAAAAACAATAGCTATGCCTTGTCTATATGCTGTCAGGAATTGGTCTCAGGATAACCCAGTTAGACTTATCTTGAAGAAGGCTAGTTAAAACAGTTTAAAATACTCAGGGAACTGGATTCTAATTAAACACTGGGGATTGTTGTAGAACCAGTGCTCGAGTTTAAGTAGCCCTCTTTTTTTTTTTTTCCTTTATTTTTTTTTTTTTCCTTTGGTATGTAAATGTTAAACCCCAAATATTTAGAGAACACTACAAGATGATTTGGTGGTTATCTCATCCTTTCCCAAAGTAACAACACTGAAAAATATTGTAGTAATGCTCCCACTTTCTCCACCTGTGAAAGTCAGATGATTGGCTACCCAGAGAGGAAATAAGTCTCCAGCTTTGTTTTCTGTGGGCATCAGCATTAGCTTTTCCCTTGCAGTTCCTTCTTTCTCACTATATTTTCTTCCCCCAGTAAATATAACCTGGATCAGAATCCAAACAGCTCATTTCCAAAGAGATTTTCCTCAGCTTAGTCTTCATCAACTGAGTTTTTAATGCTTTAACATCAGCTTCAAATGACAGCTCAATATGTCTTATTATAACCAGTGGGTACTGCAGGAACTGTGGAAAATTTCTCCTCATTTCTCCTATATTGTTGAGATAAAAGGGATCTTGTGGTGGGACCATCTATACTGGGCAGAAACTTCCCTCACACACAGTTCCCTCAAACTTATTGGGCCTTTGGATCACAAGATTAGTCTTGTAAAACAACTTGTCCTGAACTAAAATAACCTAACCCTAGCCAGTAGGACCTCATAAATCAGGTTAAGATCGCTCAGGTTAAGATGCTCCCAGTCATTTAGCATGTAAACAGATAGATGACAGATAGATACAGCTATACATCTGTACATCTAAGTATGCACATATACTACAGTTACATACTTCATTAGAGGATAACATTTACACCTTGGGTGCCTCTGGCCTAAAATGAAATATTAGGAAGATAATTCTCATCAATCTAAGAAAATAAATGACTGTGAAACACCTTTTTTAAGGCAGGAAAAACTTCCAGACATTCTTCATTCTTTGCAGAACCCTCTTTTTCCTTATTGAACTTACAAATAGAATTACCCTGTCCCTTTGATAAAGGTCCCCTGAATCTCCTTTAGCAGGCATTCACAGCTCCTTGCTGATTCTTGAATCCTGCAAATGGTTTGTGGGAGGAACAAAGCTGACTCTTTCCCAAACTTCTCTGAGTGACCCATATGCACTGTTGCACTGAACATTTCTAAAAGCAGGTTAGCTAGAAAACTGTGTACCTTCGGTGGTGAAATTACTAATTTTTAAATATAGAAGTGCTTTGAGAAAAATGGTTTTAATGCAGTGTTGTTCTTTGTGAGCAACATAGTGCATACATAACCCTATGATAGGAACTGTTCAGGGAGAATGAATATAGCTGTTGTGTTGTATTCTCAGTATAGCCGTATTTCATATAGTATTTCATATAGTGGAGCAGCATTGATGCTACAGCTTGTAACCACAGAGAACTGAGACATTTAAAATCAAGTAGAGTGAAATGTTTGAGGTCTAGTAATGGGACTGAGGTCAGAAAAGTGAAGTTTAGTTAGGCTAGCTATTAATAAGTTGCTTGCCGAAAGGTTGGGCAGGATTTAAAATTCTTGAGTGGAGAAAAAAAAAAAAAAAAAAAAAGCAACTCACTTCTCAGAATTTTATTTGTTTTGTTTTAATCTTTCCATCATAAACTAGCTCAGTTTACAAGTATGCTCTGTTATGCAATGTGCCAGAGAGTTTTTCCTGATTATTTCCAGGAAAACATTGAAAAATCCATCTTCCTTTCCTCATGTTTGATGTGCTGATCCTTAAAATATCCTGTTCCATATAAATATACTTCTTAATCTCTGAATGCTCTAGAAATAGTCGGGGCGGGGGGGGAGGCTAATGTTTCAGTACTTTTGTTTTTGTTTAAAGATTTACTCTGTCCTTTCATCAGGGATGTCTTCTTGTCTGTCAAATCATTCAGGCTATGTTCCCAATTTAAGAACTAAATACCATGCCATTAAATATACATTTGCAATAATGGGACCTAAACACAGAAAGATACAACAGGATTAATGCTGTACTTAATAACAGCAGTCTTCCTTCACTGCTCCAGCCTCTCTGAAAGGTTTAATCTCTCTTGCTTTTCTCTCAGGAGAGACTCTCCTTCTATTAATTGAAGCTTAACTCCAGACCCCTACGTCCCTTTTAGTTTGCTTATCCTAAAGAAAATATTTCCAAATAAAATCTAGTGCTTTCCTCTGCCATCCCTGAGCTAGAATGATCTGGTCTATTTACTTGCCATGTAAGAAAGGATTTTTTTGTTGTTGTTTTGTTTGTTTGCTTGTTTGTGTGTTAGTTTTTTTTTTTTTTTTTTTTTTTTTTTTTTTCTGAGTACTCCTCATGATGACTACCTCTGGCACCGAGGAAGAAGTGAAGGGATTTCTTTACTTCCTCCCTAAGGTTCCTCGAGTGATGCTTTAGTGACTGCTTACTTCAAAGTGATGAACAGAGCAATGCCTGATGGAGATGTGTGTGCTAAATTTGTATAAAAAACATTCCTAAGAAGACTTAAAAGGATTTGTCTAGGATCAACAGACTTTAAGATATGCCTCTCATTCACTGAAAAGTGAATTTTTGCCTTTTGTACTACCAATATTATTACTCAACAGGTGTCTCAAGCTTTGGGCATAACATGTGAACTCAGAATATGTAGCTTTATGTTATTGTATCTTAGCAAAACGCTAAGGCAAGTACAGAATTTTAGACTAGAAAAATAATGTAACATTAAAAATGTTTGAAGTACAAAATGTGGAAAGATTTTTGTTATGTACATAAATACCGAAACAATTTTTAATTTTGATACTGTTGTTTTCTATATCTTATTTTTGCATTTTGATAAATCATTGTAGCAGTTGGGAACTCTTACCTTAAGTCACTATTTTGTTTTTATGTATTGCTTGGGAGATATTCAGTAAAGGAGGTCATAAAAGTTAATCTATTTTTACCTCTGGCACATATAAGAGTCTTTTCAGAAACAGTTAAGTCCACAATCATAACAAGTCTTTTTTCTGTGTATGCGAGAGAGTCCTTGATCATTGATCCTACCATTTAAATTAATTTCATAATAAACAGTTTAGGAAGCCACCTTGTATCTCCTGCGTATTTATTTAAGCTAAGCAGATGCTTGTACAGTTTAGGTTTATCACACACGATGCAGAAGAATTGCATAACTTTTGTAAGAGTTTTGATTGCAGCCAGTGGGTCTGTAAATGGGAATGTTACCAGAAAAACAGTATTTAAGGCAAAACAAAACAAAACAAAACAAAACAAAACTTCCTTCCCCTCCAACAAAAAACACCCAGGAACACATATTTATCACAAGATAGGAATGATGACCTAATGGTAGTTTTTAAAACAAGTGAGGGGATAGAAATACCCTAGAGGTATGTTTAGGTCCCTTTCAGAACCACTAAGAGAATAAATGTACTATCAGTAGTGTTTTCTGCTATTGCTTGCTGCGAATAGACTGCACTACTACATCTAAATGGGAACAAACTCTATCTTTTCGTATACATTTGTGGTTCCCAAAGAAAGAGATGGCTCTATATAAAGTGGTTTCTTGGAAAAGGTTTTCAGCCCCTAAGAGGCTTAGAAAGAAATGGTTGATGTACCATCACTGGTGACCTAATATCTTTACTTTCAGGATGGAGTTTTTAAAAGCTTTTATTGAGGTTCTATATAAAACTCGTGTGAACAACCAAAGATAATTCTGTGCTCTTCTGAAAATTTGCCCTAAACATGTGATCCCTGCCTCCCCCTCCATTCTCCCAAGGTGCTATATGAGAATGTGAATTGGTCTGTGATGTCCCCAAGAAAAGACCCTTAAACACTGGAGATAATGCCCTTAAACCATTGTGGGATCGTTTCTGCATTCTGCAAGATGTACAAAAATGGGAGTTGCTATAGCATCCAAGGACTGCAATAAAATTTAAAATCAGCAATTGAAGTCACATGGAATCATCTCCACTTTCCTTTGTTCAGTTCAGTTGTCTACTTCTGTCTAACAATAAAATGCGTTATTCCTTCATAAGAATATATTTCCACTGTAATTTCTTTAAGTAAATGGTAGTGTATAGTTACCAACATAGGATAAGAACATTGCTAAATTAGATATTTGGGGGGAATGAAGACATTACAAACTATGATATTTTCTAAATTGAGATTTGTTATTAGTGTAATCATGCAAAGCTCACTGTATCTATTCATTATATTATAAACTGTCCTCTTTGCTTCCTCAGCCTCTGAGGAAGCCCAGAGAAACCCTGAAACATATGTATGAGATATTTCTTTATTTCCTCCTCATCCCTCTCCCTTCCCCCCCCACCTTTTATTTTATATTATTTTATTTTATTGGTTAATTTCTTGGTATCCTTTTTCAAATTTGAAGTGTGGTTATTGCTGTAGAGATGGTGGAGTATGTACTGGAATGGTCGCTTGTGGTTGCATTTAATAATAACTGGGAGGACAACATGAGGTCCATTTATAAATTACAACAGCTTGAAACTTGTTGTATATAATAGCTTGGGAAATACAGTAATACAGCAGACGTATTGCCCAAGTTCAAGAGCAATTGATTAAAATACTATCAAGAGAGGCATACTTACTGCAGAGGCATAGTTACTGCAGTAACTCTGAGTCAGTACTTAAATTCTGTTTTCCTGGCTGTTGGATCCAACTGTTTCAAACACATAAATGCTACCTAAAAGTTACTGTGTTCCCACCCTGATGAAGCATTGTGTCCTGATAAGTGACTCTAGATTTTTCTTTTAATTCCTTCTCCTACGTGGAGTCTTTTATGTCTTGAATTATGTATTGGGTTTAAAATAGTATATTAATAAGTATTTAAATATTTTATAGAAATATGAACTTGACATTTAATATTGTCCCTGCTATTTCTCTATTTCTGCTAGTTGATGTATATTGCTCTTTTTTTTTTTTTTTTTTTTTTTAGGTCTGAGGACAGTCTTACTCTTAGAATTAGACACATTGGGTCTAATGTTCAAATGGGGTCCACAAAATGCAGAGGAGGTTCCCCAGGGCTTGGTAAACCTGTTGCTTAATTGCAGGGGAAATGTACTGGCTATGGACTTCTCATCAACACCCATCTCTCACGTCTCCTTCCTTTCTAAGAAAGGACGTATTGACTGTGCAGTAAGTACAGTATCTTACAGACCTCAGTGTCTGTAAAAATCCTGTCTGCAGATTCCTATTTCACATGACATTGTCAATGTCACTGCTTTTATATCCTTACCACCTCTGCATGTATATATTTCATTTCAAGCCTTCTATACTTTTCATGACTGCTAATTTTGCCTCTTTTATAACTAAGTCATCTTCTCCTTTGGATGGCCTTTTTGAGGAAGTTGGGAATAAAGTTGATTTTGCAGTCATGAGAAGACTTAAAAAAAACTAAAAACCAACCAAACAAAAAACTAATAAAAATAAGATTTAGCTATTGAATGCTGAGTGATCTTTAAATGCCAAGACTGGAAATTACATTAGGAATCAGCATTTTATCTAGTGCATGAGAACAATGTAAGCTACAAGGGTGAGAACTGTGTGTGAGACAGCATAACTGCTACTGAGAAAACAGGGAGTCTAGGGTTTCTGAATCTGTGTTCAAAGTGGTCTAGATCCATATGTTAACTGATGCCAAATAAATTTCATAAACAGTGTTCAAAGAAGGAACTGGTTCTTCTCTCTCACTTGCGTGATTTACCGTCAAAACTACAGAATCACACTCTGCTTTTTGCTTCTTCTGTTGACCAAAAAAGCTGGAGGGTGCTTTCTCCCAGACAGAATGATATAGAATTCACTTTGAAGGCTGTTTCTGGGGAATTTGGATGTTCAGCTTTCCCACCTCAAACAAGATCTGAATCCACTAGACAAGTGCACATAAGGGAACAGATGGATTTTTATTGGTGTTGGATGAAATAGGAAAGTGATTCCAAACATATTTTTGAAAGAAGGGTCTTCTTAGGAAATATTTTTGCCCTGTGCATCTGTGCAGGGATCTAGAAAGAGAGAGATCTTAAGGTATATATGGATCCACTGTGCTAATTGCCAGCTACTTCCAGGCTAGTTCAACACTGTTCTTTGAGTTTATTTGAAACCTTCATCAGCCTGGACTGAGTATCTCTTCAATGATAATATTGTACACGGTGACATGGGCTTGAATTGCAGTAGATGAAGAAAGGAGCTGAACCATCATCTCTTGAAAACATCCCGAGTATATTTTTGACCCACTGAGTCAAGAGTTTGATTTTTTTTCCCCTATAGTATTTTATCTTAGATATATATTCATAACAAATTTGTCTACTGTTTGTATATGTGCTGTTTTTGTTATTTTTATGGATTACCCTGAGATAGTTCATCGTCTAACATTTGTAGGTGACAAACTGAAAATAGGTTAAGCTACACTGAGCTGTTGAAAAATGGTGAATACTGGCACATTGTGTTGGATTTTAAAAAGGCTTGTTAACATTGTACTTTAGAGGTCCTTCATCCTGATGCAGTGTGTCATAAGAACATGTCATGAACTCAGTTCATCATGGATATCAAGCAGAAGATTAGCAACTTAATTTGTATGTTTAGAATTAGCTATATAATAACTTCTCAGTATTCCCAAATCTGGTGAAAATGTATGTATGTGCCAAAGGAAATTCTTAGGCACCTAGGAGGATCCTTCTGAGCAGCAAGAACAGCAAAAAAAATATTCCTTGAGTTAGCTTTCACCTGAGTTCAGGTCTTCAGGTTAACATTCCTGAATTTAGGCATCTTTGTTCTCCCTAAGTGTACTTCAAATATCTGATTTCCTCCCTCCCTCCCTCCCTCCCTCCCTCCCTCCCTCCCTCCCTCCCTCCCTCCCTCCCTCCCTCCCTCCCTCCCTCCCTCCCTCCCTCCCTTCCTTCCTTCCTTCCTTCCTTCCTTCCTTCCTTCCTTCCTTCCTTCCTTCCTTCCATTACAAGGAAGGAAGGAAGGAAGGAAGACAGTCTCATTCTGAAGGTAAGGAATATTTTTCAAAAAGTCTTTTAAACACAGAATGTGTTTTGCTTTCAGAACAGTGCTTCAAACATGTTGATCTTTGTTGCAACATCTGTAGCATGTGACATACACGCACGTTAAGACACATTTAGGCAATGACATAGTGTCTATGACAAGAAAGGATTTTTTTTTTCCTTTTTTGCAGCATTTTGCAAGTGGACCAAGATTATGGCAAGATGGATGTAGGATGCTTCTTCCCCTCCGGTCTGCTCAAAGATATTTTGATTAGCTTATTGAGTTCTAGAAATCTTTTTTTTTTTTTTTTTTTTTTTTTTTCTCTATTATTATTTAATCAAGCTTAGTACTAGCAAATACATTTAACAGCAGTTTTAGTGAGGATCAGACTCTGATTACTGATTCCCGCGTAATGTATCCAAGATATGATGTTATGACAACCACCATTTTCATTTCATTGATTGAGGACACTGATGAGGTCAAAATCACACATTTAAAACTGGTACATTTAAGCATCCAATGAGCTATGTGATATTTTTTCATGTCTTATATTATAGACACATACTGTGCAGTAGGAAAAATATGGAAAAGCAAAACATCTGGAAGAAATTCATAATTTCTAAAGGCTACAGAAATCATGGTAGAAGATCAGAGTAGTATGTTTAGAAATTGTTAATCATTCTAATAAAATAATTTAAACTTATGGTTAATTGAGGAGTTTCAATATGATAACTTGATGTTGCAATGTTGTGTTGGCTTGCAGCCTGAATTGTTTGCCATCATCACCTGAGGACAGATTTCCACTGAAACACTTTTTTCTGAAGTTTGCTACTGTTCAAATATTGCACTGGGTATGGTCAGATATCCACTGTGAGAACAGTTGTGGAAATGGGGATCAGAAGTGCAAAACAAGAAAGTTGCAGGCTAATTTAAGATGAGATTGGAGAAGTAGGATATACTCCTAGAAGGACAACTGAGAGAAGGTGGGTTCCAGTACCTGACGAACAAAGCTATGCAAACTAGACCTGTGAAAAAAACCTTAAATGCATGGTTTTATTTGGTTAGACATCAGTATTCTTCCGCAGTTTTTAATTGTTTCCAATGCTAATTGTAAAATTGTAGACACTGACTTTTGTGTATCTATTTATCAAATCATATACATATCAAATCCATACGTATGAAAACTTTTCAGTTATGAGTTGTCTTTCACAAGACGTCATTCTCTTGATTTATAGTTTCTAATGGGTTTACATTGCAGTTATTACTGTAATATATACACCTCAGAGAGCAGTAGCTGTCAGTAGAACCACAGATGTGTGTTACTGTCTTAAGAGCTGATCTTAAAACAACAGTTCTTGCTTGGTGTCTTGCTTCAAACTACTGAATCTATGGGGTGGAAAATAATCTGTAAAACTAATCACAGATAGAAAAAGTTGCAATTCAGTTTTATTGTGTAGGTTAAAAACAAAATATTTCTTAAAGACAAATATATGTATATATATCCTTTTCATTCTTTATTTATTCATGCAATATAATGGGTGCACAAGAATTATGGTCTATTAGTCACAACCAGTGATGCTTTCATTCACATTTTCAAACCTGTTGTGGTTTATCCCTGGCAGGTAGCTGAGTACCATACAGCCACTTGATCACTCTCCCTAGGTGAGACTGTTAGTTAGACTGTAACACTGTTAGTGTCACATCCAGCCCACCTTTGTCTAGCTTGTCTAATTTGAAAATATTTTATTCTTTATTACCCTCTTTTCCTCTTATTATTTCTCTCCCTGTCTTCCAGGGAGGTCACAATTTCTTTATCCATTATTTTTTCCATCATGTTGACCTGTTTTGTTTTTTTATTTTTTTAGTAGCATATCTATATACTTTTGTTGGAATTTCTTCCAGGTAGTTGCTGGATACAGTTTTTCTCTCAAATGCCAGTGGTAGTATGGAGATCAAATTAAACAAACAAACACAATTTAAATTACTTTATGTTGACAAATGAAGGTTAGCTGTTTCCTTCACCTATACACTTCAGATAATATACTGTAATGCAGAATTTGTTAACTGTTCCAGAATTATGTTTCAAAATAGTTACATTAAGTTCTCATCCTGAAACCTGATTTTTACATTTAAAAATATTCCCATTAAATTAGTACCACATTCACTGGATTTATATCGTAAAAGATCCCTCCTGGAAGACTACTTTCCTCTGCAAAGTTACACCCTGCCATTGCTGTTTATGCAATACTGCCTTTTACTGATTTTCATGGGAGCACCAGTAATAAGGAATCGCACAGCAGATTTCTGTATTGGAAAGCATACCTTGAGAGTGTACCATGAGATCATCACTCTGCTTATTGCAGCTTTCTTTAGTGCTTTCCACTCTGATTCAGAGTTACCAGCCTGACCTGCCATTGAGGCCAAACAGCAATCATTCTCTCAGGAGATTCTAGATACAGGCCAAAGCAGCAGTCAGTACCTTTGCTACAAAAAAAAAACACAAGACCAGAAAAAGTCTTGAAGTTTTGATGTTGGTTTTCTTTTTTCCCTTCCCTTTCCTGCCCTGCCTTTTTTTTTTTTTCTTTTTCTTTTTTTTTTTTTTTTTTTCAATATTTGGCAATGTTTTAAATTCATTCTGCTCTCTATTCTTGGTTCTCCATGCCTGAAATAGGAGAGAGAAAATAAGGACCATTTTGAGCCACCTTCCCTCCACTCTTGAGAAGAGAGGCCCAGTATGTGTATGGATTAAGATGGATGTGCTGAAGGAGCAAAGTTACTCGGAAGCTGTTCATGAGCTACCTGCTTTCTTCACTTACCTACTTGATGCAAAGCTCTCCTTCCCCCTCAGCGTGTTTAGTATTCACCCTCATCTTCCACTGCTCTTACCCACTCCTCTTCCCATCTGTTCCTTAGGTGTGGTTTCCAAACAATCCTTGGCCTTTCCATCTTTCCATCTCACTATACATTGCATTTCAAGCTGAAAGCAGCTCAGCCTCAGGACGGATGCCTCAGTCCTCACAGTTTCTGGTGCTGCTCTCATTTTCAGCACACTGAGCAGTGAGAAGATACACTCTAGGGGATGCCCTGCTTAACCACAGTAACCTTGAACCAGGGCACACTGGGGCACTGTGGATTTTTTGGAGCTTTTAGTTGCCAAATTAATTTTCATAGAGTATGTTAGGAGAGAAGTCTTCCAGGATATTGTTTTGTTCAGATCCAGTATGTTTTTCAAGACAGCTTTGTTTATGCATTTCACTCTGTTGCTCCAGAGAGCAAACTGACAAGCTATCCAAATAAACTGAAGAAAGAACATTTAAAGCTTTGGCAAAGCAAATCTTTTCCTCTCTTTTCCAGTCTAATTGTAGCCTGGAATGGAATATCAAAATAATTTTTCCATACTTAACATCAAACAAACAAACCTACCAACCTACCAACCAACCAACCAAAACCCTCAAACAGATAGATTCTAGGTAATAGATTTAATAGATTATTTATTTATTTATTTATTTCACCAGCAAAATTGTATATTCCTGAAAGTATGGAATGTCATGGAAAGTTTTGTGTAATATAAGTGCTGAAACTTCCTGTCTCCTGTAAATAAATTAGAGGTTACGTTTTCATCTTTTTCTAGCATTAATGAGACGTAACACAGAATTTTAATGACAGTGCCATTATAATAATGCTGGTTATAGTTGGATATACATCACAAAAACTTCACGCTATGTTTGGCAGTTCAGATTAGGATTATTGTGGGGTTAGAGCTTTTGAATTTTTCAAAAGTTTATCAGGCTAGTTAGCCGTTTTCTATGACATTTTTTTTTTTTTCCTTTATTAAGACCTAACAGGGAGAAGTGAAATAAATAAATAAGTAAATACTTTATGAAGACAGTAGCTGTTTGATATTCTGTTTATGTACTTAGATTATTAGAATGAGAAAAAAATCTTTTATATCTTACAATTTAAAGACATTTGTAAAATTACTTCATGCTACATTCCTCTAATAAAACTATGCAGAAAGCATAGCATAATAAGGCTGCTGTTTATGAATAGTCCACCTTTCAGCTTCTTTGAACTTGCTTTTGACATGTAGATATGAATATAATTCGGTACCAGAAGAATCTTTCCTATTTTCTAACAAAAACAGACAGTTAAGTGGACAGACAGTTCATTGCACAAATATTGCACAGTTCAAGTCTGATAGTCATATAATCCTCCAGCTTGGATCTGGGATATAATTTTTTAATGTATTAAGCACAATATACAGTAAATGGTGTTTAATAGGCATAGAAATGCTTTTTGTGTCTTTTTCCTTAGATGTTTTCTTACATAATTTTAATGTAGTTATTCATAATACCATGAGTTATTTAGAATCCCTCCCCTGCCCTCCTCTCCTCTCCTCTCCTCTCCTCTCCTCTCCTCTCCTCTCCTCTCCTCTCCTCTCCTCTCCTCTCCTCTCCTCTCCTCTCCTCTCCTCTCCTCTCCTCTCCTCTCCTCTCCTCTCCTCTCCTCTCCTCTCCTCTCCTCTCCTCTCCTCTCCTCTCCTCTCCTCTCCTCTCCTCTCCTCTCCTCTCCTCTCCTCTCCTCTCCTCTCCTCTCCAGTTTATTCTTGTCTCTACAAGCCTAGAATCCTGCTGATAACCATTTAAAAGACCAAATAATCTCACACTTTATATATAAAACAGCTTTCTCTGTTCCTGATAATGGCATAATAAAATGTTGTTATAAAAACTAGAATATTTTTATTATTTTGGTGAAAAGAACATGTTTGTCTTAATATTTGAAACATTCATTAGATATAGCAAGCCTTTTTAAATTTTGTTTTGAATATTTTCCAACCATAAGCATTCTACCTAATATTTAAAGTGTGAAGACTTTTCACATACTTTACAAGACACAACAAAGGGATAACAAAGGGCAAAGCTGAAGTATGTGCCTACAGTTGTGTAGTGGGATGTATTTTTACAAAGAAAAGTGGAAAGTACTGACAGGTTTGAATATAGAATATTGTTCTTTTCTTATAGGTGATGTGATTTGAAGATTTTCTAAGGGTTGTACACATACTAAGGCTTACTTACAAGCCTTACTTATAAGGCTTACATGGGTAAGATATTTTACTGATATGCAAAAAAAAAAAAAAAAAAAAAAAAAAAAAAAGTAAAAAAAAAAAAAAAGACAAAGTTCTGATAATGTAACTTAAAAATACAATAATTCTAATATTTAACCATTTTTCTTGTCATTTGTTATATTGCCACTTACAAGGGTCATGTTTTCCTCTTGCATAGCAACCAAAAAAGTCCTTGTCATCTTGCATAACAAGAGATAATTATGTGCTGATATTTCCCTTTAATCTGAGGAATATTCTATTTTCCAGATTAAAACCCTTTCTTATCTATACTATTCTGAATTTCCACAGGTTTTGATATACTTGGAGACAAACACACAGTTTGAAGAAACCATAACTATGATTCTTAAATCTTTTATACTCGAACAATTACAGGAGATCAAGACACCAAAACTTCATGGCTATTCCTTGTCAAATGAGCTATGGGCAGTGATGATGAATGTGTAACCTTTGCCAGCTACACTTGAGAAATAAAATATACAAGCTTAAAACAGAGGCACTCACCCTAACAGTGTGGGCAATGCTTATGATAGGTCTGTAGTGCCTTCAGACAAGGAGCTATTAAGTGAATAACATTGGTGGAAACTGTGGAGAACGCTGAAGTGCCTGGAGACATTCCGAAGGCCATGAAACATGCTGAATTTTCTGATAAGTTTGCCTAAATCTCCTTGGAGAAGATGCTGTGAACTTTAGGTTTTAAGTTTGATACCTGAGTAAATCATTTCTTCTGACTTTCTAACTGCTTACAGGTATCAACTTATACTATCAGACGGTTTTACATAGCGTCATTGGTGTTCACACAGCAAACTAAACAGTGAAAAGAGTGATGGGGATGTTAATCTTACTATCACAGGTAAAATATTATGGCATGAGTTTCACAGTAGGCTGTGTGAAGCTGGTGCGATCTGGACTTGCTTGCCAAGGCTGATCTCAGAGCTACCCTTTCTCACTGCTGTTGCCACAGGGTCACCAGAATTAAAGCTAATGTGAACACTCCTTTCTTGATTTTAAGCACAAGTTTGTAAACCATGTACAAATACTTTGTTCCTGGTCATGGGTCATAAGCTTGTCTTTCATAGTACTGTGGTGGGGAGAATTGTATTAGCCCAAGGTTAGTTGGTATTCATAGGATATGATCATAAACTGCTCTTCAGATTTTGCATCACAAATGCTTCATTTAACTTTTATGAAAGTTTCCTTTTTTTTTTCCCCCCCTGTTGTAACTGACCTTTGCCATGTGCAATTTAAAAAAAAAAAAAAACAAAAAAAAAACTTTGCCTGTACAAGTTTGCTGTTTATTTTTTTAATTATTAATTTTTTATTTTCAAAGTCATAATTCCTTATATTATATAAAAAAAAAAAAAAAGTGGTATATTTTATGTACTAGTAGTCTTTTGTTGTTGTTATTTTCATTTTAGACCATGTCATTAGCATATTTTATTCAATATGCTGTTTCATGGAAATGTGAGAGCAGTCTTACCTCAAGTAATAAAGTGCTCAGTCATCATATTACAAACAGTAAAATAAGTTTATTCATTTGACTTTTTTTTTTTGGAGGGGAGGGGGAAAGGGAGGGCCTTAGATAGAATCACAGAATCACAGAATTTCTAGGTTGGAAGAGACCTCAAGATCATCGAGTCCAACCTCTGACCTAACGTTAACAGTCCCCACTAAACCATATCCCTAAGCTCTACAAACCTTGTTAGAAATATTTTTCTCTTATTTTAGAAAGAAGAATATTTAAGTTCAGTTTAATTTTATTTATTTATTTGTGTATTTTAAAGAAGAAAGTGTAAATATAACCATTCAAACAGAACTATGAATTTGCTTTCCTGAAAATCCAAAGTGTTGGGTAATCAGATAAAGTATCTTACCAGTAGACAGAAAGTATTTCCGGACCTGACTGAGACAGTTTAAAAATTAGCAAAGATAAAGATGAATACTGTATTGATACTGAAAAATATGGAAGCAAACCTATCAATTAAATTTCTGGACATTGACTTTGGAGTAAATGCATATAGTACTGGCCTGTGCTCTTCTACCTGTGGGCAAGCAGGCAAATTACTGGAAAGTGTAATCTGGACCTGAGGAACAGAAGGATAATACCACTGTATTGTAGGGGTTATAGTAGGGATTGTTCTTTTGTGGAGGGAAATAGTGTTTCTGTCTGCTAAAGTCTTCTGAAAGAAGTAAAGGAAAATATGGACAAAGGCTGAATAGTTAATATAGTCATCCTGGATTTGCAAAAGTCTCTCAGCAAATTTTCTTATCAAGTTTTTAATAAGAAATTAAGCTTCCATGGGATAAGAGGGAACATCTTCCCATAGTCCTATGCTTAAGGATATGAAGGAAAGAATAATTATGAAGTTAAAGAATAAAAATAATTAATATTCACAATAGTAGAATAGTGGAATTTCACAGCTATTTATCCCTATATATGCAGAATGGTATAGTAGGTGCCATTTTCTAGTGATACTAAATTATTCAGGGTAGTATACTCTGGGTATACAGGGTATAGTATACAGGGTAGTAAACTTAGATTTTAAGATACTCAGTAAGAAGGTGGTAACACTGCAGATGAAGTTCAGTCATGATAAATATAAAGACAGGCATGTTTTAGAAAACCAGTTTTATCTATTCATATGTAGGGATTGTCTCTAAACTGGCTGTTCAAACTAAAAATGCATTTATGAGCTAGATAGTTCTATAAAATATCTATCTATCTAGATATCATAGAATCATAGAATCTATCTATATCTATCAATATAAAATGGAGTGCAATGATAGGTTTAATCGTAGATATGGGGTGGTGTCTAGGCAAGGAGTTCTGAGTAAGGCTTCAGTAAGATACAAGAAGTAACTAAAGGTGGATAAGATAAAAGCCTATAAAATCATGCCGGGGATGAGTAGAAAAATGATTATTCACTTTTTCTTGCAAGTATCATGGATCATTAAATCAAATTATCAGCTAAAAGGTACAAAATTGAGGAAAAGAAAATATTTTCTTATACAGTGTGTAATGTAATCATGGAGTTTATTTCCATAGGCAGCTCTGGAGTCCAAAAATACATACATAGCTGTTCAATGACTGAATAAATTCATAGAAGAGGATTCCCAAAGGAGTGTCAAACACTCAAATGCAAATCTAGTTTACAAAGTCCTGAAAACACACACTGCTGGGAACTAGGAGCAGATGGTGTAGAAGTCTTATGTGATTGTTCTGCATTAAGGAGATTTGTAATGGTGGTTATATTCATTTTATAATCAATGGGCCTGTAGGTGGCCCTGCTTGAGCAGATGACCTGTAGAGGTCCTTCCCAACCTCAACCATTCTGTGATTACACAGAATCACAGAATGTTAGGAATCAGAAGGGACCTTGAAAGTTCAATCCCCCTGCTGGAGCAGGAATACCTAAATCATGTCACACAGGAACACGTACAGGCAGATTTTGAATGTCTCCAGAGAAGGAGACTCCACAACCCCACTGAGCAGCCTGTTCCAGTGTTCTGTCACCCTCACTATAAAAAAGGTTTGTCTCAATTACCTTGTGTCAGACAAATGATGCATTGAAGGATCTTTGTTCTGTCCCATATAAAGTTACTACCTAATCTAAATTTAACTCCTTGTTTTAAAAACTTGTGTTAACCCTTGGTTACCAAATCAAACTCCCTGTCCATAAGCCTGAGTTTCTTCTGTCAAATAAGACCCAGTAGGGAATGCTTAGAACAGCATGTAAGATCTGCATCAACACAAAGTTATACATTGACTGTGATTGTATGTGATCTGTGGCTTGGAGATTTTCTAAACTGGAGTGTTTTTTTTTTTTTTTTTCCCCTTAAATAGCTTCTGTTAGATTTTCATATAAATGCATCTAGTTGTTTGGCACTTGTAAATTCCTGATGAAAAGAATTTCAGCATTGTCCAGATGCTATATGAATCTTCTTTTTCTTGTTGCATGTGAATGACCCAATAATTTCATTTGATAGCCCTCTGATAGTTGTACTATGGTGCATGGTTCTTTAGGCATGTGGTTTCCTATTCATCATCTCTATAACATTATTGATTTTACGTTTTTATTTTACAGTTAAGTGTTGTTATTTATTTAATCTCCTCTCAAACAGAAGTTGATCCATACCTTCATTTATCTTTGTCATCTCCATCTTGGCTGAACATTTCTAGTTCTACTGTACGTGCAGAGGGACAGAGTTCAGATATATCTTAAGATGAGTTCATATTATACTAGTTTTTGCAATGTTGATAATGAATAAAGAGAAGCCTCACAGTCTGTCTTGTATTACTCACAGACAGGCCTGTAGCCTTCACTAGGAGCTTCTCCAGAGCAAAGTAACTAAGTGAAGATAATAGGCGATGTAAAAAGGCAGATATGTCTTTCCCCATGCTGGGCTGAGATACAGAGACGTATACAGTACTGTCATCATACTGAGCTTTGCATCAACAATAACAGGAATGCAAGAGTAGAATACAAATAGCATGTCTTCGTGAAAACAAATGTTTAGAAATGATTTTTGTTTCAATTTTTACGGTTACTTTTGGTAATATAATTATCATTATTTGAAAAGTGAAATGTATATACAGGTCACTGGAGATAAGGGTCCAAGGTCTGCTTTGTAGTGGTTTCAGATTTCGATGGATTGATACTATAGCTTTTTGTTTGTTTGTTTTGTTTTGTTTTGTTCCCATAGGCAAAATTCAATAGTTTCTAGTGCATCTGAAGAAGACATTGATAAAGTAGCCCACATACATTTTCCACGCTTCTTGTACTTGCATAGAGGTGGCATGGTAAAGATTACTCAGAGCCCTACTTCTCCAGTGCAAGACAGAGAAAATCCTGCTTGTTTAAGCACATCCTGGCAAACCTGAGACCATAAACTTGGCATTTCTCAGTCTTATGTTATGTTCTATGTTAGGTTTTACATCATATCTGAGCTGGCATTAATCTTGGACAATCTGAAGGATAATGATGTTCTTATGGTTCCAGTTCCCATTTATATTGTTAGCAGTGTTTACTTTTATGCAATGGTATTATTATATTCTCATGTTTTTGTGCCTTCAGAACAGTATCTATCAGGAAACAACAACAACGACAAGAAAAAAAATATCTTATTTTACACTATGCACCATCCTTTGCACTTTCAATTATCTTCTTCAAACCCATTACAAGATATGTAAAATCCTTCTTTGCAGCATTAATCCTTTTATGGTTTCTTTTTCTCTGATATATTTTTCCTTAGATTTTTGTGTTTTACTAGATCTTAGGTTTCGAGATCTAATAATATATTTAGAAGTTACAAATCTCTTAATTATGAAATAGGATGAAAACAAATTTAATGTTTGTAGTGGGCTTTTTTATACATGCTTATCATTTTTTGTATTTTTTCCTTATAATAAATGTGGTTCTTGTTTCAGATGAAAGTTGGAAGTCTTGAATAATTATATTTAAATGGATATCTAAGGAAAATACTAAATAATGTATGACTTGTGATGACATGGTGAAAGCTTAAGCCACTGATGATATTTCATGATCTGTTTGAAGTACTTCTTTCATTTGCGCTTTGTAAATTTACAGTATTTATGTAGCAATAAAAATAACAGATATGAGTAGAAGTTCAAGAGACCCTTCTCTTAATCAATATCTTTTCAATTTGTATATTCATACTGATTGCGATAATGTAAAGATATTCAGTCACCTGAACAACAACAACAACAACAAAAGGAAAAGTTAGTTTCCTCAGTCCTCTGGACTGTTGGCTCCAGAGCTGTTTTCCTCAGTGACTTACAATGTTGCTCATATGTTTTGGCCCTCAAATTATGGAATGCTTTCTCTTTTCATTTTTATCCTTTGAGGAGAAAAGATGTTTATAATATACAAGGGACAGTGGAAAAAGTATGTATTTTGATCTGTTAAGACATGGGTTAAAGACGTTTTCACTAAAAGTCAGTGTTTGTTAAAAGGCCCCTTTTTCCATACGTACACATTTACCATTATATAAATATATATATATATATGTATTCATAAGATAAATGGAAGAAGCCAAGATAAGATTTTGTATCTTTTTTTTTCTTCTTTTTTTTTTTTTTTTTTTTTTTTTTTTTTTGTGGCATACCATCACCCATTTATTTTCAGAAAATTACTATGAGTATATTCATATAGACATAGCACACTTGCTAAAAATGTACTGTAATTATATGCTAGCCTAAATTGGTTATAGTTTTTGCATAAATAATGCTACTTATACAAAATGTATGAATATATTACTGCATTTTTTTTTTTTACTTTAAAGTTTAATTTACTACATTTTCTCAAACTGAATAGGTACTTTAAGCATGTAATTAAACAGTACATTTTAAATGCATATCATTTAAGCAACAAGCTGGAGTGATTCCCAATGCATGTATTCTCTCTAGTAAATATGGACAAATGTTATTTTTTAAAGCATAACCCTGGTAAAAGAGGATAGTTCTTCATTTTACAAAACATTTTAAACCTGATATTGTATAGGATTTAGTGCTTTAAATAATGGTAACTGCAACAGGTAAACAACTAAAATGCAGAAAATGTAGTGTCAAGACTGTCCTATATTTATACCTTTTTCATATTTTTCTATTGTGAAAGTGAACGTTTTTTCTCAGAAACTACTAATTTCAGGAATTTAGTCTACATTCTTTAAAAAACAATTACTATGAATGTATCAACCCATTGCACTGGTTCATCCTTTGCTGACCCTCTACTTATTTTTACCTCAGTTTAACTCAATTTGACAGGAGCTACACAAAACACTTTTTATAACACAATTAAGAAGAAATTACATAGTGGTGATTATACTACCTGGAGTGCTACCAAAGCAAAGAAACATACTTCTCATATGTTTTCCTTTTTATTATCTCATTAGCTTTTTCTGCTTCCTGGTTTGTGTGCTTCCTGATTGATTCTGAAGCTCACTAGAGGACTCAAAAATTGCTTAAAGGAACTGAGTTTTTTTGTTCTTTCTACTCATTTATGCAGGGTCTGACAGGAGGCCTGCAAAGGACCTTCTAACATCTGGAGTGCGTATAGTATATGAGTATACAGCTCGCAAACTATTTTAAGGATTACGGATTCCCAATATTTTAGTGCACGTGCCAAGACAGCATCTGTAGTACTGTGGTGTGAGTGGTGCACACCATGAGAAATACGTTCTGCACATCCACATGCATATGTGTATTTTCATTTACTGGGGGAAATTCATTTTTCTACTCTGCTTCCCATAAGATGACTGAAAATTAAATAAGAATTGGATTCAACTTCAAAATAAACACCTAAACACAGGTATACACTCCTAAATGTGAACAAGGGGTCCAGACTTTCTGTAGAGACATTGCAGTTGTAGGCAAAGTAGTCAATGTGGCCAGGAGTACTATTCAGCTCACATTAAAGTTAACACAATGAATATGATTTGTTTGGCCATAATGATCCCACTAGAGATACCCATCTGTCTTACAGATGCTGCTTCAGAAAGATACAGGTGTCCTACCCTCTAGGCCAACTGGAGTGGTTTGGATGTGGTGAAAAACCTCAGATGGCACAAGGCAGCTAAAATCAATCACGTTTTTTCAGCTGAGTAATTATCAACACAATTCTTTGCTCTGAGGGTGACAGAGCACTGGAACAGGTTGCTCAGAGAGGTTGTGGTGTCTCCTTCTCTGGAGATATTAAAAACCTGCCTAGATGCCATCCTGCTCAGCGTGCTCAAGGTGCCATCCTGCTCAATGTGCTCAGCAGGGGGGGTTGGACTAGATGATCTTCAGAGGCCCCATCCAGAGGCCCCACCCATTCTGTGATTCTATGATTCTGTGTTTCTGTGATTCCGTGATTCTGTGATTACATTGAATAAGTTTCATCTGAAAGCAGGTTACAAATTTCTAGACTGTTATGATTAGCAGAATATCTGTCTCAATAGTCATACAATTTTTAACTAGAGTAAAAGTGATTAAAAAAAATACTTCCTATTGCTTTCCACAGAGAATAAATGATATGTATGCTTAATTTGTAAGTATGTGTAATATAATTCACACTTTGCGTATTTTCAAAGCACAAATTGCCAGGCAAGAGGACTGGAACTCCTTATTCTTCATATGCTATGCCATCTTCCCCACAGGATCAGGATGAAGATTAGCATTTCTTTGGAGAAGGCTTCCTATTTTATTTATGATGGCTATCCATAATGCAAGCACCATGGGCTCATAAGGACTGACAGGGTCCTAGCCATATTACATTGTATATCAGTATAATTTGACTCTTGACAAAAATAGAGCTTCTCTTTTAACTAGAATAGCCTATATATACTTTGAATAACATTTCAAAAACAGTATTAGCAGAAAAGGTCAAGGTCATCAATAATCTACTGTTTCTGAGATTAGATATGAGTGCTTAATAAAGCAGTAAAAAAATGAAAAACATTTAAACTTTCATTTGTATAGCATCTTATAGGAGTTGGACTTGATGATCCTTATGGGTCCCTTCCAACTCGGGATATTCTATGATTCTATTATCTCATTCAGAAAGGTACTACAATATGAATATTAAAGTGAGGCAAAATGAGCCATCATTAGTTTATTCTTACTGACATTAATTATATTATTTTCCTTTTTAAAACATTTTTTACAAGTGATGATTGTGTACTTAGGAGGAAACAGGCATATCTTTTATATGTTCTCAACAATTTCCACTTGAGGGAGAAAAAGATTTTCAGGCACTGAAAAACATTTGCAAGCGCATGGCTCAAACTAGAATAGAGTCAGGGTAATCCTCTGTCCTTTATTACACAGCAGGCCAGATTAGAGAAACATGCAGGTCTTTATGGTCTTTATGGTTTTATAATCTGTGATTAACATATTAGTTTTTAACTGTATGCTTTGGTCCAGTTCTTTGCAACAATGAATATAACGTCCTTGCTTGCAGCAGGTGGATCTGACACAAGGTGTTAAAATTAGACAAATTCTGAAGTGCTTTGCAAACTGAAGCTTGAGTCCTGATATCACAAGCTCTTTGTGTTTTTCAGAATGTTTAGTGTAATGTAATGTCTTTTTTTTTTTTTTTTTTGATATGGTGGTTGTCATACCTTCCACTTCATAAAAACAAACAAACAAACAAAAAAGTAAAATGAAAAAGTTATATATTCTTTTCTTTGCCTAAATAAACAATTCTATTAATCAAGAACTTTATTAAAATAAATTTTATTTAGTTGGAATAATCTGTTTTTCCCTAAATTTCTCTTTCACAAAATTACATTTTCAGACAAAATATATCTCATGTAGAAATGCATTAAAATTTCAATTTGACTTGTAAAAATATATTTTAATATATGTTAAGTTAACATAAATGATGAAAAATTAACATTATCAACTTGAATTATGTTACTTTCGTGTCTAAATTAAATCTATGATCAGTTATAACACAACTAAATAATATATCTTACATTTCTAATAACCTTCTAATAACTTTCAAAAAGTAATAAAACTGAGGGTATTAGTCTGATTTACATCATTTTTAGTTAATTAGTTAAACATCAGTAGTAACACTGAACTTAAGTGTCCTGACCCTGAAGAATATATCTCCAACAGTAGTAACATGAAGTAACTGGCTTACAAAGTGTGACAAATTCTCCAAATATGTCTTGGGGTCATTACTTCCACTGCAAATTGCCTGTGCCAGCTAAAATCAATAAATTCATAGCAGTGTGATATAGATTGAAAAGTATTGAGCAGAGAAATAATAAATACATACGCCTATAATAAAAGGACCTACATCTTTCTGTATGAAAGATTCATCTTTCCATCTCTCATCCTTGCTCCCTCTGGTACTGTAGTTCGTTTCTCCAAATATTTCTATTACAAGTAGAATTGCAAATGTAATTCAAGACAATAATATGAACAACAAATTTCTTTCCATTTGCAAAGTTTCTTTCAAGTTTTCTTTTATTGATTTGTTCATTCACCCTGTACTTCCAATAATGTTTTCACATGCTGTTGTCATCAGTCTTAAGAATCTAAGATGTATTGGGTTTACTGGTTTCAGCTGCCATTTTCAGGGCTGCCAAATTTTCAGTTACCTAGATGCTATGAGTTCTGGTAGTTTAGCTGCATCTATTTTGTTCTGCTTGTGAAATATGCCCTTTCTGTAAGACTTTGTCATTTATGCCATCGTATTCATTCCAGTATTTTTTTCTTCACAGCTCTTTCTTTATTCTGCATCGGTCTTCCTTGTGTCAGTGTTTTCCTGCCATGCCTTTTCTTTCTCCTTTATTCATACCACTTCTTCTTTTCTGTCTCTATTTCCACTTCCCACATTCTCCTTGGAAACTCATTTTCCTCCTTCCTTGTTGTATAGCTTCTCTTCCATGTACCAGTTTGCTCTTTGCATAATTATCAAGGTATAAAGTGTTTTGTCAATGTTGACTACAAAAAAAACAGATTTTTTTTTTTAATGGTGACAAAACAACAACAAAAAACAGATGACTGAAAGGAGAATCACTAGAATTATATAAGAGTGCTGATGATTCCAGATTGCTAGCTGATCTGAAAAATCATGCTGTGAGAGTCTTAAGGCGCTATGGTAATGAATAGTTTCTGAGGTCCTGTTTCTCCTTATATGAACAATTTTTTTTTTTTTTTTTTTTTTTTTTTTTTTTCTTTAAGCAGGTGAGTCATGTAGTTGTCAGCTGAGATGTTATTTAGGATTATGCACCATCGGAAATGAGAAAACTGTAATAGCAGCAAGAGAGTTTGTCCTGGTCTCTGTATGTCTCTATCTTCTGGTGAAATTGCTTTAACAGTCTGGTGGTAATGTTTATTTGTGGTTCCTAGCAAGTGTACGTTAGCTGTCCAGAAGTCTACACCAGAGTTAGGGTCACCAAGGGCACTTTCATCTCTTGAGTTTAATAATTCTAAATTCTCCTGTAATATAGTAGTACATTATAGAACACCAGAAAAATGATGAATTAAAGCAACACTAACTTCAAATTATGAAAAACGGATGCAGGTATGCCACAACATATTCTAACACTGCCCTTCTGCATCAGGTAGTGCTACTGGGAACAGCAGTGCCATAATTGTTGTGTAATAGTACACTTAAGTAACAATGAAATTAGTTGTCTTATATATAGAATGTTTGGGCTTATAGCATATGCCTTGTTGTAAGGAATTCATTGAAAGAGGTTGTCAGTGTTGTTGTTAAAGGCGTATTAAGACCCTAAAATCTTTGAAGTCTGAGGTTCAGATTCAGTACCAGTTGCCATCTAAATGTCTGCAAATGAACTTTGTCAGTAAGGGTAGGGGCTTTGGATTCAGTTACCTGAATGAAGGTGTTTAATGCTATATGATATGCCCTGGCATTCTTGAGGCACGCATTTAGGGCTGGTGAATACGGGCCCAGCCCAGATGGAGATTGGAACAGTGGAGCCAGATTCAACTCTGCCTTCAAGAACACTGGGGGCAGAAGTCATTTTCTTAAATGGGCCTAGTGTTATTTGAGATGGCTTAGTGCATCCCAAAGATGAGGAATTAATAAATACTAAAAAAGATGGCAGATATTCTGTACAGACTATGTTCTGAGTATAACTCTCAATTTACAGTGGGAAATTGTTCATATTTAGACACTTAAATATATCTCAGTCAAGAACTGATCACATCTTACTTTCAGTACTAAGATTCTGCATTACTGAGAAAAACAGAATAGCAGTTTGTCTTCATGATGGATAACAAAATGGTAATATGGATGGCATGAATCAAAGTAGTGATAGCACATAAATAAAGGCAGTTTAGATTAAAAACAAAAATAAAACCAAACAACTTCTAAAAGGGAGATGTGATAAAATTTGCAAGGGCAGGCTGTTTGATGAGCCTGCCCTTGCAGGCTGTTTCTCCCCAGGTGCAAAGTCCTGCACCTGGGAAGGAACAACCTCAGGTACCTCATATATGCTACAGGCCACCCAGCTGGAAAGCAGAGAACCTTTGGCTCCTGGTGAACACCAAGTTGAACATGAGCTAGCAATGTGCCCTTGCTGCAAGGGTGTTTGGGGCTGGATGAGGAATTGCCTGCAGATGGAGGGATGTGATCCTCCCCCTCTACTCAGCACTGCTGAGGTCACGCCTGGAGCAAGGTGTCAAGTTCTGGGTTCCACAGTACAAGATAAAAATTGTGCTTCAAAACTCAACTACTCTGTGATTCTATGAAATATCCTACATTACCATGGAATCTAAGGTTTTCCAATAGTTGCTTTGTCTTCAACAATTTTGCATTATTTACTGTTTTCTGTGCTGATTTTATAACTAGAAAACACTTGCTCTTATCCAGGAACTACTGGGATGATTCATGATATTGTACTTCCATTCAACTGAAAGGCTTGAGACAAACTACCAGTTTCAAAATTTCTTAACATACATATATATTATAAGTATATGTAAAACCAAATTGCAGCTAACTATCCCTTTACAACATATGAACTTTGAAGTAGACAATAACATGATAGTCATAATCAGAAAGATGTACAAGTTGAAAGCTTGACATCAGAAAGATGTACAAGTTGAAAGCTTATTTAAGCTTATGTTTACAATAAAAGCTTATGTTTACAATAAAAGTGTGTGATTATGATACAACAAGAGAAAGTCTATAGGTTAAATAATGATCATCCACAGGTATCCTCAAGTCCTTCTCCTCAGAGCTGCTCTCTATCCACTTGTCATACAACCTGTGTGTTCATGTTTGGGATTACTCTAGCCCAGATACGGGACCTTGCATTTGGCCTCGTTGAACGTTATGAGGTTCACAGAGGCCCACCTCTTGAGACTGTCAAGGTCATGGCATCTCTTCCCTCCAGTGGGCTGATTGCACCACTCAGCTTGGTGTTGTCTGCAAACTTGCTGATGGTGCACTCAATATATATGTTGGTGCACCCACTGTATATGTCACTGATAAAGATATTGAATAGTATCGGTCCCAATACAGTCCCTCAAGGGGCACCACTCATCACCAGTCTCCACCTGGACATCAAGCCACTGAACACAACTCTTTGAGGGTGACAACTCAGCCAATTCATTATCCATTGAATGGTTAAGCCATCAAATCCATGTCTCTCCAATTTGGAGACAAAGATGTTGTGTGGGACTGTCAAATGCTTTACATAAAGTCCAGGTAGCCCCAGACTTAATGCAACATTCTATTGGCTTTATTATGTTCTGTGTGTTGTTTGGAGGAATATTAGTATAGGATATATAAAATACAAAACTATTGTGGAATGGCTTTCAGGTAATATTCAGATCCTCTTTTTTACGTGTTTATTTATCTATGTTTTTATGTATTGCATAAGAATACATTTAAAATCAAGAGCATAGTGTATCATTATGCAATCCAGATATTTCTGTAAAATGAATTACATGATAATAACTAAAGGCTTAAAAACATTGCTTTTATGGTGGCTATAAATTCTGAATAAGATAAAGATTTAGGAAGTGGAAATTATATAAAAACTGTACGTTTACCACATTGATTAAGTTGAAAATCAAACAATTATTTTAGATTATGAAAAAGATCATAGTTTTTATCAACATTGTTTACCTAGAAATCATTGTGGAATAATTCACTAAAATAATAATTTAATAATTCACAGAAAATTCACTAAGTCTTTAGTAAAAACAAAATCATTCAGGCACTAAACTTCCTTAGAACTGAAATTAAAGGCTGGTGCTCAGATAAAGGAGAAATTTATAGGTTAATATATCTATGTTTACTTTTAATTTCTTTTCTTGATTAAGTCATTAATGAAGAGAATACAAATGGCATTTTCTTTATGCAGTCCGAGACAACGAAAGGAAAATATACCCGTGTAGGGATCATGCTAACCCCTTTCTCCAACCCCAGTAAAAGACTTTGCATGTTTTATAGAGTTAGTGTGATTTTCAGTCAGATATACTGGTTAGTAATTGTTTGCATGTTTCTAGGCATTGTTTCATTTTCTTTGTTTGAAGTTGATATGAGGTTAGTATGGATCTTGCTCATAAACTGCCTAACAATAAATTGGTTTAAGGAAGTTAAGGGGCATCACATTTCATTGGTTAGAGCTCATTGGTTTTATTAATAGCTGAATACTTCAGCTGTTTCAGATGAATGCTGCTTTAATTCTCAGACCATTTCAGTTAAATATGTTTTCCTCTTGAAATATAGTGACAAATATGTTAGAAGGCAGACCTTAGTTTTGCCTGATCTGATGAAAATATGTTTGTTTGTTTGTTTTTTTCCTTTTAAATATATTTGTTACTCTAATTCTTCAAATGTTTTGTGAAATAGTAATAAACCATATATCTTTTAACAGATTTTGCTAGTGTGTATATAGGCTTTGCATGTATATTTGTGTAATTAGCTGTTGGCAGTGGGCAGTAAAATGGTTATTATTTACTTTCCTTTCCATATGAGAATGAATTTAAAAATAAAACCTAACTTATTGCAGAAGAAATGCTCTCATCCACTAGCAGAAGAGTGTCATCTGTACCAATTATTTCCTGTTTCTCTAGAGAGCCTTTGGAGTGGTGGTGCTGGCACCAGTGCTCATCAGGTGCTAGTGTGATGGCCAGCATCAACACCTGGGAAGTGCAGAAATGCTGGCAGGAGGAAAAGCGTAGTCCAGAAAACACAGAAGCAGCATTTATTCTCTTCAAAACAGTCTATATGTGAACTTAGTGTGTGGGGGTTTTGTTATTTCTTTTTTCATATTACACGTGAGAAGTGTTAAAACATACTTGACCTTAAGGAGAAAGGAGATGAGAATCCTTTTAGTTGACCTCAATCTAAAAAGTATCTTGAAAATGGACTTTAAAAACTGAAAGAAGAATCTACTGGTGTATCTGCATCCAGCCACTAATATTAAAATCACTCATTTAGTGGCACTTGTGAAACATTATTATTGAGTTAACCTATATTGTATAAGTCTTGGGCTTCAAAAGGTTTTACGTCTTTTTCTGAAGCTATGTCACTCTGTGTGTTTTTTGTTTGTTTGTTTGTTTTTGTTTTGTTTTGTTTTCAAAAATAGTGCCCCTAATTTTAATATCTTAAGTAGATATTCATATAAGAAATCTTAAGTTTCTCAGACAGCTGAAATCATTAAATCATGGAAATGTAAAGCTGGAATTAAACTGAAGAGATTATCTGATTCAGCACCTATACTAAGCAGGATCAAGTATGTCTGTATGTGACAGATATTTGTGTATATGCTATTCTTAAATCAAGAATGCTTTTCCTGAGATCAGACATAAAACTTATTTGCTTCAAATGAAGATGGTCTCTTCTTATCCACCATGGCCACAAGAAAAATTGTTCTCATGCTTTCTATGCCAGCTTCTACCTACTCTAGTCAAATTCATCTTCTCTTGGTTCTTTCTGCTGCCACTTCCTCTTGGCTGCACCTCATGGGCTCCTCTCAACATTTCCTCATTAATTTTATATATTTTGTTATTTTTGCATCTTGTTTTCATTTGGGCTTTCCAATTTGTCTAGATAAAATTGCTCCAAAATACTGACAATTCTCTAGATGAGGTCTGCTAGTACTAAGTAGAAGAAAGTAAATACTTTCAGTGTCACATATAAAATATTCATGTTAACACATGCAAAGCGATAGCACTCTTCCTGCAGAAGTGTCATGTATGGTTAGTGATGTATATCACTACATGTATATAGGGATCAATCCTATAGCCCCAAACCCTTTCTAACATACTACAAATGTCATTTTTTGTGTTATATTTGACTCCTCTTTTTAACTTCTGTCACAGTCTCTTCTGCATCACATAGCAAATATTGAAAAAAAAATGGGTCTGGGACAAACTTCTGTAGAATTGCTTATTGTTCCACAGGTTGTTAAAGAAAAATCAAGAGCTTTTCATCTGTTTTTTTTTGTACTGTCTGTGTCTCAACTTACATGTCCTATATTGAGATTAGATCTTTTTGAGACATCCTGTGCTTTCTGTCTGTTCCCCAGCTGCTGGGTCTCAGGATCTATTAGGATTAGATCCTCCCAAAGGGTCTGTATCACATCTCTGAACCTTGTGTCAGGAGACTTACTTCACCTGGATACCTGTGTCTGTTATTCCTCATGTCTTCTCAGATATTATTGTACATACTTCATTTTGTCTCTGACCCTATTTCAAAAAACAGATCTCTCATATTACCAGAATTTTTACTTATCACAGCACGAAAATATACATAAAAATGTAAAAAATTCCTGTACACTATGTGACCTCTTTCTTATTTTTTTGGAGGGATTTTGCAAATGAGTATGTTTTCTGGTGTCCCCAAAAGTGGGTAGAAAATGTTCTATGTTTCTTTTATTCCTTTTGTTAAGATCCACCAGTAAAGATTGGCCAAATACATTATTTCATTATTTTTTTCAGTCATGTTAATCCAAAAATGAAAAGGAGTTGGTTTAGCAAATAGAAATATACTTTTTTATTTTGATCTACTCAACTGTAAAGTGAAACCAGTGTGTCCACAACATCACAGTAACCTAACTGAAATATTGCTAGACTTCAATGTCAATATGTACACAGATATCATATAAAAATAAAAGATTGGAATTGCCAATATTATATAAAAATCTAATTGTCAGATTTTAATTTTTATTTACCATTATAAAGGATCAAGTTCTTTCAGAAGAAATCCTTTCAAACTACTTATAAGTCCTGTGTAAAGACAGTCAGCAAAGTTGATAGGGATAATTTTAGAAATGAAGCTGAATGGCTCAGTTTTTTTCATATGAAAGAGATGTGTAACTTCAATAAAATGAGAACATTTATATTTGGCTTGTGGGAAGAATCATTTGATTTGGTTGAGACAGTTGTTGCTGATCTTACAGTTTCATTTTTTAATATAAATTGAAACATTTCCAGTAATGACATTTATGTTGATATTAAACCTTTCACTGAAGATAGTAATCATATAGATATAAATACATTGCACAAGCATAGTAACACTTGGAAGTAGTATATTTTGTGTTAATCAAAAATGTATAGAGAGAAATAAGCTGAAAATTTATAATGAGTATCATTTTACAATATTATTTTAAATAATGGGGATTGTTTGAACCATTTTTTATCAGTATAGTTCTACAATGTATGTATTCATTTCAGTTCCCTTTGAAGATGATTGCCACAGAAAATTAATCTTTATTATTGCATTGAGCTTATGAAGCAAAATAAAGCTTAAAAAACAAAGCTAAAAAAAAAAGAGGGGGGGCGGAACAAGTACTTTACTTACTGCTAATTCTTTTTTATTATTATTATTAATTAATTAATTATTTTTTACTGACAACTATTGGTTAACTTCTGATTAAATTACTTCCCTCTTGCAATTACTTCCCCACTTGGCAATGTCTATAAATTATGTCTGGGATTAAATGAATGAACTATAGATTGGATAGATACTGCTGAGGCTTAGAAGCTGGATTTGTATTCTTTTAAACATTGAAATTAACTCCTATTATTTAACCTGAGAAATGTTTGCATACACTAAGATTTTTCATCCACTTAAAGAAATTTTTACCTTTCCAAATAACTTTCTTTTGTCCTCCAAAGATTAAATTCTGTGTTAATTAAGAAAAAATGAAACAAAACAAAAACAATCAAAAAAACAAAAACAAAAACAAAAACAGAGCATAACAACAGCAACAACAAAAGGAAAAAAATCTGAAGGATATTGCATGTTTGTTCCTTATTATGTTTTAAATAATAACTTAAAATTTGGGGGGTGAGGGTATACATATATTTTCTGGCAAAAAGTAAATCTTTACAGATGTTTAAAGCTGTATGACAGACACAAACCAGCACATTTTTATTGCTGTGAATTAACAAATTCTGAGGCCCTCTGGGCCAGGGAAGGTTTTATGAGAAAAAATAAATAAATAAATAAATAAATAAATAAATAAATAACAAGGGAGATCCTGATTTGAACACTTTAAGTTGCAGTTATAAGGTATGATTTATGACTGATGAAAATGGACTAACATTGCTGAACTTAGAAGGTTCCAGCAATGATTTTGTCTTTGGGTCTTTGGAGATACTGGACTGCACAGTCAGACAGCTGCTGTAGGCTGCTAGAATGTGTGTTGTTCTGACAGTTAAACAGCCTCACAATCTGTTTTCAACCTTTTTTCACCCGTAAGTCATCCTCATCCCGTGTCATTTATTTTGATTTGTGTTATTTCTGGTAGATGGCAAAATCCTTGCAAAATATTCATTCATATCCAAATTGTATATGAATGAGGAAGAGTAAGTTCACATGATGCTTCCTTAAAAAAACAAGCAAGCAAGTAAGCAAACAAACAAAAAACACTAATTCATGGATTTATAGACCCTTTTTTATGGCTCTTGTGCCAAAGTGAATGATCCATTTTGCAAAGAAAATATATAATATTTTTGTAAGCAAAAATAACTATGTGTGTTATGTATGGATGCCTCTGCCACACATTGTTCATGTAAGAATATGCCACAGAGATTATGGTTTTAACAAAGATTTTTCAGTTGCAAAATATTCTTTCTTGTGCTTTACCACTGGTTTAGGTTTCAAATGAAAGTTTAAAAAAAAAAAAAAAAAAAAGAAAAAAAAAGTCTCATTGCTATAGAAGGAACATTTTGTGATGAATCTTTTATCATATTAGCCTCTGGCAGGTAATACAGCAGCCTAGAGGAAATTCTAAAAGCATTCCAAAGTGCATCATTATCTGCAGATGGTTTGCAGTATCTCAATTTCCCTTTTAAGCCTGATTCAGAAATGTGCAATGTTCAGTCATTATGCACAAGAATATATATAAGTTTACCTCTAAAGCAAATAAGGTTATGTAGAATGAGTTAAGCAAAAACTTCAAATGGACAAGTAGGAACTTTGTTGAAGTGTTTAAAATAGGGAAAACAAGAATAAAATGAGTGATTTTTTCATAATACAAACAAATTTGATTAGTCTGAAACAAAGTTCCATACAGCGAGTTGTGAAATTAATAAAAAAATAAATTCACTAGGTTTGCAATTTTAATACTGTTACTTCTACATTGAAAATTGCAAGCTGATGAATGGAACATTGCTGCCTGTGGGGATGAGGATGTTTTGTGAACAAGTATTGGAATTATCCAAAGCGTAAATCTTCAGCTAATGGAAAATCCTGCCATGTGCTAGAGGTGCAACACAGCAAGATGTGGAAATGCCTGCAACAAAACAAGGCAGGCAACATGGTGATGTAGGACAGAGAAAAACTTATCTATTCGGTTCCTTCCTTGTGCTGGGCCTCTGCTGGTAAGGCTTATCTCAAGTCTACCAGCTCACCAGTTATTACCTGGAAA
This sequence comes from Aythya ferina, assembly GCF_964211825.1. Taxonomy (NCBI): domain Eukaryota; kingdom Metazoa; phylum Chordata; class Aves; order Anseriformes; family Anatidae; genus Aythya; species Aythya ferina. The sequence goes on from NC_140296.1 coordinate 53,246,215, forward strand.
AGATGATATCCACTGTAGTCAGTATCAATTTAAGGACTATTCAGGCAAGCTGGATAGGCACAAAATTCATGAAGGGCAGCTGGCTGATGTTATTATCAGGCCACTGTACTTTTGAAAGGTTATAACAGTTTGATCCAATGATGAAGAAAAGGCAAATGTTGCATCCATTTTCAAAAATAAAGCAGGAAGGAGTATCCAGGGACCTATATGCCAATTGATTTCACCTCATTCACTGGAAAAAAAAAATATGGAGCAAATCATCATGGAAACCATTTGCAGATGCATAAAATAAAAGGTGATTGGGAGGAGCTGACAGATTTGCCAAGGGAAAATCATTGGGCCAGCTTGATTGCTTTGCATGATGAAATGGCTATCTCTGCGTACAGAGAACAAGAGAACAGAGAACAAGAAGAGAACAACGTCAAAGCTGTCTACAGTGTCCTGTTAACCAAAGCAGGGCAGTGTGGACTGGAGGGGTAGGTAGGGTGGAGGGAAAAATCATGATTGAAGGGGAAATGCCAGGATCATTATGCTGCAAAGGTTATGATTAGTAGTATCAAGTCCTACTGTCAGATCTCTGAAGGGTGTTTCTTGGGGCTGAGACTGAGACTGAGAATGTTTAACATCCTTATTCACAGCTGGATGATGGGATGACATCTGTGGCTGACACTGGAGTGGATTAAAGGCAGATGAGAGCCTGCAGGGCAGGGCTGCCATTCAGAAGGGTCACAGCAGGCTACAGGAATAGGTCCATAGCAATATCATGCAGCTAAAAACAAAATCTTGGACTGGAGTAACCCCATACAGTAGCACACAAAGGACAAACCCCTGCATTGCAGCTCTGCAGAAGAACCTGATTTGGGGGCTGATAAAAACCTGATCCATGGTACACCTTTGCAATGTTGTAGGCTAGCTGCCTACTGAGCTGCAGCAGTTAAGTGCATAGCCTGCTGGTGAAAGGGACTTCTCATTACTTCTGCTGGTGAAACTACATCTGGAAAACCATGTTCGGTTTTGTGCCCCATAATAACAAATACTTGCAAACCAGATCGTGTTCAGTGGATGGTCATTAAGATTGTAACGTGTTTGGAGAATTACGTAAAGGAGAAGCAGAAATAAATGTCTTGTTTATCCTATAGAAAAGAAATCTGAAAGCAATCTAACTGCAGTTTCCCACTACCTGTAGGACATTCTAAAGAAAATGAAGTTAGATTCTTCTCAAAAGTAGATAATGGAAGGACAATAGGTAACTGTCACAAATTTCAACAAAAAATATTTCAACAGAGTTTAAGGAGAGAAAAGACTTCTGTGGGATGTGGTGGAATACCCTTCAACCTTTCCTTGGGCTTTTTCAGAAAACGATGGATCTGAAACACTGAGCAGTCTGATCCAGCTTTGAAATTATCCTGGCCTTGTGCAGAAGACTTCAGTTATCACTTCCAAAGGTCCTTCCTGGTGTCAGTAGCTCTGTGGTTCAATGAAGGCAGATTCATAGCAGCAGGAAGCCCCTAGAAACACACAGTGGAAAGTACAAACAGGGTTTACTCTCACCTTCTTTAACCTGCTTAGTGAGGACATAAGATGATTTCACAGAATCACAGAATCACAGAATTTTCTAGGTTGGAAGAGACCTCAAGGTCATCAAGTCCAACCTCCAACCTAACGCTAACAGCCCTCCACTAAACCATATCCCTAAGCTCTACATCTAAACGTCTTTTGAAGACTTCCAAGGATGGTGACTCCACCACTTCCCTGGGCAGCCTGTTCCAGTGCCTCACAACCCTTTCAGTGAAGAAGTTCTTCCTAACATCTAGCCTAAAACTCCCCTGGCTCAACTTAAACCCACTCCCCCTCGTCCTGTCACCAGGCACGTGGGAGAACAGGTCAACCCCCACCTCGCTACAGCCTCCCTTGAGGTACCTAAAAAGAGCGATAAGGTCGCCCCTGAGCCTCCTCTTCTCCAGGCTGAACAAGCCCAGCTCCCTCAGCCGCTCCTCGTAGGACTTGTTCTCCAGGCCCCTCACCAGCTTCGTCGCCCTTCTCTGCACCCGCTCAAGCACCTCGATGTCCTTCTTGTAGCGAGGGGCCCAAAACTGAACACAGTACTCGAGGTGCGGCCTCACCAGAGCTGAGTACAGGGGGACGATCACCTCCCTAGCCCTGCTGGTTACGCTGTTCCTAATACAAGCCAGGATGCCGTTGGCCTTCTTGGCCACCTGAGCACACTGCTGGCTCATATTCAGCCGACTGTCCACCATCACTCCCAGGTCCTTCTCTGCCTGGCAGCTTTCCAACCATTCCTCTCCCAGCCTGTAGCTCTGCTTGGGGTTATTGCGCCCCAGGTGCAGGACCCGGCACTTGGCCTTGTTAAACTTCATGCAGTTGACCTCAGCCCATCGGTCCAGCCTATCCAGATCCTCCTGCAGAGCTTTCCTACCCTCAAGCAGATCGACACACGCACCTAACTTGGTGTCATCTGCGAACTTACTGAGGGTGCACTCGATGCCCTCGTCCAGATCATCGATGAAGATATTAAAGAGGACCGGCCCCAGCACCGAGCCCTGGGGGACGCCACTAGTGACTGGCCTCCAACTGGACTTGGCTCCATTCACCACGACTCTTTGGGCCCGGCTATCCAGCCAGTTTCTAACCCAACGAAGCGTGCGCCAGTCCAAGCCAAGAGCAGCCAGTTTCTTGAGGAGAATGCTGTGGGAGACGGTGTCAAAAGCCTTGCTGAAGTCAAGGTAGACCACATCCACAGCCTTTCCCTCATCCACCCAGCGCGTCACTCTGTCATAGAAGGAGATCAGGTTCGTCAGGCATGACCTGCCTTTCATAAAGCCATGCTGACTGGGCCTGATCGCCTGCTTCCCCTTCAAGTGCTGCATGATGACTCTCAGGAGGATCTGCTCCATGAGCTTTCCTGGCACTGAGGTCAAACTGACAGGCCTGTAGTTTCCTGGGTCTGCCCTCCGGCCCTTCTTGTAGATGGGCGTCACGTTTGCTAGCCGCCAGTCGATTGGGACCTCCCCCGATAGCCAGGACTGTTGATAAATGATGGACAGTGGCTTGGCCAGCTCCTCTGCCAGTTCCCTCAGTACCCTTGGGTGGATCCCATCTGGCCCCATCGACTTGTGCACATCTAAGTGCCGTAGCAGGTCACCAACCAGTTCTTCATGGATAATGAGGGCCACATCCTGCTCCCCATCCCCTTCCACCAGCTCAGGGTACTGGGTATCCAGAGAACATCCGGTATTGCCGCTAAAGACTGAGGCAAAGAAGGCATTGAGCACCTCCGCCTTTTCCTCATCTCTTGTAACTAAGTTTCCCCCCGCATCCAGTAAAGGATGGAGATTCTCCTTAGTCCTCCTTTTTGTGTTGATGTATTTATAGAAACGTTTTTTGTTATCTTTAACGGCAGTAGCCAGATTGAGCTCCAGATGAGCTTTGGCCTTCCTAATTTTGTCCCTGCACAGCCTCGCTACTTCTTTAAAGTCCTCCTTAGTGGCCTGCCCACTTTTCCAAAGCTTATAAACCCTCTTTTTCCTCCTAAGATCAAGCCACAATTCTCTGTTGAGCCAGGCCGGTCTTCTTCCCCGCCAGCTCGTCTTTGGGCACGTGGGAACAGACCGTTCCTGCGCCATTAAGACTTCCCTCTTGAAGAGCGCCCAGCCTTCCTGGACCCCTCTGCCCTTCAGAACCGCCTCCCAAGGGACTCCACCAACCAGTGTCCTGAGCAGCTCAAAGTCAGCCCTCCGAAAGTCCAATACAGCGGTTTTACTGGTCCCCTTCCTGGCCTCGCCAAGAATAGTGAACTCCACCATTGCGTGGTCACTCTGCCCTAGACAGCTCCCGACGATCACGTCCTCCACCAGTCCTTCTCTGTTTGTGAAGAGAAGGTCTAGCGGGGCACCTCCCCTGGTAGGCTCACTAACCAGCTGCGTCAGGAAGCTATCTTCCACGCTCTCCAGAAAACAACTAGACTGCTTTCTCAGGGCTGTGTTGTGCTTCCAGGATATGTCAGGGAAGTTGAAGTCCCCCACGAGTACAAGAGCTGACGATTTTGCAACCTCTGTCAGCTGCCTGTAGAATTCCTCATCCGTCTCCTCATCCTGGTTCGGCGGTCTATAGCAGACCCCGACCAGGACACTAGCCTTGTTGTCCCTGCCGATCCTAACCCAAAGGGACTCGACCTTGTCATTCCCAACCTCGAGTTCTACAACCTCGAAAGACTCTCTAATATAGAGAGCCACACCACCACCCCTTCTATGCTGCCTGTCCCTTCTATAGAGCTTATAGCCAGGCATTGCAGCACTTTATTATTTATTATATCTTATTTATTTATTTACTTATTTATTATATCAAGGAAAAGAAAGTGCAGATTGTAGTAAAACAAATACATTATAAGAAAGAAAACTAGTAGGACTGTTGACTAAGATCTCATTGCAAATAAATCTAAGGGAATCTAAATCTAAGGGAAAAACATTTACAAGCACTGGCATTTCCTCCTAGAAAATATGTTTAAGGGAGAAGCACAAACCATCCTGATTCTTGTGAAGCCTAGGAATTAGCTCCCTTAACTAAGTCTTGACATCTTCAGTGGACTAAGGGCAGGAAAAAATCCCTCAGAAAGTGAAAACTAGAGCAAGGTACTAAACTGGTGTGCATAAAGTAGCACCAAATTGAAGGCTGAGAAAACTGGAAAAGCCAAGAGACATAACTATGCATTGTTTAAATTTAAAAAAAAAAAAAAAGGAAACTGAAAGTCATTTCATAAACATGTTAATAAGAGCAAGAAAATTGTTGATATGTTACCAAATAGGGAAGGAAAGAAACTGAAAAATTATACTAAACATGCAAAAATGTTTAATATCTTTTTACTTAATTAGGCCTATTATCTTCAGATAATTACTATGCCTAAGAAAGGGATAAGATGTTAGACTGGAATTATATAAGAGCTTTTGAAAGAGCACATGGATAAATTAGATATTTTTAAATGAGTTTGGCTTAATGAAGTTTATTTTATAGTATTTAAGTCTCAAGGTCCATTAGCAGTTCTCTGTTGTTTTAGAGGAAGAGGAAGTTTTAGAACTCAAAAAAAGCTGACTCAGTGCATGACTTTATAAAGGAGAGGAAGGAACGACTGGGAAATTATGGACCATCAGCATAATTTAAATTTTGTAGAAAAAAATACTGGAACAAATAACCAAATCAAATGAACTGTAAGCACCTGCAAAATAGCAGGGAGATGAGTAATAGCCAGAATGATTTTTTTCAAGGAGAAATTGTGTAATATCAGTCTAATATAGTTTTGTGACTGGATAACAGTTCTTGAGAAGAACATGAATGAAGACATGTAATGTGTCTTGAAAAATAAAACTTCCGACATTAACTCACATAACATTTTCATATGAAAGCTTAAATAAATAATAATAATAAAAATAACTCGCTATTATGTGAATGTGTAATTAGTTGGAAAACTACACAGAGTGTATTGTTCCTTGTCAAGCTGCTGTGTGTTCTGTAGGAATGTGTCCTTGAACTTGTAGTATTGGATATTTTTGGTAATGACATGAGCAATGCTATAATGGTTTATCTAATTAAATTTTCACCAAAAGTGGGTGGGAGAGGAAGATGAGAAGAATCAACAAGCAAGACGAGAACCCAGAAATTAATAAGTTAAAAAATAATAAAACTCAATTCTGTGATGATACTAGCAAGTTCTAATTTTAGGTGAAAAAAAAATATATACAAATATAAAGAGAAAAACAATTTGAATTGAGACATAGATAAGCCTGTTTTTGTCCTCTACTGTTATTTATGTTATTTCCATGATTGTAATAATTTTGGTCACATTTTCAGAAGAGAGATGCTGGGAAGGGAGGGTGGGGGTATTGCCCTCAGTATTAGGGAACAGATTGATTTTGAAGAGCTTCCTCTGAGGAACAGCCACGGATGGGTTGATAGCTTGTGGACAAATGTTGACCACACCAATAAAAGACACTTTGTGGTTGAGATTTACTACAGGCCTCCTGATCAAGGGGAGACTGTTGACAAGGTCTTCTTCCTTCAACTACAAGAAGCATCACGCACACATTATATCATCCTGATGGGGGACTTCAACCACCTAAATGTCTCCTGAAAAAGCTACAAATCAGGCTGTGAGCAATCCAGGAGATTCCCAGAGTGCATTGAGGATAAATTTCTGGCCAAGGAATTTAGACAAACCAACCAGAGGTGAAACGTTACTTCACCTGGTGCTCACTAATGCAGATGAACTCATTAAAAAGGTTATGACTGGAGGCAATCTGGGCTGCAGTGACCATGCTCTGGTTGAGTTCCTCATCTTGAGGAATATGGGCCTGGTGAAGAGCAAAGTCAGGACCCTGAACTTCCAAAGAGTGAATTTCTACCTATGTAAAGACCTAGTCATCACTTTCTGTGATGCATCAGCAGCCCACTGTGCACCATTTGAGGAGCTTCATTGTCTAGTTATCATAACTTCATCCAGGGGATGAGATCCCCTGGAATGCTGTCCTTAGGGACAAAGATGCTGAACAGACATGGCAATGATGTTTTGCTTAGAGCACAAGAGCTTTACATCTAAGTATAAAAGCAGGCAGACAACTGAGATGTCTGAGTGAGGACCTGTTGGTCAAACTGAGGCACAAGAAGGAAATGAACAGGCAGTGGAAACAGGGACACATTGCCTGGGAAGAGTACAGGAATGCAGTTTGGATGTACAGGAATGGGATAAGGAAAACCAAGGCACGGATGGAGCAGAGCTTGACAAGAGATACAAAAAATAAAAGAAAGGGATTCTATAGGTATATTGCTCAGAAAAGAAAGGCCAAGGAGAGTGTACCCCCTCTGATGGATGAGAAGAGTGAACTGGTAACAACAGACATGGAGAAGGATGAACTACTCAATAACTTCTTTACCTCAGTCTTCGCTGCCAGTCAGGCTTCCCACATCACTTATTTCCCTGCATCCTTAGGACTGGGGGATCAAAGTCTCTCCCACTGTAAGCAAAGGGCAAGTTTGAAACCACCTAATACAACTGAACAGAAATAAGTCTATGGGGCCTGATGATATTCATCCCAGGGACCTGAGGGAACTGACTGATGCAGTTGCCAAGACTCTCTCTACCATATTTGAAAAGTCATGGAAGTCAGAAGTCTCTGGTGACGGGAAAAAGAGAAACAACAGTCCCATTTTTAAAAAAGGTAGAAAGGAATACTTGGAGAACTACAGACCAATGAGCCTCACCTCTGTGCCAGGAAATATCTTGAAACAGATCCTCCTGGAAGCAATGTCAAGGCACATGCAAGACAAAGGGGTCATCCAAGACAGCCAGCTTGGCTTCACCAAGGGAAAATTGTGCCTGACCAATCTGGTGGCCTTCTATGATGAGTGACGTCCTCAGCTGACAAGGGAAGACCAACCAATGTCATCTACTGGGACTTCTGCAAGGCCTTTGAAGAGACATACCAAATTGGAGAGAGGTGGATTTGAAGGGTGGACCACTCAGTGGATAAGAAATTGGTTTGAAGGCTGTACCCAGACAGTTCTGTCAATGGCTGTAAGTTCAGGTGGAGGCTGGTGAAAAGTGTCCCTCAAGGGACACCATCTTGGGACTGATACTGTTTAATATCTTTATCAGTGACATAGTGAGTTCAAGTGCACCCTCAGAAAGTTTGCAGATCATAGAATCACTAAGGTTGTAAAAGACCTTCAAGATCATCTGGTCCAACCATCACCCTACTACCAATATCACCCACTAAACCATGTCCCTAAGAACCAGGTCCAACCTTTCGTTGAACACCCCCAGGGATGGTGACTTGACTACTGCCCTGGGCAACCCATTCTAATGTCTGACTACTCTTTTGGAGAAAAAATGTCTCCTAATTTCCAACCTAAACCTTCTCTGGTGCAACTTGAGGACATTCTCTCTAGTCATATCACTAGTTATCTGTGAGAAGAGGCTGACCCCCAGCACTCCACAACTTCCTATAGTAGGTACCTATAGAGAGCAATAAGGTCTCCCCTGAGCCTTCTCTTCTCCAGACTAAATAACCCCATTTCCCTCAGCCACTCCTCATAGGACTTGTGTTCCAGGCACTTCACCAGCTTTGTAGCCTTTCCCTGGACATGCAATGAGGGGACCAAAACTGAACCCAGTACTCAAGGTGTGGCCTCACTAGAGCTGAGTACAGGGGGACAATCACCTCCCTGGTCCTGCTAGCTATACTATTCCTGATACAAGCCAAGATGCTGTTGGTCTTCTTGGCCACCTGAGCACACTGCTGGCTTGTGTTAAGGCAAGCATTGATCATCACCCTCAGATCCTTTTCCTCTGCCCAGCATTTGAGCCACTCTTCCCCAAGCCTGTAGCGCTGTGTGGGGTTGTTGATGACAATAAGCTGCGTGGTACAGTTAATAGAAGGAATGGATGCCATCCAAAGGGACTTGGAAAAGTGAGAAATGTTGGACTGTGTAAGTGTAATGAGGTTCAAAAAGTTGAAGTGCAAGGTGCTACACTTGGGTTGGGGCAACCCCATGTATGAGTACAGAGTGGATGAAGAACTCATTGAGAGTAGCTCTGAGGACAAGAACTTGGGGATACTGGTGGATGAAAAGCTTGACATGAACCAGCAGTGAGTGCTTTCAGCTCAGAAGACCAACTGCATCCTGGGCTGCATCAAAAGAGGAGTGGCCAGCAGGTCTAGGGAGGTGATTATCCCCTTCTGCTCTGTCCTTCTGAGACCCCACTTGGAGTACTGCATGCAGGTCTGGGGGCCCTAGCAGAAGAATGTTGTGGACCTGTTAGAGTGGGTCCAAAGGAGGGCCACGAAACTGATCAGAGGGGTAGAGCACCTCTCCTATGAAAAAAGGCTGAGAGAGATGAGGATGTTCAACCTGAAGAAGAGAAGTCTCAGAGGTGATTTCATTGCAGCTTTTCACTACTTAAGAGAGCCTATAAAAAGATGGAGAGCAACTTTTTGCTTGGTCGGATAACGATAGTACAAGGAGGAATGGTTTTAAACTAAAAGAGGAGAGATTTAGATTAGAGGTTAGGAGGAAATTCTTCATTCAGAGAAGACACTACAAGGCACTGGAACAGGTTCCCCAGAGAGGTTGTGGATGCCCCATCCCTACAGGTGTTCAAGACCAGGTTAGATCTTGGGTAACCTGGTCTAAATGGAGGTGTCTCTGCCCATGGCTGGGGTGTTGGAACTGGTTGTGATCTTTAAGATCCCTTCCAACCCAAACCATTCTATGATTCTATGGTTCTATGAAGAGAGGTCGTCATTAAGGTAGTTAGATTTAAATAAGTATGTTCTGTATTGTATTATATTATATGGGGATGGAATTTAGGTCTGAGGATGGCTCTGCATCCTTATTGTGCAAACTGAAAACTGGATGTAGTATCCTTTGGTGTTAGCTCTGGGACATTTTTGAAGTTGCTGAATCAAGTAATCCATTAAAATTAGTGAGAACCTATGCATAAAATAAATAAATAAATAAATAAATTTGTCTTGAAACTAAACTGTATAGCTTCAAAATAAATTTTTAACCTTCACAACTGTGTGCTTTGTTCAGGACCAACTTCTTTCATACCGAGCACTTCTCAGTGGGCAGTAGGTTCAAATAATCTCAAGTCAAATGGAACAATGATGATAGTCACTGGAAGTGGTTATATGTTGATTACAGGTTGTTTTTCTATCTACCTCCTTGTTTTTATTCTCTCATTCTCATAACATTCTGAAACTACCATCTTTTGGACTGCCCAAATTTATTTCTGATTGAAAATATGTTTTCAATTTCTGTTTTGGAAAAATCTTCAGTGAAGTTTGAAGTCTGCCTGTGAAATTATACCTTTTAACCTTTGAGGTTAGCATTCATCTTCTTCTGTCATTTACAAGCTCTAATGAATTGAGAAGTGTACATTTTTGTCTGAATTCCATCCATTTCTATAAGAATACGTGAAGGTAGGTCTGCACTATGCAGCAGAATACTGAACAAAGATTGCTAACATAAGGTTGACTCATACCTACTGTGTGTCACAGTGCAGTACTCTACAAAGTACATCTACAAAGTTGTGTCCCAAACGGCATATTAATTGAAATAGTTAAAATAACTACCTTTCTATTACAGGTATTCAAAGAGAAATGTGTTTACCAGAACTGGCATTGAAAAGGAAAAGGAAACAGATTCCTCCCCCAAATTCATATCTGGCAAGTGATTAAGGGGATTGCTGGACGGTGCTAGAGAGGCAAAAACTGTTACAAATCGTGTTAATCAGAAGCTAGAAAGGTTATGTATTCTCTCTCTCCATTCTGTCTCTCCATTGTCTGAAAAGAGGTCTACAATTCTGTTGTTGTGAGCAAGCGTATGTATAGTTTTTTTTTTGTTTGTTTGTTTGTTTTCTGAAGTAACAGAATTGTGCTTTTGTAAATGAAGATGTCAGAAAGCAAACAAAGCCCATCAAGTATTATTGTCATTTTATTTTTAAAATCTCTTAGTTTTAATCTTCTTTTGTGACTGACATTTGAGAAGAAACTTGAGAAAAATAATAAGAAGCTTAAAAATATGCTCAAGTATTTCTTGTCAAAGTCCACAGGCAGAGCAAACTGAACAGTCCATTTTGTCGAAGAATGAAAATACATAAATCTAGTGCAGGGTGACTAACTCAAGTTTAGATGTCTTAGACATACGTCAGGGCAGATGCAGTATCAAAAAAGAATCTTCTGATATTTCACTCACTAGAGAATAAAATATTACTTAGGGAAGCATAGAGCATTATTTATAGTTTTTCAGGCTCCCTACTTAACTCATTTTGCTAAACTCCTCTACTGTTACATAGAGCAGTAAATATTTCTGGGTAGACTTTATGAAGAAATGAAGTGGTAAATTACATTATGTTTTGTATTATCTCTGTCTACCACTAAAAAATGCAACATCAAACTGAGCTAATATGTACAACAGCTTTTACTATTAATAAATAAATAAATAAATAAATAAATCCAATAAACTAATTCTGTAAATAGCAAATGTTCTTCCTTGTACAATTTCAAGTTACAGGGTAGAGGACGAAGTTTCTTTCTTTTTCTTTATTTCTTTCCCTTCCCTTCCCTTCCCTTCCCTTCCCTTCCCTTCCCTTCCCTTCCCTTCCCTTCCCTTCCCTTCCCTTCCCTTCCCTTCCCTTCCCTTCCCTTCCCTTCCCTTCCCTTCCCTTCCCTTCCCTTCCCTTCCCTTCCCTTCCCTTCCCTTCCCTTCCCTTCCCTTCCCTTCCCTTCCCTTCCCTTCCCTTCCCTTCCCTTCCCTTCCCTTCCCTTCCCTTCCCTTCCCTTCCCTTCCCTTCCCTTCCCTTCCCTTCCCTTCCCTTCCCTTCCCTTCCCTTCCCTTCCCTTCCCTTCCCTTCCCTTCTGTGGCTGAGAATCATGGGTTATAGCCCCTTTTCACCTTTTCTGACACATGACTAAGGCTGCAGTACTGCAGTGGGAAGCCTTCCCTTCCCTTCCCTTCCCTTCCCTTCCCTTCCCTTCCCTTCCCTTCCCTTCCCTTCCCTTCCCTTCCCTTCCCTTCCCTTCCCTTCCCTTCCCTTCCCTTCCCTTCCCTTCCCTTCCCTTCCCTTCCCTTCCCTTCCCTTCCCTTCCCTTCCCTTCCCTTCCCTTCCCTTCCCTTCCCTTCCCTTCCCTTCCCTTCCCTTCCCTTCCCTTCCCTTCCCTTCCCTTCCCTTCCCTTCCCTTCCCTTCCCTTCCCTTCCCTTCCCTTCCCTTCCCTTCCCTTCCCTTCCCTTCCCTTCCCTTCCCTTCCCTTCCCTTCCCTTCCCTTCCCTTCCCTTCCCTTCCCTTCCCTTCCCTTCCTTCCCTTCCCTTCCCTTCCCTTCCCTTCCCTTCCCTTCCCTTCCCTTCCCTTCCCTTCCCTTCCCTTCCCTTCCCTTCCCTTCCCTTCCCTTCCCTTCCCTTCCCTTCCCTTCCCTTCCCTTCCCTTCCCACTGCAGTACTGCAGCCTTAGTCATGTGTCAGAAAAGGTGAAAAGGGGCTATAACCCATGATTCTCAGCCACTGCTAATAAGATATGTGGATTTAAAAGTCAAATCAGATGAACTGAGAGTAAGAATATAAAATACATTATTTTGTGAATATTAAATCATTATCTGTATATTTAGGTAAAATAAGTGGTCTTCTTTCACAAGAAGTTGCTCTACATCTGTTTGGTCCCATACACAAAACATGTATTTCATATATGTATGTATTACAGATACAATTTATCAATTGTCCTTTGGTCAGTTGGCTCCATGTCCTATCTAGGAAGAACTTATTTGTTGAGGGAAAAAAAAAATTATATCAAACTACTAAATAATTTTTGTAAACCCTGCAGAAGACAGTAACCATGAAACATTTACTTGGAGTTACTCTTTATCTGTCTCTGAGCAGGTCAGTCACTTCTGGAGTTAAACTACGGTGGTCATAATAATGGCAGTAAAGCTTGAGAAAGTTCAGTAATTACTTTTAAGAAATAAATAAATAAAAGTCAGTTGGATTAAATTCCTGACTGTGATACATTTTTTAAAATACCCTCTATTCATGCCTCTATTCATGGCATGGCGCAAATTAGAGCTGATCAATTCCAGTCATCACAGAGTTTGTTCTTCTTCATTAACATCCATTTGAAGATTAATACAATGTAAGCTAAAAGCTCTTTTGAAAACAGAGAGGGTTGAGTGAAACTAAAAATTGTAAGCACCCAGATATTCCCCTGCTGTGGATGCCACATTTTAGTGGCCCTCATGGCACTTTTTCTTCCATTAAATGAATCACTTTTCACAATTTGCTACATCTTTCACCTCTAAAAATGAAGATGCAGTGGTCTGTAACTCTCAGCCCACATAAAAGTATCTTGAAAGCTTTTTCTTGCCAAAATCCCCTTCAGCCTGTGGGAGAGGAAGAGTATGAGATGAACATGAATGATCTGTGGCATTGGTCTTCTAAGAATTTGAAGGAAACTTTAATTTTCAGCTGCAACTTTGCTTTGCATGTCATTTCTACAACTTCTTTAAGCATCTTAGAAACTTTAACTGCTTTAACTGTGAAGGCTTTCAAGTTGATCTGCTTCTTTTATTGTTTGCAAATAGTTCAAATATTCTAAGTAAAGAAGCCTATCAGAACAAAGAGATTGGCCAGTAATTATACAGATACTATTAAAAATGCTATACAGGAATTTAGAAATAAAAATATTTTGCAAAATTGTAATTGTGCTTGGGAATCTGCAGTTCCTGTGTTAAAATAAATAAATAAATAAATAAATAAATAGCCTTTACTGATGTGAAACAGTTTTACTATAAAACATCTGTGTGCACTGATGGCTGAAGAAATTCCCATTTTAGTGTAATGCCTTATATTGTTGAAAAACTCCAATAGAGGTGATGAAAAAACAGAACAATAAACGTTTTTTATTATAAAATATGATTAACTTTTCACATGATTAGGCCATATGAAAGAGATGGAAGAGGAAAAGGCAATTTAAAAATAATTAAAATTGATATTTGCAAAAGGTTTATTACCTTGATTTTTATTAAAGCTTTCTGCTAGCTGCTCTATTCCCTGCTGCTTCAGATCTTTCTTCTAGAAATCAATCATAGATTTTAACAGTAATTCACCTGTCATCAGGAATTTTAATCATCGGTGTGTTCCTTTATTAAAAACAGGGGTTGATCTGCTTGCTGCTATGCAGCATGTATTTCTGTAGATTCAAATTAAAACAATTGTGCAAGCATGTATTATACAATAGAAATAGCACCACAGGAAGAAAAGCTGATGTGTATAGCCAATTCTCTAATGTTAATAATGCTGAAGGTGTATTTTGAAAGAAGACACAGGTGATCAGTGATTGATACTTTGGGCTGTGGTATACACTAACTTGGCAGAATTTCGGTATCTTTAGGGATATTTGAAAGGTCTTTACCAAAGGAATCTGGGGTTTCTGCAGTAAGAAAATTGGACTTTTAGAGAAATTGCCATTTATCTTAGCTGTGTCCCAGGCAGAAATGGAGCAGAAGCTGTGTAGGGAGAGCTGCTCCCCTGGAGACAGTTTGAAGATGAAAATGAAAACACATGATCACAGAATCACAGAATCACAGAATTTCTAGGTTGGAAGAGACCTCAAGATCATCGAGTCCAACCTCTGACCTAACGCTAACAGTCCCCACTAAACCATATCCCTAAGCTCTACATCTAAACGTCTTTTAAAGACTTCCAGGGATGGTGACTCCACCACTTCCCTGGGCAGCCTGTTCCAATGTCTAACAGGTAACATGGTTAAAACATGGTTAAATTTACATAGATCCTGGGCAATATAAAGTTTACTAGTAGTTTAACTTTTGGGCATGGTAAGTGACCTAAAATAGCAAAAAAAAAAAAAAAAAAAAAAAAAAAAAAGTGGAAATAAGTTATTTTTGCAGCGAGGAAGAGAAAGGATACCCAGAATGAATGGCAAATCAAAATGCTTAATTAGAGACATGAACTCTTAATAGTAGGCAACACAGGCCAGATTCATCCTCAAATTTTCTTTAGGCGACTGCTTGAGTCACTGGAGCTGGAGGGTGTACTGGGTCTGGCTGGAATGTTAACTTTCGCTGCAGCAGCCCATACAGTGCTGTGCTCTGCACTTGTAGCTGTAACAGCAGTGTTATCACACCAGTGTTGTGTCTACTGCTGAGCAGTGCTGGCACAGCATCGGGCGTTTCTCTAACCCTCCTAGGGGGTGGGCAAAAAGTGAGGAGAGAAACATCACTAGGGCAGCTGACCTAAACCAACCAAAGGGATATTCCATCCCATAAGATGTCACACTCAGCAATAAAAGGTGGAAACAGGAAGAAGAGCCTTCCACATAGCCTTTATTTTATTTGTTTGTTTTCCTCCCTTTTTTTATTTTCCCTTTCCCCCTACCTTTTCCCCTTTCCCTTTTATTTCCCTTTAGTTAAATTGTTTAGTTCATAATAATCTTTTTTAATTATTATTATTATTGTTTCCCTTTAATTAAATTATCCTTATCTCAACCTGTGAGTTGTTCTTTGCTTTACTTCTCCCCCTCCTCATCTAAAGAGGGAAAGTGAGACAGTGGTTGTGGTGTTTAGCTGCCCAGCACAGTAAAACCACCTCAGAGGGGTAGATGGCTAAGAATGCAGTACTATTAAAGGAGAATGTTAGGACCTGAATTGCTCTGAGGAAGTGTGTGTATCATCTTTCTTTGGCCCTAAAAGTTTACAAGAATATACGATAAAGAAAAATCTTATTTACTGATCACAAGACTAAACTTATTTATACACAGTGATGACTTAACGAAAACTTTGTAAGCAGTCCTGAATGCTAAGTGTCATCTTGCTCCCTGGGGAATGAAGAACCCAACATATATATCCAGCAACATAAAGACTGAGATTGTCTATGAACCTTTTTAGTCTGGAGCCCTCTTTCACATTCTCCTTACAACAGTTTTACACAGGTCTGATTCTGTTAAAATCAAATGGAATTTTACTGAAGTGAAATGGCAGCATCACAGTTATAACGTCAGTTATAAAGTCAGATCTTCTAGGTGTGGAAGAGGGCAGAGCTGCAGCCACAGCATCAGCTAAGACACTTAACATCTGAGGTCTTTCAATAGACTGATTACGAAAGTGTTCCATAGGAACTTCATTTAGAGGTTTGCTTTTATCGGAGATCTCCTGCCTCTAGCAGAGAGGATTATCTTGACAGTATAATTTAACTGCCATATGAAATAGAATAGATCTTGTTCCTATGTCCTGCATTTACCAGGTTTTGGCTAGCAGAATATTTAAACTAGGGAGTTTAAAACATCCCTCCAACAGAGATTTATGTCAGAATAGCAACACTGATACAAATATATAAAAAGTACTACTGTGCAGTATGATGCCTGGAGTCTTCAGAATGCAAAATGAGTTCAAAGAGCTGAGATGGTGATTTTCTCTACTCCTCTGGCCATTAAATAGGTTTACATTTCCCTCTCTCTTGGTGGATTTTTTTTCTGTTGTTCTTTTTTATTCCTTATGCCTCATTAGGGGTGTCTTGCAATATTTGCTGAAGCCAGGTTCCCACTCACTGGACAGATGCCAAGAATTCAGAATTTCACTTAGCACAAAAAAAATTTATATAGTTTTCATTAGAAAGAACTAATGAAAGTTCTTCTTAGGAAGAAGTATTTATGAAACTGATAGGTAAACTCTAAAAGGTAGTGTTTAAAAAATCATATCCTTTTCAGAGACTGGCTTTAAAGTAAAAACAAAGGATTATGTAATCTATTTTATTATTTGCATGGAATATTGCTTCAGTTAAAATTAAAAGGAAATGCTATTAAACTAAGGAGTAGTCTAAGTAATTTTTATATGACTCCCTTTTATATGATCCCCTAATAAAAGCATAGCTGTTTGTGTAACTCAGTATAATACTAGATAGTAATAAAATGTCTTACTCATTACAATCAATACCTATGAATAGCAAAGACCTGTAGTGTGCCACAGTCTTTCTCAACAGGCAGTCTCACTTGGTGGTAAGGAAAATTGCTATCATCTTTTATGAAACCAGTTTAGCATCACCCTGAGCTTAATAGAGCAGTCTTTCGTTGCCTGTTAACAAGCTGAGCTATTGCCAACAAGTGTTTAAATGACAAATGTTGTCAACACTCTTCCCTTGTAAAGATTTTTCTTTTTGGTTTATTTAGTGTGTTAACATCAGTTTGAATTCTGTCAAAATATATATTTGTTATTTTAGTTGTCTAACCAATCAGTTTATTAGTTTAGGATACAGTTTCTAAATAACAAAGAACTGAATATCAGCCTACCTGTGGTAAGTTTTACACAGTATGCTTGCAGGTAATTTCATCATGATTTTGAGTGTGTTAAAATGTGGAGCATATATAGGTGTTACAGGATGTTACTGTGTATCCCACCCTTTTTCCCAGAAGTCAGTCATTACTTCTATACAATGTACAACACTTTGCTGTTACAGTGACAACTCACATGCATCAGATATAATGAAATAACAGTTGTCTCATAAAGGCAAGATGCGCTGACACTCTACAAGCATTTACAGTCTTGTGTGTGTTTGCAGCTGTATATGATTCATACTGATATTAGCATACATAAAATATAATGAAAGCATATTAGGTTTAGAAGTTTTGTGCAAGGTGAATGGTCATATGAAGAAATTTTAAAAAAAAAAAAAAAAAAAGAAAAAAATCACTCTATTGGTCTATATTCTGGGAAGGAAAAGATGAAACCTAAAACATACAATCTGTCCAAATTTGCTAACAGGATAAAAATAAAACATGAAGGCTTTGGGGGAACACACATCAATTTTATGATTTCAGCAGTTGGGAGTGTAATAAAAATTCATTAGTTGTGCTGCAATGACTTTCAAATTACACAAATGGTCAAGATTGTTTTGACCATCTGCCCCACATTTTTATAAAGCTTTCATCGGAGGTTAGAGACAGGAAAAGGGGACTTGCTGAAGAAGGAGATAGGCTGGTATGTGCAGCAGTTGAAAAATTCTTCCCTGATTCCTGTCATTGCAACCCTGATTCCATAATTTGCCACAGTGTAACTGCCTTTATCCCTAACAGCACAAAACTTCATGGTAGTGTCATACCTATCCAGCTGCTTACTTTGCTGAATGCTCCTGAGGTAGACCTGATGGATGACATGTGTTGTTGTTTTTTTTTGTTTTGTTTTGTTTGTTTGTTTGTTTTTAGTGTCACAGAACTACTGGTGACTGTTCTTGTAAGTCATATTGTTAATATTTTACTTTTCAGTAAGCCTGATGTAAGGAGGTTATAATTTTCCTTCTATGCAGTAAATGTGCTCATTTTATTCTCTGTGCTTGCCCAATAGCCTGTAGCTTCACTGGATTTCCTAGAGAAGTTAGAAGTGGAGTGGATATGAAATGGGGAAGGAAGACACAGTTGTTAGTCTGGACCCTCTAATTTCAATTGGTTTCTGTGAAATAAATATCAAATTAATTATATCTGTTGATTTGAGCTGGAACTAACAAAGATTAGGCTCTTTAGATAAAATAATTATTTAAATATAATGGTTTTTCTTTATGGTCTAAGGGATGAATGGAGTACTGTAGTGAGTAAAAAAGAGGAAGAACTACTTAAATATCATTCTTATGCCAGCTGTGTGTTCAAAACCATGCAATTTCTGCTACTTTTCTCAAGATATGCAGACCTAAAAGAAGACTTCAGAGCAAGAAGAAAGCTAAAACATAAAGAGATATAAAATCTCACAAAGAAGGGTATTGTCTTCCTCCCATATTTGAAAAATCACATGGAGTCAAAAGGAGGACAGAGAAGTGCCCTGTCCCCTGAGAAACAGTCCTCCTCTATATCCCAAAGGAGGAAGATTGTGCATCAAAATCAGGCTCATAGTACAGCAAGCCTCAATACAAGCACTGTAATAGTTGAGACAAAGAGAAAAAGAGAGGAGGAAGCAATCAAATGGGAAAGATAAGGAAACTCCCACTTCATTTCAAACATTTCCAAAGGGATAAGCTCCTGAAATAATGTATAGAGACAACTCTGAAATTTAATGTATTAGGAACACATACATCAAATATATCTTATTTTGTTTTTCATTAATCTGATCTCAATTTTCCCCTTTCCATGTCTGTGAAATGCCAGTAAAGCAATGTAGTGGTGACAGTAGCAGTGCAGGCAACACAATCACTTCCAAGGAGATTGGATATAGAAGGCTCTGGAAGAATGATGGCTACACAGTAATTCAGTTGTTAAAGAGTATCTAGGATGAGTACATGCCTGAAAATGGATGGGAGATTATGGCATGGATGAGTGTACAGCCTAGTAGATCGGGGACCAAGATCAACTGAGTGTTATTGCTGCATAATAACTATCCTGTTCTTCATAAAATGCCTGTTATACTGGGGGCCTATTTCCCTGAGCTGTGGGATTTAGCATAGATGTTTCAGTGCTGAGAATTGCATGCAAACACCAATAATTTGCAGTAGCTGTGCTTCTGATATCATAAAAAATACTAGAAGTTTTAACTTACTGTAGTACTTTGTGCACTTTGTGAGAGAAATTACAGAACACATAATTTAATTTCTAGTTCTTCCTAAGCAATATTTGAAAGACACTTCCTAAAATGTGAAACTGTTATGGTTTTGGAAGAGAAATACATTTATTTTCATTTATTTATAAGCTTTTACCTGAGATATCTCACTTTGAGTGTGTAAATGTAGTGGCCTAAACTCAAAAATCAGAAACAGTGATAGAACTACATCAGTTAGATATATATGATACATTAATATACTGTAATCAGTTTGCATACCACTGAGCATAACGTTATTATTTTTGTCATCTGGTCCTCATGACTATTACAATGACCAAAAAAAAAAAAAAAAAAAAAAAAAATTAGACACAATGTACCATAAAATAGAGTTTGGAAGCAGAAATTGTTTTATTCATAATCACATAATTGTACTTCTGTTCCAAAATGTTTATTCAGACCCAAACATTTGGAATTCTACTTCACTATAAATTCTGAATTGGACTTACAAACATTTACACTTACTTTGAGTTGATTTTAATTTTTGGGGAAGATTCTCACTGCTAATCAGAAGCATTTTCATTGAAGATTACATCTGTTGCTGTAAAGAAACAGCAAAAGAGTGTCAAAATAAGTGAAGATACTTGCATGTTGGTGTTTATCTAATTTTGGTGAAGTTCACATGAAGCCACTGGAACACTTTTTACCTTATCCTACTACACCAATACATTGAAGGTGGTTTTTTTATTTTTTTATTTTTCCAGAGGCAGCAGGGATGCTTTCTTAGAATATGTACTGTGTTCATAAAATTATAATTTGATTCCTTTTCTTGAAGTAGATCTCATAGCATCTTTCTGAAAAGCAAAAGTAGAACTAAATAGCTTGCTGGCTGCAAAAGTAAAGGAATTCCTGGAAATCTGAGGGTGGCCATAGCAAAAGAGTAATGATAAGGAGTCCAAATCCAGACCAAATCTCAAAAGTGTGGGGATAGGGATAAACATAGGAGCTCCACCTGCTGAGAATTGGAATGAATTTTCTTACTATAGACTGCCATGTCAATTGTTTTAAGAAATAGATAGCTGTCTGCATGCAGATGAGACTTCACCCTTTTAAAAAACAAATGAAAAAAGCTTGGTGCACTTTCAAGTACCTTGTGGTCAGTCTGTGGTTTATGATGTTTTATTCATTAAGCTGTAGGAGCTGGCTAAAGAGGGGGATATGCAAACAGCCCTATGGTTTGAAAGCAGATAACCAAAATCTAAAATATACATTTATTTTCTTGCTTCAGTCATTCAGTCTGTTCTGGAGAAATAATTTAAAAAATTAATAATTTAACAAGAAAATTTATGTACAATTTAATGTTAATCAAGGTAATGTTAAAGTGCGTGAGGAAGGAAGAGGATTTATTTTGATGTATGTTTATAAAAATGTGTCTTAATTAATATCTCAGCACTGTGACTGGAATTTTCACAGAATCACAGAATCACAGAATTTCTAGGTTGGAAGAGACCTCAAGATCATCGAGTCCAACCTCTGACCTAACGCTAACAGTCCCCACTAAACCATACCCCTAAGCTCTACATCAAAACGTCTTTTAAAGACTTCCAGGGATGGTGACTCCACCACTTCCCTGGGCAGCCTGTTCCAATGTCTAACAACCCTTTCAGTAAAGAAGTTCTTCCTAACATCCAGCCTAAAACTCCCCTGGTGCAACTTAAGCCCATTCCCCCTCGTCCTGTCACCAGGCACGTGGGAGAACAGGCCAACCCCGACCTCGCTACAGCCTCCTTTAAGGTACCTGTACAGAGCAATAAGGTCCCCCCTGAGCCTCCTTTTCTCCAGGCTGAACAAGCCCAGCTCCCTCAGCCGCTCCTCGTAGGACTTGTTCTCCAGGCCCCTCACCAGCTTCGTCGCCCTTCTCTGCACCCGCTCAAGCACCTCGATGTCCTTCTTGTAGCGAGGGGCCCAAAACTGAACACAGTACTCAAGGTGTGGCCTCACCAGAGCCGAGTACAGGGAGACGATCACCTCCCTAGCCCTGCTGGTCACACTGTTTCTTATGCAAGCCAGGATGCTGTTGGCCTTCTTGGCCACCTGAGCACACTGCTGGCTCATATTCAGCTGACTATCCACCATCACTCCCAGGTCCTTCTCTGCCTGGCAGCTCTCCAACCACTCCTCTCTCAGCCTGTAGCTCTGCTTGGGGTTATTGCACCCCAGGTGCAGGACCCGGCACTTGGCCTTGTTGAACTTCATGCAGTTGACCTCAGCCCATCGGTGCAGCCTATCCAGATCCTCCTGCAGAGCCTTCCTACCCTCAAGCAGATCAACACACACACCTAACTTTGTGTCATCTGCAAATTTACTGATGGTGCACTCGATCTCCTCATCCAGAACATCGATAAAGATATTAAAGAGGACCAGCCCCAGTACCGAGCCCTGGGGAACGCCACTAGTGACTGGCCTCCAACTGGACTTGACTCCATTTACCACAACTCTTTGGGCCCAGCTATCCAGCCAGTTTCTAACCCAACGAAGCGTGCGCCAGTCCAAGCCAAGAGCAGCCAGTTTCTTGAGGAGAATGTTGTGGGTCATGGTGTCAAAAGCCTTGCTGAAGTCAAGGTAGACCACATCCACAGCCTTTCCCTCATCCACCCAGTGCATCACTTGGTCACAGAAGGAGATCAGGTTCGTCAAGGAGGATCTGCCTTTCATAAACCCATGCTGACTGGGCCTGATCACCTGCTTGCCCTGCAATTTTGTTTCCTATCTTGCCCTAAATTTTCACAGAAACCATACGTGTGAGAGATGAATCTTTTTTTTTAAAATAATGTTAATTCTGGGGTTTTAAATCCAAAGGAAACTTCTACTGTGGAGAATAGAATTAGTGCCTGTAAACACTGTAGTCTGTGATGAAATTTTGAAAAAGTGCAATGTCTTTTATGTCTTTTTTTTTTTTTGACTTTTCAATGACTATTTGAGCCTTTATATATGCAGCTTCTTCCCTGCCCTGCCCTGCCCCGCCCTGCCCCGCCCCACCCCTTCCCTGCCCTGCCCCGCCCTGCCCCACCCCCGACCTCTCCTCTCCTCTCCTCTCCTCTCCTCTCCTCTCCTCTCCTCTCCTCTCCTCTCCTCTCCTCTCCTCTCCTCTCCTCTCCTCTCCTCTCCTCTCCTCTCCTCTCCTCTCCTCTCCTCTCCTCTCCTCTCCTCTCCTCTCCTCTCCTCTCCTCTCCTCTCCTCTCCTCTCCTCTCCTCTCCTCTCCTCTCCTCTCCTCTCCTCTCCTCTCCTCTCCTCTCCTCTCCATCAACAGAAAAAAGCCAATGCTCATGTTACCCACAGATAAATATACAAGCTTTTGAATATATAGAGGCTGGAGTTTAGAGGCCAGCCTTGAACTGACAGTTTAGTGCAGTTAAACTCATGCTATATTTTATTTTATTTTATTTTATTTTATTTTATTTTATTTTATTTTATTTTATTTTATTTTATTTTATTTTATTTTATTTTATTTTATTTTATTTATTTTATTATTTTATTTATTTTATTTTATTTTATTTTATTTTATTTTATTTTAACAGGGAGTTCACTAGGAAGCAACAAAACTTCTGCTACCTTTCTGGTAATTTTTATGTAAGGAATCTGCTTCATCGTTATCTCAAAATCAGTAGTAGTTGATTCAGAAACATTTTTTTGTCCTTTGTATAAGCTGCAATCTTATTATAATAGGTGAAGTATAACTTATTTAAAAGAATATGATTTTGAGTAATGATCATACAGGAATTTCTTAGTGGAACTGTGTGACTACTGTTTTTCTAAATTCCCTGTTTAAAAATGGCCAGAAATTCACATTCATTTGTCTTGAAGAGTTTGAAGCATTTATAGCATTTAGTATTTGATGACATGTTTCAGTAGTATGATATAAATGATCATTAAGTTATTGACAATCCCGTGTGTTATTGGCATGCTTTTGTTGTTTCTGCTAGAAATCTTTCATGACTGCAGACTTCTTAGAGCACAGGTAAACAGTTCTACATCAAAATTCAGCTGTCACATAGGGAGATGCCTACGAATACATTAACTATGGCATAAGTTGTGTTTCCTTAATGTGAGAAGACAGTATTTTGTGTTGTTAAATTGGTCCATTTTTCTAAAGTTTTGTGGAAATGAATTCACAATACAAGTTTGCTAAACATACCAACAGACATTTAATCTTAACTCAAATACAAAAAATAATAGTCCTTTGTCTTGGAGAATTGCTTAGTCCAAAGCCAGTAACACTCAATAGTTGTTCTTTTATTGACTTTTTTTTTTTCTTTCCTGCATATGACTTTTGTTGCATATCTCTTCAGCTTTCCTCCCCAAATCATCTGTTTTCCAGGCACTCCATACCTACCATAAATCCACTGCTTTAGTCTATATGATCATATTTCATGATTATGAGCAGATGCATGCACTATGTAATATAATAAAATACTCTCCATGCCTCTTCTGACTATCATCCACACTGTTTTACTCAAGTGATCTCCCTAAATTTCTGGTATTTCCTAGGCAGGTCACATTTGTTCTGACAGATGTACTACATCTGTGCTCTAAGTTAGTGTGTTGAATTCCTGCGTGATTCACTATGTTTCTTAAATGGAGATGGTGTCAAGAGAATTAACCAGTCAGAACTACTAGATGTATTCATTAAACCCATGATCTTAGAAATGCATTAAGCAGATCTTTATCCATCTGTCAAGAAAGAGATCTAAAACAAGCTCCTTGGGAATGCTTCAGATTCCCCAGTGCAAAACTGTGTTTTGTAGTCACTGAAAAACACATCCTCAATTCTGGACCCTGGACCTGCAAGCTCTGAAGCTGATCCAGGTACTTTCCAAGGAAGGAATGTTTTGTTGCACTTAAGTTGTTCTGAAAATTATTCTGAGGACATAGAGCACTTGTTAGCATGTTGCAATACCACTTATAAATCTGCTAAGCAGTACTGGATGAAAAATCTTGGCTCAAATCTGTTTAAAACAAAAATTTCAATAAAAAGTAAAATAAAAAAGGAGGGAAAAATGTTTTTTACTGTGCTGCCTATTTTGCAATTTTATAAAACCTAATCACTAAGTTAGAGAAAAAAAAAAAAAAAAAAAAGTAAAAGAAAAAGAAAAAAGCTTTATTTTCTGACATCAAGATAAAACTGAAAGGTATCTCTATGGCCATATGCATTACATAGAAGATTATACTTTTTACATGTAGTTCCAGTTCACCTTAAGAAAGAGAAATGCTTCTTGGTGGGATTGTTAACTTCGTGACTAGTCTCTTTTCATGAATTCCATTAGGATAGATTTACTTGTTCTCCTTCAGTTCTTTCTGCCTTACTGACTTATACTTTTGTTAGGACTTCCTTTTACCATTCCTCCAACTGAAACAACCATTTCCTTAAGGAAACACATATAACTTTCATGGGCCAGGTATCAATTACTGTGTTTGAATGTCAACTCTGAGTGAATTAAGTGTGGTGTTACATGGCTCTCCTGTCTGGTGACTTGGTGAAAAGTATCTCCATCCAACAAACACCCATGTACAATTTACATTGGTTCATATACTATTTTATATCGGTCCATACATAGGTGTTGCAGCCAGGAGCAGTCTGAGGAGTATCAAGAGGGATTATAGAGCTGCCCCTCGGAGCAGCAATAAAGGAATCAGGAGCACAGGTAGTTTCTTCATCAGTCCTGTTGGTCAAAGGAAAGGGATTGAAAGGGCCAGTCAAATCTGGCAAATCAACAGATGGTTACCAGACTGGTGCTACAGACAGGGATTCAGCTACTTAGGTCATGGAACTCACTTTGAGAAATCTGGTCTGCTGGGGGCTGATGGGGTTCACCTATCATAGAAGGGAAAAGTATATTTGGTCATAGGCTTGCAAAGCTGGTAAAAAGGGCTTTAAACTAGGGTTTCTGGGGAAAGGGGAACCTCAGTCCACCCCACTGCTCCCAATTAGGCACCAGTGTCAGCAACAGATGCCCAGAACCTGGAGAAGGATCACAGGTCAGTGGAAGAGCACCTGAGGAGCAGCACAAAGGAATTGTAGGCACTTCAGCAAATAAGTCAGCTTCATAATGGGCCCAATTTAAATATCTATACTAACGCACACAGCATGGGGAAAAAACAAGAGAAATTAGAGTTGTACACATGCCTGCAGAGCTATGACCTCATTAGCATTAGACAGACATGGTGGGATGGCTCCCATGACTGGAGAGTTAGGATGGAAGGATACAGGCTCTTGAGGAAGTACAGGCAGGGGAGGCAAAGAGGGGGCATCCCCCTTTACATCATTGAGCAGCTGGAATACATGGAGCTCAGCCTGGGCATGGATAAGGAGCTGACAGAGAGCTTGTGGGTCAGGATTAAAGGGAGGGCAGGTACAGGTGACATTGTAGTGGGGGTCTGCTACAGGCAATCTGATGAGGAAGTCCAAGAAGATGAGGGCCTCTATAGACAGATAGAAGCATCCTGATGTTCACAAGCCCTGGTCCTCATGGGGGACTTCAACCACTTCAATGTCGTTGGAGGGACAGCAGAGCAGGGCATAGGCAATTCAGGAGGTTCCTGGAATATATTACTGTTAATTTCCTTCTCCAAGTGATAGAGGAGCCAATGAAGAAAGGACCTGTGTTGGACCTCATTCTCACCAACAAAGAGGGAGATGTAAACAAAGAGGGTGGGAGATGTGAAAATCAAGGGCAGCCTTGGCTGCAGTGTCTATGAAATAGTGGATTTTAGGATCCCAAAGGCAGTGAGGAGGGAGCACGGTATGCTTGCTGTCCTGGACTTTGGGATAGCAGACTTTGGCCTCTTCAGGTATCTACTTGGTAGAGTACCATGGGATAAAGCCCTGGAGGGAAGAGGGGCCCAAGAAAGCTGGTTAATATTCAAGGATCTCCTCCTCCAAGCTCAGGAGTTACACATCCCAACAAAGAGGAAGTCAGAAAAAAACACCAGGAGGCCTGCATTGATAAATAAAGAGCTCCTGACCAAACTCAAGCAGACAAAGGAGGTGTACAGAGGGTGGAAGGGTAGATAGCTTGAAAGGAATACAGAGAAAACATTTGAAAAACCAGGGATCAGGTTATGAAAGCTAAAATCCTACAAGAATTGAATTTGGCCAGGTACATCAAGGGCAACAAGAAAGACTTCTACAGGTATGTAATAAAAGTGATAAAAGGAAAAGTAGGAAAAATGTAGGGACCTTTCTGGAAGGAAACAGGGAACCTGGTTACCCAGGTTACAGAGAAGGTTAGGTACTCAGTGACATTTTGCCTCAGCCTTCACTTGCAAGTGCTCTAGACATATAGCTCAACTCCCAGAAGGCAAAGGCAAGGACTGGGAGAATGAAGAACAACCCACTGTAGGAGAAGCTCAGGTTCAAGTCCATTTAAGGAACATAAAGGTGTCCAAATCCATGAGACCTGATGAGACCTGAGGACATATGCATCCATATGTCCCGAGGGAACTGTCAGATGAAGTTGCTAAGCTACTATCCATTATATTTGAGAAGTCATGGTAGTCCAGGAAGTTCCTGTTGACTGGAAGAGGGGAAACATGACCCCCATCTTTAAAAAGTGAAAAAATAAAGACCTGGGGAACTACAGGCCAGTCAATCTCACCTCTGTGCCTGGCAAAATCATGGAACAGATCCTCCTGGAAAATATGCTAAGGCACATGGAAGATAAGGAGGTGCTTAGTGACAGCCAACATGGCTTTAATAAGGTCACATCATGCCTTACAAATCTGGTGGCTTTCTGAGGTGGGATTACAACATTGGTGGATAGGGGTAGAGCAACTGATGTCATCTACCTGGACTTGTGCAAAGCATTTGACACTGTCCCCAGTAAAATAGTTGTTTCTAAATTGGAGAGACATGGATTTGACAAATGGATCACTCGGTGGGCAAGGAATTGGATGGTCATACTCAAAGTGTTGTGTTCAATGGCTCAGTGTCAAAGTGGAGATCAGTGATGAGTGGTGTTCCTCAGGGATCAGTACTGGGACCAGCACTGTTTAACATGCCCATGTCAGCGACATGGACCTCGGAATTAAATGCACTCTCAGCAAGTTTGTGGATGACACCTAGCTGTGTGGTTCAGTTGACATGCTGGAGGGAAGAGATGCCATCCAGAAGTACCTGGACAGGCTCAAGAGTTCGGTCTGTGCAATCCTTATGAGATTCAAAAAGGCCAAGTGAAAAGTTCTACATCTGGGCTGGGACAATCCCAAGCACAGAAACAGTCTGGGTGGAGAATAGATTGAGAGCAGACCTTAGGAGAAGAACTTGGGAGTTTTGGTTGATGAAAACTGAACATGAGCTGGCAATGTCTGCTTGCCACCCAGAAAGTCAACCATATCCTGGGCTGCATCAAAAGAAGCATGACCAGAAGGTCAAGGGAGGTGATTTTCCCTCTCTACACTGCTCTTGTGAGACTCCACATGGAATATTGCATTCAGCTCTGGGGGCCCCAATATAAAAGGACATGGAAATATTAGAATGAGTCTAGAGGAGGGCCACAAGGATGATCAGACCACTGGAACACCTCTCTTATGAAGACAGACTGAGGAAACTGGTTGTTCAGCCTGGAGAAACAAAGGCTCCAGGAAGACCTTATAGTGGCCTTTCAGCACCTAAAGAGGGCCTACAGAAAAACTGGAGAGGGACTCTTTGTCAGGGAGTATAGTGATAGGATGAGGAATAATGTCTTTAAACTGAAGGTTGATAGATTTAGATTAGATAAGGAAGAAATTCTTTACTTAGAGGGTCATGAGACACTGGAACAGGCTGCCCAGAAAAACTGTGGCTGCCCTGTCTCTGGAGGTGTTCAAGGCCAGCTTGGATGGGGCTTTGAGCAACCTGACCTAGCAGAAGATTTCCCTTGCCATGGTTGGGGTGTTGGAATTATATGATCTTTAAGGTCCCTTCCAACCTAAACATTGTGCTTCTATGATTCTACGTTACACTAAAAATAGGGAATTTATGTATGTAAGTTCATTGCCAAGTTATAACTATTCCTTGACACAGTGGTAAACAACCACTTTGAGAGGACACTGATAAATTTTGTATTCATCCCCACAATATTTTTTTTTTCTAAATAGACCGCTTCTGAATACTATGTGCTGGTTATGAAACTAAAACTTATCAGAAAGCTATAAGGTTCATAACACTGAGATGTGGTTCAGCCCTACATATTGTGCTTTCCATACTGCTAATGTGAATAGCCATAATTCAATTGGAAAACAAACAAACAAACAAAAAACAACAAGAAAACAGATGAAATAGAATAATGATAAGTGACAGCACAAAGTATAGTAAGTTCCAGATGGAGGAATAAACAACAACTTTTGTTACTAATGTCACTTCTTTTCCTTTTTTGACTTTTTCTCTGATAGCTGGGTAAAATGGGAGCATCTTTGTCACTGTGTAGCCATGTATTTCCCACCCAGCACCACACACAGTCTTGTATCTGGGAAAATTCTGCTTTAAGCTGATTTGCATTGTTCCTCTCTGTGATGAATCTGTACTTTTCAATCTTGTGATGAAAAGCGTTTATAAAGTCATTTCTTAACTGTGTTAATGGAATTAATTATTCTATAATTAGTATAAAAGTGTTAGAAGCAGTATTATTTCTTAGTTCTTTTATTTGGGGAGATTTATTTATTTATTTATTTATTTGACCAAAGATGCTTTTATTCTGTAGTTTGCTCTTTGCATAGCAGTTATTATGTGGTCCTCTTTCCTCTGTATTCTGACATTTGCCTGCCAATTGCCATCTCTAATTTCATTAAAAAATTTCCTGAAAACAAGCAAAGCAACCCTGGATTTTGTGGTTCCAAATTTATCTCTCAATAATTTGCCTATTAAATATTGAGATATTTAAAATACTACGAAACAAACCTGAAAGCACCGCAAAGGATAATCTCTTTTGTGACATTACGTAATATGTCCAGGACCCAGAACTTTAATGGTATTTTCTTGATCATAAATCATTAGTTATGTTAACTGGAACTTGGGTTAGAGTTTTGTCTATAAAAAAGTCAGTATCATTTTCAAAATGCCATAGAGACATAACTGTATTGCTCAAGACTCAAGAGGCCAAAAAATGACGAAGAGTGAAGTTCCAGTGACATTGAAAAAGGAATGGTTTGTCAGCAATGTGACTGAAGAAAGATGAGTCTTCTCCAGTTACCTGGAGGGATGGAAAATATTACAGAAGTACAGCAACTAGACATGTGTATGGATTTTTTGAAAACTTATCTATCCTTTTTGAAAAGTTGGGTTATAAATGAAACGGCATTTTTTTTCAAATAATGCTATCATGTATCAGTTCCCAAGTCACAGATGTTAATTTAATTTAGACCTGTTGGGGACACTATGGTTATTATCTGTGGGATCTGCAGTCAAAGATCATATCTGACTACAAGATTTGGAAGATACTCTTTGTCCTTTGCTATGCCCTTATAACCCAGAAAGCTCAAAAATGATTGAGCTATCCCAGAGCTACTTGGAAATGTGATTGGTTCAAATTTATACATGAACAGACGAAGGAAAGAATAACACTTCTGGTGAGCTGAGAGGGGAAAAGTTCACTAAATTCTTAAAGTTAGTTTGAATTCTCATGAAAGACATCAGTTGCTCAAGTTCTTAAATTGCATGTTTTAAGAAGTCAGTCAATCACATTCCAGCAGTGCTTTCAATGTGTGCTTTTCACTTTATATTCTAAGAAGTAGGGAAATGAAGTTGTACTTAAAGGAACACTATAAACATTCTGATTGCCTGTAAAGGGTGTGAAAGATTTTATGTTATGTATCTTTTTAGAGAGTTTTCTCAGGGACCCTTCTCCTCCACAGTATTTTATGAATTGATTACTAAAGCTAAAAAAATCTGTTTCAGGACTGCTTTTGCTGCATCTTGCTCTTCTGTCAAATTGATGTATGGTATTTTAGTTGAAGGAACTTCTGATGTGTATGAAAAAAGACTGTTTAAACACTTCCTTCTCTTGTGAAAAGTGCATACACTTATTGTAATATCTCTTTGCTTGTCATATAGAGGAACGTTAATCGAAATTGTCACAAGTTATTGTGCATAATTCTGAAAAAAAAAAAAAAAAAGACTCTGAAAGTGAAATGCTTGTATACAGCTTTCAAATATTTTAAGGGAAGATCAGAACTGGAAACCTATGAGCAAGAACATTTTGCAAAAGCCTTAGATCCTACATATTCTGGTGAATCAAAAATTCACTTGCTTCCTCACTGCATAAGGAACAATTATACGTTTAATTTGTTTCCATAATATTTAGATCCCAAATCATGGAATAATAAAACACAAGTAAAAAAATAATGGATGTCCCCACTTCTCCAAATTAGAACTAAATGTGTGACAAGAAATAGCAGATGCATGTAAACAGAAAAGAAATTCAAAAGAAGCAGGAGAAGTATTTAGAAAGAAAGGAAGAAACATTTTCCTTGTTTTTTACAAACATCATACATAATAAAGGAGAATTTGAAGGTTCTGAAGGAGTGAGAGTACATCTGACTGTTTGTGTGGAGCTCCTCAGAAATATCTGGAACATCATAAAATAAGAAGGGTTGAACATTTTAATCTGTGGACAGTAAAACTTAGCATCACGATATTAAAGAACCATGACTGAAGGATAATAGGCATAGTGAGAATTTCATGTCAGGCATGAACATGAAGACAAGTTTTAATATTGGCTGTAACAACAATGGTGAGGTCACAGAATGACTTTGTGAATAAAATAACATGGAAATATTTTCAGTACAGAGTTGTGAATGAACAGGTAAAAGGACAGATTAAAAGATGGAGACACCAATGAAGACACAGGATCAGATTCTGAACCTGAGGAATGCATTGGCATATTTCAATAATGTATATTTCAAGATGAAAAGCTATGTTGCTTAAGAAACTGTGCCAAAAGATTTTGCACATATCCCTGATTATTAGGAACTATAGCTACCATGAAAAATAAGTCCCAAGTTTTGTATATTAGGAGGAGAATGTAGTTATTCACTGACATATAAAAGAGAGAGTAAAAAGGTCTCAGACAGGGCCAAATTAAGAATTCTTTTATAGCCATTATGATCTTAAGCTGACAGTTAAGAACTTTCTGAGACACATAAAAATTTAGAGTGCTTTCATTGAGAATGTCAGGAATTTCTCATCTACAAAATTAAAGAAGTAGGAAGAAAAACAGGAATGATCTCAGAAGATGAAAGATGACTATTTCAAGAAAAATCTCATGTCAGAAATATTTGAAAAATAGAAGGGTGAAAAATATTTTTTTCTTCTGCTTTTGGCTAGGAAAAAACATAGGGAGTACTTCTGAGAAACTTGTGTTCATGGAATGAATATATAGGACAGAAGTCAACCAAAAGCAGAGGAGCTCCAGACAAAACATATAATTAGGAAAAGTATTTACTCAGAAGTGTGAGAGAATATTTAAGATAGTGATGCCAGGTAATGTAGGTGGTTTGTTCTGACTTTTTCCTGTTGCATTTTTAACAAAATAGAAGTGACTGAGGATATAACTTTGTCTTCCTTACATTATAACTGTATGAGGATGTCAAAAAAAAACAGCTCATACAAGTTTTAGCTTTCTTTATATTAATCACGTAGTTCCATGGTCCAAAGCTTAAATACACCAAGATTCAAACAAATAAAGAAACAAACAAACAAACAAAAATAGATGTTTTTATCTACAATAAGAACATAGTGACAGATCAAATTGAAGAGTTGTATAATATAATATGGTGCAACGAGGGTCACCACTACCAGATGCTATAGAAAGAGTGTGAGATCAAGAGAGCATACAATGATGCTATGGACTACCTGCCCATACTCCAGCAATTTCCATGACAAAGTGATGCTTCTATGACAAACTGATGTGCTTAGTGGATGAGGGAAAGGCTGTGGATGTGGTCTATCTCAATTTCAGCAAGGCCTTTGACACCATGACCCACAACATTCTCCTCAAGAAACTGACTGCTCACGGCTTGGACTGGGGTATGCTTCTTTGGGTTAAAAACTGCCTGGATAGCTGGGCCCAAACAGTTGTGGTGAATGGAGTCAAATCCAGCTGGAGGCCGGTCACTAGTGGTGTTTCCCAGGGCTTGGTACTGGGGCCGGTCCTCTTTAATATCTTTATCGATGATCTGGATGAGGAGATCGAGTGCACCATCAGTAAGTTTGCAGATGACACAAAGTTAGGTGTGTGTGTTGATCTGCTCGAGGGTAGGAAGGCTCTGCAGGAGGTTCTGGATAGGCTGCACCGATGGACTGATGTCAACTGCATGAAGTTCAACAAGGCCAAGTGCCGGGTCCTGCACGTGGGGCGCAATAACCCCAAGCAGAGCTACAGGCTGGGAGATGAGTGGTTGGAAAGCTGTCTGGTGGAGAAGGATCTGGGAGTGATGGTGTCGCTCAAGTGGGCAGCCGAGCTCCAGCACAGCCGCTCTCTCACTCCCCCTCCTCAAAGAGGAATGGGGAGAAAATATGTGAAAAGGGCTCAAGGGTTGAGATAAGGATGAGAAAATCACACAATAATTATTTTAATGGGCAAAACAGACTCAGCATAAGAAGACAGTAAGATTTACTGCTCATTACTAACAAGCTAGAGAAGTGAGAAACAAAGGAAAGAAACCAAAAGCACCTTCCCCCCCATCCACCCTCTTCCACCTCCTCCCCCCGAGCGGCGCAGGGGAACGGGGGAATGGGGGTTATGGTCAGTCTACAGCACTTCTTCTCTGCCGCTCCTTCTCGGTCACTCTCGTCCCCTGTGCTGTGGGGTCCCTCCCACGGGATGCAGTCCTTGATGAACTGATCCGGCGTGGGCTTCCCACAGGCAGCAGCTCTTCCAGAACTGCTCCAGATATGGGTCCGTATCACGGGGTCCATCCCTCAGGAGAAAACTGCTCCAACCTGGCTCCCCTACGGACAGCAGCTCCTGCCAGGTCACCTGCTCCTGCGTGGTCTCCTCTCCACGGGCTACAGGTCCGGCCCGGAATCTGCTCTGGCAGGGGTCTTCCACAGGTGGCAGCCTCTGTCGGTGCAGGGCCACCTGCTCCGCCGTGGTCTCCTCCACAGGCTGCAGCGTGGAACCCTGCTCCACCGTGGTACTCCATGGGCTGCAGGGGGACATCCTGCTTCACCATGGTCCTCACCACAGGCCGCAGGGGACTTCTGCTCTGGCGCCTGGGGCACTTCTCCCCCTCCTTCTACACTGACCTTGGCACCTGCAAGGCTGTTTTCTCACTCACTTCACTCTCCCAGCTGCTGTGTGGCGCAGCGTTTTTTTCCCTGTCTTAAATATGCTCTCACAGAGGCGCAAAACAACATCGCTTATTGGCTCAGATCTGGAAAACAATGGGGCCCTTCCCAAACATGGGGCAGCTTCTAGATCTTTCTCACAGAAACCACCCCTATGGCTCCCTGCTACCAAAAGCTTGCCACGTAAACCCACTACAGATGGTTGATAGTCGGCTGAGAATGAGCCAGCATTGTGCTCAGATGGCCAAGAAGGCCAACAGCTTCCTGGCTTGTATGGCAAGCAGTGTGGCAAGCAGGGCTAGGGAAGTGATCGTCTCCCTGTACTTGGCTCTGGTGAGGCCACACCTTGAGTACTGTGTTCAGTTTTGGGCCCCTCCCTACATGAAAGACATTGAGGTGCTCAAGCGAGTCCAGAGAAGGACAACAAAGCTGGTGAGGGGTCTGGAGAACAAGTCCTACGAGGAACGGCTGAGGAAGCTGGGCTTGTTTGGCCTGGAGAAAAGGAGGCTCAGGGGCAATCTTATCTCTCTCTATGGGTACCTTAAAGGAGGCTGTAGCGAGGTGGGAATTGGTCTATTCTCCCAAGTGCCTGGTGACAGGACGAGGAGGAATGGGCTGAAGTTGTGCCAGGGGAGTTTTAGTTTGCATATTAGGAAAAACTTCTTTACCGAAAGGGTTGTTAGGCACTGGAATGAGCTGCCCAGGGAAGTGGCAGAGTCACCATCCCTGGAGGTCTTTCAAAGATGTTTAGATGTAGAGCTTAGTGATATGGTTTAGTGGAGGACTGGTTAGTGTTAGGTCAGAGGTTGGACTAGGTGGTCTTGGAGGTCTTTTCCAACCTAGATGATTCTGTGATTCTGTGAATTTATACCTCCTGTCTTTTTATTTAATAGTACTAATTTAATTTCTTCCATGATTCAAGCAACACTGCTCTTCACATTACAGTATTTTTGATGATGAAGCATAGCCTGACATGATCCTTTAAATGATTTTTGTATGGAAAAAGATAGCCGTAGGTAGAAGCTGACAGCTGCCTTGGTTATGATCCTACTGTAGCAACAATTAAGCTTCTCTTACAGATGCTTAACTCAGTTTATTTCTCTTTGCATTTTTTGTTTGAATAAGTACTGTTATTTTTCACTTACTATGATTTACCAGAAACAGAAAAGGCAGGAAGGCAAGATTTCGAAGTATGACAAGAGATTTGGATATATAAATGCAAAAAGTGAGATAGTAAGGGATAGTTCATTATGGAAAAATATCTCTAATCATATATATGTATATATATTTGTAGCTTTATAAATTCAAACTTTAATAACTGTGTGGTTACACAGCTAATTACCTCTCAGATTTCAAGGATTTGGTCTGAGTATTTTAGTGTTCTGTATTGGTCTGTATTTTAGTGTTGGACATAAAAAAACTGTTCTTCAAATCCCAGGTCTTAGAATGAAACTCCTAAATGATTGTATGACACAAAGCAAATCATCTTGTTTCTGGCTGTAAATGCAGTGACTTTATTTTATTTTATTTTATTTTATTTTATTTTATTTTATTTTATTTTATTTTATTTTATTTCTTTTCATTTCTTTTCATTTCATTTCATTTTAATTCTATAAAAGAGATTTTGAATGTGCCATTGTATCATTATTTTAGCAAGTAAATTTATTTTGTAAAAAAAAAAATAAAATAACAAAAACCTTAAATCTTAACCACTTCTGTTAAATCTATGGCCTTCTAATTTTGGAGGAGAGATTTTCTAGCTGTTTATTTGAAAAGCAAAACCGTTTTTCTTTAACCAAGAGTTCTTTCCAAGAATTGGTGTTCTCCTATTAAGATATATCTAATTTGACCTCTGAGCAGATGGCATGCAACTATCAAGGAACAGCGAATTCAATATAGTTCATTGAAAATATGTGAAAAACACTAGGAGGGGTTAAGTGTAATGTCTGCTTTTGGAAGTCCTCCATATCATCATTCTATAATCCTAAATATTATATTTTATATATTTATATTATATATATTTTATGTATATATATCAGCTGCTCCCAAAGTCAGGATTTACTGACAGAAACTTAATACCTTAAGCATTACTTAGTATCTTCTGCACTTTGTCAGGTTGTAGTGGGCTAAAGGTTGAAGGTTGTAGCAGACTAAATTTAGACAAACAAACAAACAAAAAAATAAAAACATGTAAGTCCACTCAGTCCTTTCTGAGCAAGGCATGACAGAAGCAATACTATATCATTGACAGCAGACATGCAGCAGACATGCCTGTATTTGAGTGAAGTTCAGATATTCATTTTGATATTGATAAACATATTCACACTGATTTTGAAGTCTTTGAAGTCATATGTTTGCAATTTTAACTTTGTTTCTACTGTGTCAAAGAAGCAATATGGCTTCTTCAAAACAATTGAAGATGACTGCTTTGTTGTGTTTGTTTTTAATTCACTGCAATATGAATTCAGTCATGGAATAAGAGGGTTGACTTCACGATTTTGCCCAAATTAGCTGATGCAGAGAAATTCCACATTGCATAATAAATCTGTTTTAAAAATATGCTTCTCAACACATCAAGGACCAATATGCCATCTGTATTGTGGAGCAGGGTACCTGAATGAAAGGCACAAACTTTACTGAGGCAGAAAGTCTTAAAATGCTCTGGGATTCATTCTTTTGTAAAAGAACACACACACACACACACACACACAAACTCTCTTTATACATAACTTAAGTTTAGGTCTATATCTGATACAAATAATACTTAACAATAGAACTAAGGAAAAAAACAAATATAGTGGGCATGGAAATACCTCAAGGTGTAGAGATTATTATATGACTAATATGACCTTCTCTAAATGAGCATAAATGAGCATGAATATAATATAACTCCCAAATTTTGCACTCACTGGAATACAGAATACAACTATATACAGCTATATAGCTGGAAAAATACATTATCAATAATAGTAGTAAAAATCAGTGCAGCAAGCTAATATAGCAGTCATTGAAAAATAATTCCTGAAGCTGTCACAAACAAAAGAATGGTAATTTCTAACATGTGCATAAGTTATTTGAAATAACTCTAGTAAGTGTTTGTACTTACAAGAAAAATGAGAGTTCAGCCCATTTATTTGCACATATCTTAAGGTTATTTACAGGTGATATTAAATTAATTTGCATTTTCACTATATTCAGTCAGTTTTAGGGTACTTTTATGCAAATTGTCAGATAATGCCTTAAATTACTTCTGCAAGTTGATAGCATTTGGTTATATTTTATTTTCAGAATATATTTGATTTATAGATAACTTCTTTGTGAACAACATGGTAGATATAGCTTGTATTTTTTTTTTTTTTTTCACTTTGAGAAATATAAAACACTTCAATTATTTTACTCTACTATCCAGAGAATTTGTAAAAATACTAACCTACAATTCAATGAAATCCTGAAATCATTAGGAAACTCCTTATAGGCATCAGAGAGCCTGTCAAAGCCAGTGAAGAATCGTACTACACATGGAAGTTGTTTCTCAAAGTGGGCAGCTTTCCAGTTTGGTGAAAATTATCTGAAATTCTAATCATGCCTTTGTGATTGCTGATGGCCCTTTTGTGATATTTTATATCATGTGGAAACCACAATGGCAAACTATAGGGGGATACTTAGGCCCCCAGCTCATGTTTGCAGATATTTTGCAAGAATAGTTACACCTTTCCAAGGCAACATGGTTAGAAAAAATGGTTATTTGCTCCTTTGCTGCTGTACTTAACAGAGTGCTTTATTAATGTAGACTGCTAATTTAAGTTTACAAAGTGCACAGGGTTCTAAACAGCAGTGGCTTGGGAAGAGGCAGGTGTCCTTTTCAGTTGCTTCTCATGTAACTTCCAGGAAGGAGAGAGGCGTACAGTGGAGGCGGTCATCACTTGAGCTGTTTCAGCAAGTCCTACTTGCAGGCATTCAGCATGCAACTGTGAATCATGGCTTTTAAACCAAAAAACTGTTGTGGTTTTGCAGTATGCTGAATTCTCAGGAGCTTGCTACTATAGCATATGTATATTGAGTATCATTTTGCAGCACTAAGGCCGAAGTAGAGGAAGAACACATTCACAGCATCACAGCCCAGATCCACAGTACCAGGGACATGCTTGGAAGAATGATAGCTGGTACAAGGGAAAACTGTGGCAGCAACCATCCTAACCCTTTCACAGTACAAATTATAAAGTATTTTATAATTTCAGAAGCTAAGTATAAGCTGTTTTCTAATAATTATTACCAATAATTTCTAAAATGTGGCTTTGATTTAAATATTACTTGCATATACTAGTATAGTACATTGTGCTCCCCATCACCTACAGCATATATCAGAGTAAAGTATGAGGTGCTGAGAGATAGCTTTAAAAGTTGGTAGACCTATAAGGGTGAAATATTGCTGTCTATCATGCTCTCTCATCAGTAAAGATTATTCTATTTCTTTTATTTTTCTCTAAAAGCCGCAGGGAAAATGTGTTTGTTTAAAAAGATATATACAGGAACTATTTAAGGTTGAAAAGCAAAAAGCAAGCAAATAAACTAAAAATACACCCAAAACACTTTAATGCAGGTATGCCTAATAATAGAAACTTTCCTTAGTTATTTCAGTTTCCTGGCAGATTGATTAAATAGCTTTACATTCTTGTATGTAGTCCCAAGCCTGACAGAGTTCTTAAGGAGGCATTTTATGTGCTTCAGGTGCTGAAAATTCTCCTTGAGCTGCTCAGAAGGGATGCTGTAGTCAATAGGTCTGTCTGTATTCCTAAATAAGAACATTTTATGCCTTCCTTCTTTCCTCTTGTCTTGATTTCCTAGGAGGGACAGGGGACAACACTGGTGACTATATACATATATATATATATATATATATACACACAATATATATTATATATATATATTTATATATATAAATATATACTATATATATTATATAGTATATATATTATATAAATATATATATTTATATATATATATATTTATACATATATATATTTCTATTTTTTTCTGATTTTAATGTTTTGATTCAAAGATCGAAGCCGAAATTCCTTTAAGTGGTATATTCTTTATTGCAGCGCTGGATGCACGGGGGATCTCTCCACCTATCGTGCATACCCAAAGCAAAAAGCAGTCTTGAATTTATACAATCAATCTATCAATATTCTACAAGCACCTATACATATGCATTACCTATCCCCGCCTTCCCTCGCTTCTTATGCTAATTAGCCTTTTGGCACCTTGCGCCTGCGTAGAGCCTTCCAAGAATTGTGGGCAGGGGTCTTTGGGACGTGGGCAGGGGTCTTTGGGAGGAAGACCCCGAGTCTTCCTCACAGTGTACTTTTCACCTTTGGTCAGGAATCTGCTGAATTGGCAGGTTTCTTAATTGCAAGAGCTGGTTGTTGCTAATTCTTCCATTTGTTGTATCTTTATAATGAATTCCAATGTCCAGTTTTGAGATTTATAGTCCTTACGTTTGTTTCTCTGTCCGTCTGCCGCTTCCTTATCATGAGTTCCAGTGTCTTGTTTCGAGATATACAGTCCATGTCTGGGGATTGTCCTTGCCTCCCCAATGCCTCCCCAATACCTCCTTAATCAATCCCCCCTTTTCTTTTCCCATGCAAATTCTTTTGCATCAGATACTTTCATTATTTACAGTAACACAACAAAGCAGGCATCTAAACAACATGCACACAAATATTCCTAACACTACTAATGCGATTAGAGCAATGAACACTTGTTTCAACCATTGAAAATTAGGCAACCAGGAGGTTAACTTATTCCATATTTCACTAAAACTCCACGAAAGATCATCTTTACTGATATCATGTAGGCCCCTTGTCTGCTTCCATATTCTTCCAGGTCGGTAGAGATCCTTCCACTCTGATCTACATACACACAACAACTTGTGTTTATTACTGTACAGACTCCCCCTTGAGCGGCCAGTAACAAGTCTAGGGCCATCCGATTTTGTAATACTACCTGTGATAAACTAGATATCTCTTCTTGTTGAGCCTTTATAGTATCCAGAGTTTTGTTTTCTAACTTCTCTATAATTGCAGAAATATTAACTATTGCCTTTTCCAATTCACTCACTCCTAACCATGGGATAAACCATCAAACAAAACTATGAAAAGCGGTGTGTCTCTCTATCAATGGATTGTTAATTTTTTGTCTGATTCTCCGCATATGATTTCTCAAGTAACCTCGAGGCACTACATCATGTACTGTCATATTGGGGACTACCGCTCCAAGAGTGCAAGTTCCCTTCCAATTCTCAGGCAAGACCTTACAGGCTGTATCATTGCATAGCCAATACCACCCTTTTCCTTCTGGTACTGGCCAGCTGGTTGGATTTGCCCAACTGCTAGTCGTACTAATATCAATTGTTCAATTACAAGATGTCTGATTTCCCACATAAGTAGTATCCGTATTTATACAATGCTGTTTTCCTATACCCTTAGGCGAGTTACACCTTTGTACACATACATAATAGGATTCTAACGGCATGAAGCTACTCACTTCTAGTTCCAAAACTTCTTAATATTTTCAACCCCAAGATGTGTTTTCCCACAAATTAGTCCAAGATAAGTTTGCAGGCAACGGAATCCCGATTAACGATACACCCTTATTCCCATGCTGTGGCAGATGGGTGCATACCCAACAGTTCGTCTTATTAGTTACTTGAGAAATTGTTTGTATTAAGGTCAGGTGTAAGTTCTCATCCCAAGTTGCCCACCCTGAATCCGAGAACCGCACCCCTGCAATCATTAGGATCTGGAAAACCGTAATTTTGTTGGTCCAATTGGAGTGGTGGTCCATATCCTCGCCGGGGCCTTCTTCACCCTTGAATTGTGGATCCAAGCTGCTTGCTTCTTAATCTTAATGGCGGTGTGTGTTGTCAGTAATACTTGGTATGCTCCCATCCACTTTCCTTCCATTTTTCCTGTAGGGGTTGTCCTGAAAAAGTCTTTATATATATATATAATTCCCGAGCTTAAAGGGGTGGATTGGTTGATCCAACCCTCTAGCCCTGGTCCCTAAAACAAATTTATGTACTTTATTTAATTGTTTCTGAAGTTCAGTTATATAAGCATATAAATATTCTGATCCTAACTGCGTTAGGTCCTCTCCACTAAATAGAAATTGCTATGGCCTTCCATATAAGATTTTGAAGGGACTCAAATTCCCTTTTATTCTAGGTTTAACTCTAATTCCAAGTAATGCTAAAGGGAGGGATTGAGGCCATGACAAATTAGCTTCTTATCCAATTTTAGCTATTTATTGTTTAATTAAATGGTTCATTTTTTCTACCTGTCCACTTGCCTGTGGTCTATAAGGGGTATGCAGTTGCCAATCTATCTTTAGAATCTTACTTATCTGTTGTACCACTTGTGCACAAAAATGTGAACCTCTATCAGAAGACATTGCTACTAGAATCCCAAAGCATGGTATTATTTCATTTAACAAGACTTTAACCACTTCTCTTGCTTTGTTTGTTCGACAGGGAAAGGCTTCAGGCCTTCCTGAAAACGTGTCAGTCAGAACCAGTAATAATGATACCCCCCTTTTCTAGGGAGTTCTGAAAAATCAATTTGCCACTGTTGCCCCGAATAATTTCCTTTACCGATTATTCCAAATTTTATTCTATTCTTGGTATTGGGGTTATTGTGTAAGCAAATGCTACATTGTTGAGTTACTTGTTTTATCATATCGTCCCACTAATGTCTGACTCAGGCTCTTATGCAGTGTGCCAGCTCCCCAGTGCGTTTTATTGTGTTCTGTAAGAACTATGGGCCATGTCAAACTAGAGGGTATTACTATGTGGTTATCTTTTAAATATACTCATCCATCTGGTTTCATTTTACCTTTCAAATCTTCAATTAATTTTAAGTCTTCTTTTGTATAATTTGGATATAGTTTGGATTTTACCGTCTGGTATCAAAGACAATGCCTTCACCTCAGTTATTTCAGCTGCCTGCTTAGCCTCTGCCAATCGATTTCCAATTTCAAAATCGGTGTTCCCCTTTTGGTGTCCCTGACAATGCATGATAGCTACCTTTTCTGGTTGTTTTACAGCCTCTAACAATTTTAAAATTTCTTCAGCATACTTTGTGTTTTCACTGAGCGGTCAGCAATCCATGTTCTTTCCAAATTGCTCCATGAGCATGTACCACGCCGAATGTATATTTAGAATCTGTCCAAATATTTACCCTTTTTCCCGCTGCCAGTTCCAATGCTCTCGTGAGAGCAACTATCTCCACCTTTTGAGCTGATGTTCCAGGGGGTAAAGGCTTAGACTCAATTACCTGCTGAGCAGTTGTTATAGCATATCCAGCTTTACGTTGTCTTTGCGTAACAAAACTGCTCCCATCCGTGAACCAAGTTTCTTCCGCATCTTCCATGGGCTCCTCCTTAAGGTCTGGTCAGCTGGAATACACAGTCTCTATAGTTTCTAAACAATCGTGAATCACAGGCTGTGCCGGAGCATCACTAAGAAAAGAGGCTAGATTCACAATATTAGTTATCACAATTTCCACGTTGTCCTGTTCTACCAATATTGCTTGATATTTCAAAATCATCAATTCTTGTTTAAGTTGTTTAAAGACTTTTTGTGCTTCTCCAGTCCAGACTAACTTTGACTGGTTAATCTTTATCAATTCACATAGAGGCTTTACCAATAGTCCATAATTATAAATCCAAAGGCGACACCAACCTGTCATTCCTAAAAAGGTTTGTAGCTCCTTTACCATTTGAGGTTCTGGAGTCCGGCAAATGACTTCCTTATGTTCAGTTCCTAGTTCTCGTTGTCCTTCCGAAATTTCAAATCCCAGATAGGTCACACTTTGTTGAGCCAGCTGGACTTTCTGTCAAGAGACTTGATATCCGTTTAAACCCAGAAAATTAAGACGACTTATAGTCCATTGAATACAACTCCCTTTAGTCTCAGTAGATATTAAGAGATCATGTACATATTGTAACAAAGCACCTTCAGTGTCCGGAGGCATCCATGTTTCGAGTTTCCTTGCTAATTGGTTTCCAAAAATAGTGGGGCTATTCTTGAATCCTTGAGGTAGTAATGTCTACATAAGCTGCGTCTTTCTGCCTGAATCGGGATTTTCCCATTCAAAGGCGAATAGGTTTTGGCTTTCTGTGGCTAAGCCTAGGCAGAAGAAGGCGTCTTTTAAATCCAGTACGGTAAACCAGACTTGACTATTCTTTAATTTAGTCAGCAAAGTATAAGGGTTTGCCACTACTGGATGTATATCCTCAGTGATTTTATTTATGGCCCTCAAATCCTGAACTAGCCTATAGCTTTTTCATCTGCCTTTTTAATTGGCAATATGGGTGTATTGTATTCTGATTCGCATTCAATCAATAATCCATACTGTAAAAATTTATTAATTATCTCTTTAATTCCTTTCCTATCTTCTATCCTCAAAGGATATTACTTAACCTTAACGGGTTTCTCTCCTGGCTTTAATTTAATAATTATTAAGGTCACAGTTTTACCTCTTTCAGGGGTTTCAGTAGCCCAAACTCCTGGACATACTTGATCTATGATCTCTAAAGGTATTTCACTTTTAGGGTCAGTTTGTATTAGTGCCAAGCTTAACACATTTGTTAGTTGTTCTTCTCCTATACTTAATTCCATTTTCCCTTTTTCAAAGACAATTTCTGCTCCTACTTGCTCTAATAAATCTCTACCTAAGAGTGCCCATGAGGAGCTAGGCATATATAAAAATCTGTGTATGCCCCATTGTTTCCCTAACTTGTACTTCAAAGGTTCACAAAAACAAGCCTTTTCGGTTACACCTTGTCCTGGTTTCAGTTAGAACAGAGTTAATTTTCTTCCTAGTAGCTGGTACAATGCTGTCTTTTGGCTTAGGATGAGAAGAGTGCTGATAACACCCCGATGTTTTAATTGTTAAAGAGCAGTGCTTATACCAAGCCAAGGACATCTCAGCCTTTTGCCCTGTCCTGCCAACAGGCAGGCTGGGGGTGCAGTAAGAGCTGGGAGGGGACAGACCCAGGACAGGTGACTCAAACCAGCCAGAGGGGTATTCCATAGCATCTGACGTCAGGCTAAACTATATATAGGGGTGGCTAGCCGGGGGCCGGACTGCTCGGGGTTAGGCTGGGCATCGGTCAGCGGGTGGTGAGCAATTGCATTGTGCATCACTTGTTTGTACACATTATTAGTAGTAGTACTATTATCATCATCATCATCATCATCATATTATTATTATTATTATTATTATTATTATTATTATTTTGTCTTATTAAACTGTCTTTATCTCAACTCACAGGCTTCACTTTCCATTTCTCTCCCCCGTCCCAGAGAGGGAGGGGGAGGGTGAGTGAACAGCTGCGTGGTGTTTAGCTGCCGGCCGGGTTAAACCACAACACACCTTTTACCCTAACATAATAATTCTGTGAAGGCATTAATGCTTGATTTAGAACTGAATACGTTGCCCCATATCAATAAGAAATTTCGCTTCCATTCCTCTGCTAGCTTCATTATAACCAGTGGAGGATCCGCTAGGGTAGATTCCCCAGGTCCCCGTTATTCCTGTTGAAATCAGGGGTCGATTACCCTAGGAAAAGGCTAGTCAATTTGTCCTCCGAAGCCAGGTCCAAACTGTTTTATTTATTTATTTATTTATTTATTTTCATTACATTTCAGAGTTGGTCCAAAAATTCCATAGGGGTTTCTTTTAGACCTTGTTGGAATCATATTCTCAATTCCCAATTCATCCAGGTTTTAGTATTTACTTAACCGTTCATAATTTTCAGGATGATTTGGGTCTTAGTGGGGGTCGGTCAGGGGAATGCAATTGTCCACAGTTCCCTGAGCGGTCCCATCGGCAATCTGAGCTCGCACAAGAACTCAGGTTGTTTTAAGAGTTAACTGCTTTTCTGTTTCTGTGAGAACTCTCTCGGACTCATCATGGTCCCTTTGCCCCAAAGGGCTAACA
Source organism: Aythya ferina (assembly GCF_964211825.1). NCBI lineage: Eukaryota > Metazoa > Chordata > Aves > Anseriformes > Anatidae > Aythya > Aythya ferina. The sequence continues at coordinate 53,290,629 of NC_140296.1, forward strand.
CCCATGATTTTAAGATCTCTGCCTCTGGCAGAGGCAGAACTATTATCATTCCTACATCCTCTTTCCCTGCTCATTCAACTTCAAACACCTTTAACACTTTCAACAACCCTTTTAACACTTCCTTTATCTTTCTCCAGCCTGTACTTCTCTAATGCCATCATCAAAGGCTCAGTCCGGGGCCAACTTAATTCCGTACCTTTTCCCACCAAGATGCTGAAACATCAGTATACAACATTTCATCCTGTTCTGCTTCTCAAAAAACAACATTAACTGTAGCAAAATATTATAGTTTAAAGTTCCATTTAGGGGCCACTTTTCTCCACATTCCAGCTTATAAAGCGGCCACCACTGATTACGATATTTTATCAATGTTTTCCTGTTCACACTTCCACCGGCAGATCCTCCAATATCCTTCCAGTGACTTAAAACACATCCTAACACACTTTTCTTTAAAATTTCACTGCTTGTTTGCCCCCCCATTTTCCAGTTTACACTTTCAGAATACACGTGTTACTTACAAAAGTGTATCACAAAAATGTATCACTCACAAAATTACAGGCACACAATATCTTTCAGTAGCGATGTCACAAAGCTACTATTACCAGCAATATTGCTAAAATCACAATAACAATAGTCAGAGTCAAATTCCACATGCGATAAGTCAGAAAACCGAACTGTGTAACACCGTAACGATATCTCTCTTATAACAATGCCACGAACCTACTATTACCACCAGAAAAATAGCCAAAATCGCAGTAACAATAACCAAAGTTAAATACCATACTCCATTAGTCAGAAAACCGAAATAGACAACACAATTCCAGATGGACCTTAAAGCGAGCTCTTTCCTTAAGGTCCCCAAATATACTTATGGTGCTTACCACAAAGTATATACCAAACACTGCCTCGCAGAAGATCACCTTCTGACTTACAGACAGTTCCAGATACAGATGGACCCCAAGGTCCCCAGATATACTTGTGGTACTAACCACAAAGTATATACCAAATACTGTCCTGCAGAAGTCACCTTCCGACTTACTGGACAGTCCCAGATGACCGGTCTACCAGAAAACCAAACCAGAATAAAGAATATACTCACTTACAATGATGGGGTCCTTGTCTGCCTCCGCAGTGATCCGGTGAGTCGAGGAGTCCCTCCGGGAAATCCCGGGGGTACCCTAGGGAGTCCTGTCCCCAGCGAGTCCTGCGGTCCGGCAGAGTGGTCGTCCCATCTGGGTCGCCAGATTGATTCAAAGATCGAAGCCGAAATTCCTTTAAGTGGTATATTCTTTATTGCAGCGCTGGATGCACGGGGGATCTCTCCACCTATCGTGCATACCCAAAGCAAAAAGCAGTCTTGAATTTATACAATCAATCTATCAATATTCTACAAGCACCTATACATATGCATTACCTATCCCCGCCTTCCCTCGCTTCTTATGCTAATTAGCCTTTTGGCACCTTGCGCCTGCGTAGAGCCTTCCAAGAATTGTGGGCAGGGGTCTTTGGGACGTGGGCAGGGGTCTTTGGGAGGAAGACCCCGAGTCTTCCTCACAGTGTACTTTTCACCTTTGGTCAGGAATCTGCTGAATTGGCAGGTTTCTTAATTGCAAGAGCTGGTTGTTGCTAATTCTTCCATTTGTTGTATCTTTATAATGAATTCCAATGTCCAGTTTTGAGATTTATAGTCCTTACGTTTGTTTCTCTGTCCGTCTGCCGCTTCCTTATCATGAGTTCCAGTGTCTTGTTTCGAGATATACAGTCCATGTCTGGGGATTGTCCTTGCCTCCCCAATGCCTCCCCAATACCTCCTTAATCAGTTTCATGATAAACATTTTAAAATATATGTATATATATATTACACAAATAAATATGTGACTTTTATATGTTTATACAAATAAATGTGTATATAAAATACACACTACATGTAAACACATACATATAAAGCAATATATGTGTAATATGATAAACATATATAGTAAAAAAGTCATGGCTGCAGGTTTCTTTTCCCAGTAATTTATCTTCTCAAATCAAATCAACACTTTATAAACTGTATTATGAAGAATATTCAACATTGGAGTTAGTTCCATTGTCTTGCTCTGCTATGTTTGGTCTACACAAGTCCCTGAGCACATGGGAATGAGTAGTCAGGGGTATAATAAGAACAGATCCTCACCCACCTCTATTTGCTTTTAGTTTATGATCTCTTTCTGGGGACTCTCCAGGAATGAGAACAATCAGTCAGACTGAATGAAGACTGTGCTGATCATAAGCTGAAGAATAATGTGGAATCTTCTTTTGTAGTATATGTTCAGAACAGTGTCCCTCACCTTGCCTTGCCTCCCCTCCCCCACCCTTCTCTCCTCTCTTCTCCACTCCTCTCAAGGTGCAAGAGTTCTAATTTCCTTTAAGAAAACTGAGTTATTATTACAATTCTGCATTTTCAGGAGTTGGTAAATAGGTCAACATATTTTTTCATGGTGCCATGGAAAAATATCCATAATTTGTGTTTTCTACATATCCTTTCATATTATTTTTACAAGTAGTTTCGTTTCTCTGAATTGGTATTTTAGTTGAATATATCAGATTTTAGAATGAGAAATAAAACAGTTTTGCATTGTATTGTATGGTTTAATAGCAAGAATAGAAAAAATAATAACTTATTTTATTCAAATCTATCTGTGTTGAGTCACATGCCCAGTATTACACGATTTGTATATATCTGTATGTATTCAGATTTTCTGAATATTAAAAGAAAAATTAGAGCTATATATAAAACATAGACAAAAAAAAAATCTGAATAGTAAAAGAAAAAGAAATAGTATTTCTTGTAATTTCTATAAAATTTAATTATGTGGTAGGAGAAGTGTTTTTTGAAATTCAGAGTAATGCTGTAAAAACATTTACATCAGAAACAAGGATAAGCAAGGCTCTAACATGGCCTCAGAATTTTATAGTACAATTTATTTTTATGTTTGTGGTACTGATTACTTTAGAGTCGTTGTTAGACATGTGCTTAAATTTTATTTCTTGTAATGCTGCTCTCTGATCTAATATGTACAATACAATATTTAAACTGCTATGAAGATGCATGTCTGCATTAGAGTACTTTTAATACTATTATGTATACACTCTGAAGAGGTGGTATTTTAAGTAAGTTATTCATGAAGGATATGCTCTGCATCACCACTTGAAATAATTAAGTATTATGTTTACTAGTTATACCCTAATAAAATCTTTTTTCACTCTTTTGTTCTTGGTATAAGCATCCAATACTATAAAATTAATCCCTTTAACCATATGTGTTATGCAGCACAGAGATCATAATATGTTTTTTTTTTTTTAATTTGTTCAAAGTAACTTTTATGATTTTTTTTTTTCTGTGTATAACTCATGATTCAATGAGCATATGGTGGCCAAAGTCCCACAGCTTTTCATTTTGAATAGTTTTAAAGTTAATGTCATCTGTTTGATCATCAAAATCCAGGGGATTTGAAGAGGTGTTTGAAAATATTCCCTAGTAGTGTTCTCAAAAAATACTATAAATTGGCTTCACATCTTCTAAACATTTTGTTTAAGTGATTAACATGATAAAGTGAGCTTTATAGCTAACCTTAATATGTGATTTTCAGCAGAAAGAGCAATGTTCTGCCTAATGTGGACAGCTAAAATATTAAAGTCTATGGTTTGAGAAATTATCACTGTCTAGGAGGTTTAAAAAAATACGAACTTATTTCTGTACTCCAAAGAAAATCTTAGAAAACTTAGTTTAGTACCTTAACTATGTTGTCCTTTGGCTGTTGAGTCCATTCTATTCACTCCCATTGCACAACTGAACCCAGAACCCAGTGCTGTTTGCTTCCAAAAGCTATGTTTGTGCCAGGACCCATTACCTACAGCAATAGCCTATCGTTATCATTATAATTTCCAAGGAAAAAATAATGTGCTCTTTCCAGCTGTTTTATTTGGAATGACACGTTTGAAGCCCAGTACCATCCTCTGTAATTAGGAGGCCTTGAAGATCTTAGCCTGGAGGTTGTTCAAGCAAAAGGTATTCTCCAACACAAACATATTTTATCTCTGGTACAAATGTGCTTTAGCGGTCTAACTGCAGTTAGTTATTATAGAGACATACACATATGGCTTTGGGCAAACACCACAAACAGCATTTGTATTCAAGACAATAGACACTCATCAGTGTAAATTCCTGTCTACTATGCAAGGTGCATCTTTTGATCTTTTAGAAAGAGCTGGAAAATTGGATGGTATTTGCAAAAGTCTCTCAGCTGAGAAATGTCAATAAAGTAATCGTGTTGGGACCAGTATATGGAATTGACTTGTTGGAGGGGCCACGGGGATGGTTACAGGTGCAGGATTGAATTGTGTATCTGTTGATTACATAGAATGAAGTTCACAGATGAGAAATTGTGCACAATCTCAGCATCTTGAGGCTGTACCACACTGTCTCATTTAATGTGGCCAATCAGAGCGGAAATACAGGGATGCAGTCTTTCACACTTTTCATGCATTGTGTATGGAAATGCTTTGTAAATTTTTGCCTTCAGCACACTACTAAATACATAAAGGCAACAATGGAGTGTGATTGCACTGTTACAGTTGATGCATGTTAACAAATGGGAGAAAATGCATAACATAATTTCTTACTGAAGTACTCTTTCACAGTCTGTCTCCCCACACACGTTTATTTTACAGATTTTTGCAGATCTGCAGTATTTAATGTGTCTGCACATCACTGCTCTCCAACCATAGTATTTCTATAAATAAATAAAAATTGTCAGTGGTTTGAAATTATTATTATTATTATTCATCTATCTCATGTGTTTGTTGTTAACCCACTGACCTAAAAACATTAGTGTTGTTTTATTTATTTATTTTTCCAAATAAATCTGGATGAAGTACTCTTATGAGTGCATGTAAGCCTTTTCTCCTCCTTCTTAGACATTGCTACTTTTAATACAATATTCCTCAAAGTTTATTTTAATAATCCTGTAAAATTGTCAGGATGTTTATGTAATACAAAGCAAGTGCTGAGCTCAGTGCAACACTGCAGAATTGCCAGGTTAAACTGATGTTTCATTAAAAGGCTGTTTTTAATATAGGAAAGAAGTAATCAAGTAGTGGAAATGTGAAAATAATCCAAACGGAAAAACAAGAAAATTAAATTAAAATAAAATAAAATAAAATAAAATGAACATTTAATATCATTTAATATCATTTAATATCATTTAATATCAGTGCTTCCTTGCTAAGAAGGTGAGTCTATCATATATGGGAAGAAGAAAATGACGGATTGGTGTGTGCACTGCAGCAAATACAAAATTTACATCAGATTACCCTGATGTTGAAATAAATTTAATATTTTGCTAACTATGTGCTTTTTTTTTTTTTTTTTTTTTTTTTTTTTTTTTTCTTTTCTCCTGCTTCTGGAGCAGCAAGCTGTGTGAAAGAATTTAATAATATTTACTAGTTCTGTGGAGGAGAACTTCTGTTGTTGGTACATTACAGAATCACAGAATTTTCTAGGTTGGAAGAGACCTCAAGGTCATCGAGTCCAACCTCCAACCTAACGCTAACAGCCCTCCACTAAACCATATCCCTAAGCTCTACATTAGTATGTTCTTATAACTTTCAGTAAAGCAGTTCACAGGAAAGGTTCCTTATTCAATGGCTATCTTACATATATTGAATTTAGTAATTGATGTGGTGTGATTTTAATAATGACACTTCCACATGTGATGATACTGACAGGGGCTTTACTACTTAAATAAAACTTTATTTTTTGAAACTTTTGTCCAAGGTTTTATGAAACTGCATATGGAAGTTAATGAGACTATATGATGAGACTATAAAGAGTGAAAAAAATGGCATTGTTTTCCTTCATTTATTATTTTATTTTATTTTATTTTATTTTATTTTATTTTATTTTATTTTATTTTATTTTATTTTATTTTATTTTATTTTATTTTATTTTATTCTGTTTTACTTATTTTAAAGTAGAATTAGATCATATTTCTTGGTGCATGTCCCATAGGACATGCCATTTATCAACTTTATGCTGAATCTTCTTAAGCAAGTATTAGATAACTATCACCTTGTAATTTTGAGCTGGATTTTAACTGCATTGTTGACAATTATTTTCTTATATAATCTTACAGTTTTATGGATGTTGGGGAAGCCCAAACTATGGGAAGATGAGAAACAGTTATTCTGCAGTTCCCATCTCACTGTGATTTCTTGCCATAATACATCCTCCTTTGGTGGGTGGTGGAAGAAATATCAATAGCACCCTCACCCAGCTTTTTGTAGAGCTTGGACAGATCTACATCTTCTCTGAATTGTGTTTCTTTGATACCAAGTAATTGTTGCTCAGACAAAGTTCTTGTTAAATAGTAAAGTAACAAACGAACAAAACACACCCCCAACAGTTTGGACCTTTGCATACAGTAATGCTTGTCTAGGGAATTAAATCACTCAAACAGGATAGCTGATCAGTGTCTGGATGGAAAAAGGAGTCTTAGCAGCAAAGGTCTTTACAGTAGCATTTTTATATCAGACAAGACTTCCCAAACCTGTCTTCTGGTTGCCTGTGCTGCTATTTGACCACTGCAGTGCATTCATGGTCCACATTTAGAAACTGTCTTAAATGATATAGAAAATATTTCCTAGCTTTCTTAAGTAGATGTAGCAGACATTACTATTTTTGCATCAGTGGATAGTTTCTTCTGGATATTTTCAAGTGGCTTACCGAGTTTTGATCAATTTTGATCAATTGCATAGGACAACTGCCTGGGACACTCCACACAGGATTTTAATCAACACACAAATTGAGTGAGCTGCAACAGAAGCTGCCTGGGGGAATCTCTACAACTCTGAAATTCCCACCTGGAGAGCTCCTTTAACTGTAGCTCGACAGTCACTTAGCTTTAACTCAGTCCCTTGACTCCAGCCAGCTTGCTTTCTTTCTCTCACAAAATCTTTTTCCTACTACAGACAATCACTCACTATCTGTAACCAAACAGCCCTTTCACCCAAATATTTTCCCTTCTTCCACTGTCTAGAGTGACAGTGTTTCTACTCTTAGTAGCTCTAGAAAGTCATGATATCCCAACAAATTTGCGCTTTAGGGCTCTGTGGCATAATTAAAAATTCTGGATGCCTTTTAATACTTACACTGATGTTATTGGAGGTCTGTCAATTAATCCCCTTCAGGCTTAGGCATTAATTAGATGATGGTCTATGGTTGTTTTTGTTAAATTATGTGAATTTTGTCATTTATGATGCATGGGCCTGCGTCTAGTGGGTGTAGAAAACTAAGTGAAAGGCAGTGAGGTCTTTTAATGGTGTTGTATCATACCTGTGGGTTTATCTTTAAAATACAACTTGGATTAAAATACCACACAATAGCATTCAGAAAAAAAAAGCACAGTATATCTCCGTTACTATTGCGAGCTAACACTAACACAGTTCTTGGGTCAAGCACCAGTCTGTCTGGCCTGTTTTCATGAGTTTAAAATCTCCCAATAGAGCCCTGTAACAACTAAATCTACTCTTTTATGTCCTCTTGTGTTAGTGATGACACTTCAAACATCAAATGAATCTTCATTTTAGATCCTCTACATGGACAGACAGCTTGATATTCAAAGTGAGATGTTGTCCTATCATAATAAATATTTTAAATATATATATATTAGTTTGCTAACGTCATGATTTTAAATACAGGGTTAGCACTCTTTCACAGAGCTCTTTTAGTTTTTTTTACAACCCAGATACTGTGACACTTAGATTTTCTTTATTATACTTAAGTAATAACAGTCGATAGTCCTTTTCCACATACAACATTCTTGTAGATAACAGCCAACAAATCAACTGTATTGTAATAAATCTGATTTTATTGAAATATTGCACATTATATTGTTTGCAAGTCTTTCAGTAATGTACAAAATGTCAATGTACCAAATTTCTTGAGAAGGTGGTGCTCTTTGAAATATATTATTACAGAGAATTGGCATTCTCTGAAATTTGAGCTCCTTTTTATTTGGGATTTTATTAAAATCTCAGAATTTCCATTTCATCAAGGAGATGCTACTTCACGTGACTATGCTTTAACTGGTAGATTTGTGACAAAATGATACATATGGAATATTTACTATCTCAAAAATTATTCTGCAGACCTTCTACCCCTCTGGGAATGTTGTTTTGTATTTATTACACTGAGCTTCAGAAACAGGTAGTAGTAACATGCCCCAGTTAAATTATCCTCAAACATGAACAGTGGTTATCTCCGTGCCTTTCTGTCAACAATTTTAGTTGACACAGTAACTTTTTTATTATCTGTCTATAATAAGTCTATATAAGTCTATAACTATCCATAATATTTATTATTATTATATATTATATTATATATAATTTAAATTTAGCATAAACTGGAAAACTGACTCTTTCCTACGTGGCAGATATGATTTGGAAATGCAGTAGTTAGTATGCCAGAAAAGGAACATAATGACTGCAAATGAAGATAAATATAAATATAAGTTGAAATGAACTACCACACATAAGATTAAGAGTATGTCTGTGATATATTTAAGAAATTAATTAATTAATAAGTTATTAATTAATTAATTAATTAATAACTTAATTAATTGTCTTTCATTTTCTCTTCCAAAAACCTTTATACATGTTGTTGTTGTTGTTATTGTTTTCCATTGTGCCATTGTGTTGTTTTGTCTGACCGGTCTTTTTTTTTTTTTTCTTTGTGTGTGTGTGTGTATGTGTTACATAGATGATTGTAGTCTTGTTCCTATGTCACTAACTGCTTTTGTTGCTGAAGTAGCATAATCAGAAAGTAAAATATTAAATACTTGAAACAAGGACATCTCATATATTTCACTTGTGCTGGGGATAATTTTTTTTTTTTTTTTAAGGTACTACTCCATACTCTAATTGCCAGCATCTTTTGAATTAGTGTAAAATATTTTCACTGGTATTTACAGTTTTTTCCATTATAAATTTTTGCATATGTACTATATGTACTTTTAATAGTTTGTGGTCTAGAGATACCAAACATTGGTGATTCTGTTATACAATCACAAATATTTTGTATAAAATATTTCTATATTTCATTACTTTGCTAATTAGCTTTTCATAAATATGTCAAGCTTACCACATACACCCAGGACTCTTTATTCTTTTGCTTCCCTAGTTCTCGTCTACTCTCCCATTATCAGAACCTCATATTGCCATCCTTCTAATTCCATGTTTTCTCCTGTGCAGCATCTCCTCACCTCCCATCTCTACTTTCTGCACTGGTGTTATTTGTTTTTTCACCAAGGCTGGCAGCTCCACATACACATCCATTTGCACAGTGTTATTTGCACTCTCTTCACTTGTTTTTCTACCCTTCCCATCTCTTTTCAGGGATCTTACTTGCTTCTATATTAGGATTTTCATAAAATTCAAATGTGCCTCCCAATTTCAGCTTTCCCTGAGGCAAATTCCTGAATCTCCCTCATCTAGGATATCTGGAAATCTCTTAGTTCCAAAATCCTTAATTATGGTGGCCATGTAGGCTAAGCGAGAGGAGATTTATGATATAATTTCTCAAGATATCCTATCATACTGTTCATCTTGGTATGCAAAAATGAAACATCATTTATTGCCTTTAAAAAATACCTAATTATCTGTCCCTGATTTTTTCCCCAAATAATGTCTATCTAAAGTTTCCTTTTTCTTCAGATATATCAATGTAAAAACCTCTCCCTGCTCAGCCTTGATATATTTTGGGCTCCACACAAAAGCCCAGATACTTTGTTGGATTTGCACAGGTTTGGTGAGAAAAACAGAAAATAGGTCTTGGTAGGAAGGTATAGGTCTGGAACTATTAGAGCATTTCCTGACCTGCCTTCTGTGATGACTCATCCATATACAAGTTCTTAATGTTAAATATGACCCACAAATTCAGAGAATGAAACACTGTTCATTTTTATGAAAGGAGTCTCAAAAAAAAAAAAAAAAAAAAAAAAGTATCACCAATTTCAGTTCAAGATATAACTGATTAATCTGTACAGTAACTTCTTAAAAGTCATGGAAATATCAGAAATGTGAGCAAAGCTGGGGTCTTTACTTCTTGTTTATGTATGTTATAGTTAATCTGTTTTCACTGATTAGTATGATGTGAGTAATAAGTTTGAAATGAAATTGCAGTTTTTCTCATAAAGAAGTGGTAGAAATTCTGATCTGTATTGAACAGTCAGAAGAGACAGGGTAAATTAAAACTGTAAGAAGTAGAAATCCATATAAGTTGATCAAATGCTTGTTGCCAGAAATAAAGCATGAAAATGCCTCCCACAAACACAGATATTCTTGCAAATATACCATAGCAAACATGTCAGCATATATCACAGAATACACTTTTTTTTTTTTTTTAATTGGTGAAAAGGCAGTTACTCAGAATACAGATGATCTGAAAGTGCAATAAAGACATTTAAAAGGCATTTTTCCAAGGCTAATATAATCTTGCACTGGCAGCACTGTACAACTATACTACATAATGGTAGCAATGCAAAAACACTGAAGCTGGCAATATCTCACACCATCTCTAAAATCATGTGATAAAACCTACAATTAAATAATTTAAAAGCAATGTAACTGTATTCGTATGCAGCCATATCCAAGCTGTATTCCTACTGAGAAATGTTCTGTGTTAGGTGTAGTGTTGCATTTTTGTTCAGTGTATCATGCTGAGCAACTTCATCCAGACACATGAGCATGGTCAACATCAGCTTCAGGATCTCTGTGAGCTTCAGGGTGATGGAGAGATATACTCTTACACATAAAAACATTTTCTCTGTCTTTAAGAGGTGTGTTCACTGAGTATGCCACTGAGAAGTCTGGGTAATAATGAATTCCCTTGACTTTCATGTTTATCATGAACTATAAGTTATAAATATTCTCAACAGTTAAATACTGTTAAAAATGCCTGAGTCATCTAAATCTGCATAGAAACTTATTTTCTGTGCTTGAGCAGAACATTCATCTTTGGTCAGCTACATTTGGGCAAGACTTCTTGAAGCTGAAAATTGCAGTATTTTCCTCTTACAACATGATGTCCCACTGGGAGACATCAGCAATGTAAATATTGTACTGGGGAACAATTAAAAGGTAATTGTGGTTCCTCATGTTGATAATAGGTTTTGTTTTTGTCTTCTCCCTTATAAAGCTCTAATTGAAATTTCTGTGCCTGTCATCACATGTACAATATACAGAATCTTTTAAAATGGAAAACTACTGTGTGAATCAAGTAGAGTGAGCAGAGAGATGGGCTATTGCACTAGGAGAGGTGTTCCTGAAGGGCACACCAATTTCTGCACTGTGCTTGCACATAATTCTGCCTTGACTAGACAGATGGGTGGCTATAAATGAAAAATCTTCCTATTCCTCTGAGATGTATGCAGTAGTGTCCTTTAGATGTTCCGTCATGGCATTGCACACAATTAGCTACAGAATATTAGTTACTCTGCTGGATGCAAATCAACATCTTTCTCTAAGTGTAGTAAACGCACAAGCTTATCAAATAGTATCTAGATACCCAGTTTTCTCATATACCCAGCTTGTATTTGTGATTTGGTTGCATACCAGCTGAGTCAGGGGAGAGAGTATAACAAATGGGCAGTCTTATGTTTATTTGTAATGAAACACAATTTAATGTTTTCATCTCCTTGTCCATTTAAATGTAAAAGAACACATTTCACTTTCTAATGAACCACATACACTGATGTACAACTTCATTGAAGCACCAATTTCTTCCAAAGCTTCTCATTCGGATGTAATAGCTTCACAGTGGAAACTCTTTGACATTGTGGTTAAACACCAGTAAGGATCTAAGTCAGAAGTAGAGTCTTCTTTAATATCTTTTACATAGAAAAAGGTAACCTGCTGTTAATGTTAATACTTCCAGCACATCAGGTGTTTCAACTTGGAGGATTTCCCTGAAATTCTTTGTGACCTTAGCTACAGCCATAAGTATTGGGCTATCTGTTATGATCTTGCTGGTCAGGTTGCCTTAATTAAATTAGATGGATTTCATTAAAGACCTTAATTCTGATATGTGTACATACAAAGAAAGACACGACCTCTAACAAGTATCATCAATAGTCTGAGGATCTGTTGTTTTGTTCTTAGATGTGAAGTCTCTCTAACTCATTTATCTTTCAAAGTTATGCTTTCAAAATGACAGCTGGTAAGCACTGAATGCCCACTGGGTGCCTTACACCCATGAGAATCAGACTCTAAACTGGGACCTGAAACCCTAGGCAGTGACATAATTTTGCAATTGTAGGAAACTTTTGAAAGGCTCTGTAAATGCCTACCTTTCTCAGTCACTGTGCAAAGGCAACAATTCTATTCATACTTATTTTATTGTGAGCCGTGTTGTAGAAAGATCTATATCATTCTTTTTGGATAAGTTCTGTCTTGGGCAGTTAGTCACCTCACATTTCTCAGACAGAATAAAATTATCAACCCTCTAGAGGAGCCAATTTCTCTCTATTGATTATAAGGTAGCATAGGGATGACTGGCTACACATAGGTGTCTGCAAGCTTGTTGTGTGAATTAGTGCTCGATAACCTTACTCTTGAGTACAGCAAAACCTTTTACGAGTTACATTTTATTGTTTTTGTTTTCATAATCCACTGTCTGTTAGTATTTCACTCAACAAGATAAATATATTTGTGTTAAAAATTGGGTATGGCTTTTGGAAGGACAAAGTTACTAGCAGATTTAAGGTCATAACACAAATTCAAAAATGTCTTTTTCTCATAAACTTTTTTCACTGCACCCATACACATAAACAGATCTTCATTTCACTTACTCATACATATGCTTCTATATGCTGAGATCTGATTTATTTTAACTTATTTCTTGGCATGTGATGAAGCACCACTAATTTGCATCCAAATCTACAGTTTATCTCACGTTAAGACCTTAGAGAAGGGAAACACTATTGTGATGCTAACAATCTGCTTTTGTCCTCTCACTTTTCCACGAGAAGTTGCTGATGAGTCTTGATAGTACTGTAAAAGTAGGATAAATAAAATATATCTGTAATCTTTAAAACAGAAAGGACTTGCAGAAAAGGAGTCTTCATCATGACATGCCAGAAATGATCTTGAGTGTTGGTCCAATATTTCTGGAAAGTCAGAAAATTGATCTTCTTATCAAAATTGGATAGAGACCTTTTACAGAAATACAAGCCGGTTTAAGAGTCATCAGTGTGTCTCAGAATGAAAGCAGTAGATATCCCTACTATATGCACATCACTGTTGGAAAAATTTGTTTTACTCATGATTTGTGTAGGTTTCACAGTGGCTGTTTTCCACATGATTTTTTCAATTTTGTACTCCCAAGCCTATTACAGTTGTGGTTTGTGTGTGTTTTGTTTTGTTTTGCTTCTTTACTCCCTACATATTTTACAGAAACTTGTATTTGTTTTGAAAGAATTCATTGTTCTGTGATGAAAAGAAGTAGTCTTGGCTTCTGGAGTGTAAGTGTTCCTTTCAGTGATTAATTATTTCTTTTCTGCTAAGCACAGTATTTATGGTTGTACCATTGAGTAACTATTGAAGGCTTAAGGTTTACCTTAAGGTTTAAGGCTTAAGGCTTAAGGTTTACCATTACCCCCTCTTGATTTCAGGTCTATTATATTGTTGCAACATTGCAAAAATTCTAACCATCCAATCTCATATCTCTTAATTTGAGTTTCATTTTATTATGAATAGATTTCTTATATGCACAAAATTTGTCTAAATGTTCTGGCAAGCTTAATTTCATAGCTAGATGACTGATTTATACCTGATTTATGAAACATGATTTCTGAGTTTTTCAGTTCAAGTTATACATGTAGATCAATTCCATTAGTAAATTCAGAATCAAAGCTTGATTAGCATTGTTTACTTTGTAGAAAAGTTCTTTTAGATTACAACAGACAGGCTGCTGGTCATCTCCTCAGTTCATCTGATGCTTTTATACTGAAGCCTTTGATAACTACTAATCCAGCAAAGTATCATTTAGTATCAAGTCAGATTCTTGTTTTCTCAGAAAGCACCAGATGCTGCTTTGATCCCCGTTTGCACCTCTTCTCTTTTAGTGTTATTTGAAATTTCTTTGTCCATTTTGGAGTTTGTAAACATGCTTACATTTGCTGTTGTGTGATTCATCAGAAAAACCTGCTCACAATTTTACCTTAAAAACAAATTCCATATATGCTACCAGCATTTCCCCTTCTTGATGTGAAAAGTTAGCTGGTAATTAGAGTCCCGAGGATCTCTTGTGCTGGAGGAGAAAATGACAATGAATCCCTCTTTGTATGTTCTTTGTGAAATGAATAGGCTCGTGTCACAGTACTGTTCCTGAAGCACAGTATGGTAATGAAATGTGCTTTTATTCACAGATTCAGTTCTTCCACCTGGCTGCTTTGTTGCCTGTTGTGTCTGCTCTCTTGGCTTTTTTTTTTTTTAATCACCTAGCCTCAGACATAGGCAGGCCTTTGTACAACACAAGCAGGTGAAACACCCTGCACATATCTGTCTGGCACCTGCCTTTGAGCTGGGAAGTGCTCTGTGTTTATTCTGTCCCCAAACTCCTCTTTCAGATGTCTGGAGGTGTTCATTGGCTATCATAGGCATCTTAGAAACAGACCATGGGCAACAGCCCCAAATTTTCAAGATATTTAACCAAAGCATAATCTATTAATACTTTCAAGTTGATAAGTTAAATGGAAGTGCTTTACATATTTAGTAACAATGGCTTAACATCAACTTCTGCTTTGTCTTAGGCAGTGTCTGTTTTGAAGGAATAGGCATGGTAGGGCAGAATACAGTAAAGCCCTGTATTCAGAGCTGCATTCAGCTCTTCAGTAGCATTCTGCTACTTTACTTTGTCATTTGGTCTTGCTAGCTAACATTCATGAACAAAAAGACCATTTCATAAGCCCTATTGCATGTGAAATCAATGCTTTGTGGCTTGTTGAAACAGAAGGACTAAGATGAAGAGGACATCTGAGAAATTGTGTACAAATAGTTGGGGTCAGACCAGAAGACCTCAAGAGGTCCCCTCCAACCTCAACCATTCTGTGATTTTCTGATTCTGTGATTCTGTGGTTGTGAACAATATGTACATAGAAATTAACATATGGTAAACATAGTGGTCCTCAGCTGTCTACATAAAATGTGGAAGTAGATACACATCCCCAGAAAATGTCCCATCAAAAATCTAATTGCATTCTGCAAAACACTTCCTCCTTGTTGACAATAGTGGAACTGTTAGCTCTTTGCTAACACTTCATTTATGTTGTATGACCCTCTCTTGAGCCCCAGGTATAGATATCGATATTGGAGTAGAATGGAGTGCAGGAATTTGAAGGGATATCTTATTTTAAAAAGATGAATGCCTGAAGGATTCCAATTGTATTATATCTGGAATTAAGGATCTAAAAGCTATCTGTACTTATTCATCTTATTTTGATCTGTTAACTAAATAAACGTATCTCCATAAGTGAACTTTTAAGTGAACCTTCATAAGTGAACTTTTATCATATCTGCTAGAGCACAGGTTTTCTCTTTTTGGTATTCTACACATTTTTGATATTAAGAAAATTAACGTCAAAATTAATCATCAAATTAATCAGTTTGAGGACTGAAACAAAATAAAAAACAATTGCTAAAGTCTAAACTGTATAATGAAGATATGTTCCATCTTTAACAGAAAATTTAGAGAATAAACCTGTGTGGAGTAAGGATAAATATTCATAGCATCAATTTCTGTTTCTTAATACCCCTGTCTGGATAATTTGGGAATAGAAAGGAAATTGTAAAACATATAAATCTTATCTGCAGGCAATATTTTGAAATTTGAAAGCAGAACAGAATATGAAACATTTTTTCTGCTCTTTAGATACCTCTGGTATTTCAATCCTTTTCCAAGTACTGTACTGGAATAAAAACAGTATCTTTGGGAATGAAAGCAAGCAGATAAACTTGAAGTTATGTCTTAATCAGGGAGAACAGTAGTGTGAACCTGTCTCTGAAAAAACACAAGAGCTGTGTGAGCAGCTACCTGTTGGATGTGGAAAGGTGGGGACTGTGTACATGTGGTCCCTTTCAACAATGATGACCTGAGGTTCCATCTTTGCTAAAAGCAACTCCACTTTTGTGTGGGAAGCATCTGTTCTGCAGACTAAATGAGAAACAATTTTTTTGAAAGCTCCAACCACCTACATCTTCAATATTTCCTTTGAGATACCAACTTGATCTATCACGTAAAAATGGATATCCGTGCTTTAACTTTTGCTTTTTTTAATAAACTTTCAGGTATTTGTTTCACATGTTATTACCAGGAAAGAAACACACAACAAAAGCTTCCTTTTCAAATTCTGTACTCATTTTTTTTATTAGATTTTTTAGTTAGCTGTTCTGTTTCCATGGAGCTATACACATTAGTAGACATCTGGATAAACAGAAAAAAGGCACAAAAGTAGAGTTCATATTTTATCTGACATTTTCTGAAGGAGAAAAAACAAATTGCTCCCTATCCCCCCCAAAAACAAACAAACAAACAACAGAAAACAAAACAAAACAAAACAAAACAAAGAAACAAAACACAACTCTATTTTCTTTCACTATCAGGAATATAAAAATGTGCGTATTTGGAGTGTTTTGAAAGTTTCAGTTACTCTTCAAACAGAAGTATCATTAGTAGAGCACTTAAGCAGAGCTCTTTTCTCCCTACTGAATTGTAAGTGTTCAGCAGATTATGGCAGCTGTGACAGGATTTAGAAATCATCCCTTTTTTTGATGATAACAAAATAATTATTTTTTTCAGTGAAAATAACATTAACAATGCTTCTGTAAATTTATGGGACTTATATTATATTATTGTGGTTGAGATTACTGTTTTAACACAAGATTTTCCTTGTTGTACTGGTATACTGTGCCATGATCACAGTGTACTTGTGAAAAGATTCATCAATCAATCAATCACACTCTGTATGCCTATACAATAAGTCGTCAGTTAATCAGTGTGCTAATTTAATTGCTACTTGCCCCTTGCCAGATTGGTAAAGATGCCATTGTGGTCCCCATAAATTAAAAATAGTATTGTGCTAATGTAATACTCGTGGCAGTTAATTATTCATAAATTCTTATTTATGTGATTATTCTTTTGACTGTGATGTAAATGATATTTAAACACTATACTCTATTTTTGGAAAGCTTAATGGCAAAGAAAGAATTGCCATTTAATCTGAGGTGAATTAAATTTCTAAAGAATAAAGGGAGAAAATAAAATGAACTGTGATCCACATCCTATTATTTTCTTCATGTCCATGGGTTATTATATAGTGAAAAGGTTAACAATTTGCCTCTAGCATAACAAGCTTCAGATTGTTCTGCTTTAAAAATACATTTGTTATCTTCTTGAGTGCTGGAAGCTGCCTAGATAACTTTTGTATCCTTAAAATCCTCAAATAACACTGAGAAATACACAGTTCTACAAGCAAAAGGTAGGAGTTGTATCCATAAAAAATAATTCAGGGCAGAAATAGCTAACTAGAGGTGACAAATTAAGATATTCTGCCTATGGACATCTGTAATTTGTAGCGTTTTCTGCTGATTCTAGTAGCAGTACCTCTTGTAGCAGAGTAAGGGAGAGGGCTCTCCCTGCTACCTCCAAACTTTCACCCACAGAGGATGTGAAGAGAATGTGGGTTAATTCATTATTACTACACATATAAGGGAGCAACGAACTATCTCTGTGTAATACTGGGTATTGGGGTAGAACCATGTGTCACTTTAGGAGTTATCAGAGTTATTCAGTGTGAAAAATGATTAGGGTCCTTCATGAATGTGTGTTGCAGGTTAGCCTCATTAGATGGTTAAGCACCACACAGCCACTCACCCATTGTCCCTCTCCACCCACCTGTTTCCCACTCCCATAGTGGGAAAGGAACAAAAACCAAGGAAAGGAATAAAACCAAGAAAATCTGTGGGTCAAGATAAAAAATATTTAATAAGTTAAAGAGAAGTAGAAGAAGAGAGGAGGATGGCAAAAAGAAACAAGTGATGCAAAGCTGATCACTCACTGCTTCCCAATGCACAGCCAGTTATTCCTGATGACTAAACTCCCTAAACTCTTTTCTTTTCTTTTCTTTTCTTTTCTTTTCTTTTCTTTTCTTTTCTTTTCTTTTCTTTTCTTTTCTTTTCTTTTCTTTTCTTTTCTTTTCTTTTCTTTTCTTTTCTTTTCTTTTCTTTTCTTTTCTTTTCTTTTCTTTTCTTTTCTTTTCTTTTCTTTTCTTTCCTTTCCTTTCCTTTCCTTTCCTTTCCTTTCCTTTCCTTTCCTTTCCTTTCCTTTCCTTTCCTTTCCTTTCCTTTCCTTTCCTTTCCTTTCCTTTCCTTTCCTTTCCTTTCCTTTCCTTTCCTTTCCTTTCCTTTCCTTTCCTTTCCTTTCCTTTCCTTTCCTTTCCTTTCCTTTCCTTTCCTTTCCTTTCCTTTCCTTTCCTTTCCTTTCCTTTCCTTTCCTTTCCTTTCCTTTCCTTTCCTTTCCTTTCCTTTCCTTTCCTTTCTTCTTAACATGATTCTCTATGTTATTGTTATGAAATATCTGTTTGTTTACTTTGAGTCATCTGCGTGGCTGTGTCTCCTCATAAACTCTTTTGCACTCACCACTATGGGGGAGCAGAGTGAGAAACAGATGCAATATTCTGCTGTAGCTAAAAAATCAGTGTGTTACCAGCATTGTTTTGGTCACCAACATAAAACAAAACATGATACAAACTGCTATGAAGAAAATTAACTCCACCCCAGACAGACCCAGTACAGTGCAAAAGTATGGATAATTCAACTAGCATTGAGCTGCAGGGCATGTCCCTTGACCCTGAATCCCATGTTTTATTATAGGTCTTCCTTCCATTTCTTTTCTTCTTTTTTTATGCCATTCCTTTAGGAAAAATGGAAGAATATTTACCTAAAAATGTTGTGTCAGCTGTTTAAAGTGTTGCACTGTAATTGTACTTACCTCTTTGGTCTCACTAGTTTTTGCAGAATTGTATAATAAATCCAGGTTTGAACAAGGTGCTTTAGCAGAACTGTTGATATGATGCAAATAATATTAGACACTACAGCCCTAAAAAAAAAAATAAGCTGAACAATTAGGGATTACAGAAGATTTCCAAGATTTCCAGCTGCTACTAGAATGTAGTTCTGCCAGCTCTATTAAGGTGATTCTATCCACAGCACTCTCACTACATTAAAAAGTGAAGACAGCATAGTCAGAACCCTAGAGCTGGCTAATATATCTAGCCAACATAATAAGACAAAATTTCTTCCGGGGGAATCACCAGACCTAAAATGGGTAAATGATTTTTGTGAAGAATCTGCTAAATCCTGTTTATTTCTGCTGCTTTGGGATGCTATGATGAATACCTGTGAATTTGGAAGAAAATGAGTAATATAACTGCATTTTAGAAAAACATTTTTTCTCTTTTTGATTAAAAACAGTATTTCATTTGTCCTTCAGTACCCCAAAGTGTAATTGTAGGTATTTCACATAGTCTTTTTTGGATTAGAAGCATTTGCATCCCTTCACATCACCAACATCAGTACAGGTGAGTCTGGGTTTTTCTACTTATAACTGTTAAAAAAAATAATAAAAAATAAATGGCATAAGAAACCTCTAAACCTCTGTATAATTATAAGCAAACAGGGGCATAGTTCCATGTCTGATTTGAAAGACTCTGACTCCAGTAACATAGATCATCAGTCTGAGACATTTGTTCAACAATGAGTCAAAAATGCCATATGATGACTCACAGTCTCATTTTCTGATGTTTTAATTTTTATTATTTTATTTTTTGTTGTTTTTTTTTTTTGTTTGTTTAATTTTGCTTTATTTTTGTTTCTGTTTACCTGTAGCTTGCCATGCTATCCTGATAACCAACATTTGTACATTTTTAAACGTTGTTCTGCAGTCAATAAAACAAATCAGCCAATACATACAATCCAATCTGTACTCCTTAATATCATCTAATAAGTGTGTGGAAAACATAAGGCAATATTTTTATCTTTGTTCACATGATTTTGTGTGATAAAATGTAAGATGACAAAAGTATTTTAATTGCAAGTGTTTTTTTACAAACATTCATATATGATAAAAAGTTACAAACTCGGTAGAAAAGAAAGATAATTTAGAAAGAAATGTCCCATCATACAGTTTTGTCTCTAAAATGTGTCACATACTCTGTTTTACAGTTCACATATACACATATATCTATAAATAAGTATATCTAGACACCAGTGTTTATTAATGTGTACCAATGGAAAAAAAAAAAAAAAAGTGGAATTTGAATTTCTTCATAACTTTTAAAACCTAAGCCCTGTTTATCTTCTGAAAAAAAAAAAAAAAAATGATTCACTCATATTTTCAAAGAGGATGATTAACTTATTATTAAAAAAGGAAGTGAAAAAAGAAAATTAAAAGGGCTTCCTCTCACAGAATTATTTTTACAACATGCACAAAACAGTTAATGAAGATGGAATAAATGGAATGTGGTTCATATGCCTGTTCAATGAAATAAGTTTGTAAAATCCTTTACTTGAGGTGCCAAGGTAGAATGGAATGTATATGTGGGAAAGACTTCCTACTGCAATCTATGATTGGCTCTAGTTTTCAGTTTCAGAAAGGAGAAATGGTAGTAGAATATTGACTGTAGTAAACATATAAAATGTCTTTACTCACATGCTACATAATTAGAAAAAAAAAATAGAACATACATTTTGTAATTTATCTCATTCCCATTTATGTGTAGAGGGTGTGGTAAAATCAATGATTTGCATGGGTAAATGAAATCAACACTAAGTCATTGACTTTATCAATGTGAAATCAAAATCAACATCAGTATTCCACAGTGAAATCATTTTGAAAATTATTTTGATTGCTCGGGTTGCTTTCAATTTTAGAAATTATGAGGTTTCTTTCAATTTTAGAAATTATGATACTTTCAGTTTCCTTTTCAAAAACTCTATCAAGTTTTTAACTTTATGAAAGCAAAAAGTCCTAGCTAGTGGATACCTGGAGAGAAGAAAGTGGGCATCTACATTATTTTGCACAGTATTTTTGTGTGCTTGCTGTCTAAATTACGTGTTTTTTTTTTTTTTGTTTTTTGTTTTTTTTTTTTGAGGTATCTGCAGAGATTTTAAGCCTCTGTTTTTTTTTCTTCCTCACCTACCACTGCATTTATCTTAATACTGGCTTATATGTGGTTTACAGTAAGTCGGCTCCTGTGCACTGTAAGGCAGTAACAACATAAGGTTGTATAATAACCTTTTCATATAACAGTTACACCACTTTTGAAAAACTTGTTTAAGTCAGCACATGTAAGAATATGACTATGTCCAGTGAGACTAGAGGCTGTGTGATTGCCTTGAATAACTCTAGCTTTTTTTTTTGTTTGGGGGGAGGGGAGGAGCAGGGAGAGAGGAGGACTCTGGTCTTCTGTGCACTGACAGTCCTTAAAAAGGGATGATGAAGAGCAGTAGATATTTGTACCCTTAAAAACTGGTCATATTGTCTTTGACTTAAGAATTTTGGAGGATCATGCCCCTAACATTATTGCATAGAAAGTTCTTTAAAGAAGCTTGCATATGTAGAAATAGGACTAATAAGAAATAAACTATTTTTAAACTACTGAAAGTAATAGTTTATGTAGGAATTCACTTGCAGCAATGTAATTATCCAGGCAAATTCTTGTTTAAAATAATTTAGATTATTTTCCTCTTCATAAGGATGTCAAACTGAAAGCAGGTCAGATTCAGAACAGGTGTATTCACAGATGTAATTTTCAAATTTTCAGGATATATGTAGGTGGCATCCTATGAGGTAGACCTGACTTTAACCAGCTAAATGCAATTACATGTTATGCAAAAATGTTAATTATCTGAAATTAAAAAATAATAATAAAAAATAATTTAAAAAAAAAAATCAAAAAAACAAAACCTGTGACCATATTCTTACAGAGATAATGCTACCAAATGTCTTGGTATTCTTATTTGAAATAAGGGTAGCTGTTTTTGTTGTTGTTACTGTTGTTCCATTGTTAACTTTTAAACAAACAGTAACCCAGTTCTAGACGACACAGTTTTGCTCCCGAGAATGATTTAAGTATAACAAAGATTTATTAGATTCTTAATTGTTAGTGATTTAGTTGTAGTTTTGAGATATTACTTTGCTGGACAAGCAAAAGAAAAAGGCAAGTAATGAAGGTCATTCTTTTACTGAGGACCCACCTCCTCATTTAGTCAGTCAAGGGTTTGTTATCCTTTTATTACCCTGTAATTTGAGGGCAAATTCACTGAATAACTGTGGAGGTTATTAGGAGCTGCCATGGAGAATTTATTTGGCTTTGAATGGAAGTACAGAAGAGACTGTGCTCCTTCTAAGTGAATAATTCTCCTTTTGCAAGCTTTTTTAATACTATATTTATAGTTTCCTAGTATGTCTCCCTTGACTGTTTTTTATTGCCTTTGCCACTCTTGTCAAAAATAAAATTTATAGAAGTGTGGCCCAGGAGAACCAATCTTATTTTGTGTAGTGACTACACTAACAGCCTACAGTGAGTATTACTGGAAACTTTGCAGAAAACATAGTAAAACCCACACCTCTTCAGAAGTTCAAATTCTTGTCGCATTTTTTTCTTCCCTTCCATAAAATGCTGGTATTAGTGGTAAAGTAGACTCTTACTTTAACATAGCTTCAGATACAATCTCATCAAAGTTTGTAAAAGCTAATGTGATAAAAATAAATTAAATTGTTACATCACAGTTTAACAGTATATGCATCTGATTTCCTATTAAAGTAGTTTTTATTTTTGTGTAATAGACATCTTGAACACGAGAAGAATCCGGTCCTTGCTTTAGATAATGTATTATATGAATTTAAAAGAACTTAGAATATACATTCATTTAAAGAATAGAAATAGACTGACAGCAATAAATTCATCTAGATACAAATTCAGGGGACATTTATCCTGGAAGAACTTCTCATACTCAAGAAGTTGAACCAATAATTTTGTCCCAGATGTGTTTTGAGGGTAGAGATGGAAGCAAGGGAGATCCTTCTTTAATTGACACCATATTAGACAATGAAAGGTGTATGTAAGTAATAATACAGTTTCCAAACAGTACAGTTACCAGTACTTTATATAATTCACACACCTTGTAAATGTGTTATGTTACTAGCCAGACCATTTATCCTTGGGGTATTCAGCCTCCTGACCTAGAAGTCTGGAACAGAAGAACCCTCCTACAGTTCAGGTGAAAACAGTCAAAAGACCTGATGCACCACCTGGACTGTCACAAGTCCATGGGGACAAAAGGGATCCACCTGAGGGTGCTGAAGAAGTTGGTAGATGTGATTTCTGGGCTGCTTTCCATCATCTATCAGTGGTCATGGTCATCCAGAGAGGTCCCAGATGGCTGGAGACTTGCTGATTTGACACCTATCTATAAGAAGGCTTGTAAGGAGGATCTGGGGAACTACAGGCCTGTCAGCTTGACCTCAGTGCCAGGAAAGGTAATGGAACAGGTCATCTTGAACGCAATGTATGTGAGACCACTGGGGGATCAGGCCCAGTTAGTATGAAAGGCAACTTCTGCCTTAACAACCTCATTGCTTTCTATGACAAAGTGACCTGCCTGGTGGATGAGGGAAAGCTTGTTGATGTAGTCTAGCTAGATCTCTGCAAAGCCTTTGACGCAGTCTCCCATAGTATTCTCCTGGAGAAGCCGGCAGCCCATGGCTTGGACAGGTACACACATTGCTGGGTTAAAAACTGACTGGATGGCCAGACCCAGAGAGTGGTGGCTAACGGAGTGAAATCCAGCTGGCAACCAGTCACCAGTGGTGTTCCTGAAGGATCAGTGTTGGGGCCCATCCTCTTTAATATCTTTATTGATGACTTGGATGAGGGATTTGAGTGCACCCTCATAAATTTGCAGATGACACCAAGTTTAGGGGAAGTGTCGATCTGCCGAAGGGTAAGAAGGCCCTGCAGAGGGACCTGGACAGGATGGGCAGAGGCCAATGAGATGAGTTTCAACATGGTTAAGTGTCAGGTCTTGCACTTTAGCCACAATAACCCCATGCAGTGCTACAGGGAGAGTGGCTCAAAAGCTGCGCAGAGGAAAAGCATCTGGGCTACTGATTGATGCTCACCTGAACATGAGCCGGCAGTGTGCCCAGGTGGCCAAGAAGGCTAGTGGTATCCTGGCTTGTGTCAGGAATAGTGTAGCCAGCAGGACCAGGGAGGTGATCATCTCCCTGTACTCAGCTCTGGTGAAGCCACATCTCAAATACTGTGTCCAGTTTTGATTTAAGTTAGAAATTAGGAGACATTTCTTCTCAGAAAGTGTAGTCAGACATTGGAATGGGTTGCCCAGGGAAGTGGTGGCATCACTGTCTCTGGGAATGTTTAAGGAAAGGTTGGACCTGGTGCTTAGGAACATGGTTTAGTGGGTGACATTGGTAGTAGGGTAATGGTTGGACCAGATGATCTTGAAGGTCTGTTCCAACATTAATGATTCTATGATTCTATGAACAGAAGTATTTAGAAAATTTACTTTATTTATTTTAAATGGAACTAATCTTTAGGTTTCAGGTTTTAAGCCATTTTAAAGGACTCAGAGTAAGAAACATTAAAAAAAAAAAAGTATCTGAAAATATGTTTTTCATATGCAAGGTCAGCCAATGAGTTCAAAGTCATTAAGTTCACAGTCATCTAGGGCTAAATTTTAGTCCTGTGTGTTTCTCTTCCTCAGTCAATGTTGCTGTGGTTACAGCTCTGTGTTCAAAACCTGCGGGTCTCATTGTGGTATTGATACCATGTATTCAAGTACATATAAATTGACAATTGCAGTTCATCTGTACTGATTTGTACTGAGTAATTTATCTATTCTTCCTAATACATTATCAAAATGGGAATTTTTAAATAGATGTCTGTGCAGTCACTATATTTCTGAATTTAAACCCTGTTTTTTGTTTCTTTGTTTGTTTTTTGTTTGTTTGTTTTTCCTGAAAAATACAGTGCTCTTGATTTCAGTGCTACTGAATGAATCTAAATTCTCTAAAAGCTGTACCTAAACAAAATCATTGCTGTCATTCATCTGAAATAAAGTTAAATAAAATAAAATAAAATAAAATAAAATAAAATAAAATAAAATAAAATAAAATAAGATAAAATAAAATAAAAGCATGCAGATATGCAAAATAACTACTGTTCATGGAAATATTTCCTGCACATTAATGCTCCATAATTGTGCCATGAACTTTTAATAATGTTTATATATCAAATCTTCTAGTCCAGACAGAAGAACACAGTTCCAAGTATATTATTAAACAATCAGCTGCATCCAATCAATTACAAAGATTTTGGCACTAATTATTTTTTTTTTCCTCATCGTTGCCTTATTAAGAAGAAATAATGAATATGAACTTTCAATTGGATATTTTCATGAGGAAAGCATGACTGCTTCCTTTTATAAAAACCTAGGCATTATTTAAAGTATTTAAATAACTGCCTTTTAAGGCATATATTTTCATTCTAATTTTCTTCTGCTTTTCCTTCCTTCTTTCAGCTGCAGGGTTTTAAAGAATTTCTAGAGGCAGTAACAAAAGTTTCTAATGATGTTATTAGTATCCTAAAGGACAGCTTATAGAACAGTGTTAGCTACAGACTACAATAAGAAAGAAAGAAAAAAATAAAATAAAATAAAATAAAATAAAATAAAATAAAATAAAATAAAATAAAATAAAATAAAATAAAATAAAATAAAATAAGTAAAATAAAATAAAATAAAATAAAATAAAATAAAATAAGTAAAATAAAATAAAATAAAATAAAATAAAATAAAATAAAGGTTGAAACAAAGGTAAAGATTTTAAATATTTCAAAATTGAAATTTTATGATCTTCCAAAGGAGAAACAATTGTCATTTGAAAACCACCAGTTGTTGGTAAAAAGGTATTTTTAATTCTACTGCACACTCTCTGTAGCAAACAGTTGCAAAACAAAAATAACAATATAGATGTTACCCTGTGTTTAGTTCTGGTGAACAGCAATTCCTCAGTGAGCACCAGGCACGTGGGAGAATAGACCAATCCCCACCTCTCTACAGCCTCCTTTAAGGTACCTATAGAGAGTGATAAGGTTGACCCTAAGCCTCCTCTTTTCCAAGCTGAACAATCCCAGCTCCCTCAGCCGTTCCTCATAAGATTTGTTCTCCAGACTCCCTTACCAGCTTCGTCGCCCTTCTCTGGACTCGCTCAAGCACCTCCATGTCCTTCTTGTAGCGAGGGGCCCAAAACTGAACACAGTACTCAAGGTGTGGCCTCACCAGAGCCGAGTACAGGGAGACAATCACTTCCCTAGACCTGCGGGCCACACTGCTTCTTATACAAGCCAGGATGCTGTTGGCCTTCTTGGCCACCTGAGCACACTGCTGGCTCATATTCAGCCATCTATCAACCAATACTCCCAGGTCCTTCTCCGCCAGGCAGCTTTCCAACCACTCCTCTCCCAGCCTGTAGCTCTGCTTGGGGTTATTGCGCCCCAGGGGCAGGACCCGGCACTTGGCCTTGTTGAACTTCATGCAGTTGACATCAGTCCATCGGTGCAGCCTATCCAGATCTCCCTGCAGAGCTTTCCTACTCTCGAGCAGATCGACACACACACCTAACTTTGTGTCATCTGCAAACTTACTGAGAGTGCACTCGATCTCCTCATCCAGATCATCGATAAAGATATTAGAGAGGACCGGCCCCAGTACCAAGCCCTGGGAAACACCACTAGTGACTGGCCTCCAACTGGATTTGACTCCATTCACCACGACTCTTTGGGCCCAGCTATCCAGGCAGTTTTTAACCCAAAGAAGCATACCCCAGTCCAAGCCGTGAGCAGCCTGTTTCTTGAGGAGAATGCTGTGGGAAACGGTGTCAAAAGCCTTGCTGAAGTCAAGGTAGACCACATCCACAGCCTTTCCCTCATCCACCAAGCACATCACTTTGTCATAGAAGGAGATCAGGTTCGTCAAGCAGGACCAGCCTTTCATAAACCCATGCTGACTGGGCCTGATCACCTGGCTGCCCTGTAAGTGCCGCGTGATAACACTGAAGATAATCTGCTCCATGAGTTTCCCTGGCACTGAGGACAAACTAACAGGCCTATAGTTCCCTGGTTCTATCCTCCAGCCCTTCTTGTAGATGGGCATCACGTTTGCTAGCCACCAGTCGACTGGGACCTCCCCTTATAGCCAGGACTGCTGATAAATGATGGTAAGCGGCTTGGCCAGCTCCTCCACCAGTTCTCTCAGTACCCTTGGGTGGATCCCATCCAGCCCTGTCAACTTGCATACATCCAAGTGCTGTAGCAGGTCACCGACCATTTTCTGGTGGATTATGAGGGCCACGTTCTGCTCTCCATCTCCTTCCACCAGCTCAGGGTGCTGGGTATCCAGAGAACAACTGCTCTTGCCACTAAAGTCTGAGGCAAAGAAGGCATTAAGCACCTCAGTGTTTTCAGCATCTCTTGTAACTAAGTTTCCCCCCACATCCAGTAAAGGATGGAGATTCTCCTTAGTCCTCCTTTTTGTGTTGATGTATTTATAAAAACATTTTTTGTTGTCTTTAACGGCAGTAGACAGATTGAGCTCCAGATGAGCTTTGGCCTTTCTGACTTTGTCCCTGCACTGCCTCGCAACATCCTTATAGTCCTCCCAAGTGGCCTGCCCTCTTTTCCAAAGATTGTAAACCTTCTTTTTTTCTCCTAAGCTCAAGCCACAATTCTCTGTTGAGCCAGGCTGGTCTTCTTCCCCGCCGGCTTGTCTTTGGGCACATGGGGACAGACTGCTCCTGAGCCATTAAGATGTCCCTCTTGAAGAGCACCCAGCCTTCCTGGACTCCTTTGCCCTTCAGAATCACCTCCCAAGGGACTCTACCAACCAGTGTCCCGAATAATTTAAAGTCAGCCCTATGAACAAGCAATATCTGACACTCCAAAGTCATCATGAGTCTGTGTTTACCTTCTGCATATTTGTTTGTTCAGCCATTTTTGCAGGCTGAATCTACAAGGCTAAATGTATCAGTTCCTGAAGCATTCACTCAGTCAAGTGATGTAGAGTGGTCTGGCTATGCTCGTCATGGCCAGCATCCACTGAAGGGGAGTGACTGTGTCAGGTAACGCAGCACTTGGGTCTCCTTAGAGTGCCATGTAGTGTCAGCACAATCCTGAAATATTACTCGTGTGTATAAGTGTGCGTGCATGTGGGTGTTGGGAAGACTCAGAAGATCTCCTCAGTTCAAAGTATTTGAAATTACACTATGGTTATTTTTTCATTCCAATATTTTTATAGCGTAAGATAAAAGTTAGGTCATGCTAAAAACCTGCCAGTCCTCTGACTCCCCATGTTGAGAATGGAATATAGTTGTTCATGTGTTACTGCTCATGTGACAACTGTGAGTATGCTATAACCGTGCTAGAGGTACAGAGTTGTTTTCATGATCTTTATGTTTTTTGAAAAACAATATTGGACTTTAAGTACCTGTATTATTCTTATACTTCCCAGTTAGGCTGCCACCCTGAGGGAAGCAATACTTTACATATATTCATAGAATCATAGAAAGTCTTGGGTTGAAACGGACCTTAACTTTCTACCCCTTTAACTTTCTTAACTTTCTATTGTTCAGTGTGAGAAAAATCTCAAATAATTTTCTTCAGACAGGATCTTCTGTGAAGCTATTTTATTTGTGATTCCAATGGTGATTCAATTAGGAATGCATCAAATCACAACCTTTTATTCTCTATTACCTGACACCTGATCATCTCCCCTGTTTCCTCATTGGCTGAGTGCTACAGGTTTACCAGCTACTCGATGCTCCTCTATATGTAATTTTTTTCTTTTTTTTTCAACCCTTTAATTTCTCCTTTCTTATGTTTTGAGAACGTGTGATCTTTGTTTTACTGTTCTCACACTGCTCATCCTGTTCTTCTCAAGCTTCTGCCTTATTTTGGAACAGTGAGGCCTTCTACTGTTCACTTATCTACTTAGCATTTCTCCTTATTATGACTACACAACTACCTTGGAATACAGAAAATTAGTTATCTACTGCAAAAACGCAACTTAGTTTCTCACGCTAGTTCACCTAGTTCCAACCCCCCTGCCATGGGCAGGGATGCCACCCACTAGATCAGGTTGCCCAGGATTGCATCCAACCTGGCCTTGAACACTTCCACTGATGGGACATCCACTACTTCTCTGGGTAACCTGTTCCAGTGCTGCACCACCTTCTAAGTGAAGAATTTCCACCTAAATCTTCTCTCTTAGTTTAAAACATTCTCCTTTATCCTACCTATGTAGAAAGTTGCTCTCCAATATTCACTCATATTTGGCATGTTTAGCAATAAGAGGAGATTGCACTTCCTCTGTAACAATGTGAGCAATGTTAGAGGTGCTGCCAGGTGAAGCTCATTTCCATCATGAGCAGCTACTATGATCTTAACTGTCATGGTATGATCATTCTTCTGCCACTGGCCCAGTCCTTAGCAGAGCAACCCTCTCCTCCTACCTTCAAGTTTTACAGAACTGCTGGCACACTAGACATATACTTATGCAACTGGGTCTCAATATCAGTGAGAAAGGACTATTGGGTTGCATTGGCACTGTCAAATAAATCAGTTGCTTCTTTATGAAGTGATAGATATGTTAGCTAATTCCCAGGCTCTCCTGTAAAGCAACCAAAGTGTTTCCTTCCTCCAAGCTGAACTCAGATGCAGTTCAGGAGATGTTTGAATCTGAGGACAAATTGTCCTCAGCCAGAAGCATGCCAGGTGTTTTTTTTCTGCCCTACACAGTCCTCTATGTCATCCCAATGGACCATGTACTTTCAAAGACACCATATGTTCTGATGTTATATCATTCACTCCCTGAGCAGCATGCTGTGTACATACCACTCGACTCTGACTTATTGCAAAACAGCCTGTTATTTCATGTATTCAAACTGAAACAGCTTAAAAATCAAACAATTTTGTCTAATGACCACAAAGATACAACATGAGGGAGTGGGACTGCTCTGCAAGCTACTTTACTGCCTGTCCAACTGAGAGGAAGGGAATTCATTACATGGCCTGGGACTCAGGGATGATTAGCAGTATAGGCATAGTTTTGTCCTTAACTGGCAGAAGCAATTAATCTGTCTGCTGCAGGATATTTACTTGCACAGTGTAGCTATGTTAGCAGAATGATTAGAATAAAATAAAATAAAATAAAATAAAATAAAATAAAATAAAATAAAATAAAATAAAATAAAACAAAACAAAATAAAATAAAATAAAATATATTGTGTCAGAGATGGGATAATAGCCTTATCATGGCGTCTTTTTTTCAACTGTCCATATAATAGTATAGTTGGCCAATATCAGGAAGGTCTTCTTAGATCCTCACCTCCCTTATAACAGCGTGAAGAAGCAGGACTTAAATCAGTCTCTGAAATAATAGCTACTTAGAAGTCACACTCACACATTATGCCTTTTAATTGCTTGATTTTCATTGAATGGTTTGCTCATAGAATCACAGAATCACAGAATTTCCTAGGTTGGAAGAGACCTCAAGGTCATCGAGTCCAACCTCCAACCTAACGCTAACAGCCCTCCACTAAACCATATCCCTAAGCTCTACATCTAAACGTCTTTTGAAGACTTCCAGGGATGGTGACTCCACCACTTCCCTGGGCAGCCTGTTCCAGTGCCTCACAACCCTTTCAGTGAAGAAGTTCTTCCTAACATCTAACCTAAAACTCCCCTGGCTCAACTTAAACCCATTCCCCCTCGTCCTGTCACCAGGCACGTGGGAGAACAGGCCAACCCCCACCTCGCTACAGCCTCCCTTGAGGTACCTAAAAAGAGCGATAAGGTCACCCCTGAGCCTCCACTTCTCCAGGCTGAACAAGCCCAGCTCCCTCAGCCGCTCCTCGTAGGACTTGTTCTCCAGGCCCCTCACCAGCTTCGTCGCCCTTCTCTGCACCCGCTCAAGCACCTCGATGTCTTTCTTGTAGCGAGGGGCCCAAAACTGAACACAGTACTCGAGGTGCGGCCTCACCAGAGCTGAGTACAGGGGGACAATCACTTCCCTAGCCCTGCTGGTCACGCTGTTCCTGATACAAGCCAGGATGCCGTTGGCCTTCTTGGCCACCTGAGCACACTGCTGGCTCATATTCAGCCGACTATCAACCATCACTCCCAGGTCCTTCTCTGCCTGGCAGCTTTCCAACCATTCCTCTCCCAGTCTGTAGCTCTGCTTGGGGTTATTGCGCCCCACGTGCAGGACCCGGCACTTGGCCTTGTTAAACTTCATGCAGTTGACCTCAGCCCATCGGTCCAGCCTATCCAGATCCTCCTGCAGAGCTTTCCTACCCTCAAGCAGATCGACACACGCACCTAACTTGGTGTCATCTGCGAACTTACTGAGGGTGCACTCGATGCCCTCGTCCAGATAATCGATGAAGATATTAAAGAGGACCGGCCCCAGCACCGAGCCCTGGGGGACGCCACTAGTGACTGGCCTCCAACTGGACTTGGCTCCATTCACCACGACTCTTTGGGCCCGGCTATCCAGCCAGTTTCTAACCCAACGAAGCGTGCGCCAGTCCAAGCCAAGAGCAGCCAGTTTCTTGAGGAGAATGCTGTAGGAAACAGTGTCAAAAGCCTTGCTGAAGTCAAGGTAGACCACATCCACAGCCTTTCCCTCATCCACCCAGCGCGTCACTCTGTCATAGAAGGAGATCAGGTTCGTCAGGCATGACCTGCCTTTCATAAAGCCATGCTGACTGGGCCTGATCGCCTGCTTCCCCTTCAAGTGCTGCATGATGACTCTCAGGAGGATCTGCTCCATGAGCTTTCCTGGCACTGAGGTCAAACTGACAGGCCTGTAGTTTCCCGGGTCTGCCCTCCAGCCCTTCTTGTAGATGGGCGTCACGTTTGCTAGCCGCCAGTCGATTGGGACCTCCCCCGATAGCCAGGACTGTTGATAAATGATGGACAGTGGCTTGGCCAGCTCCTCTGCCAGTTCCCTCAGTACCCTTGGGTGGATCCCATCCGGCCCCATCGACTTGTGCACATCTAAGTGCCGTAGCAGGTCACCAACCAGTTCTTCATGGATAATGAGGGCCACATCCTGTTCCCCATCCCCTTCCACCAGCTCAGGGTACTGGGTATCCAGAGAACATCTGGTATTGCCGCTAAAGACTGAGGCAAAGAAGGCATTGAGCACCTCCGCCTTTTCCTCATCTCTTGTAACTAAGTTTCCCCCCGCATCCAGTAAAGGATGGAGATTCTCCTTAGTCCTCCTTTTTGTGTTGATGTATTTATAGAAACATTTTTTGTTATCTTTAACGGCAGTAGCCAGATTGAGCTCCAGATGAGCTTTGGCCTTCCTAATTTTGTCCCTGCACAGCCTCGCTACTTCTTTAAAGTCCTCCTTAGTGGCCTGCCCACTTTTCCAAAGCTTATAAACCCTCTTTTTCCTCCTAAGATCAAGCCACAATTCTCTGTTGAGCCAGGCCGGTCTTCCCCGCCAGCTCGTCTTTGGGCACGTGGGTACAGACCGTTCCTGCGCCATGAAGACTTCCCTCTTGAAGATCGCCCAGCCTTCCTGGACCCCTCTGCCCTTCAGAACCACCTCCCAAGGGACTCCACCAACCAGTGTCCTGAGCAGTTCAAAGTCAGCCCTCCGAAAGTCCAATACAGCGGTTTTACTGGTCCCCTTCCTGGCCTCGCCAAGAATAGTGAACTCCACCATTGCGTGGTCACTCTGCCCGAGACAGCTCCCGACGATCACATCCTCCACCAGTCCTTCTCTGTTTGTGAAGAGAAGGTCTAGCATGTCCACAGGGCATACCAGTGTCACTTTATGGTGCATCATAGCTTCACAGTGCACTCAGAGGGAAAACCAGTCATTAAAACAATGAACAGTGCCTGCTTTTCAGTGCCTATTACTATTAAGACATGTCTGAAATATGCAATGCACATTCTTAATGGGTACTGACAAAGTACTTTTATGCACATTGATGTTTTAAATGTATATTTAGACTAATGAACAAGGTGTAGCTGAAGATTAACCTTTTGAGTCTATCAGATTCTTGGGAGAGCCTCCCCCACTCTTGAAATCCACTATTTTCTTTCCTAATCTTTTATCCCCACAGTGATATATTGAGGAGATAGTGAGTTTGCAGATCTCCTTGAAGCATGCTAAATCATAGAAAGAAACTGATAATTCACCAGGATAAAAAAGAACCTGCATAGTAATGACATAAAGGACAGCACACTAAGGAGTATTGAA
The DNA here is from genome assembly GCF_964211825.1 of Aythya ferina. Taxonomy (NCBI): domain Eukaryota; kingdom Metazoa; phylum Chordata; class Aves; order Anseriformes; family Anatidae; genus Aythya; species Aythya ferina. Next base: position 53,324,076 of record NC_140296.1, read on the forward strand.
AGTATGATTTTGGTCTGGGAGGTGACTTTGCAAAAATGATGCTGTAGAGACACATATTTAATGTGTGACATTCTCATCCAATCTTTTTTACAATATATAGGAACATTAGGGTCTTAAGTAGCATTATATACACTGGATGTTCAGAAGTTGTATTTTGCAATATTTGTGTTTATTTCAAAAAAAAAAAAAAAAAAAAAAAAAAAAAAGGACTCTCACATCCAATGTCTTAATGAACAGCTTTCCTTTATGTAAATTGAGAATATTTATGCCTGCTGGTAATCTCTGTGTTTGTGAATTTTCTAGATTTTAGTTGAATATTTTGCATGTGACAGCTTGATCTCATAAGTAAATGGGCCATTCTACCCAGATTATTTCAAATACTATTTATTATTTTAAACTATCTAATTTTTCTTGTACTGATTTTTCTGCTTATTTACCTGTTGCTCTTCAAAACACAGGTAGTTCCTTGAACACATGGGACCCAGAAGACTAGAAATAGTGGTGAAGATCTGCCCTGTTGTTGATGCACCATTGATAGCTTCCATATGATTGTCATGTGTCCTTCTATGCAGTTAAACACAGTATAAATATTTAATAAAACCTTCTTAACAAGACCTCATAGAAAGAGATGATCTTCCTAGCAAAGTACAGAAGATCCAATTCTGACTCCATTTGCTCTGTTACACTGTTCAGATAAATAAGAACCAAAGCAAGCTACAGATAAAAGGTCTTCAGTGAACATGCAGATTTCATTGTAATATGTCAGCGAAAAACTAGCTAATTATTTAAAATTTGGAAAGTAAATCAATATGAAATGTGTATCTTTCAGATTCTTCTATATTTCATTATTGAAAAATTGTCAGAATCAACTGAAGAGAGTTTTGTATAACAAAAAATTACACAATCACAGAATATGCTGAGTTGGAAGGGACCCACAAGGATCATGCAGTCCAACTTTTGGCTCCACACAGGACTACCTAAAAATCAAACCACACACTTGAGAGCTTTGTCCAAATACTTCTTGAATTCCAACAGTGTCAGTGCCATGACTGAGCCTGGCAATGAAACTGGTACTCCTGGGAGAGCCTGACCACCCTCTTAGTGAAGAACTTTTTCTTCACCAAATTATTTTGGTGAAAAATATTATTATTCCAAATTATTTTGGAAAAAAATTATTTTCCTAATTATTTTCCTAATATCCAACCTGAACCTCCCCTTATGCTGCTCCATGTCATTCCCTTGGGTACTACTGCTGATCACCAGAGGAAAGAAATCAGTGCGTGCCTCCCTGCTCCCCCTTTTGAGAAAGCTGTAGGCCACCATGAGGTCTCCCCTCAGTCTCCTCTAGGGTGAACAAACTGTATTCAACTGTTCCTCATATGTCTTTCTCTCTAGACCCATTACCATCTTTGTCGCCTTCCTTTTGACATACACTAGCAATTTTATATCCTTCTCATATCTACTTATAAATTACTACTTTTTAATTGCAAAAGTTACCCCATTTGTTTTTAACTCATATGTATTGTACACTGATAAGCCTTATTTAAAGTCTAGATAAATGCCCTATTTCAAACTAGAAGACTTATGCATTTTTCCTTATGCAAATCATGATGTATTTTATAAGAAATTGATGTTTCTTATTCAGTCTCCTAACTTGTGGAAATCTTTGTGTAGTTATTTAAAATCTTCCATGCTATTAGCTGAAATTACAACCTTCAGGTTTCAACTGTTTAGTCAATTTTCTCTTCCAGTATACTAGTTAGTAGATCTACTCAGTATATTGATGTTAACTGTCTCTCTTTCTGAAGAGCAGTCTTTTATATTGTAGCATTAGTTAACCTACCATATGAGTTTTATTTATTTACTTATTTAAGAAATGAGCTTCTCACATTCTGATTTTTTATATTCTTTTTTATTTTATTTTATTTTATTTTATTTTATTTTATTTTATTTTATTTTATTTTATTTTATTTTATTTTATTTTATTTTATTTTATTTTATTTTATTTTTTAATGAGGCCTTATTTTCTTTACATTCTTTTCTAAAAATAATCAGACATTCTACTGTTGTCTATGTAGTCTGTAGTACTGCATATCCTGGCTGCTACCAAAAAAGAATTTGATTTTTTAATAGGATAGAGAAAGGACCATTGACTCATTATTTTTACACAAGTCAATGAATGCTGGTTTTGTTTTTGTTTTGTTTTGTTTTCATCTTTAAGTGGAAGGAATAGTCTAATTTTGTCCTATATCCTGTACTGGAAACTATGGGTAATTGGCCTATATACTGATGTTGCTCTTACATTCTTTCTACATTTTGTGGGATCATAGCATATCTGAATCTATACTGAATAACCATTTTCCAGAGCTGCCTATCTATCTCACTTACACTCTGTGATTTGCTGCGCTTAGCATTCACTTTATAGATTTCAATTTCTAAGGATCTGTACCTGAAAATATGTCTTTAGGACAGCACCTCCATTCTCCCTGTTTTAGGAGTGGTAGGAAAAAAAAAATATATATATATATTAGTCCATGTGCTTATTAAGCATCTTCTCTTTAATTAGTGTGTTTCCCTTTGAATTGAATTTATCCAATTTTATGCATACTTAAAAATATCTTTTTTTTTTCTTTTTTAATCATTTATCTTATTAAATACAGTAATGTGCAATGTCCGTTTTCTATTTACTGTATTGCTCTTGTTGAAGCTCTATGTCTGTATTCTTTTACTTTCCACTTTCCACTCCAGGGCTCATTAAGAATTTCAGTCTGTGCAGTAATTAGAAGGTGAAGAAGATAGGAAGATGAGCCAGTTGTGTCATTGGCTGGTTGTGTCAGCATTCAGTAGCAATCTCCTCATTAAGACAAGAGCAATGTAAGGCAAAACCAAGTGTAGTAGTTGCTATTGTCATTCTTTCATCTGTCTTTAAGGCATTGTTTTGTTTACAAAATAATTTCCTCACCCTGGAATTCTATATTCTCTTACAATGGAAGAAATACTAAAAGTGTAGACGTGATTATTAACCCCCTAAATAATCACTCAGACATCGTCAGAAATCTTCAGGTGGAAATTACAGATCTATTGCTCATATTTGTGACACAGGTTTATATGTACTTTATTTTACTCACTCCTCCACTTTTTAAATTTTATTTTTCATTTAATGTGTCTCCTGCACACTGGTATGCTGCACACTGGTATGCTAAGGTGGATGAAGGAGAGGAACTCTATGAAAAAAATTGGACAGTTTTATGTTTTAAGCAGTTATTCCTTTCTGTACCTCACCCCAGTAAATTGCTGAGACATGCCATTTGCACTTATCACATTGATGGAAATACTGTAGGTTCTCAGTCCTACCAGGGGAACAACTTTAAAACCTTCTTGGGATTACACAGGAAGCTCACATATGCATGTAAACACAAGTTACTAGGTCAAACCTTTTCTACCAAGTCTCATTCAGTCCCTTTTTGGGCTTGAACTAGTCACTAATGCATTTTGTGTGCCAGTGCCTTGCATTCTTTTATGAGAACTTTTGTCAGAGTTCATGCTGCTAAGGGCCTTTGTTCTGCTGTCACAGAGATTGAAATGTGCCCATAAACGTGACAAATGTCTCACGAGCATAATTCCCCTGGCTTCAATACAGTTACACAAGGGATGATTTTGGACATTTTCAGCAGTACTTTGTGATTTTAGTACCTCTATGCATACAGTTTGGAGCACGTATCTAATCTGCACATGCAATTTGATGGCTGTCCCAGAAAGATAAGTCACCTTTTGTCAGAATTATTGCTCTGTATATTCCACAGTTAAAAGACTATTAAATCATTTACTTTAAAAGCTTAATATTTTCCAACTTAGAGAGTTTGTTTTCTTCCAGGAACTATAATGTCTAGTCCAGCATAATGTAAATATTTTTTTCTTGTTGTTTTTTAATAAATCCTTACAGAACTAAATAATTGATAATGCTGCAGTTGGTTTAGGACCTAAGGCAAATACATCTTATTAGGCCAAAAATAAAAAATGTGAAAGCTTTTTTTCTTTTAGAATGCTGCACTGCTTTTTTTTTTTTTTTTTTTTTCCCTCTGTTTGTATATGCATCTGTGGACAGATATCCACCAGTCACATGACTAAAACCAATTGCTGTATCGAGTCTCCTGTATCTGACCAGAGTGAGGAATGAACTAACAATTAAACAACTAAGTGGGTGATGAGACATTCCATGCCTGAGATTATTTTTGCCCTCTTTATTTTCCTATATGGATATACTCAATTATTAAATCACAGAAGCTTTTAAGATAATTGTATCTAGGTTCAGTGTGCATTTTTTTAGGTCTAGGAGGCCAAATCTCAGGTTCAAAAATCCTTTCAGAGGCCCTTTCTAACTATCACTGAATATCACTGCTTTAGCTCTAAACATTAATGTCTTGGTACTTTTGGGAGATACAAACAGGTTTTTGGCACTTTGGAAATCTGAACTGACCCATTTAAAGATGATAAGCTGTAGAAGTTTAGCAGAGGCCTACTCAACAGGCCTCTTTGAAACATTTGACATTTACAGATCTGTCATATAGCCTATATTCTGTTGCCAGTCCTTTGGTGAGTCTGGTGTTTGGAGTGTAGGGTAGAGGAGACTCATTTTAGCCCCTGCAAGTCTTCTGGGCAGCCTGCTGTGTTTGGCTTTCATCTAGCAGAAACTTGCCATTAGGGAAGATCTTCCTCTTTATGACCAGCAGCTTTTAATTTAGTAATGCTCCAAGAAATTCATAATCATCTCACTCCACTATGCAGCCACCTGTATGGCAGATGCTATTTTTGTCCATTAACGTTTTAGCAGAGGAAGGATAATAAGTTTTGAGCTACTCCATAGCCTTTCCATAAGAAACTAACATTTCCAGTGTAGAGAAGGTGCTTGAAGTATTCTCAGGTTTGCCCAGATATGTCTAGACACAGTACACCAACATTTTAAACTCAGAACCAAAAGAGACTGTAACTTGATTGAGAAGTTCCATTCTCTAGGAACTGTTTTATTCTGTATCAGTGTTAGAGCCTCTAAAGCTCTGTGAGCTGGTTAAAATGTAAATGTGCTTCAGCTAGAAACAATTGTAACAAGTGACAAAAAATTAGTTTTTGTTTTGATTTTAGTTATTTTTTTCCCCTTTGGAAGCAATGAAGGATTGTTTCTCCCAGAAACATGAGAAAGCACTTAATATACCAGATACTTAAAAGAAGTTAAAGCTGCCTGAGCAGCAATAGTGGTTTCTTTACACAATAAGAATCAGCAATGCTATCTATGCATTAGGATTCTCCTGCACACTGGTATGCTGTGTGAGAACAGTTTATTTTGTATTCTGGGTTTAATTACCACATTAGACCTTAGACCTCTCAGTGAACGAAAACTTCCTGCCATTCTGGCAGCTTATTTGATAGCAACGACTGTTAACCTTGAAGCCACCTCAAATGACATTTGAATAGTGTTATGGATTTATACTGCACATCATTCTGTTTTGCTCACTCTCCATTTAACCAAACAAGACACCTCCAGAAAGCTGTATTGATTCCTGACCACAGATCCTGGCTCTGCGGAATACCACTCTATTCCTCAGAAAGGTTGTACTTTCTCAGAAGTCTTTTTTTTTTTTTTTTTTTTTGCAGAAAGTATGTATTGCATTGCAGCCAAGAGCTGTGTAGGTGACTGTGTAACCTAGTATTAATAAAGGTTGCTGTTCTATTCCTACTGCATCAATAGTGCAACACCTTTTGCAATACATACATGCACACAATTTTTCAAAATCAGATTTATTAGTGTAACTGGTAGTACACATATTAAACTAGTGGTTTTGTGTGTGCTGCAATGAATTCTACCTGGACTTTAGAAATAGAAATGTCTCATTTGCTGTCAACATTTTTCTTTCAATGGCCTTTACCTCTGGGAGAAGCCACTTCTCTCTTCATTTTTGACTCATCGTACAAAAGAGATGAACCCTAAGTGTATCTTTGTATCTTCTTTCATACTTTTGGGATACTTTTGGAAGACTTTTCTGCTTTAATTGCTACCTATGCACATTTGCATTGAGCTTCTTTTAATTCCCCCCCCCCCCCCAGGAAGTCCAGGTTAAAATAAGTGGTTTATAGGTTTATAGACAGTTTTACCATACAACAACAAATACATGAATGTAGAACAAAAGAAGAAAGGACAACCCTGCAATGAGAAATATCTTTCTGGGTGTTTTATTTCTCTGTATTTGGACTACAAATTTTTCAGCCTTTTAGCCTCAGCCTTTGTTTCCTGTAAGAGGTATTGCATCACTCACTCAGTTTCTAATGTGTCATATTCATTGTAAATTTAACCCCTCATTTCCACAAAAAATATGTGATTTTGAATCCAATGTATTTACTTTGTAAATTGTCCAGAGACTTCTGATAGACTTTCTGCCTTCTTGTATTCATGTAATAATATTTCAAGAGACAGGTTTATTTCTAGGCTATACCCGGCAGTCAAGGAAACGATCTCATGGCTTGTACAGTTTAGATTCTGCTACAGGTATCTAGATAACGCACTTGGTACATGATTTTATAATCCCATTCCCATAACCAGCATAAGTGAGACATTTTGTCAAAACCAAAGGAATGTAGTTTTCAAAAGAACATACCCTGTCCTTGAATCATTTGTCCTGATTGACAATTCAAGTTGGCGGTTCCAATTCATTTGTACATACACTCTTGAATCTGATTCACATTTTCTGGAGGACTGGAATTAGTAATTGTTATAGGTACATGATATTCTGATAATCTCCAAAGATTGATGAGAAATGGACTGACTTTTGAGTCTGTAAGGAATAAAAAAGGGCATTGACTTTGCACTGCTGCTTAAAGTAAGAGTCAGATTAGTAGCAGCACCCAGGACATTGAAGACTAAACTTCAAAATGACTGCTAGCTCTTGACTTCTCTAGGTGTTTTTCACCAGGCATTCTTGGTATTTTTATTTATGATGTTATAATACCAAGCTTACGATTTGTGAAATGTTGTATTTGCTTTACCAATGTACCTACAATTTTTTAGCATCAGTGAGATACAAGCCGGTCTGTGATTTTTACTTTTTTTTTTTTTTTTCATGAAAAAAAAAAAAAAAAAGTAAAAAAAAGTGGGTGATCTTTTACTAAAATAGTATGTGGAAAAAGTTACTCTGTGGATGGTGAGGCTTTAATATGACATTTTGGAGCCACAAAAGGCATATGCATTTGGAGTTCTCTTCCTGTAATAAATGATGACTTCTGGGACTTTTTAGTTGTGTTCATGAAGCTAAGTCCTGAAATTTTGGTGTAAAGATATGAATGAAGACAATGAACAGAATTGTGTGGGAACTGAAGCATGGAGGAAAAAATAAATAAATAAAATTTGTTTGAATAAGGCAAAAGCAAAACCGAAATCAAAAAAACAAAAAAGGAAAATATTCTCTAGAACATATTCAGATTAGTCTTCCTGTTTTTATTTTATAAAGAACTGAAAAACTCAAAAGAATAAGGTGCTTCAATGCTTCAACTCGGAATACACAAGTTCATGAGACCTGGTGGGACACAAAGGAAGAAACTAGAAATCTTCTAAGGCTATTTCTTCTTTAAAAAGACTTTCCAAAACAAAAACTTTTTTTTTTTTTTTTTTTTTTTTTTTTGGGGGGGGTGGGGGGGGGGGACGGACACTGCAATCTTTATCTATTGCATCTTCTTTCTATTTAAATTTATGTTCATTTGATTTGATGTTAATGCCATCATTTCCCTATTTATAATAATCTAATGTGATGAGTCTAGTGAATCATGAACTTTATTTCCTCAAGCTCTGGACTCATTTGTATATAAACTGAAGGAGTTGCTGATGCAAACAGAATAATCAAAACTACTAATCTAAACATCAGACCTGAATTAAGCTCATTGAGTAAAACAATGACATTAGAGGGCTGAACTATAATTTACTTCAAATTAAATTAAGTTAAATGGAGAATGTTAGCATTATTATACAGTGAGAAATTAAATACTTCTACCTTCTAGACATGCATAAATAGAGGTGAATATTCTTAATTGTTTTTATTGTTATTACTTCACAAAAAAATGCAGTGCAACATCTATTGTTTTTTTTTGGCTCAGTGAATATAAAAGTTTCACAAAGCAAACACTGTAAGTGACATTCTACCAAATGAGTAACCATACAGTAAAAAGTTGTAAGAGACAGGGAATAGCAATACAATAAAAATTGTTTAAATAAAATGTTCTTAGAAAAAAAACTCTAATTGACTATTACTGCATAGTGCTACTAATTACTGTGCAAATTTAACCATAAACCATTAGAAATTTCACATTAAAAACAAAACAAAAAAAAAAAAAAAAAAAGTTCTACATTATTTGGAAATTTTGAAACTACTTGTGGAAGAAAATTGAAAGGTAGAAAGAATAAATTGGTCAGTCTCCTTTGTTTTGGTAAATTGAAATCTCGTCTTTCAGTTTTAAAACTTTTATACTTTTAAAATATAAAATATGAAATAAAATGATTATATAACTATGCAATATAAGAACATGTTCATCTTTCCTCTAACAGTTCTCCATTTTTCCAACCAAGAATGACAAATGTACTTTTTCAAACAAATTCCTCTGCATTTTTTAAGAATTTTCTTTAATTTTTTCAAATTTATTAATTCTTTAAAAAAAATAAAAATTAAGGTAAGACATCTAATTTTAAGTTTACTTATTATACTTATTATTTACTGCGCTGGTGCGGCCTCACCTCGAGTACTGTGTGCAGTTCTGGGCACCACGGTATAAAAAGGACATGAAACTGTTGGAGAGTGTCCAGAGGAGGGCTACGAAGATGGTGAAAGGCCTGGAGAGGAAGACGTACGAAGAATGGCTGAGGTCACTGGGCCTGTTCAGCCTGGAGAAGAGGAGGCTGAGGGGAGACCTCATCACAGTCTACAACTTCCTCGTAAGGGGGTGTTGAGAGGCAGGAGACCTTTTCTCCATTAACACCAGTGACAGGACCCGCGGGAATGGGGTTAAGCTGAGGCAGGGGATATTTAGGCTTGACGTCAGGAGGGGGTTCTTCACAGAGAGGGTGGTTGCACACTGGAACAGGCTCCCCAGGGAAGTGGTCACTACACCGAGCCTGTCTGAATTTAAGAAGAGTGTGCACTTAGTCACATGGTCTGAACTTTTGGGTAGACCTGTGCGGTGTCAAGAGTTGGACTTGATGATCCTTAAGGGTCCCTTCCAACTCAGGATATTCTATGATTCTATGATTCTATTGATTATTTAGAGAAAAGAATATTTCCATACAGAATTTGGGGCCAACGTTTTTAATAATCCTTTCCAGATTCTCATTGATGATGGTGTCATTGCTGTGCTAAGAAAAATCAGTATAACCACTGTGTCAAGAGGATTGTCCTTCTGTCTCAGAATTTGTCCATGTTGCAGACAAACTGTTTATGTGGGTTGGGGACAAAATCTGTGTAGACTGTGTTAAGACAAAAGGACTGTTTCCCTGCTATCACAGTCTGGTTCTGCCCTCCCACTGATTTTCCTGTTGACATATTTATTCATTTGAGGTATCAAGTAGTTTATAAAATTCCTCTGGTCTCTTCTTAAGTTTTCTTCAAGACTCATTTACACACTGGAGAGATTCCTGAGAATTAAAACTTCTATTCATCCCAAAATATTAAAAAAAAAAAAAAAAGTTCTTTTCATGGAATCCATGATAGAAGATGGTAGCACATAGGAGGAGGACTTTTGCATTGTTTGTTGAATGTCGTTATATTTAAGACATACGTACATATTTTATTCTGTTGATACCTCTACTACAGTTTATATATGAGCCTACTTCAATGTTGCAGAAACTACTAACATCATTGTATTAAAAAAAATAAAAAAAGCAATACTTATCTGGAAACACTATATATGTATCATAAAAGCTGTGATTATGTTCTGAAAGGGCATAAAGGCAAATTTGTTGAGCTGAGGCAGTAGTTCATTGTTAATAAATACTTTCTTGAGTTGAATCAAATTAAGCATATTTGATCCTTTGTGTGAGGAAGGTTGTTATAAAAAGTAAAGGCAGTATTGACATGATATTTAAGCTAGCATGTATTGGATATAAGAAATAACAGATGTAATAAATAAAAAGTTATACATCATAAGGAATAAGTATTATGGAATGGAATAGGTGATGATGGTAATTAATTGAAGTATGCTCTTCTAATATTTACTTGTCCTGGTATTGGTTAATACAGTATATTATTTTCAGAACATTTCTCAGAAGAAAATGAATTGTTCTGGCCAGTTGGAAATCAATCTTCTGCTCAGGAAAAGCAAACAAACAAACAAACAACAAAAATACCTCAGCTGAAAGAATTTTTCACTTATTTATTTACTCATTGGGATGCTTCCTTCTAAGGGAGGAAAAGGCAGGGGTCAGCTCCATTCTTGGTGCTGTCTGAATGCTTGCTCCTATAGCAGGCCTGGTGGTGCTCCATGCATGCCCTTTGGTGCATGTGTTGGGCAGCAGGTGGTTCTGTCTTGTCATTAGACCATCATCAGTCTGGTTGCCCACACAGATATGTTAGGCACAACATGAGACATGTTGCAGCTGGAGACACCTGTGCAGGGCTGGCAGATAGGACTGGGCATTTAGGAAAGTTGCTACCAACATTTGGGAAATTCAGCTCTTCTGGGATTAGCAGCCGCAGGCCTTGATGGGTTCCCTGGGAAATCTCAGATGGCACCCGATACATTCTGTGTGGTCAACTGAACAATTGATTAATACTGAGGAAAAAGAAAGGTCTTGAGGACTGGGATGCTGTCAGCCTTGTAGGTGACAGTGCTTTGGTCAAGAGTTTGGATTGGAGACCCATTCCAACCTGCATTATCCTATGATATCCTATGAGCTTAGTGATATGGTTTAGTGGAGGGCTGGTTAGTGTTAGGTCAGAGGTTGGACTAGGTGATCTTGGAGGTCTCTTCCAACTTAGACGATTCAGTGATTCTGTGGTTCTGTGATTCTATGATCTTATGAAAATAAGTTAAATTTTGCTTTTACATTGTTTTCTGATTACAAAATATTTCAAAGGTGGAAATGCTCCTAAGAGCATGTGTATTAGTGCTGAGTTCAAATTCCTAGAGGAGGCTGTCCTTCAGCCTGTCTTATTTTAGTACTCATGTTTATGCATATATGAAATTAGTTACTCTGTGATTATGCACAAATTCTATATCCCTCATATCCCCTCTGCTGGGAAACTGAAATGAAGGGTTTTATGCTTTTCCACTGAGATCAGAATCACGTTACAGTCCTTCATATCGCTATTGTTAAGGCCAAACAACACCAGGCACAAAGGAAAATCAAAGCAAGACCTGCTTGTCAGCCATTATGTATTTCCTTCCACTGCTTCAGAAATTTGTCTCTGATTACAGAAGCATAGAATCATAAAATCATGGAATTGCTTGGGTTGGAAGGGATCTTAAAAATCACCAAGTTCTAAGCCCCCTGCCACTAGAACAAGTTGCTTAAAGCCTCATCTCTGGGCTACAGTGCTACAGTGCCTCACCACCCTCTAAGAGGTGAGAGCTTTCTAATAAGAGCAATATAAATCTACCCTCTTTTAGATTAAAGCCATTACTCCATGTCCTATCATTACATTCCCTGATAAAGAGTCTCTCCCTATCTTTTCTGTAGCCCCCTTTAGGTACTGGTAAGCCACTATAGTGTATCCCTAGAGTCTCCTCTTCTCTAGGAAAAACAATCCCAATTCCCTCAGCCTGTCTTCACAGGAGACGTGCTCTAGACATGTGATCACCCTCATGGCCCTCCTCTGGACTTTTCTGATAGGTCCATGTCCTTCTTGTGCTGGGGCCCCTGACCTAAACACGGTACTCCAGGTACCAGAACAGAGAACAGAGTAGAGGGGAAAAATGACCTTCTTTGATCTGCTGGCCACACTTCGAGGCAGACCAGCATCCAGTTGGCTTTCTGGGTTTCAAATTCACGTTGCCAGCTCCTGTTGAGCTTCTCATCACCCAACACCACCTGGTCTTTCTCCTCTGGGCTGCTCTCAATCCAATAGCAAGCTGATAAGCAGCTTGCTAATTCAATTTCTTTTAAGTGTCTAGAGGAAGTTTGCAGTATACACTGAAAAACTACTTTGAACAAAACCACCATAAATTGAATTGAACTGTATTCCTATAGTGAAAAAACAGCCAATATGAACAGTTAAAGGAAGAGTTAGCTGGATAATTACTCTTCACTTGATGAATATCATCCTTCTGTTCATTTCTTTTCAGCTGAGAAATAATTTGGTCAATAAAAGATTGATATTTTCAAAAGCACACACCTGAATTTTATAAAGTCTGTAATTGACTTATGCCTAAAGTGTAACTTCTTTCTGTAAAGAAATTTACTTCACATAACTACATATAATTGAGCCAATAAAAGCAACAAGAATGCAGCAACTATAAAAACTGTTACATGGAGCAGTACATTTTTCAAATGTAAAAAGGCAGCAGAAACAAAGACAGCATACTGTAGTATTTACAAAGAGATACTTCACACTACTCATGATTTCTGAAGTCAGTGGTTATGCCCAGATATTCAAGGAAAGACTGTATAGGAATATCTATGCAAAGGTCTCAGGGGGCTTAAAATGTGAGTTTAGGTCACTTAATTACATGACTACTGTCTTTAGAAATTCATTCTTGCCTTCACAGAGTAATGGATTGCTATCAACATAACAATAAATAAATAAATAAATATGTACATACATAAAATTGTTATGGAAAGCTGTTGATTGTTTGTATATGGAGATATAAAGAAAAGGTAGAACTATTAACCACCTGTTTTCTATAAATATTTGAGACTATTGAGACTTTGATGATAATATTTTTTGAACTTGAAATAATAATTTTAAATAGTTAATTGATTAAATATATATGATTTAAATTGTCCATCTTGGAGTCATTGAGAACATTTTTTTAAATTGAAAATAAAAAATAAAGGAAGTTAATTAGAAAAAAAAAAAAAAAAAAGGTCATTGTGACAACAGAATACATTCCAGAAACATACTGCTTTAACACTGTGTGGTAGAATAAGTCTTGAGCCTTGTATAATTTTGCTTTATTTACTATTCCAGGAAATTTCATGCAGTGCTGTATGAGGGATACATTTAGTGAAGACATTCCTGCCTGAACACTGTTTAAAAATTTCAGATAGTAGAATGCACATTCTATTGTATTTGACAATTCTTATTGATACATTACTGTTTATCAGACAATCAGACACTTATATTGAGTTTATTTTTTTATTTTATTCTAACAAGTAAGCTTTTTATATTACTGATAAGATTGTCTTTTTTGTTTGTTTATTTGTTTGTTTTTCTTTTTAAATAATCATTAGTATTAGCCTGTTATTATGTCATTCTGGGTTTTGTTATATAATAAAATATGTATTGAAATAGAAATATATAAACTTAAATAGATATACTTTCTGAAGCTAAGCCAATCATTTTTGGACAGTTAAATATTATTATTATTATTTTTTTTGCAACATGAAATTTTGAGCTAAATGAAAAGATTCAAAACTTTGGGCTAAAACATGTAGACAGCTTTGCCCAAGACAGAAACAAAACCAAATAAACTAACAAAAATATAGGCATTTTCTAAAGACACTTCTGAGTTTCTATTTCAAAACATTTTGAACCTCTAACTAACCAGTTTATTTAATTAAAAATCTTTTATAGAAAAACTATTTAGGGAAATCAATTACAGAAAATACTGATTGGTGAAATATTTGAGGAAGAATTTTAGCCATGAAACTGAAGATAAAGTTGCAGTGAAAGTTAAATAATGCTTGCTTATTTTTTCATAGTTTTAGAATCACAATAGATAATAACATTGAGGTTTTACACTGAATGCTCAATTAGCAGATCTCAAAACACTTAGATAGGATTTAATTGCAATTCTATTTATTCCACCCAAGATGTTTGGAAATAATCAAACATTTTTAACAGTTTTAGAAACTTGTGAAGGAAGGCTTATGTTATCGTGAAGTCTTACTTGTTTCTGTTTGGAACCCACTGGCTAATTTCCCCATGAGGTGAAACACTAGTATAAATCTCACAGACAGATGACAAATTCACAAACCTGGTGGAAAAATAGTACTATAAAATAGAAGAGAAAAAAAAAAAAAAAAAAGCATTTTCTTGGTGCAGTATGCAAGAGAATTCTGCTGGTACTGTCTGGCAGTATAATTTTGCAATCACCACATCATCGATCTTCCTTGCCAGTGGACATGCAGGAGATGAAGTTTACTGTGTTGAGGGAGAAAAAGAAAGGACAAATATTATTTTTTTATTTTTTTTTCAGTTGCATCTCAGAGATGCTCTAATGTGCAGTGTGGAGTAAATCCATTGGATTCTTAACTATATAGTAAGCATAGAGCAGACATGACTGAATAATGCATTTAACAGAAGTTTATTAATTCAGGACCAGGCAATTCAAAAAGATCAATAGGTTTCTGACTACGTCATCAATCATAGTAGCAATTAAACACTATGCTCAAATACTATTTTTGTTGTCATCTGCCAATTTTAACAGCATCTCTGGGCAGTTGATTGAAGGCCTCCTTAAAACTAATATATATGTGTTACAATCTGCAAATCTTCCACAACTGAAATCAATAGTAAGGAATATACCTCCCTCTTCCCCCTTCACCCCATCCCTAAAAAAAAAAAAAAAAAAAAAAAAAAAAAAAAAAAAAAAAAAAGAGCAAGAAAACAAATATTTTTGTTTCACAATGGTATTTTATATGCAATAAAAACTGTTGAGTGGTTCGAAATGAAAGAACTGTCATACACAAATGTACCCATTATTGTTCTGGTAGCTAGTTCATGTTATTTGATATGCTGGAGAGGTAAGAAAACAATGAAAAAGTGCCTGTGCCTCTGTTGATTAGTGGTGAAATGCCTACTGTTCTATTCATAAAGCAAGCATTATTGGTGAAAGAAGTATTATGTATTATGGAGCTCATAGCCCGAAGACCTGGGTATGTAACTGTCATTAAAATGAATACTAAATGAGGTTCATTCAGCTTAGTTTGTATGTGATGCTGATGATTGATTTTCACAGTCAGGCTAATAGAACAGTTTTCTTCACTGCTGCAATGACATTACTGTTACGGTATTCTTAGTTGTTCTCTGGTAGTATGATTTTAATAGAATTCTTAAGTCTCTTTTGTTGTTCATAAACTTATATTTAATTGGATCTTGAAATCTCAATATGGAAAATTTCACCTTTTCTTCTGTGGAAGAAAAACTACTTTTTTTGTATTCCCACCCCCTCAACTGGCTGACCTCAAAAGGGCAATCAATGCCTTCTTGGTAGCAGATATTTCAAAAAGAAAATTCCTTTGTGGCTTATGCTCAGTCATTTAATTCATCAATAGAAATGTAAAATAGAATAATATCTCTCATTTCAAGTGAGGTTAGAAGTCCTTATGTTTATATCATGATCTATAATGAAAACATACGTTGTCATGTTATTTAAATGAACCACAAACATTGAACAATTAGAGTTTAAAAGTTTTCTGGAAAAAAAAAAAAAAAGAAAAGAAAAATAAAAAAACCTTTTAAATAGTTAGGTGAAACTGGTCCTAAATCCAAACAAACAGAAATAATCTCAATCTGATGAAAATTTAGGAATGTTGTATGTGAAGTGAAGTGGTTAGCTCTAAAAAATTACACATATCCAAATGAATTAAAGGAAAGGAAAGGAAAGGAAAGGAAAGGAAAGGAAAGGAAAGGAAAGGAAAGGAAAGGAAAGGAAAGGAAAGGAAAGGAAAGGAAAGGAAAGGAAAGGAAAGGAAAGGAAAGGAAAGGAAAGGAAAGGAAAGGAAAGGAAAGGAAAGGAAAGGAAAGGAAAGGAAAGGAAAGGAAAGAGAAAAGAAAAGAAAGGAAAGAGAAAAGAAAAGAAAAGAAAAGAAAAGAAAAGAAAAGAAAAGAAAAGAAAAGAAAAGAAAAGAAAAGAAAAGAAAAGAAAAGAAAAGAAAAGAAAAAAGAAAAGAAAAGAAAAGAAAAGAAAAGAAAAGAAAAGAAAAGAAAAGAAAAGAAAAGAAAAGAAAAGAAAAGAAAAGAAAAGAAAAGAAAAGAAAAGAAAAGAAAAGAAAAGAAAAGAAAAGAAAAGAAAAGAAAAGAAAAGAAAAGAAAAGAAGGATGAATCATCAATCTTGTTGTATCATACAGTGTGTTGGACATGTAGCTTCATATTTGGATACTGAAAAGTTGACACTACTATTTCATAAATAATTGTATTCCTAGTAAAAGTCAGTCAATGCTAACAGCTTTTAATACAAAGCATTAAATGTAAGAGTTCTCAAAATGAGGCATAACAATTAATTCACTGAAACAATACTGAAACGGTATCTTGATTTTTTTTGTACTTCTTTTTGAGGAATACTTTTTAACAAAATTGGAAGTGTGTGGGTTAATGCATAGGCATCATGAAGGAAAGTCAGATCTAAAGACAAAACCTACTGTAATGTAATCAAGATTGAAAATGTGACTGGTGATTGAAAATGTTCTTTTCACCTGCATGGTGAAAGAACAGTGTGTCTTTGGAGTTACTTGATCTATGTGGTTTATAATCCATGAAAGTTAAGAAAATATTGAATGAGAGGGGAATATGAGTATGAAATGAAGACTAATTATTCAAAGTGAATATAGATTATGGACTTATTTATGCAAAAATTACAAATGATAATAGGAGAAAAGATTTTCACTTACTAATGCAAAAATCATTTGTGCTTTCATTTATGCTTATGCACACAGACACAATTAAATAGAAGGTAAACAACAACAACCAAGGACACACGTTTTTACGTAGTTATTTTTACAGTAGATGGAAAAGGTCATATTTTCCTTTTGGATGGCTGGACAGAAATGAATCCCAGGCTGACTGTAAGAACATGTTGCTTAGATATACTGGGAGATAGTTTGTATCATGTAAGTTATGTGCTTAGTGCAGAAGACAATCAGCAATACATTTGCTAGAAATGCAACTTTTTCAAAAGGTTTTTGGGTCTGTTCCCCACCTGCCAAATCTCACAAGACTCTCTTCATTTTCATTACACGTTATATATGAAGATGTCCAAGACTGCAATAAGATCATTAGTTTGATAGATAATGCAAACAGTTTTATCTTCATGACACAATTTCAGAAGGCTGAAGGTGAATAAAAATATTAACAACAACAAAAACAAACAAACAAACAAAATGTTTAGCAATTTCATGTAAATCAAACCTACAAATTTGTGGGATTTTTCATCCAAAAATATCTGTAAAATGATGATAGATAACACAGGAGTTCAACGTGGCAGGTAAAAGGGAAAGCCCTTGTTAGCCCATTTGTTTGTTTGTTTGTTTTGTGACTTCACTGATAGCTTATCTATACATTTCTAATCGTGTCTACCCCAGGAAGTGATTTTTAACAGATGGTTTGTAGTGAAAGTCTCTAGCACCTGAACATCTCTTTCTTTCTCTTTCTTTCTCTCTGATCTGGAAAATTTCCCTGCACAACAGAAGAAGTGAATTTGAATTTGTTTTTTTTGTAATGTTTTGTTTTCACAAAGTGATAAGTACTTTGATCCAGCAAAAGAATATTTTTAACATTAAATACTTGTTATATAATTACAGATTATGATAATCCCTATAATAAATTCAGAGTAAACTGTAAACCATTAGTGCAAGATATTATTGTCAAATTCAGGCTATTGATTTGTTATAAACTAAGCCTATTTCTCTTAAAATAATCATTTGAGGGGTCACTGATGGAGATGGAGTGGGTGTATCTGAAACATATGACCAGTAAATTTGAAACAACAAAATGGAAATGTATTTCATAGTGAAAACTCAGGCTTTTACATTTCAAGACTATGTAAAATTAGAAACTAATCTGTTAGAAATTAGAATGTGTTTTAAGGGCTTTGAAATATGTATAGTCAGCAATGACATCTGAAATTATTCAAATGCCTGAAAGATTATTTGAAATTTAATTTGATGCATAAGACTGAAGTTCCACATAAAACTTATTGAACACTGACAATATGCATCCCTGATGTTGTCATTAAATTCAGTTGTTAGACCCAGTGATGCTAAGACGCTGTCACTTGAAAATGTACAGGTCAGATTTACTTGAGCAAAGTACTGTTATGTATGTCCTCTGCTTTGCAGCCGAAACAGGACAGATGAGCTTGACATGCTGATCCTAGTCAATAGCATGAGGAATAAAGAGTAGCTACCTGCTTCACTCTCAGCCATCTCTCTCTTCAGGCATAATGCCTGCCTAGATTTTTATTTTTATTTTTTTATGAGAATCACTGTCACTGCTCCTTCTGTTCCCACCACAAAAAATAGGTGATAGGTGATGAAATGCTTGCAGTGATGAGAAATGCTGCTGTGCTGTAGCACCACTGTTTTTTCAGAGCACACTGTGGGGTCCAGCTCTGCTTTGATGCTGCTGAAAAGCAAGAATAACTTTATTTTTAGCTTATGTAATTGCATTAACTTAGAATGAGGACAAGTACAACAGGCAGGCTTTTGAATCTTCTCTCATCCTTTTCTTAGCAGATCTGCTGGACCTGGCCTTTTGTTGTAGTACTATCTGAATATTCTAAAATGAGAGTTTACTTTTATATGAATGAAAACAATATCACTATAAGAGTTATAAGAGTTTTTAAGAGATTGTGCATTTACTTATTTATTTATAGTATTTGCAAGATTTGGTGTCAAATACTTTAATATTCCTATGCCTACACCTCTATAATAACATTCTCACTCTTTTGATAAATATTTAATGCAATGACAAAACAACATTTGAACAAGTGAATGAATTTTTGAAAATTCAGTTAGTAAAATGATTATGTCTCTTGTGTGTATACAGTCTTTCAACTATATGAAGTAACATCCTCCTGTCTTCAGTAAGAATGACCTCATAAACAGCTCAGTAAGAGTTTTAAGGCTATTCTTCAAGAAAACTTTTTTTTTTTTTTTTTTAATATCATTAAGTACACTCTGCATTCTGCAGAAGAACCTTGCCACCGTGCTGAAATTATGTAAGCAATTGTAAGAAGCAAAACCAATCATGAAGTCAGACCAAAGCCACAATAAATAATAATAATAATAATAATAATAATAATAATAATAATAATAATAATATCACATCTCAATTAAAATTTATCTAAACACACTTTAAGAGTTTGTTTGTTTTTTTTTTTCAATGGGAGCTCACTCAGAGTTAGTCCTCAACATAAGAGTTATTTCCCCTTAACTAGAATGAAGAACTTTTATCATTTTGCACTTGACAGTACTTTTTCTCTTCAGAGTTCTTAGCAGTCTAGTAATTATGAGAGTTAACTTTTGAGCTCAGATTTTATTTTGTTACTGAATCTTTCCATAAATTAGTCTCTTTCTTAGGCTGTAAAATGGAGCTGAGATTTACCAAACAAGGAAGATAGAAATCAACTGACTTTTTAAAGCCCAGTAAAAATAAAATGTTTTAGTGTTTTCAACTTTCTCTAGATGTACAGTAACATACTCAGCTTTCTCTCAATATAATTTGAATGTCTTATGGGCAATTTTAGGCAATCTGGAACCTTTAAATACTGATTACATCTAAACTGTTTTGCATAAATAATTGTGCGTTGATAAATGCAGATTGTACCAGAGGGTATGTGGTCCTTAGCGGGTTCATAAGGAAGAAAGGAAGAAAGACTAAATGTCTGTGTTTACTCCTTCATCAGTGAGCCCAGTCTTGTTTCCTTGATAGGCAACAAGCCACAGCTGTATTTCATGACAAGACCTAAGTATTCAGTGCCACATAATCTACCCTGATTTTCTTCAGAAAAAAAATTCATTTTTTTCTGTGTAGGCAGAGAGGGACCCAGGATGTGAGGCAAAAAATCAGTGGGTCACTGTCTTGCCAATTGCTTCTGCTCCCCCATAGGACACATTGAACTGATGAAAATAAGGAACAGGCTTTTGTGATACATGTATGGTAGTGATATAGTGTGTACCTGCCATCCATCCAGTCTATCTGTAGACAGGGTATTTATCCTAGTTAATCTGTTATGAATTCTTCATGAAGTCAAAACAGGCCTATAAATTTCATGTCAGCTGGCTAATGAAGCCCTTGGCTTCTGTTGCTGTGTTGCTGTCAGAAGTTTCTGGCAGAGATTACCATGCTCTTCTTGAAATGTTATCTTCCCTTAGTAGGGGAGCTTAAGTCCAGGTCTTGGGAGGACTCACTGGGAATAACAATAACAAGAAACAATATATATACACAAAGGGGGTGGGGTTTTGTGCAGTGTATTTTAACCTGTAAAACTGCTTGCCATAGGCTACTGTGGATACTAAGATTTTACAGGAGTTGGAGCAATGTAAAAAGTCAGCAAATGCAGAGCTGTCATCTCTGAATCAAGAAAGCTGTATGCTGCAGGTACACAAAGACTACATGAATGTCACAGAGAAGTTTATCCCTACACAATTACCTTATCCATATATATATATTACCTTATCCATATTACCTTATCCATATCTATATTTTAGCCATTGCTGAAAAGGGGTTACAGGGTTAAATATTCTGGTTTATGTTAGTATTGTCCACAGTAGAGCCAAGTTTTCTTTACGTGTCTGCTGGTTCTCCTAGTACCCTTGGAACTTTGCTTAATTTCTGAAAAGCCATAATGTCTCTGGGTCAGCAGCTCTCTGTTGAGGAGCTTATGTCTACTAAAGGTACATTTAAGATACATCTTACATTTATTTATTTATTTATTTTAATGTACTTTATGACTACTCTCCGATCACCAAGAATGTTGATATGAATGTGGCCAGCAGTTGAAAGGAGATCGTTCCCTTGAAAGGCTCCTTCCCTTTGTTCTGGATGAGCATTCCCATCATCTCCGAAAGGCTGGCTCTAGAATGAGCCATGTCACCAAACCCTCCTTGATCCTTCTGAGATGGTGGTTGGAGACCAGGTAGCAGCTCTCCAGCTCTTGTGTGATCCAGCAGCTCTATGACAGCAAACAGGGAGACATGTAGACAAGCAGGCAGAACAGGGCAAGAACTACATGTATAACTAACAAATTCTTGCATTGAGTAGGTTGTCAAGCTGCAAGCAGCATGGTTCGTGATGGTAAGTGCAGGAAAAACAGAAGTGTTTTCTCTACCCAGCTTCTGGCAGAGGTAATGTATAAATCTGAGTTCCCTGTCCTGTTGCAGAGGCCAGTGTTACCTGTGTTTATATTTTGTTGGCTTTAAGAAGAAACTACTAATCCTCATTATAATTTCGAAGTGGATACAATAGTTAGTTAGGAACAGGGCCAAGCCTGATGCTTACACTAAAAATGGTGCAGCATACCAAAACTGTATTTCTCATTTTTTGTTGGGAATGGAGAAATGTTAAATTAGTAAAACCATGACTCTTTTGGCAGTTAAGTGAAGAGCAGAAACTGTGAAAGTAACAATTGGTTAGTAACAACTCTATTGCCTTTGGGGCAACATTAGTGAAAATACACTTTACTGTGAGGTAGAAAGAAAGTGTTAATGAGACTTAAATGGACAGGAATTTTACAGAACATGAAACAAACAGCATTTTTTTCTCACTGTTGAATTTCAAAAAAAGTTGTCTGCGTGTTTTGTTTTAAATCAGGTGTTCCAATTAGTATGGAAAAAATACAGGACATCTTTTAACTCATATAACAAATACAGGATATTATTTAATTTATTATTAACATGTACTTTTTATATACATGTACACTTTATATACCTTCATTGTGGTAGTAGTTGTAGATTAAACTTTGCGTAATCAATATTAATTAAAATATAAAAATGAAATAAGTTCACAATAAAGGCAACTTTGGAAAATTTGTAAATAATTTTTGAAGAATTACAAAAGGCAAGTCAAGAAAAATAAATAAAATAAAAAAGTAAATTACCTTATATTCATAAATTCTCAAATATCCTGTGTAATAATTATTTCTGGAATACCATGAGAATATTATGAGTGCACACCACACCTGAAAATCAGGTGTTTTATGCAGAAGAAATAATTATTTTGTTTGTTTGTTTGTTTGTTTGTTTGTTTTCAACAGGGACACGTATAGGTGGTGGGTTTTGTTTCTCTGTTTTTGTTTGTTTGCTCTTTATGTTGTTGTTTTGGTTTTGCTTTTAACAAGTCATTTTTAATGACAGAACTCACTTCAGTATTACTAACAAAATAATTTTGTTCAAAGTTTTCAGTACTAGTTAAACATCTAGATATATTTTTATGGCCCCAGTTGGCTATTACAGCTCCAATAAAATAATCATAATAGCTTTCTGTGTAAAGTACTTGAGAGTTAAAGAAATCACAACATAATTGTTAAGTAATCCATATGGTTATGGTACTAACATTTTCAACAGATTTTGATAACAGTTGATATTTCATGCGTCCACAAAGAATATATTGTTTTGCTTTTAAAAGGCCTGTTGTTCAAGCATGGTAGTCATGATAATCATGAAAAAAATGAGGAAAAGGAGAAGAAACTTTATAATTCAAAGAGCATGTTTCATTCAAGGAAGATTTTTGAGAAAGTTGCTTCACTAGAAGCTAGGATATGATGGCAACAGACAACAAGATACATAGATAAAATTAACCATGAATCTGGGAGACAGTAATATGAACGTAGATGTGCAATTCCGGAGCATAACAATAAACACTGAATAGACTGCCATATTCTCTTAAAAA
Source organism: Aythya ferina (assembly GCF_964211825.1). Classification (NCBI taxonomy): domain Eukaryota; kingdom Metazoa; phylum Chordata; class Aves; order Anseriformes; family Anatidae; genus Aythya; species Aythya ferina. Next base: position 53,346,876 of record NC_140296.1, read on the forward strand.
TATGAACTGAGAAGGACTGAAACTAATTTTTAATGTATTTCCTCACAAAATGAGCTGCTTCTTTGCTTTAACAATAAGAAGATAGTTATAGCTCAATTTAGGTAATGTAGATATTCAGGTAAGATAATGTAATTATATTGAAGCCTTGCCAAAATGATCAATTATAGTGCTTTTAAATTAGTCATTTATTTATGCATTTAGCAGAAGACATAGATGTATAAAGGGCAACAGAATATTGTGTAATTTAAAGCGAATAGCATGTATTTCTTTAGGAAAAAAAAAAAAAAAAAGCTTCAGAGAATACAGTTATGTTGCAGGAAGCACGGCCGAAAGCACGACAGACACCAGTAGAGTCAGATCATGCTCCATTTTATTGCCCGAATAGCCTAACTTTTATAGTGAACTTAACAGGGGCAGACAGTGTTTCACACAAGATTATTGGTCAAAAGCACTCAGACAAACAACTACTAGAAAACAACCCCACCTGCAAGAAAACAACCCCCTTGTGATTAGCAGTCACATAGACCTTGTCCTTGAAGCCAGCTACTGGTAACAATATTTTTCTGAATTCCTCAATTGGGCGATGTGGGAACACTGTCATGGGAACTTCTCATAGTTGCCCTGGTAGCTTGGTTTGCTCAGCTACAACAAGCCATGGGATTTTTGCTGTTTCAAAAATCCCTCAACACAGTTATAAGTGTGTATCAGGAAACCTCTTTGCAAGTAGCTCAGCCAATACTTCCAATCCAGTGTCAGCCCTCAATTTTTTTCTAGGATAAGCTGTATATATATATATATATATATATATATTTTTTTTTTTCCAATATTGTTTCTCTCTAAATATCTAAGTTGCACAGAAAATTAAGAGGAAGAGCGTGCAAAAAAGAAACTTTGAATTAGTGGGACAGAAAAACAAAACTGTATTTATACTCATTCTTTTGTCATGAAGTTTAGCTGGGTGTTGAAGCAATTCATCTGCCTTCATATTTCCATTTTATTTTATTTTATTTTAAATAATATAATTTGAAGTCTATCCAGACATTTTTTCCCTGACATTGGAAAGGCTAGGTAATGACTTCATATACCAAGGGCTGATATCATAAATTGCTAGCATTAGTAAGGTCAAATAAAAACCCTCATATTCAGACTATGGGTCTGCATCTTCTTTCCAGTACTGAAATGCAGATGATTTTGGAAAGTATCTGCCTAAAAATGACACAGAATAAAATTACACATTTATGGAACTTTCACTTATTGTATTGCTTTGCTTTTTTCCTGTTTTATTTATTTATTATTAATGGTTACTGATGTTATTGGCCAGTTTATTCTCATAGCACTATAAACTTCATATCTGATATTAAGGTCCATATTTGCTCTCTTACCCCTGGGATGTTCATGGTCTGCTTTATAAAGACTCTGAAGGAAGAGGATCTCTGTTAGAATGCAAAAGATTTCACATTGCGTTAAGATTTCACAGTGTGTTAAAATGTAAGCATTACCTTTTCCCTTCCATATATGCTTACGAACAATTATCTCTGTCCTTAAGTTTGGATATGCTGGGTGAAATTACTACTTATTTAGTCTTTTCATTCAGCAAGAGTTTATCCAAGAGTTCATTCAGAATTGTGTTTTTGTTTCTTTGTTTGTTTGTTTTATTGATTGATTTTTGCGAGTGTGGCATAATGCTAAAAAATGGACAGCACTTAGTGCTTCAATATTTGGCTATTAGAAATTTTGCTAAGTTGACAGAGACGTAAGACAGTCCAAATTTCTTAATCTGAGAAAACATTTGATAAGACCTATATTAATTTTGACATTTTAAAGTATTATGTTTGAAATGCCTACCTAGATTGTCTAAACCCGAGGTCTATAAATGCTGGCTAACAGAGTTTGAATCTTTGCGTTGTAAATCAATGAGTAACAATATTTATTCCTTTTTGGAAAATTAATAACTTTCCAAGGTGATTATATAATCAGGAGGGATTAGTTCCAGCAAAGGACTCTGAATATGCTGGTTCAGCATTTTGAGCTTCAACTTAAGCGGAAAGCATGAAAACAAACAAGACGTGAAAGTTTGTAATTTGGAGCTTCACTTTTTGATTCAATAACACATGAACATTTGTGATATATATAGAAAAAAAAAAAAAAAAAAAAAAAAAGCATAATTGTTTTCTTTAAATTGTTATTCACAGAATTCAAAGATTTTTTCCCTTTTCTGAAAACCTATTGTGAAGCTTGACCTCATTCTCCAAGACTATTTAACATATAATTTATTATCTGCACTTTCATAGTGTTTATTAGCATGAACTGAGCATCATGATCCAATTTTAATTGGTGCTGTACAAACACAGATGGAAAAAGAAGGTCCCCAAAATTTGTAGAAGATAAGAACTACCAGATGGACAAATTGTATTTGAGGAATACAAAGAATGATTATCCAATACAAGTGCATATTGTTGGCAGTGGTTTCAGTGCACTCTTGGATTAAACAATGATTTCAGATGAAAGCTCTTTTTTAACCTGGAAATGCAGTTGATTAGGTTATGATGAGTCTGTGGGGTTAGAGCAGTGAATCTGCTTGAAATTTTACTATTGAAATAATGTGTATGTGTTTTAAAACATATTTCTGTTTCCTAAGTTTCTGTGGTCTTTCTAATTGCTTAAATGTTTCCCCTACTAATGTTCTATATTCAGCTTACCAGGTGGCAGGAATTAGTAGTAAACAGGAGAAATGTGCAGCTTGCCTGAGTATTTTGAAGGCAAAATGAAGTATAAAATTAAAGATATTTATCTCCTTTATTCTCTTTTAAACTTGTTATTAACAAATCCAAAATACAAAGAAAATGGTAATTGGTTAAAATGGTTATTCAGACCAATATATATTTTAATGAGAGGAAAAATAGCCTGTTTCTTGCATACTGTGATTCTTTCTTTTCTGGAATAAATGAGGTTGCAACTGTTCTGTGGACACATCCTTGCTTATTCTGAACAGTTATGTGCTGTGGCTTTTCAGGCAGTTGTTGCCAATAGAAATGTCAGCAATAACCAAGCAGATCAGCAGTGACAAGGAAGTACGAACTGTCTGCTCAAACTATTAATAGATTAATAATGAGTTTTTAAAATTCAACTAGCCCACATGTTGTTATATTTTTTAATATTAATAAATGTTAGATAAATTTTAAAAGAAAAATTTTGAGATACCTTGAAAATTATATTTCTGAACTACATTGCTAATACACTATGTAGTGCATGATACACCTTCAGCTGCCGTTCTGTGCTGCTTACTTCATAAGCTGCCCTTGGTGAAGAACTTTTTTTCTTTAGTTGCCAGTCGTCTTTTCTTTGCCTCAGAAGAACAGTATGAAAACTTATCAACCAATTCTATGAAACCTGTAACTTAAAGTCTTATTTGCTGGATAAGTTTACAGACAAATACTACACTGCCAGAATAATATACTGTCCCCATACATTGATGCCCATGGTGTCCTAGAAGTATCATTGTAGCCCTGGTTATACCTCCAGACACACACGAGCCAGATGGATCTCCAGCACACAAATCCAGTCCCCAAATCTCCTTTCTTTCCCATGCTCATTTCTCTTATTAAGTGCATCAGGTTGTAATAGGTGTTGGATTTTTTGGATTTCCAGGGAGCCCCAAGAAAAACATTTTCCCTAAAGCATCATAGTCATGCAGATTAGAAAAGCTTTGAGTTCTTGGAGGACGGTCAGGTAGCAACTCAACTAATTTCTTACTCCCTAGGGTGAAGACTACTCCAACAGGGACATGGACCACTAATGTAAATAACTGGAAAATAATGCCATGTTAAATAAATAAATAAATAAAGACAGAAAGGGAGAAAGGGAGAAAGAATCAGTGCTTAAAATGTCCCTATTGTCAGCTCAGCTGTATACATTTTTTGGTTAAAACAACTACAAAAATAACCCTTACCAGCTCAGATTTTAACTATTAGTTTACTGAATATTGTGTTTTAAACATGCTATGTTAATGTAATTTGTAATACTGTATACTTAAAAATACTACAAACAAATTGTTGGTCATCCAGGACCATTGGACTATCAGATAATCCTAATGGATTAACATGTTTACCATAAGTGTAATGAAGTGTATTTTACCTGAAAAGGTTTTAATTAGAAAAGCATCAGAGATCTGTATAACAGTAAACCATTAATCTGAAAATGGAATTATTGCAAAGCCAGATGAACACACCTCATCAACTAAAACCAAATTTGCTATAATTAGAGAAAATGACATAGTCTGTTTAATACATAAATTGCAAGATAATGAAATTAGAAGCCATCTAGTTGAATGATAGTGATTGTTTTTGAAAAAAAGCACACTACCATACATAATGGAGTGAAATAAAAGTTATAATAAAAACTCTTCAGACAGAGTCTGCTAATAAGCTAAAAAGACAAGTGTGATCTTGAAGAATATACAAAAATAAACATTAAATCATAATAGTTGTATAATATACTGTTGCTCTTAGAATATATTTAGGAACTGTTGGTGGTTATAAAATATGAAAGTATTAAAAAAGGTCTCAAATTTCATATTCAATGAATTATTTTGTAACATTTTCTATCTATCTTCAATCACTTAATGTACAATATAATTTAAAAAAAAAGTAAAATAAAATAAAATCCTTAACAGGAGGAGTGATTCAGTATCTCTATAAGTAACTGACTTTAAAAAAAGGAAGGCTAAATTTATAAACAATAACAATTAAAAGCATCTGTTCTATAATTTCATTATTGTTTACTTGTTTAATGAAAGCCATGTCTGTGAATATTCCAAGTAGATTGCAAAAGACTAGCTATTATGTATAGCTAAGAGAGTTCAAAAGACCTGCAGTGATTTGTAACTCCGTATTATCAGGGCTTAATTGTTCATTAAATTCCTTTTGTAGTGTCCATAGGTCTTGTAGTGGAAAACTTAGTTTTGTTTGGTTGGTTGGTTTTCCCTGCTACATAGGTGTTTAAAAGGTAGTGACACATTTGATCTTTTACTTCTGCCATGGTAAGACATCCTAGGTAAGACAAAGGATCCTGTTGGTAATGTCATCCAAGGTTTTGGGTCATCTAGTTATAGATTTTCAGCAATTCTGATGTAGACCCACATTCTGAACCACAATTTCCATTTTACATTATTCTAACGGCCATTACACAAATCTAGATGTTCAATACCTCCAAATGTATCCAGCTAACATAAACAGGCTTGTCTTTTATTTCAGAACACAAAAATAGAATAAAGCATCAACCTCTATGGAGAAAGTAAATTTGTCAATGTACTCAGAAGCTTAACAAAATATAAAGATTCTTTAAAGGTTCTGACCTAGGTTTCCCTGCAAGGTAGATCTTTAAAAGCTAGTGACACATTCAGTCTTTGACTTCTGCCAGGGTAAGAAATCCTAGGTAAAACAAATAAAGTTTGGTGTATCACCTTCTCCAAGTACATTATTCATAAAATTAAAAAAAAAAAAAAAAAAAGTGATATCAAAATTCAGCATTTGTACATATTTTTGATATTTTAAACATATAATAATTATGTATATTTGCACATACAGACATGATTATCTAAATTAACAAGTAGGACACTAAATGGAACATGTTTTGTGATCACAGATGAGTGGCCAGATGAAATGTAAGCACGAAGTCTAGACAGTAGTAGTGTTCTAACCTAGACTGTCTAGTTTCATAGTTATCACAGAATTGTAGGGATTGGAAGGGACCTCGAAAGATCATCGGGTCCAACCCCCCTGCCAAAGCAGGTTGCTTAGAGCAGGCTGCCCTGGTAGATGTCCAGATGGGCCTTGAATATCTTCAGAGAAGGAGACTCTACATCCTCCCTGGGCAGCCTGTTCCAGTGCTCCGTCACCATCATGGTGAAGAAGTTCTTTTGCATGTTGGTGCGGAACTTCTTGTGATCCATTTTGTGGCCATTTTGCCCGTTGTCCTGTCCCCACAAACCACTGAAAAGAGGTTGGCCATACCCCTTTGTCTCCCACACTTCAGGTATTTATAAACATTGATAAGATCCCCACTCAGTCTTCTTTTCTTAAGGCTGAATGTCACAACTGTGCAAATATAATTATATTAAAATGCCTGGACGCAAAAATGTCACCTCAGCCTATTTACAAACAATTCCTTGCATTATAGTATTGTTACCAAAATGCCAGTGCAATATGAGCTCTTATAAATACATTCCTTCTGTATTTTATATGCCTCAATGACTCATATGTCAAAAGAAATGAAATATGTATGCTGCAACAGTGTCAAATAAATATTTTGTTTATAGAACTTTTTATGACAATAATAAAAAAATAATATTTCTTTTTAATTGGTTAATTTTTTACTTTCCTCAGTCTATTCAAACTAACAACTCAAGCTTATTTAACTTACATAAAATACCTAATAGAAAGAAAATAAATTTTAAATATGCACATATGTATATAGTTGTGTTTGTATAAAATAGTTTGAACACTGTGGTAAATATTTCACAATATGCCCAAGTTAGAAATATTAGTGTTTTTTTGTTTGTTTGTTTGTTTTTGTTTTGTTTTGTTTTGTTTTCAGAATGGAAAATCTTTTCACATTAAAATCTGACAGATGTTTCTTGTTACAGTTTTTATTAGAGCCAAAATATTATCCCAGACTTCTGTTAGATAAAGTAGAGACTAGACTTCTAGTTCTGGACTGAAAACAAGCAGTAATCAAGAACTAAGTACTTTTTTTTTGTGACAGACAGGAAATGCAAACCTGCCTGCCCATAAAAGTGCTGTCTCTCTCTCTCTCTCTTTTTTTTTTTTTTGTTTTGTTTGTTTGTTTGTTTGTTTGTTGGTTGTTTTTTTGTTTTGTTTTGTTTTGTTTTGTTTTGATTTGCTGAAATATTTAGAATGGAATCTATGTGCTATGATTAATTATTAAAGACAACTCAAAATTGGTCCCTAATTTCATCTGACCGTAGAAATAAAAGGAATGTCATATGGTTTTAATAGTGACATAAGTGCTGTTAAGTATGTATCAGCAAGATACATACTTCCCTTATTATCGTAGTCTTTTTCAGGGTAACTGTGTTAGGAATGTTCATCACATAAAGCTTAAGTTACCATTAATAGTAACGGATATCAATGATAAAGATTAGTATGAAATGTCATGTACGCCTGATTGCTTTAGTCTTATTGTAGATGTATTTCCAAGTCACATCTAATTAGATGAAACCAATATACAGTTCAAACTAACGTCAAAAATCTGCTACTATTATTAGCCATGGTATTGATATATCTATGATATATACCACAAACATATTCAAACTTTAGTACACATATATGATTACCCATGTACATTTTGACAGAATATTTTTATTTATGCCTACTGCATAGACAAAATGTGTACCAGTGAGTAGCATAGAGTGTTCATACCAAAACTGAAAAAATATAAACCACAGAAATTATTCTATTTTTTTCTTCAAGCGCTTTATTTTCCTGTGTTAGAAATCAGATTCAGATAGAGATTGTAGCTACCTGTGTAGAGTTGTCTACTTCAGGGTAAACTGAATAGCTCTCCAGACCACACTGAGTGTATTGATCAGTGATTCAGATAAGCAGACAGTAGTCCATTGCCATTTCAAGTCCCAAGGCAAACATCTGCCTTCCAGATGTGTGCCCAGAGGGTCCTGGTGCTCACATTGTACTCTGATGTATCTGGCTGGCTCAGGTAATCCTGGGTGTCTTAAATGGCACTACACAGCTATATTTAGGTAGATGAGTGAAGCACTAAGGTTTGTACGTTAGAGCTGAATTGCACCAAAGACATTAATTTGATGCACATAGTATTAGTCTTTATGAGAAGCAGATTTATCATCTTTTTTTTTTTTTTTTTTTTTTTTTAAATTAAGCATAGAATTTCATACTTTTTTAATATATATATGTAAAAAGTGCAAAAACAGTATTGCTGGTTTCCAACAGTAATATGCATAGTGTAATAACTTAGGCAGATAGAGAAAAGATCGTATAGTTACGATCTTCATAAATTCTTAAAATTCTTCATAAAATTCTTCATAAAATTAATTTAAAAAAATTCAGGCAGCTAATCTACAGAAATTTTGATGCAACTGCTATGAAAGTTACGGGGCTTTCTTGTTACGGGACATAGAAAATAGTTGGATTCATTCAGGTTGCCTATTTTTGTGTCTAAAAATATTTTAGAAGGTTTTTGATGGTTTCATTTCAACACTTCAGTTTTAAATATGAACAATAGTATTTAGTATTTAGTATTTACTGACTGCTATAGATAAGAGAGAGAGCCTCAACATCATGGTTTTAGAGGAATTTTGATTCCTGTATTCATTAATGGAAATATCAAGGAAATATGCAAAGGGCACTGAAAACAGACCCAGTATATCCAGTTGTAGCTGGTGACTTTTGTGTGTGTGTGTATTTAGGGAAATCTGGCACCTTTACACAATGATTCATTTCTTCTGAGCATCAAGAAAGGGACCAACTAAGGTCACATGGGATAAAATGCCAAGGAAAAGAGATAGAAGAAATACATGTTATGTGAATTATTATGTGACTGTGAAGTATTAAATTTTCTAAAAAACATTTTTCTTCCATAAAATGAATTTCATAAATATTATAATAACTTCTAAAATTCAAGAGCAGTTTCAGAACTTATCATATGTGTGTTTGTTCATAATACCTTCTGGCCACAGTTTTAATCAAATGAACTAATGTTTTTTACTTTTTTTTTTTTCCATTTTTTTTTTCCAACTCATTTATATAAAGAGATGTGTACTGCTTATTTATGTAGTTTAACACTTCTAGGCTAGCGACATATTAGAACTACTACAGAAGTGTAATAAAACTTAAGGATCCATAACAGTTCTGTATTCTGCATACTATTATATGAATTTATTTTATTAATTTGTTTGTTTTCAGATCAGCCAGAGGATGTTTATTTCATTATCTTTCCTTGAAAGTTACGTAAGCAGAGAGATTCCAGTCTTATTTCCCCAGAACGATCTTTCCTTTTCTTTAACACATTTATTTATTTATTTTTTTTAATCTATCCTGTTAGATAGATGGTAATATACCATCTCTCATCTCTAGAGAAAAACTTTATTTTCTATTCCTTTATATTTCCAATGTTAAAATATTTGTTAGAAGTAGGATTTTAGAAAGCTATACACACGCTTCTAAAATTGTTGTATCATCTTAATTTTGTCCATGCCAATGAAGTGCTTAGCATGGGCTGTAAAACTCGACTAAGAAGCAGGTAGACGCTTCATAACGATCTCTGCTTAATCCTGTGTTATCATGGCTAGGTCTGAACACAAATGTGACCTACATCTGTGACTGTAAACCTGAAGAATGTATTTCTCTACTGCTCCGTTTGATTCCATTTTCAACCTTTTGTTAACTGTGTGCAAATCACAGAATCACAGAATTTCTAGGTTGGAAGAGACCTCAAGATCATCGAGTCCAACCTCTGACCTAACACTAACAGTCCCCACTAAACCATATCCCTAAGCTCTACATCGAAATGTCTTTTAAAGACCTCCAGGGATGGTGACTCCACCACTTCCCTGGGCAGCCCATTCCAATGCCTAACAACCCTTTCGGTAAAGAAGTTCTTCCTAACATCCAACCTAAAACTCCCTTGGCGCAACTTAAGCCCATTCCCCCTCATCCTGTCACCAGGCACGTGGGAGAACAGACCAACACCCACCTCGCTACAGCCTCCCTTGAGGTACCTGTAGAGAGCGATAAGGTCGCCCCTGAGTCTCCTTTTCTCCAGGCTGAACAAGCCCAGCTCCATCAGCTGCTCCTCATAGGACTTGTTCTCCAGGCCCCTCACCAGCTTCGTCGCCCTTCTCTGGACTCGCTCAAGCACCTCAATGTCCTTCTTGTAGCGAGGGGCCCAAAACTGAACACAGTACTCGAGGTGTGGCCTCAACAGAGCCGAGGACGATCACTTCCCTAGCCCTGCGGGCCACACTGCTTCTTATACACATCAGGATGCTGTTGGCCTTCTTGGCCACCTGAGCACACTGCTGACTCCTTTCTTAATGAGTTAAAATTTGACAGAAAGCGTTAACTTTCTTATGAGAAAATTTTTCTCTTTTATGAGCTGTTCCTCAATTAGCCTAGTGTATCAGTCTCCTCCAGTTTGTTTGTTTGTTTGTTTGGTTTTTGTACATAAAAGTCAGCCACCAATATGGTAGCTGACACAAATACTGTGCATGTCAGCTACATACATGTATGCATGTGCAGCCTTTCATGTCTATCAGATCTGAGATAATTCAAACCTTCAAATTCATACTACTGAGTGTTTCATAGGCAATGATATATGCTCATACCCTTCCTACCATGCAGCTAGGTTGTCTTCACAACAGTAATTGAAAATATACCCCAGAAACAACAGTAAATGAGAGAAATGCATTACAAAAACTCTGTTTGGGATCTTCAAATTTAAACCATTTATGAAGTTGCGTACAGACAACATAAAAGCGAAAGTTATAAAACACAGAGCTGGATAGTAATTAATATCAAGCACAGGAAGGCTGAATATGAGAGGGTCTTTGTTTACTGTGAGGGTGACAGAGCACTGGAACAGGTTGTTCAGAAGTGTTATGGAGTCTCCTTCTTTGGAGATATTCAAATCCTGCCTGGATGCCATCCTGCGGAGTGTGCTCTAGATGACAGGGGGGTTGGACTAGATGATCTTCAGAGGTCACTTCCAACCTCGGCCATTCTGTTATTCTGTAATGTAACTGTTTACAGATAGATAGACAGAAAGATGTATGGTCCATTTGAGGTCATTTTAAAACATATCATAATTACAGAGTAGTTGTCAATCAGGGAAAACGGATGAAACAGCCTAATTCTTTATGCATACTAGAGTTACACAGTGTACATCAAAACAGGATACTCACCATCATTTAAATTGTTGTATTCGTAGATGTGGTTAAAGGAAAATAAAAGGTTCTAAAAAGAATTATTTCTTTTTATTTCAGTGAGTAAAAAATAAATAATAAATAACTCCAGTAATAATTCAAACTTTAAATCTATTTGTATATATGAAGTCTTTACATAACCATAAAGTCTCAAATCTTTCATATGTATGTAATACAGGTTGATTTTATACTAAATACTAATAGACACTAAGCTGTGTCTATTAGAGGAACACAATGTGAGGAAAAAAATCACAGAATGATTCTGTAAAATAAAATTATTCAGAATGACAGGTTGAGGCTGCAAGGTATGAAAACTGCATGTAGTCTAGTAGGCAAAAAATGTAAGCATCCATAAATTTGCTTTTTTTTTTTTTTATCTGATGATTTTCATTGAAGAATAGTTCTAAGATGCCTGAAGAGTTGTCAAATGTACCTCACAAGATTTGAGAGGATGACTGCATATGGTATATTTCACTTTTTTCGTGAAGTATCAGAAAATGCTATGGATGCCTGCAGACAGCTGTTATTTAACTATCCTGAGAGAGTATTATAGCCATAGCCGCTAACAATGCAGTTATAACTGCACGCAGTTATAATGTCTTCTTTTGCTGGCAAATTAAAATCTAAGGGCAATAGGAGCTGCTGGATTCAAAAACTTGGCAATCTCCTGGATGTCAGCAGTTAAAGTATCTTTTGTGATGTCTCAGGCCTTTAGACTGTCCTGAATATTCCAGGATAATTAAGATACTTGGATCTACATCTCAACTTGGAGAGGCATTTTTAATGTCTTTCACTAGCATCATATTGAGGTAATTTGTCTACTTTCTCGAGCCTGGCAAAGTTCTTGAACTGATCACTCGTGAGACTTTACTCTAAAGGCATAATTAGATAGCTTCTAGAAATGACAGATACAAATAGTGTCATAAATTACCACTGTCTATCAAGACATCCTCATATTGCCAGAGGAGTAGAATGTTACAACTGGACAAATACAGCCACTTTCTTGATTATAGTTGAGGTGACTTATCGGGAAGAGGTAAATATTTTGTGTCTGGAGGGCATGTAAATATGGCCTAGTAATAATAAAGCAGCAAATCTCATTCACTGTACCTCAGATATACTTTTTCTTTATAAAAATTCATGAGGAGATATCAAGTGTTAAACCGCCTGTAGCACGCTTAAGGATAGTATGCTACTTTCTGTTTTTCAGTTTGCTGGATATTCCAGTAGAGACTTCCAAATTTATAGATTTTCTGTGTCAAAATTAGACTTAGAGATTTATGAAGACAAAATTAGAGATTATATAGCCTATAAACTCTGATAAGTATTTATTCATTAAATATTTTTCTTTTTTTCTTCTCAAAGTTGTCACTTGTGACACTGTATCTTTTCTTTGCCAAAATAAATATGAGCTGGAGTTCACATTTGTAAAGGCCAACATAAAATTCTCTCTGACTTCAATATACCCAGTATTTACAACAAGTCACTGAGTCTTCCTTTCTTTCAGGAGAAAGACAGATTCTAAATGAATTAATAGATCACTGCCACACTAATAGATATTATGAAGTGTTATTTACTGTTGGTGGCAAAACTAAAACCCTGTTGAACACATCAGAGGAGGAAAAAACAGTCAAACGCTACATTTCTTCAGCTTTATCACCCAAGGAAATTTGAAGCATAGAGATTCTTTTATTTCTTTTTATCTTAGAGATTTGTTTTGTTTTCTTCTTGATGTTTTATCTGAATGTATTCAGCATATTTTCAAGGTTTCATGCACATTCAAGATTTTTCGTTTAGGTTAAAGATCATGATTATTTTGTCTATTGCACTCAGCATTTAAAAGAAGGAGATTTTAATGTAATTCAAATGGAATGGCAATGAAAGCAAATCAATCATTCTGTAATAATATTCCTAGAAAATCTGTGATTTACCAGAAATACAGACATTACACTCATTGTAGAAGATGTTATGAAACGAAACATGACATATTATTTCATAGATAGGTTTAAGAAAATGCTTTATGACAAAAGATGAGTAAATATAAGAACCAAATCAGTCTTAAACAGTACAAAAGTAAAAACATCACTAAATCTATTAAAAAAATATATATCTATTTTAATCATTTTTGCAGTTGATATTGTGCTTCAGTGGTTTGTTTTAAAAACTCAGTTGGGTTTCCTGTACAAAAATGCCAGAGAACATGAACAGCAGAATTGCAGCATTGTTAAGATTTCTGTGGCCTTTTTCATCTTCATAATAAAAGAAGCCTAGGAACCTGACCACTGCACTCTCAGGACATATAGTATTTTCTACATTTTTTTTTCTTTCTTTCTTTTTTAATACTTTTTAACTTGAAAGATTAATAAATAGTACTGCTTTGAACTGATATGTACAGAACTACATCTGCTCTACCATTAGTACTGTTCTGAGCTGCTCTGAGCAAAGACTGACTATAGGAGTGGTAGTTTGTGGTGTGTGAAACTTAAAACAATCAGAACACCATCAAGTTAATTTTTATTTTTTATTTTTTCCCCTCAAGTTTAAACTTCTTATCCAGAAGCACAAATCTGACGTTCTCACTCTGTGGGTCTCATTTATAACTTCAGGTGACCATTTTGTATTAGATTCCACTTCCTAATGTCTGCATCCTTCTATGGAAGTTGGGAAGCTTTATAGTATTCTTTCACTCGGCCACAGAAGTAAGTCACTGAACTGGCTTCCAGTACTGAAGACTATCATGTACACCCAGAAGGAGATCAAAGAAGAGCTGTGCATGCATGCTATGTGTACAAATGTCCTCACATGACAGCATGAAAGTTACAGATATCAAAAAATTCCTTGAGTTATAATTTAACTGGGAAATAAATAAATGGGGGAAAAAAATGCAATCACTGTAAATGCCATACAATTGCATGCAGATGAAGAGATCTCAAATGAGATAAGCTGTTCAATAAACACAAGAGGAAAAATGTTTAAGGTACTATCAGCTCACAAAAATGAGCTAGCTTTGGCATTTGCACTCTGAAATCAAGTGGAAAGTTTTTAGGCAGTAGCTTCTGAATCATCTCTTGAACCATCAGTGCAGTATGAGAGGCTGAAAAATCCTTCACTCAGTGTAAGCGCTGCTCAGCAACAATACAATCGTGTGTGTTATCAGCATCACCCTTAAAACACAGCATCTCCAAAACACAGCAGTAAAACAGCTACCAGGAAGAAAATTAACTCTATGCCAGCTGAAACCAGGATATTTATTACCTAATAAAGAAAAGCTTTATAACAAGTGATTTATGTTCTGTCTTATTAAAGAATGCAGAGTCCTATATACTATTCAAAGGGGAAAAAACAAACAAACAAACAAACAAAAAAAAAAAACACCACATATTTTTAGGTCTTTCTTTTATGTCATGTCTATCCTCTTCATATCATTTTAATAGTTCTTTCAGTTTTTATGGAATGAAGGCTTTACTGATTAGTCAGCCTGAAATACAGTAATAAATATTATATATGAGCTAAATAAGATGATGATTGTTTTGTTAAGTAGTTGGCTGAAAAATATGAAACTCCCCATCATGATCATCTATAGAGAAAGCACATTTGGTCTCTAAATGAACTGGAGCAATGTTTCCTTTTCCGTGTGTGTGTGTGTATTTATTTATTTATTTATTTTTTGGGGGGGAGGGCACAGTATTTACTACCACAAAAGAATTGAAGTATAAAAAATTTACATCTGGGGAGACAAAATAAAAAAAAATATTCCAGGAAAAACTATTTGGAATTTTGATTGGAAATAATGGTTCATTTCTCCCAAACTGTAAACAGAATTTTTAGATCTGCCTTTCAGCACTGGCTTCCTAAGCATAATCGTAATACAGATTGGGTTGCAGAAGAGATTGCATTCTCTCTTAGAACATATTCCCATGGTAGAGCAAGAATTAATATCAACAGTTTGCCTGCTGTTTTTCTTCTCCAAAAACACCCATTAAACAGGCTTGTTACTTGCAAATGCTAGGAAAGTAAAAGTCAGCCTCCAGATGTCCAACATGATAAGCTTCAGCATGAACCCCTGAACTACCATTATTTCCAGGGTTGTAACAGCTCTAGTTGCCCTTAGGACAGAAAGTGAGGAAAAGGTTTTTCAACTAAGACAGTACTCGTGTTAGAAAACTAAAGGCTACTGTAAATATAACTATTTGCAAATGCAAGTTAAATGCTCCTTACATTCAAGATAATTTTGAAAAATTTTGAAGTCTTTGAAGGTCTCACAACAAGAGTTTATAGTTACAACACAGGTGAAACTTGGCTTCTGTCTCTAGAACCAGAAGAACACCTGGCAACTGGTAAATTCTTTAAAAAGTTGGACCATTAAAAGAACAGTTTTCTTTTTAAACATTTAAAATTCACATTATTGAGTTTTGGATACAGTCAACTAGACTGATTTGATTTGATTTGATTATTTTAAAGAAAGCTATAGTGATAAAGTAATATCTGACTACAGATATTAGTGGGTGGATCTAAGGAAGACATTAATTAGTATAAAATTCCTAACAAACCCACAGCAGTGGTATCAGTACAGATGAGAAAGTGAGACCTTAGTGTTGCAAATGAGAATCATTATTCAAAATGTTTTCCTAAGCCAAAACATGGTGTATTCTGCAGAAGAATGACAATTAGACTTTTGAAGCTATTTCAGACGATTTCTTCCTTCATTTTGGGGCAATAGTGCATTTTGGAATGAGTTGTGAAATGTGCATGGATGGAGATGTTTAATACTTTTCAGGAGAAATGTTCATATCTTGCATCTTTTAAGGGGGTGAGAGATAGGTCAAGTTGAAGAATGACTTTATGTAATGTCTTCACAGTAAGAACATCTACATTAACACTTTATTTGGGTTGAGCAGTATGTTTTTAAAGGAGATATTATCATAATGCCACCTTTCAATGTTTTCATTACTATCATGGAAACAGTGCTGGAGTGCAGAAAGTGAAGAACTTTGGGATGAAACTAAAGTAGATGTGCTTCTGTAAATCCCTTGTGCACCACGAAAATGAACTAGAAGGAATCTGTAGAGAAAAAAAAAATAATCCATCAAACTAAGCAGAAAGTTCTTTGTTCCACAGATCCCTGCAATTGTGGTGTACTGCTTGATGATTTAAAGATAACCCATGATGTAAACATAGACATAAGCCCAGGAACATATTTACTTTGTCGCTCACAAACAGGTGGATTATTTTGAGTTGGAAAGTCCCATTTTTTTAGGAGAGAAGGTAACATTGTGATGAATCATTTGTAGTAACAACTTCTTTGTAGCTGAATCCATGCAAGGATTTTAGATGAAATTTGCAAGTTAGAGTTCAACCAACACAGGAGCTAATTTCACATCATCTGGGTAGATGTTTGATTTTCTTCAGTGGCGCTTTATATATGGGATATGTATATATACATGAGATATATATGGGATATGATTTGTTTCCTTTTTCACACTTTGAAATTGCTGAACTAATGATCTGAGTAAACTTGTCATAAAAAGTTTGTGTGTATATGTATACATAAACACAGAAAAGTATGCACACACCCACCAAGAGGATAGAAGTGTTCACAAAGTCCCGTTATCTAACCATTTTCCTTCAAGTGCCTTCTCATGGAAACATTCTTGAAGGAACTTTTTGTGGTATACATGTGAAAGAAAGCAATGTCCTCAAACAGCTGTTTCTAGGTAAAATACATTAATGCAGTTAATTAATGTTGACCTTTTAGAATATTCATCATGTTATTGCTTTTTTATCCTGAAAGTTCACTTTAAAGGAGGTGTAGCTGGTCCTGCAGGGAGAGGCTGAAAGAAATCTCAGTTGGGTTTTATTTTTATGTTAATGTTAGAAAACAGTTAGTGGTTTCTGCTGGGTAGCCTTAATATGCAAATTCATTACACATACCATATTTATTTCATGTGACTGTAAAATTTCTTATATTATATTATTCATCAGATGATTACTTGGGAGGAACACAAAAGTTATTTGTAATGTAATTGCTTAATAGTTATGCTTTAGCACATCTTCTTGCAGATAAGTGTTTTTATCCAAAACAGCAAAGTAATAATGATCCTTAAAGTAACATCAAAATCCATTGCGGGTTAATAATCTGGAGAAATATTAAAGATATTTTAATACAGCATATGATTAATTTCTTATTCATAAATCTTCAATCAGTTTGTGTAAGAATACATGACATTATTGTAGTTGTTTGCTTGAGTTTCCATGTTTTCTGTTAATACGTTTCTGGAGATCAACTGTGCAGACTTCATATGCTGTTTTAGGAAAAAGCTTAAAGTTTGCAAAAAAAGAGATGGTGCAAATCATAGTTACAGTTGACCATTTTTGTACTTGCTCATTTGGTTTTCCCGCATGAAGAAAAAGAGAGGGAGAGAGTGAGAGAAATAGAAATCTTGAAATGTAGTTTTTCTATCTTCAATAGCCAAGTTACAAACAGGTTAAAAAACAAGCTTCATTCATATGCTGTATTAAATACATCATATCATATACTAATCATTCATATACTGTATTAAAATATCCTTAATATTTCTCCTGATTATTAACCTTCAGTGGATTTTGATGTTACTTGAAGGATCATTATTACTTTACTATTTTGGATAAGGAATAAAACCACCACACCAATAAATAAATAAATAAATAAATAAAAATAAAAACCACTTAAAATCTACATGGCCTCTTATCAATATCTTCTTTAATTTCTAAGTGCTAAAATAAGCTTCCCACTGCATTTGAGGCTTGCACATTGCAAAACTTCTATCTGTATTTCTGCAGTTCATAATTTCTTTCAAATTCCTGCAGCTATCTTGGTGCTTCTTGCCTAACTAGATGGTGGCATTACTAGACTTCCCAGTTTACAAGTTACTGCAGTAGCTACCAAAGGCAAGTATAGGGGACAGTCACTCCAAAACATCTCAGCTGGGTTTATGAAAGTGTTTTATATTTGTCTATGAGGTCACATAATGAGCTAAATACATTAATCCAATTTTCATATTAATACCAAGTATATGCGATAATCTCCAGGTTACGATACAAATGTATCTATTTTTATAAATGT
Source organism: Aythya ferina (assembly GCF_964211825.1). NCBI lineage: Eukaryota > Metazoa > Chordata > Aves > Anseriformes > Anatidae > Aythya > Aythya ferina. The sequence goes on from NC_140296.1 coordinate 53,364,953, forward strand.
AAATAGAGTCACTGAAATTTCCACTCTGAAATTTTTATACAGACTCAAAAAGGAATTATTCATAAACCAGAGAGATTGTAGTCGGTCATTCAAGTACAGGAGAAAACACTGTTCTGCCACATCAGTGCAGTGCTTGCATCTCTACAGCAGCAGCAGGACAAATTTTCTTTGAGTGGGAAGGCTGTCTAAATCATCTCCTGACTAAGTCAAAGAGGTAATTAAATTTGGGAATTTGGAAGAATTGAATGTGTGCATAAATGCCAAATGCAGCCAGATAAGTAGTCTATAATAACAGTATGTTTTGTCAGTAACAAATTTGCATTAAAGATATGCAACATGAATGCAGGACAGCAGCATTCCTCAGGGTGTCTTGAGGAGCTACATATACAGAGAAATATTTTAGATTTCATGTTCACACATCTAGTTTAAGTATAGTTTACTATAAACATTAGCAAATGTTCTCTGTTTTGTATTTGCCTTTCAGGGCTTTTTATCTTAGCCTGTCTGAGTTAGGGGAAATGTTTAGGTACATCAAAAAATCCTCACTCAGTTAGGGGAGAAAGAAGGATTGAATACAGAAGCTGCACAGCTGGAGATACTTTTGCAGTTGCCTAGCTTTACAAGCTATTTTCAGTCTTGATACATGGATGTAACTTGGCCCAATCTGCAGGCTAATGCCACAGAAGCCAAGAAAGGGACTTTCGTACTCATACACAAGTGACATTTAGGAAAGGTCTTTAGTGTGAAAGTATTAGCAAGCTCACTAGAAGACTCCAAGTCAGAATGGTGCTTGCAGTTGGACATACTTGAAAATGGAAAGAAGACAGACCTTTACTAAGTGTAAACTTAGAAAAAGTACCACAGTGGAGTCTGGCTTTGTGGAATTTCTGTGCTGCTACTCTGCAACATAAACCCATTTCTTCTGGATCACATAATAGTGAAAGTGGGCAGTTTGGGAAGAGATTGGCAGGTAAATAACTAGATGTATCGAGGTATCTGTATCCCTTAACCTCAACATGAAATAGTCTGTTCTTAGGTGTCTGGTTTAGATTCCAGGAATAAGCATTGTATAAATACTAATTAAAACTCCTAATCTGATTTTGCCATTATGGTTGTTCCTGCTGTCCCGCCATTCATACTGTTAAAAGACATTTACTCTCATTAACAAAAGAAAAATACTGTTTAGGGGAATGCAAATTCAAGAAATCTTACACAGCACTTGGCCTGTACTAAAGGTAAGTACTCTTTGACTGTCTGTTAAAACTTTACACTTCCCATGGGCAGTGAAGCAGTGAATTTTTAACCTGTGTCATGCTTTTTTCTATACTTGATGATTAATGTGCTGGTAAAAACTTTATACACACTTAATCACTCATAACCAAACATTCTATGCTGCTGAAAGCTCCAGCATTTATAATTAAATGACATCAGCAGAAAGAAACCAGCTAAATCTGGAGCTAGACAGTTTGAAAGCTTAATGATGATGTTTAAATCTTCTTCCATATTGTACTGCAGCATTTCTGGTGTTCTTTATCATGAGGGAGGAAAGGGATAGTAACAACTCCTTTACAGTGTTTTCATTGGTAGGAAGAAGAAAAATAAATATATATATATAGAGAGAGAGAGAGACAGAGAGAGAGAGAGACAGAGAGAGAGACAGAGAGAGAGGTCAATGCAATATCAGCATAAATATTTTAACCAGAATGTATGTTACAAAGTACATGTGAAGCCATGGACATGAATTTTCAACAGGAGATTTTGAAGAAAATTCTCAGGAAGACAACTGTTGGTTGTGAAGATTGTTAAAAATGGAGGTGGAGAAGGTGCCAGTTTTGAGATTCTACTGTCTTATTGAGAGGATTGTCTATACTAAATTAAAGCATTAATCAGAAATAAATGAATGCCAAAAAAAAATAGCAGACACTCCCATCTACTATTCCTTAACCTGCCTCCCCTTACAAAAACAGGAATGCCTGCTCTCAAGTCACACATGAATGTAAGCTCAATTTAGAAATAACACAGGTCATGAATTTTGGCTAAATGTAGATTGAACTGTCATTTCTTATATTAATTCATGAATATATTACCTTATATTTTTTCATATTTTTTCCTATAATTCTTTGTGATTTATCATAACTCCAAAAATTAACATATCTGATATTAAAAACAAGCATTTCCTAAAAGAACATACATGAATATTTAAGAAAAAATACCTTTGGAAGAAGTATAGATGTTTTCTATGAATATTTGGAAATAAATGTTTGTATTTTCACATATTCTACTAAATTAATAAATAAATAGATCCACTTTAAAATCCATTTTTTAATGGACTTTTAATGGACTCTTCTCTTCTCTTCTCTTCTCTTCTCTTCTCTTCTCTTCTCTTCTCTTCTCTTCTCTTCTCTTCTCTTCTCTTCTCTTCTCTTCTCTTCTCTTCTCTTCCCTTTTCTCTTCTCTTCTCTTCTCTTCTCTTCTCTTCTCTTCTCTTCTCTTCTCTTCTCTTCTCTTCTCTTCTCTTCTCTTCTCTTCTCTTCTCTTCTCTTCTCTTCTCTTCTCTTCTCTTCTCTTCTCTTCTCTTCTCTTCTCTTCTCTTCTCTTCTCTTCTCTTCTCTTCTCTCTTCTCTTTCTGTAGTTGAGAAGATGTTAAGCAATAGTAGAGGAGAATAAATTGCAAGATTAACTATTTCCAGTGTTTTGTTTTATTTTTTTTTTTTATTTTTTTTTTTTTTGTGGTACCCTGAAGCAGGTATAATAGATGGATCAGTGGTCTAATTTATTAATTCCCTGAAGCTTGAAAGAGATATCTTGGGGCTAAAGAATGTGAAAGCTATCTGAAGCAATGCAGTATTCAATTATTTATTTGCCTCTCTCCTTAAAGACTGCTTCAAGTTCTTCCCATTTCTCCTATATAATTAATGGGAAGTATAAAACAGCTCAGAGAAACTTGGCTGGATTTGAAAGCATGTGCGTATGTCATTTCTTTCATTTGTCATAGCAAATAAATATGCATATGCATACCATCTTCCGCTTATTTTTTCAGCAAACGTCCTATGCCATGCATTTCATTATGTCCTGAAAGTGAAGACACCTCATTTTCCAGACAACAAGTTTAGTTGTGAGTATAGTTTGCAGGAAGATATGTCTATGTCTGTATAGAATGGATTTATAAATTTGTAAGTAGAATCATTTATAATTTGGGAGGGGGTGGAGGGAAGGAGAGGAAGGTGGTGGTGGTGGTGCTTAACTATTATTTTCACTTAGTAATACTGAGATGGACCTCAGGAACCTACATATTCTTGTTTGTTCACTCACCACAGACAATGTTTTCTAAATTACACAAGACATGAGGGCATTTGCTTGGAAAGGAAAAGTTTTAGGCATAGACTGAGGGGAATGTTAAATGCAGATATTTCACTTAAAGTGAGAGCCACCACTGCATTCTTCAACTGTTTCTTTGCTTCTGTTTCTTGGGGTGTGTGTGGGGAGGGAGGGGGGAAATGTAGAAATCAACTCATTGCCTCAAATGTAAAGTATAAAATAATTGTTGTGCCATTGAGGAAATTCCAAGTTGTTCATCCCAGTGCCCAAATAGATTCCAGATGCCATCCATCTTCTGCTTTTTTGTTTGTTTGTCTGTCTGTTAGGTTGGCAGAGTCAAGTAGTCAACAAACGCCTTACTACTAGACACTCTTTTCTGCTCCAAGGGCAGAAGAGGTGGGAATAAATAGCTACAGGTGGGTATAAATGGCTACAAGCTCCATGCTCCCAGCCAGACTGACATCAAGCTTGTGAAAGTAAAACTTTCAAAAAATGAGGGGCTAGACTTTTAAAAGTATATTTGTGCTAAAAAGTATTGTAAACATCTGAGCACAGCTCAGGAGATGAAGTTCTCTTCTGTTTCTTGCCCATGGAACTTTGGCTCCTAAATGTACAGCACATATTGAAACACAGTGACTTGTGCATCCATTCATTACAGTAAATTGTAGATAGTTGTTAGATTATAATAAACATAGCCCTGGATGCCAAGGAAGATTTTCAAAATACAGCAAATGCCCTGTTTTGTTGTCATTGTTGTTAGTGTTTAACAGATAAATGTAATGAGGAATATTTAGAACATTATAATCAGATTCCTTATTCCTGTCTATCGCATGTATTATTACTCATATTAAGGAAAAGTGTGTGTGTGTTTGAAATTCACTAACTGATTTGTAGACTCAGAATTCTGCAAGAAATATCAAGAACTAAATGGTATATTTGAACACAGAATATTCTCTGTATTTGGATTCCATGTGTAATACCTAGATAAGTAGAATCCAGTAAACATAGCATTTCACTAGCGGTGAAGTCTTCAGCTTCTAGAAATCATCCATTTCCAGTAAATAAAGACTGACCAGTCTTGTCTGAGGCACTTCTATGTATTGTTTTCGACTACAAATATTTTTTAAATGTAGCCCATAATGTTTGCTCTTATCTGATACATAAAACTAAGTATAAATGCATTCCCTTTCAGTACTGTCCTCTTCCAGGTTTGTTAGACAGTTCTGCGTAACTCACAAGATTATTTGTGGAGAGACACACATTCCATTGTAGTTTTAAGCGAGCATGCCATTTTCTTAATGGTATGTCTTTCATATTCTATATTACCTTCTGGTGCACTAAACTGAGCCTTTCAAAGGAGAAAACAGATACAAAAATCATAATATTAAGTGTAGGAAATACTTTATGTATTTGCAATACTTAAATGGCTGATTGATAGAATTCAGCTATTGCACGTATTCTATACAGAAGTTAACAGAATTATTTATTTTTCTGTGTCTGGAGCTGATTTAGCACTAGAAACCCCATAGTAAATACAATTTGCACTTGAACAGTAGTATAGTTTAAGAATGTAAGGCAATTTACTTAGAAGGCTACATGACCTGTGTGGATAACAGGTTTCTTAATGTGCATACATTAAGTAGAACTTTCATGTTGTTTTTAATGTTTAATTTACAGTCATTCAGGTCATGATGTGTGATGCTGGATGCAGGGTGAATGAGCACAACCTTCCCCTTGTGTTTGTGAGAAAGGAAAGAGTGGGGAGGAGGAGAAGTGTCTTAACAGCTGTTATTCGCTAAGATTATTTAAAAGCTGTAAAAGCATTCATTTGCCTTCAGGAGTTGTGACATATGGTCAGAAGTGGTTTGAAGATTTATTGTCATCTTTGTTGGATGAGATTCAAAGTGTTCTTTAACAAGGATCTTGTCCCTCATCATCCTTGGAAAAATCCTTCAGAAATTGTAAATCATAGAGAAAGCAGACAGAGAATAACGATTCTGTATTTTTTTTTTATATTTTTTTTTAAAGAAAGGCAGTGAGTGGGGTTGCCAGATAAAATAAAATAAATGTTTCTAGTAAAAGCACACCTTCTATTTTTACTTGCAATCCAGTTTGTTACTCAATACTATTTCATCACGTAGCTCAATGACAGATTGTTCCTTACCCAGTTAATTCAGAGTTCAGGTTCAACCTGTGCACACTTCTCACAGTGTGATTCAGGAGTAATTTGGAGGCATGGAATTCCTCAGTAAAATTACAGTTACCCATTTGGTCTGGATCTCCTTCCCCCACTAGATATCAGATGTGGATTTAACAATTTGAAGGCATGATGGGACTTTGCCACCAATAAAAGACCATTAAGTATGAAGCCAAGAAAGCAACAGGAAGGTGCCAAATGACAGGCCGCATAATCAACCAAGGTAAAGGTTAGTGGTAAAGGGTCTTAAGGCTATTGCCTGACCATAGAACCAAAAATGACCCCAACTGTGCATCCTAAAATGGTAATGGGAAAATCTTCTCCAAGCCTTTTTTTTCCAAGCTGAATCTCCATGGAGCAGTACTGTTCCTATTTTCCACTGTCTGCTGCACCAGGGAATTTAGAATAAAGCCCATCACAATGAATATTGGAAAGCACATTGATCTCAAGGTATACAAAGTATCAGTGAGATATGGCAAAGGGCACCTTTTTTATCCCTCTAAATTTTGCATAAGTCAGACTGATTTAAACTTTAGCTGAATAAAAATCCTCCAGTTTTAGCAGACTTGACAAGAATTTATTGTGTTCCAGCAAGAAAATAACACAGAAACATAATACCCAATCATATTTTTAAAGGTAGCTACACAGTATAAAGTTATGGCACTTGAACAGTAGAATTATAGTTACTTTCAGATTCAGTGTCCTTGGTTGTTTCCTGAATAACAGTAATATATCACATAAACAAGAAATCAATCATCTACATATGTAAAGCTTCTCTGAGTCTCCTAGCTGGGGTGAGAGCAGAGCCGTCACAAGCAGTAAGGTGATCACGGATGGCCACTACATTTGCTCTCCATTGGATCACAGTGGGAAGGAGACAAAAAGCATGGTGCCAACCTTGCACTTTCAGGATAACCAAATGAAGGTTTTTAGGAAGAGCATACAGCAGTAGTGATGGACAAAGAAGCCATGTAAATGTGTTTTTACCTTGGGCTTCTCAGGGCATAGGGAATCAAGTGGAAAACAGTAAAGCTGAAGACAAACTTGGCCACAGTTTGATTGCTCCCTTCAGTTTGCTGCTGTATTCACTGAAATCTGAAGGAAGAGTATCCAAACACTGTTTGAGTTGTTTTCTGTGTCTCCAGTATGGATGAAAGCTCAACTGATATTACATAAAAGCAAAGCCACTTCTTCTAACATTTGTTCACCATGCAAGACAAAACAAAATTTTATGGTTGAACAGAAACTTCTTCATCAAATATTCAAGAAGATTCTGGCTAAATGGGTGTTAGCAAATTAATCCTGTCCTGAGACATTCTTGTGTGGTGGGTCCATCAGGCCTTTCTGTGCTATTCAGATCTCTTTGCCTCCAGATACTGCTGGGTGGAACATACTTATGGGCATGGTGGCTACTACATAATACTTTTAACACCATTTTGGCAAAACTGCCACTGCAGGGAAGAAAAATTCTCCTTAATTCTCCTTAATTCTCCTTCAGGTTTCATTTTCTGAAGTTTTTGCCTGCCTGCTTCAAATGCCCTAAGTTTTCTACAGAGCTTCATTCTTCTTGGCAGGAACTTTGTTTTCCTGACAGCAAGACCTTCCTAACCCTCAGACTGTATTTTTAAGTTTGGACTTGCATAAATTTGCATAAATCCACCAATACCAGGCCTGCCATCTGCTTGTACTGTTATCATTGTATGGCAGGAACAACACAAATGTTCAAAACATAACTGCCAAGCCTGTCTGAGAAACTTTTCTCTCTCACACAGAGGCCACTGAAATGCAGCAACTTGAAAACAGAATTCCAGGCATGAACACCACCTACCACAGTGAGAAATGTCCCCTTTCACTCTACTGAAAGGTTCAGACAAGGCAACATCATTCTTAGAGGCATGTAGTGGTTGGGAGTGCTACCAGTAAGGAGAAGCAAAGTGGTATAAGTCCTCATGGACTGCCTCTTGTACTCCTGGTTGTGCTATCATAAAATCCCCTGCCTGTTGTTGGCTGAATAATGGACAAGGTAACCACCTGTGCCCCTGAAGAGAACTGTTTTCCTTACACTCAGCTTCAAGCTGGGACTGAGGTATAGAATTAAGGAAGGGAAATGTAAATACATACATAGGTTTCCACTTCAGAATGGAAGGGGACGCAAGGAGGAAAGGTGAGTTATTCAAGACTATAGTGAAGCAGATTTGGCCTTTTTGTGAAAAATGTATTGATACAAGACCACGTATGTTGCCTCAGAAATTGCTCTAATATTTCACAGTATTATTCACATTTTCTGAGATGCAGAACTAAGCCCTAACAGTTTTCTGAATCACTTAAGATCTGCTTGTAATTAATGCTGATTTAAATTCCTGAGGAATTTGGTAACAAAACTTTCACAGGTAGAGAGTGTCCCTTTTTATTTTTATTATTATTATTTTCTTATTTTTTTAAAGCAAATCTTAGTCACTCTTTTTTAATTTTTATGTGATTCACTGAAGTACTACTGTCCCTGACTTATATTAAACTTATTGATAAAATAATTAGAATTTCAGGTACTCCAGTGACCCTTAGACCCTTAATAACTTTCCTTTTTTTATTTTTTTTTCTCTTTTTTCTTTTTTTCCTAACTGTCTGTGTTTTGAATACAAAGCCAAGGCATATAGATGACACATAACAGCACAAACATCTTATTAGGGATTTCAAATATCCTGTGTCATGTACAGTTATTGTCTCATTAAATGACTCATAAAAACTAGTTTGAAGTAGACACAGTATATAATGAATTTATAGTTTATCCTAATGAAATGCTGTTCTTCAGATATAATTTCTTAATTGAGCCCTCGGCTAAGGACAGCTCAGTAGGGGGCTAATTGTAGCGGTACTACTAGGATGAAAAGTGGTTGCTTTCCCTTATGGGAAAGTTTGTGTAGCCTAATAGGTCAAGATGGTAGAGCACTGTTTGGTAGTCTGCAAACAGCAGCTTTTTTCTTAGAAGTCAATGTAGATGATTTTGATTAAATTTTTGAAATATCTTTCACATATTTACCATTGCTTCCACAGGGTAATTCCAGTGGATAGGACAAATGGCCTATTCAACTTATTTTAAGATATTGCATTGCAAATGTCAAAATGCATGAGACTAATATACAATGTGGGTGAAGGAACTGTTGCTTCTAAAAGGAAATCAATATATAATAACCACTAGCATCAAACTTTTATTCAGCATAATGGAGGATAACATTTTCAAGGTGCCTACAACACAGCTGCAAAACGCATTCACGCGGCATGCCTAGAATAGGTGCTATAGCTAATCTTGCCATTCAAGTTACATAGTACTAGTTTGACCATTTTTGGGTTTACACAGTGAGCTTAAAATGTGAAAGTAGATCAAAGTGAAACTTTATTTGCAGTTATACAAAAGCAGTTACTTTCATGCATACTTTCTAAGGAGGTACCATTTCTATTTCCCGATGAGCAGAATAGCATAGAATCTCTGGGTCTAGGGTAACAAGCAGGTTGTAGAAACCTGAATCACGTGGATTAGAGAATATTAGGACAGTTTTTTGGCTTAATTCTTAACTGCTAATGCAGCTATTAGAGCATTGCACAGCAAGGTCAAGGAAGAGTGTTTTATTGCTTCTTTTTCTATATTGAAGATGTATATTTATCTCAAGATGTATATTTATCTCAAAAGAGCAAAGGTCAAGCAGATATGTGTTCGAATTCTTAGCTATTCATTAAAGTCTTTGATGTTGGGTTTTGAAATTATTTTGCATGATTTTGTTGCCACTACATCTAATTTGTTTTATTGTTAATTTAGGGAATGGTTAAAATGGCACTCTCGATAAAGCATTAATTTCCCATTAAATGTTGACAGAAGTTGTAGTATATAGTGTAATGTTAATGAAAAAATACTTGTATGTGTCTTTCTAACATTACCCGTAGTTCATTGTTATTCTACAACTATGATGTCTACATGGTGGAAGAATTAATGTTTAGAATGGGATTAGGTCACATGGATCTTTATGGCAGCTTTTGTGCCAAAGCACTATCTTTATCTCTAAGAAATTTTAAAAGACAGTAACGAAGTGTGAGAATAAATAAATAAATAAAATAAAATAAAATAAAATAAAATAAAATAAAATAAAATAAAAGCTTCCCAATATGCAAACTGTCTCACAGAATATTCCTTCTTTTTATTGGTTTGGTTCTGATAGAATTATCTATTTATTTACTTATTTACTCAGAACTATTTATAGTTATATCTTGTTGGAGAAATTTTGACTTTCTTTTGTGTAACAAAATGTTGTTAAATTAGGTCTTTCAGATATATCTTAAATTTATCTTTTATTTCTTATTAGAGGGCTTAAAAAGAGAAAAAGTCTGATAAAATATAGGACCAATCACAGGTTAGAATGAAGAGGTAATTTTCAGAACACAATATATAATCTGAAGTAAATATGAAAATGTAAATAAATAAATAGAAACACCAAAAATGAGAAATCACAGAAATGCAGTGCACAGTGTTATATTATAATCCTAGAATTCCAGTTTTACCTCAGAGATACAATTAACTGTCTTTTTTGTCTCTGTTTTATAAACAATAAAACACGTAATTCTTACTAAGGACAGACAAAAGTCTTAGAAAAAAACTAAATTGCCTAAGTATACATACATAAATACATATTTTATATTGATGGAAGCATGAATAATGAAGTAGCTTAAGTTGGAGATAAAAAAAAAAAAAAAAAAAAACAATTGAAAAAAAAAAATAAAAAAGGCAAATTAAAAACAGGTTGGTTTTTGTTTTATTGTTGCCAGCCTTCTTCTGACTTCACCAAAAAGCTCTGAGGGTTCATTATGTAAATTTTAGATCATATGTAATTTTGAGGAATTGGTATGGCTCCCTAGTCACTTGATTTAGATGTTAGTAAAGCCCATGGTGACTTAGTGTTTGACCATCCAGTTTAAAGAAATTTGAAGGTAACAAATGTATGAAAAACCTCCTTGGTGCCCAGGCCTAACTGTGATGAGCTTTGGAGATACTGGTTTTGAAGCAAAACCATTACTTTTCAAAAGCATGAAAAACAAACTGATATGCAGGTCTCTACAATATATTCTAGGTATGAGTAACCCTGTCAGATTTACTCTTTCAGCTTTCAGCCGACTACTTAAGGAAAGGGATATTAATTCATTTTTAATGTTAGGAAAATACAGTCATTAAAAAGCAGATAACATAAAATGCCAGAAATGCTTTTAACATTACACGAAGTGCTCTACTTGCCTAAATAGCTTGCTACTTTCAGAGATCTAGATATGCTGAGGTATTAAATATTAAAATAGAGGTTGCTTTCTGAAATGCAGTGTTTCGTATCAGAAAAACAGTTTGAACAAGCAGTGCTGTTGTATAATGCATGGTGTTGCTAATAAGAGAGTGTAGCAAAACCATTTTTCATGCTGTAAGAGTGACTAGTGTTTTGAATAAGAAATATTCTCTGTTCTTGTTTTCTTAACATATATATAACAGTGCATGTGATTATGAGTTTACAATACATTCTAAGTCACATGAGGTCTATTCTAGGCTTTTATCCTCTTTTTGAATATTTACTTGTTATCAGCTCTGTTAGCAGGCTATACATAACCTTGATTGTATAGTCAGTGTATAACCTTGATTGGAAAGTCATTCTCAAAGAATAGTTATCAGTGTTTCACTGTCAGTTTAGATGAATGTATTGGAAGGATTCTGCAGGGTCTGTTCTATGCCTAGTGTTACTTAATATTCACAATATTGATTTGGATGAGAAAATAGGAACAATGCTTATTCAATTTTCAAATGACACAAACCTGTTTGTAGTTGAATATGCAACATTAAATAAACAGATAAGAATTCTAATTGTTCTGATATGAGAATACATTAGGAATAAAATAGTGTTTGATTCAGTAAATGTAAATAGAAAAAAGAATTTAGGAGAAATCATATTTTAAGTACAGGCTATACAGAACTATATAACATTTCAAATAGTAAGGTTTCTATGGTTAGAAGTTGAAAAGTAATCAGAAGTAAATAATAATATTATTAATAATAATAATAATAATAATAATAATAATAATAATAATAATAATACATGATATTGCCCAAAATCTGAAAGTTATATAAAAATACTTAGTCCTGTGATGCAGGGATATTTTGTCCAGGTTTGGGCACAACAACTAAGGAGCAATTGTGGGTAGTCTATTCAGGATAATAAGAATTATGAGAAGATACAACCTCTAAAGAAAGGTGGAGGAAAATGAAATTTTAAGTTAAGAAAAAACCTTGAAACTTGAAAAAAAAAAAAAAAAAAGTAACCATGTGGGAAAAAAAAAAAAAAAAAAAAAAAAAAAAAAGGAAAGAAAAGAAAATATATGTTGTTCGGGTTTATGAAAAAATAAATGGGTATTAGAAGCAATACATTTTCTAACATTAAGGTTATTGAAGAAACAGAATGGATCGTCTACAGGGAATTCAAAAGCAGATTACAGAAAGTCCTCCTAAAGAGGAGTAGGAGATGGACAAGAGCTGAATATTCTGTTCTGAGAGGTTTCACTGGAACAAAGAATCTCATCCAGCCCAGATGCCAGTCTTCATCCTGAAGAAGACAGTAAACCAAGTTCTCCCTTCAGGATGGACTTGGGTTTGATGAGAGCTGCCAACCATATGATCTCATAAAATAGTAGTATTAAAAATTTGCAATTGTTTTTATTGTTGTCTGTTGTTTGTTTGTTTTTCATGATATAAATTATGTCAGTAAAAACTATGTTGTGTATCTTTGGTAGCTTTTGACATATGATTTTAAATTTTGAATTCAGATGGACAGAGTAACACACTTTGAATCTATGCAAACATTTCTTTTAAGCAAATTCCCAAGATAATGGAAAATTTTCAGATGAAATCACAGATTAATTAAGGTTGGAAAAGACCTCCAAGATCATTGGATCCAACTGTTCCCATACTACCAATATTACCCAGTAAAGCATTTCATATCACATGAAATAGATGGGAATAACGTTTGTGATTGTTTTTTCTAACCATCATATCTGAAAGTCTGTTTCTTGATTGTTCTGTTTTGTCTTCGTGATAACATGTAATGATATGGCTTAAGAGCAAGGCCAATAACACTTTCTATCAACATTAAATATTAAATGGTTGCTATTATGGGAAAGTGGGAGGCTTAAAATAAGGCCATATAATAACGTGGAGCTAAATGACTTGAACTGATGGGACATCAGACTGGAAGGGCTTGGGTTCAGTTTTTGCCCTTGACTCTGCTCACTGACTTTGAGCAAATCACTTTGTTACATCCTTCCTTCCCCTTTGGCCCTACTTGCCTCATGTAAAGTAACTCCTTAGAGAAGCGTGCAATGAGCATTGTGCACTGAGTGTTTAACAACATGGCCATCCCTGTTCCAGCAGAAACTTCAGGCATGATTACTATTTAATAATAACAACAAAGTTAAGACAGAAAAGGAGAGGTTGTGAGTAAGGTTCATATACACAACACACATCTAGCCTTGCTAAATGTATTAGGTATTTCAGTGAGAGATAGTAACAGTTAGCCAGAATCTGCTTTGCTGCTTAGTCCCTTTGAAATACATGTATTAGTTAGTATTCATCCCTTACTATGTAATTCACAGCAACAACAATAAAAGGAACCAAGTAAAACATTTTCATAATCACTCTAGTAGTTTGTATATATTCTTTGCATGATTCCAATCCTGTTGTCTTTCTTGTCTTCTAGTATAATAAAACTCTTCTTCAATAAGTATTTATATTGAGATATGCCTAATGCTATAAGTATTAACATTAACATATAGCATTAACATGTTAATGCTATAAGTATTAAAAATTAATATTGTACATAATGCTCGATATGTTGAAGAAGATAGACATATTATCCCAGGACCATTTTATACATATAGGTTTATATTAATTTTACATCTTGTGTGAGTTTTGTTCCAAATGTGAAGTGTTGATGTGGTTAATTTTATAACCTGTTGATATTTAGGTCTACAATTCATAATAAATGTAAACCTTCCAGTAATCTGTTACTTACAAGTACTGTGAGTGAAAATTTTGGCCACCCATAAAAGGGATTAGGTCCCTTGAGGCAAATTCTGGAGTGTCCGGTTGTCGTGGTTTAACCCGGCTGGCAGCTAAACACCACGCAGCCGTTCGCTCGCCCTCACCCCTCCCTCTCTGGGACGGGGGAGAGAAATGGAAAGTGAAGCCCGTGAGTTGAGATAAAGACAGTTTAATAAGACAGGAAAATAATAATAATAATAATAATACAATGATGATAATAGTACTACTAATAATAATATGTACAAACAAGTGATGCACAATGCAATTGCTCACCACCCGCTGACCGATGCCCAGCTTAACCCCGAGCAGTCCGGCCCCCTCCCCCGGCTAGCCACCCCTATATATTGTTTAGCATGACGTCAGATGGTATGGAATACCCCTTTGGCTAGTTTGGGTCACCTGTCCTGGGTCTGTCCCCTCCCAGCTCTTACTGCACCCCCAGCCTGCCTGTTGGCAGGACAGAGCAAAAGGCTGAGGTGTCCTTGGCTTGGTATAAGCACTGCTCTGCAACAATTAAAACATCGGGGTGTTATCAGCACTCTTCTCATCCTAAGCCAAAACACAGCATTCCACCAGCTACTAGGAAGAAAATTAATTCTGTTCTAACTGAAACCAGGACACCGGTAGAATAGCTTTTTGGAATTATTGGAGCAGACAAATGGCTCCAGCTTAATCTGTTCTCCTGATTTAAGTGTTCCACTTTGGAAATTATTGTAAGTCACAGTCAGGACTTGCAGATTCACCACCATGTATGTTTTCCTAGAAATCAAAAATATTCCGTATTCTGGTGCATTCTTGATCAGTACCTGAACAGGAAAGCATCAGAATGAAGTATTCAAGAAGGAAATTATGTGTACCTGAACCTTTTAAGAAAAATGTTCATGTCTAATTGGATCTGAACTAGTAAATAATTATACATCTCTTAGCTTTTAGACTAAGTTTTGAGTTCAATGAAAAAAAAAAATAACAATTGAGAAAAGCCAGATTTGTCCACACTTGTGATACCAAGCATATTCTCTAAATAGGCCCATTGACATTGAATTCAATCAGTCAATTTCAAGCTGTTAACGAATCAACATGGCTTGCAGATCCTAATCAGTCTAGAATAGGAAATTGTTGATTTTCTAAGGAGTAAGGATATTTCTATAACATTTAATACTGTTTTTAAGCTTTGGATGGTACTGATATGATGTTTTTGTAGAACAGTCTCAATGTCTTAGTCATTGCTAATTTAAATAATTCTAAAACATTTTAATACATTTTTCAGAAAGATTTCTCAGTCACATTTCTCAAGATTACTTTCTACTCTTTGTGGTATCCATGCAACCACAGAATGTCAACTTACTGCTTTTACATTTACATCAAATCTTAGTTGTTTGAACAGTCTTTTGTGTATTGTTGTAACCACGGATAGTTTTACCCATAATATCAGTAACTGAAACTTCAGTGTCTGAGCTTGAACTCCCAGGTTCACTTTACAGTCAAGAAGAGACATATATAATGATAGACAGTTTATCTCATCCTGAAATACATATCTACATAGATCAAACAAATTCCCTTACAGTGAAGTCTATTTTACTCTGCCATTGTAGGCATCCAAACAATGAAATTTAGACCTTTAAGTTTTAGATGTCTGCAATTACAGGGGAGATAAATCTTATCTCATTCGATAATCAGTACTACAAATATGAAAAAATTGTTTTAACAGCAAAGTATTTCCCAGAATTTCAGATAAATTTCTTGATAAATTCTTGATAAGTTCTTGATAAATTTCATAATTTATTGCTTGATTTCTGAATGAGATATGCTTGCATTTTTTTATATATATCTTGTACTGAGAGCATTCTGCAATATTCAACAGCTGAGAAATGTTTTGAATTCCCGCTTTAAAAACTCTGAAGTCACTTATTCCCACAATGACACTGTATGCCTGTGTTGGTGAAAATTATACAGATATTTTTCACAGCCAATTTCCAAAGGTGAGAAATTCATATTATTTTTCTTATAAACAAATGAAATAGGATTTGATTTTGTACTGTCTTTCAATTGGTAATAATTTGCACATATGCCAAAACCAAAACTTTAAGTCAAAATAGTTGGCTCCACGTAGTGCAGATCTGTTAAATCCAAGCACTGAACATGAGATTCCCTTCTTTTGATTCCTGTTTCATACTTCTTCATTGATGTACCTATATATTTGCTATACTGTTCCATGTTTTATCTATTTCTCCTTGAAACCCTGAGCAAGAAGTGCTGCACTGATGGGTCTGAGATAAGTAAAATACCAACAGTGCTGTAACAGTACCAGGACATTTTCTGAGGCCTTGACTTGCTCAGAAAGATCTCATTAGAAGGTGTTTTTTTGTTTGTTTGTTTTGTTTGTTTTTTTTTTGTTGTTGTTGTTGTTGTTTTTGATGTTTTTTTTTGTTTTTTTTTTTTTTTTTGTTTTGTTTGTTTGTTTGTTTGTTTGTTTGTTTTCCTTTCTGCAACCCTGCAGTCATGTAACTGTCATAGTAACATCTGTAATATTTTCTATAATATTTTTTTCTCAACTAGGCCACTCCTGGAGTACAGTGTCAAGTTCTAGGGCCCCCAGTACAAGACAGACATGGAGCTACAGCAGGGAGTCCAATGAAGGGCCACAAAAATGGTGAAAGAAAACCTCTTCAATGAGGAAAGGCTGAAAGATCTGGTACTATTTAGACTGGAGAAGAGAAGGCTCAGGGGAGATCTCATCATTGCTTACAAATACCAGAAAGGAAGGTGCAAAGAGAACAGAGCCAGCCTCTTTGCAGGGGTGCCCAGTGCCAAGACAAGAGGCAATAGGCACAAACTGAAACATGGGAAGTTCCTTCTGAACTTCACAGAATTTCATTCTGAAATGCTTCTTTACTGTGCAGGTAACTGAGCACTGGCACAGGTTCCTGAAACAGGTTGTGGAATCTTCCTACTTTGAAACATTCAAAAGCTGTCCATATTTGGTCATGGACAACTGTCTCTAGGTATCCCCGTTTAAGCAGGGATGTTGGACCAGATTATGTCCAAAGGTGTCTTCTGACCTCAACTGCTTTGTGATTCTCTGGTTCAATAATTTCTCTTTCTCCAGAGATGCAAATGGTAGCTGAAGTTGTAAGGTTCTTTTGACTCAGATCCAATGAGGTTTCACAGCAATACAGATATAAAACAAATCTGAAACAAAATTATTTGATTCGCCAGGAAACAGCATAACTAGTATATTTTATCATATGTAAATGAAAGTATGCAGCTAAAAAGGTGATGTGAGGTATGACAACAGGAAAAAAAATAATTTGAGGTAGGAAAGAGAAATGATTACCCTTTAATTCAAAGTGAAATTACTGCATAATCACCAAAGACCCAAAAACAAAACTGTAAGAAAGAAAAATCAGTGAAGACACTACCTAACCCTTTCAGGGAGTGAAACCAACCAACAAGAAGCATTTATTTTCTGCTATGCATTCAGCTCAGAAAAAGAAATAAATGAAACATTCAAATAATAGAAGAATCTGCATATTCATCACTTTCACGGAAATGAAATTTGCTATGCAGACATGATAAGAGTTGCATTTCAGTAGCATTGATAAGTGAATGTCAAAGCATACATTTCTAGGAGACAATCTGGTTACTTTGGCAACTCAAGCATTATTAGTCACTTCTGATAACTAATCCTTTCATTACCACCTGTGGCCTTTGTCACTCTGTTTCCTAGTAACGTCAAATTGTTTTGATAAAAAGTAATTAACATATTCAGTAGTAACAAGACTATACATAAATTTGATCACTCTTTATTATTTGTTTTCAAGGTAGCATGACAGAATTTACAAGAAGCTTTGTTTCCTTTTCTTTATTCCCAATCAAACTTGAGAATTACACTAAGTTACTGAATCACCTATATATCCAAACCAATTAAAATAATACAATTAGGTTTAAAAATGCCAGTTATGATTGCTACTTTAGACCAGAGGACATTTGATTAACAACTGAAAAAAATAGCCTTGAGTTACAATAAAATCGAAAATGATTTTTGTGAGAGGTTTGTGAAAATTACAACAATTCAGAGATACAGAGATCATGTAAACCCCCCTTCAAAATATAATTTTGAATGATTTCTATAGTGAATTAAATTGATATATTTAAACACATTTTAAGGTCCTGATGGACCTAAGTCAGGAAAATCACTTTAAAAAACTTTTTAAAAGCAACGTGAAAAATGATATTTTTTTTTCATTTTGTACAAATTAATTTATTTTTGTACAAGAATTTTTGTTTGTTTGTTTGTTTGTTTTTTCCCAATGACTACTCATGTTAACCATTCAGAAAATACATGTTTATATGGATGTGTGTATATGTTAGGGACTGTATTTTTCAACATGTAAGATGCTTTTCTTGCTGCTTCACCTAACTTGGCAAAGTCAATTCGGTGCTGCTAGTGGATTGATTTGATTCATTGGATTTGATTGCCCTTCATTCAGCCCTTCACTGGACTCCCTGCTGTAGCTTCATGTCTGTCTGGGGGCCCTAGAACTTGACACTGGACTCCAGGAGTGGTCTAGAATATATATAGATGCTATTATGACAGTTACATTCTGCTAGTGGCAGAATAGTTGGTCCCAGGACCTCACTGCTGGTGGTCCCTGAATTAATTACAGACCACCTTAACATACTACGGAATTGCAAATTAGTTGAGGTTGGAAGGAGTCTCTAAAGACCATCTAATCCAACATGCCTGCTCAAAGCAAAAACAACTAGAGTAGGTTGTCCAGGACGGAGTTCAATCAGGTTTTAAATAACAGCAAGATTGGAGTCTCCACAGCCTCTGCAACCTGTGCTGATGCCTGAACACTCCCACAGTAAAAAAATAAGTCCTTGTTTGCAAAGCATCTTCACAGCCTGTCAGCTCTTATCCTGTATTGGTGCCATGTAGTTATTTGTTTCCATATGCAGGACTTTTAATTTCCCTTTTCAGAACCTTATGATGGTCCTGTTAGTCCATTTCAGAAACCTGTTGAGATCCCTCTGGATGGCAGCACAACTCTCTGGTGTATCAACCACTCCTCTCTGTCTTGTAAAATCTGCAAATCTGTTACAGGTGCACACTGTCCCATCATCCAGATCATCTACTTACTGAAGTGAAAATAAAATACATACATTGCTTTCCCCTCATCCTCCAAGCTAGTAATTTTATTGGAGAGGGTTATTAGCTTGCTCAAGCATGACTTCCCCTTCGTAAATCCAAGCTGACTACACTCAATCACATTCTTGTTGTTAATATGTTTGGAAAAAGCTCCCAAGATTATTTGTTCTGTCACCTTTTACAGGGATCAAGATAAGGCTGGCCAGTTTGCAGTTTTCTGTTTTTTTCTATCTTTCCATTCTTGAAGACAGAAATGACATTTCCTGTCTTACAGGACTCAGGAACCTCCCTGGCTTGCCTTGATCATGAATTTCTGTTACTTTGCATTATTATTTTTTTCTGATTAATTTAACAAACAAATCTTTCTATATTCTTTGGAAGTAATGTAGGCAAACAGATCATTTTATGTTACAGTGTAGGAATGAGATTGTTGTTTGCCATTATCAAGTTTATTTCATATAAGAAATAACTATTAATGATGATAGTTGATGATAAGTAGGAATGTATTACAAAGACATTTAAATTATTTATTCGGTTTCTTAATAATCATAATAATAATCCTATAATTAGATATTTCTTATATTGAAATATTTCTACAACCTAACTGAAAAGAAACAACATAAATTGTGTACAAGTGTTATGTGTAGTTCTTGTGCTGCTCACACTAGATTTTTCTGTTTGATTCACTAAAGATGTTGGGGAAAATTCAGAGAATGGTCTTGAAGCTTCGATCAACATGGGAATGTTTCACACAATAATTGAATCCAAAATTATGGCATCGTTTTGTGTAGTAAAAATCTATGGTTCAAATATGAGTGAGATCAATAGAGGTCTTTACTGCTCATTGCAGTATTGAATTTGTGTCCTGAGTTGTTGGGAATGATTCAATCATACAGCAACGTATTCAAAAAGACATTTTGTTCAGCTTTAGCTAGAAGTGAGCACTACAGTTTATTTCATTTAACTTCTAAGTCTTCTAAATTAGTCATTTTGCCCAAGTTGTCATCTAGGATACATTTGTAGGTGAGATAGTCAAGAACTTCTAGAAGAGAGTTAAATTATCTCCATTAACTGCAGAGAAATAGCACTGATGAATGTACATACATGTAAATTTTGTACAAGAGAATGAGAGGTGATTACATGTGAATTGGAAGGCTGGTATTTCTTTCACTAATGTGAATTTCTTTCACATTTCAGTAATGTTTCACACATTACTTTTACTTGGCATAGACTTCTCTACATCAGGTGTATCCCACCCAATGTCACTTATTATCTCCTGTGAT
Source organism: Aythya ferina (assembly GCF_964211825.1). NCBI lineage: Eukaryota > Metazoa > Chordata > Aves > Anseriformes > Anatidae > Aythya > Aythya ferina. The sequence continues at coordinate 53,385,016 of NC_140296.1, forward strand.
TGTCAAAGTAACATAGCTTAGGTGTTAATGTGGCTAACCCAAATATAGGCACCTACCTTGTAGGGGTATACATGGCTGGAATAACTACCCCTTTTCTTTCTGAAGTTAAGCTATATTTATAAGAAAGGGCAGTAATTATGTTATTGAAAAGTAAGTAAGAATTCTGAGTTCCCTAACTACCTAGTAGAAGATACTTAATGGAAAATCTATGTGACTGTCTACTGCTGTTTTTTTTGTTTGTTTGTTTGTTTGTTTTTTCAGTCTCTGACTTTTAAAAAAGATATCTGTGATTATATTCTAGAGAAGTACTTGTCATTTTGGGGACCAGTTAAAAACTGAATACATTTTAGCTTAACTACCGATCCTTTTGCAATTGTTTTTTTTCAGTTTTGAATAAAATAGAAAATGAATATACTCACTGTCTGCTAAAATACTGGAGCTATATGGAATGGGAAAAAAAAAAAAAAAAAGTATAAACTGTACATGAATTTTCATGTACCAGAATCTTGATCTGAAAATCACATATCCAGATCCAAATTCTAAATACTAATACTATAACCCATATGGGATGCATTGAAATTAAAGGGCTGTAAACATAGTGCAATTTTGGGGTTATAATTATGGATCTGGACTTATAATTGGAAGCAAAAATAAAACAATCTTGTCAGGCTTAAGCCAACCATTCTCAATATTCAAAAGATGTTTCACAATAATTTCTTTCCCTTTAGACTGAGACCTGTTTGAAAAACATTTCTCCAGCAAATAAAATTTTGTCACAATAAATTCAGGTACGCTATTAATTAGGAAAATGTTACTTGGATAAGGCAGTAACATGCTTAAGGTAGTCCATGCTTTTCAAAGGGGCAGAGGGATGGGGACAGATTTAATGTTTATGTGTATGAAGGAGATTGATAACACCATTTTATAAATAAATATTGTTCTCAGCGACCTGAAACTTGATTTCAGAATTTGTCAATATTAGTAATTCTTATGTTTGAAAACCATTTGAAAAATGGTTATTTCTAGAGATGTTTCTAAGACATCTCTACTTAAGAGATTAACTTACCTTGTATTCTTTAATAGGAGTTCATTCAAATGGCACAGTGGAAAAGTGATTTAAATTCAACATCTAATAATTGTACTTGCTATTCAATATTAAAAACATGCCATCAGAAAGAATATTTATCCTTTGTTTTCACTATAACTAGAGTATTTATTTTCTGTTAATAAGTTTATCCACATCAGCTTTGAGTATTTTTTATTTTTGTTTGACGCATGATTAACTAAGTGAAAGTATTTCAGAGACTATATTTTTATGAACCAGATGAAGACTGTTGTGATATCAGCATCACAAGAGAATAGCAGTATAGTTAATGCAGCAATATTACCTTGAGATTGGAAAACTGTTTTCAGGTGTCAGCAGGATATTAGGAAACCTGAGCTATGACTATACACAGTTGTTTAGAAAGAATGAAAACTACACTAGGAAAAGAGATATTCAGCTTTATCCTCCTGTGTGCCTTGGAGTTGATGTAGTGGAACAGAGTACTCTACAGGGATAACGGAGAGATGGCATGGCCATCATCAGTAAGATGAGATGCAGCTGACTTAAAAGGCCCAGTAGAGAAAGGAAACTAGAAGGAAAAGGTGAATAAGCATATGTTGATCACAGTGTATCTTTTGGTTTTATTACTTTCTATTTTGGTTCTGCTTTGGAGTGTTCCTGTGCACTGTTTTGAAAAACTCTACAAAGGGATACACAACCCTGTGTTAGAACTTTGCAATTAAGTGGTAAGGTATTTAAGAAAAACAAAACAAACACTAACAAACACTAACAAACACAGCAATATAGAATGCAGATAAAATAGAGAATAGGCCAAAGACCAGCCCAAGGCTAAATGACTCTCTTTTACTATTCTTACTGGTTTCTTACTGGGGATGATGTTGGAAGGAACTGCCTCAGAAATTTAAAATGTCAGTAAAAAGTACTGATAGAAATGAATAGTAGCTGTAGTTGCTGTTGCTTATTTTTCCTCAGTTTCAGAGTAATGACAGATGGCAACTGCAAAACAATTGTTTAAAAGGTGACCTGAAAAGATCAAGGGGAATATACACCTGTTAGTTTGACTCCTCAAATGGAAAGTAAGCCATAAACATATCTATACGTAAAACAGATGAGAGAATGATTTATCTGAGTTTTACAGAATATCATAGAAAAGGTAATTATGAAGGTTTTAAGTATTCTATATTTGATTTGGAGTCTGTGATCCTTGTGGTTCCTTTCCAACTCAGGATATTCTATGATTCTGTTCTATGATTCCGATTTTCAAGGAAAAAAAAAAAAAAGAAAAAAAGAAAAAAAAAAAAACAAAACACTTTGCTCAAGTCCTTGGGTTTTCTTGGGGAATAATAGTTTAAAGGATAGGAGACTAAAGTTACTAAAGTTAGGTATAAATGGTTGGTTTCTCCAAAGGAACAAGGTTCCCCTTAAACATGAGACAAAGCTTGTGCTCTGTAACCTCTTTATGAATGAGATAAAGAAAAAGGGAAGCAGAAAGAGATCAGACTAAATTGATGAAGTTGTTGATCATATCAAATTAGTAGGGATCACAGAATCACAGAATTTTCTAGGTTGGAAGAGACCTCAAGGTCATCGAGTCCAACCTCCAACCTAACGCTAACAGCCCTCCACTAAACCATATCCCTAAGCTCTACATCTGATGAAATGTAAATAAGCCTAACTAATCTATATTATCATTGCAGCTAAATATCTAATAATAAGAATGAGGGTGCACAATGATGACCTATAGATTAGGTATTACTTTACAGGAGAGAGTTCTAGGAGTCATGGAGACACTTGTTAAATTTCACTCAACGATTGTGAAAATGACAAATAAAACTTATGGAATTTTTAAGAATGGACAGTTATTATATTTTTGGCTGGGACAGAGTTAATTTTCTTCATTTCTTTCATTTCTCACAATGTTGTGTTTTGGATTTCTTGTGATAACACATTGATGGTTTTAGTTGTTGTGGAGCTGTGCTTACAAAGAGTCAAGGAGTTTTCTACCTCTCATGCTGCCCCGCTGGCAAGGAGGCTGGGGATGTCCAAGATGCTGGAAGGGGACACACCCAGGACAGGTGACCCAGGCTGACCAAAGTCATATTCCATACCATATGCTCAGCAATAAAAGCTGGGGTAAAGAAGAAGGAAAAGGGTAATGTTCAGAGCAATGGAATTTGTCTTTCCAAGAAACCGTTACACATGATAAGCCCTACTTTCCTGGAAGAGGCTGAACACCTGCCTGCCAATGGGAAGCAGAGGATAAATTTGTTTTACTTTGCTTGTGCATGTAGCTTTTGTTTTACTAACTAAATTGTCTTTATCTCAACTCATAGTTTTTTTCACTTTTACCTTTCTGATTCTCTTCCCCCATCCCACCTGGGAAGAGTGAGCTGTGTGGTACTTAGCCGCCCACTGGATCTAAGCCACAACACCTATGAAAAAAACAAACATCATTATGCTAACATCTGAATAAATGTTTGTGGTGGTTTTACCTTGCTAGGCAGCTGAACTCCACCATAACTGTTATTTCAGAAGAGGAGGGGAAGAAGAAAAGGAAAGAAACAACTCACAAGTTGAGATAAGGATAACTTAACTAAAGGAAAAAATAATTAAGGAAAAAATATTTTCAATTAAATAATTTAACTAAAGGGAAAAAGGAAAGGGGGAAAGGAAAAACAAAACCAAACAACAACAACAAACAATCAAAAAAAATCAAGCAAAGGCTGTGTGGAAGTGCAGAGGGAAGAAATTACTCTCTACTGCTGACAAACTAGCAATGCTTGACCACATCCTTGAAGCAGGGCCTCAACACACATAGCCATTGTTCAGGAGGACAGACATTTTCACAATTAGAGCCCTCTTCTTCCTTCTTCCACCTTTTATTGCTGCATGTGGCATATGGTATGGAATGGAATATCCCTTTGGTTGGTTTAGATCAGCTGCCCTGGTGATGTTCCTTCCTCACTTCTTGCCCATCCCCAGCCTGCTGGCTCTGGGGTGATTAGAGGAAGTCCTGATGCTGTGCCAGTATTGCTCAGCAGCAGACACAACACTGGTGTGATACCAGTGCTGTTCTAGCTCTAGCTGCAAGTGCAGTGCATGGTACTGAATGGGTTGCTGCAGGGATAGTTAACTCCATCCCAGCCAGACCGAGTACACTGAGGTTAAAAGGTACTGATGATTAACCTCATCTTTAACATTGAATTCTGTTTTGCTCACCTCTAATCTAAATGATTAGAATAGTTTAAAAACGTGCAGAGCTAATCAGAAAATGATGATCAGAAATACAAACTTCCATACAACCATAATAAGGATTATTAAATACACTAAGAATACTCAACTTTGAAGAGATGGTTGTTTGAGGTCAAAGATGATGCTGGAGATCTCCATAACATATGGAGGAAATGGTAATGATTAGTCATCATGTAAAAGGAAAGCTGATTGGTGTTCAATTAAATTGAGAAGCAGTAAGTTTAAGAGAAACCTAAGTAAGCACTTCTCTTTCATGATCCACAACTGTGTAACAATGGTGGAACTCACAGGATTCTATTGTTGCTGAGTTGTAAAGCATTAAAAAAAAAAAAAAAAAAAGCCTGAGTTATCAGCATAAATTCTGTTAAACTGTGGCCACCACACCTTGTTTTTAAACATTCTTCCTATAATGTTTTTACAATTCATCCTAAAGGAATCAGCATTTTTAGAAGTCTTGATTTCTCTTTCTCAGTGGTAGGTTTAACATTTGTTAATGCACAGTCATATGAGACCTTGTATAAGACATTTTCTTTCTTGCTGGAAGAGTTGGAGCATCATAAAAACCTAGAAATAGAATTGCAAAGTATTTTTCCACTGGGAAAAAAAAAGAAAAAAGTCTAGCTTTCCCCTTTAAAGCCACTCTTCTGCTCTTTTCTCTTTGTTGCACTCTGCACTGGTGTGGCCTTGTCTCGAGTATCATGTACAGTTTTGGGCATCATGATATAAGAAGGTTATAAAGATATTAGAGTGTCCAAAGAAGGGCTACAAAGACGGTGAAGGCTTTAAAAGGCAAGATGTATAAGGATCAGCTGAGGTCAGTTAGTTTATTCAGCCTGGAGAAGAGGAGGCCTCATGGCAGCCTGCAGTTTCCTTCTGTGGGGAGCAGAGGGGCAGACATTGATCTCTGCTTTCTGATGACAGCAACAGGACCTGAGGGAATGGCATGGAGTTGGGATAGGGGAGGGGCAGGCTGGGTAATAGGGAAAGTATCTTCACTGAGAGAGTGGTCAGGTACTGGAGCAGGCTCCCCAGGGAAGTGGTCATGTCACCAAGCCTGCTGGAGTTCAAGAAATATTTGGACAATGCTTTCAGAAACATGGTCTGGCTTTTGTGGGATCCTGTGTGGAATCAGCAATAGGACTCAATGATCTTAGAATCATTAAGGCTGGAAAAGACCTCCAAGATCATCTAGTCCAACCATCCCCCTACCATCATGATCACCCACTAAACCATGTCTCTAAGCATCACATCCAACATTTCCTTGAATTCCCCCAGGGACAGTGACTCCACCACTTCCCTGGGCAACCCATTTCAATGCCTGACTACTCTTTCTGAGAACAAATGTGTCCTAATTTCCAAACTAAACCTCCCCTGGCACAACTTGAGGCCATTCCCTCTAGTCCTATCACTAGTTACCTGTGAGAAGAGGCTGACCCGCAGCTCCCCACAGCTTCCTTTCAGGCAGTTGTAGAGAGCAATAACATCTCCACTGAGCTTCCTCTTTTCCAGACTAAACAACCCTGTTTCCCTTAGCTGCTCCTCATAGGACTTGTGTTCCAGGCCCTTCACCAGCTTTGTAGCCCTTCTCTGGACACGTTCCAGGGCCTCTCTGCCCTTCTTGTAGTGAGGAGCGCAAAACTAAACCCAATACTCAAGGTGTGGCCATACCAGTGCTGAATACAGGGGAGCGATCACCTCCCTGGTCCTGCTGGCTACACTATTTCTGATACAAGCCAGGATGCTGTTGGTCTTCTTGGCCACCTGAGCACACTGCTGGCTCATGTTCAGGTGAGCATCAATCAGCACACCGAGATCCTCTTCCTCTGCCCATCTTTTGATCCACTCTCCCCCAAGCCTGTAGTGCTGCATGAGGTTATTGTGGCCAAAGTGCAGGACCTGGCACTTAACCATGATGAACCTCATCCCATTGGCCTCTGCCCATAGATCCATCCTGTCCAGGACCCTCTGCAGGGCCTTCCTACCCTCCCACAGATTGACATTTCCCCTCAATTTGGTGTCATCTGCATATTTATTGAGGCTGCACTCAACTCCCTCATACAAACCATCAATAAAGATATTAAAGAGGATGGGCCCCAACACTGACCCCTGGGGAACACCACTTAACCCAGTAAAGACTATACCTGTCCGAGCCATGGGCTGCCAGCTTCCTGTCACAAAAGGGCTATCATAAAGGGCTATAGCTGGTTAACCGTTACAGGTCTGGTTGGATTCAGGGTACTGATTATCGCGGTCACAGATTCAACATTAACGTATTAACCGATGTGGGCCTGGCCGGATTCAGGATCCTGAACTATCACGAGCACAGATTCTCCAACAGCTTAACACGCCCTTACTCTAGTCATGCTAAGTAAGAACTATCACAGGTAGGATCAATGCAATTAAGTGCAATTTATTACAGCAACAGGTACACCGGTTCTTTGGATTGCCAGCGATAATTTACTGACTGCAAAGGCAAGCTAGCATGCATGAGATGCTCAGGTGTATAGCCTTGCTATTAACATGTTACAGACACTGAGACTCTAGAGGTTATTCAAGCACTTAAATCTCACCCAAAGTCATCCCAATGACGGGGGGTTGGTTGGAGAGGGGGGGGAGCGGAAAGGAGGGGAAGAGAGGCTCAGCCCATCAACTGATCCAGAAGTCAGGATGGTATCTTCGTGATTGTATCTTCATGATGGTATCTTTCCTGATAGTGGTATCTTCCCTGACATCTCCTCTTCCTTCAGCCAATTTATATCATTTTCTATCCTTAAGGTGGGGCTTGAGTAACTCTAGTCAAGCATATCTTAATTGTGATTAGTGAAAAGTCTTCTTGCCTTCATTTAAAGGTATAGGTTCTGAGAAATTCAGAGCTCATGCTCAGTGAGGGGGTCACACCTCAGAGGCCGGTAGCTTTTGGGATGAAGGTGTGTTTTGGTATTGTAGTGATTTTATAATGAGCAAAATTTCACTAGAGTACAGCATTTTGTCAAAAACAGGACAGGTTATTGGCTCAGGGTGGCAAATTTGCACTTTATCAGTTTCAGTGTTCACAAGAGCAATTGAGTCCCCCTCTTGTCAAAGCCTAGCCACAGTGTCTCCACGCCGTTCTACACTCTGTATTGTTTCTTAGAGTTAGCACACCAGGTTCCCCTGGTGGGGTAACATCCAATGTTAGAAACCTAGGGAACACTTGGGTCATGCAGCTGCACCCGGCCCTGAAAACCTCTTCAGTGTAGTACTTTTCTTTTTAGAATATGAAAAGTAGTTTGATTTTCCAAGTTACTTTAGGCAATCACATCACACTTCCCCAGGAGGATACTATTGGAGACTGTGTCAAAGGCCTTGCTGAAGTCTAGGTAGACTACATCAACAGCCTTTCTCTCATCCACCAAGTAGGTCACCCAGTCGTAGAAGGAGATGAAGTTAATCAGGCAGAATTTACCTTTCATGAACCCATGCTGACTGGGCCTGGTCCCCCAGTTGTCTCTCATATGAAACGTGATTGCATTCAAGATGACCTGCTCTATCACCTTTCCTGGTACCGAGCTTTCCTGGCTAACAGGTCTGTAGTTCCCTAGGCCCTCCTTACAATCCTTCTTATAGATGGACATCACATTAGCAAGTTTCCAGTCATCTGGGACCTCTCCGGATGACCATGGCTGCTGATAGATGATGGAAAGCGGCCCAGCACTCACATCTGCCAACTCCCTCAGCACCTTCAGGTGGATCCCATCTGGCCCCATGGACAGTCCAGGCGGAGCAGCAGGTCTCTAACTCTTTCCACCTGAACTGTGGGGGGTTTCTTTTGCTCCCTGTCCCAGACTTCTAAGTCAGGAGGCTGAATACCCCAAAGATAACTGGTCTGGCTAGTAAAGACACATGTAAAGAAGGCATTAACAACCTCAGCCTTTTCTTTATCCTCAGTAGTCATATTCCCCTGAGTCCAGTAAAGAATGGAGATTCTCTTTGGCCCTCTTCTTGCCATTAATATATTTATAAAAACATTTTCTGTTATTCTTAACTCAGTGACCAGGTTGAGCTTGTCCCTTCCAGCTTGAGGTGTTCCATGATTCTAGGATTCTATACATCCACATACAGCATTGTAATAGGTTGTGGTTGTAGTTATACAGCTAGACATAATCACTGCAGATTGTGAGTATATCTATCACAAAGAGATTGCAGATGCAACTGCCCTCACATGGCAGAGAATCACAGGGAAGAAGAGAGGTCACTATATTGCAAATGTGTGATCTGTGGGGAAGTCTGTGATATCTCTCTCAGGCTCAACACAGGCATATTAATATGATCCTGATTCACTTTTCTGAAATAGCTATATTATTTGTTATCCTGTATATAGCATGGATGTAATAGCAAATACAATGTTGCATATGCACATATACCAGCAATAACATTTTCTCCTTCATTAAATCTGTGTGAGTTTATCACCGAATTCAGTAATTTTTTTTACAAATTCACCTCACATTTCAATATTAACATTTTCATTTTCTGGAATTATTGATCAAAAAATATTAAAAGATTATGATAAATGGAAAATAAGTGGCAGAATTGCATTGACTGCCCTTCCTGTATCTCTTTATCTACCTTCACTCATGAAGAAAGGCAGAAAAATTATCAAAATATTTCCTTGTGACTAAAAGAGTGCTATCTTGCTTTCCTTTCAGACAAATACTAGTTTATAAAATTTACATTCAAACAGTGTTCAGATCAGTGAAGTGGAGGTAAAAGCAACAGGGCTATTGAGTTCTTTTATAATTGTGTGAAAGAAGCAATCACGTCACTTTATGAACAGCAAGTTCTTATGTCAGGGAGCATTCAGAGAAAAGCCATAAAATAAAGAGTAATATAGTGGGGATATCAGTAAAATAGTGGAATCAGCACTTCTTAGTCTATTTAACTGGAAAAGGATGAGGCCTGCCTTGGGACTAATGCTTCTTAACAGTGTTTGGGCAGAAAGCCAAAAGGAAAATACATTTCAGGAAGAGAAAGCAGGACTTGTAGTTGGTAGGATAGGTAATCACATCAAGCCACCCTAAAGCAGCTAAATCCAGGATTTTAAATCGAGCATGAATAAAACTTTCAAGTCCAAGCAGATGGAAGTAGAAATGAGCAGTACATTTATCAGATTTCTAGTGAAATAAAAGCTTGAAGTTTATACATTCTCTTACAATCCAATCCAGAATTGAATTTGTGTAAGTGTCCTGAACTAGTTTTATAGAAATCTTTCCATAAAAATACTGGGGTTTGTATTCAGTTATGTCTACATGGGCTTTGCAAGACAAAGCTGAAAGACACATTACTTCACGATGTGTCCATCCTTCAGTAGTCCATGTAGAGTTCACAAAAATTATTCAGTTTTTGACTGCTTCAATTTATTGTGTATTTTGTTAATTTGAATTTTATTATAAATGGCAAGCAATTCTAAAAGTCAGATTACTACCCCTTCATCTGTTTTCTTCTTCATGTTTTTTTCCAACTTTACCTTGAGATTATAAGTACTGTCAACAATTAGTTTGGCATGTACTAGGAATTTCTAGGGACTATTATTTATTTTTTAAGTAACCATATTTCAAGTTCAACACATATGAAGAGTTGTAACAGAAATCTGTTTTCATGCTGATGAAAATCTTACCACTGTAGTAGTAAGTGCTCTTATCAAATAGCAAAGGTAAGATCTGAAAACTGCTGATATTAGAAAGAGTGATAATTAACGTACAGATAGATACAGGTAGTATTACAATACCTATTTTCTTTTAAGAAATAATTGATATTGCTTTTAATTTGATTCTTAAATGGTGTTAATCACTAAGTTTAACATCAAGATCGATTTTGGATCCACTTGTTAGTATTTTTTAATATAATGTATTTTATTTCTTTATAGTTCATAAGTCTATATTAGCAGCATAAAGAAAAAAAAGAAATCTAAGAGTCTCAAGTCTAAATCCATCCTCAAACTCATACATGCACCAAGTTAGGTGGATGTATCAATCTGCTCGAGGGTAGGAAGGCTCTGCAGGAGGATCTGGATAGGCTGCACCGATGGGCTGAGGTCAACTGCATGAAGTTCAACAGGGCCAAGTGCTGGGTCCTACACCTGGGGCACAACAACCCCAAGCAGAGCTACAGGCTGGGAGATGAGTGGTTGGAAAGCTGCCTGGCAGAGAAGGACCTCGGAGTATTGGTTGATAGTCGGATGAATATGAGCCAGCAGTGTGCTCAGGTGGCCAAGAAGGCCAACAGCATCCTGGCTTGTATAAGAAGCAGTGTGGCCAACAGGGCTAGGGAAGTGATTGTCCCCCTGTACTCGGCTCTGGTGAGGCCGCACCTCAAGGGCTGTGTTCAGTTTTGGCCTCTCACTACAAGAGAGCATGGAGGAGCTCGAGCAAGTCCAGAGAGGGGAACAAAGCTGGTGAGGGGTCTGGAGAACAAGTCTTACGGGGAGCAGCTGAGGGAGCTGGGTTTGTTCAGCCTGGAGAAGAGGAGGCTCAGGGGTGACTTTATCAATCTCTATAGGTACCTTAAAGGAGACTGTAACGAGGTGGGGATTAGTCTTATTCTCCCACGTGCCCAGTGATAGGATGAGCAGGAATATGCTAAAGTTGTGCCAGGTGTTTTAGGTTGGATATTAGGAAGAACTTCTTTATGGAAAGAGTTGTTAGTCATTGGAATAGGCTGCCCAGGGAAGTGGTTGAGTCACCATCCCTGGAGGTCTTTTTAAAAGACGTTTAAATGTAGAACTTAGTGATATGGTTTAGTGGAGGACTTGTTAGTGCTAGGTCAGAGGTTGGACTAGGTGATCTTGGACGTCTCTTCCAACCTAGATGATTCTGTGATTCTGTGATTATTTTTTTTAAGATCAGATTATTATTTTATTTTACTTTATTTTATTAGAGATTTTAAATTAGAGATTTAAATTTTAAACTTGTTAAAATCTGCATAAGCAAAGAAGGAATTTAACACACATCTGTGTCAAATGTGGTAAATAATGGGGATCTTTGCATTTACATGTATTTATGTTCTCCCTTATGAATGTCAGAGTCATTGCACTCTTCTGTTTCTCCACAAGTTTCAAAACAGGAACAATGATTAAATAATTGAAAATTTTCAAGTCAGTCACTGACTCTTCTATAAAGATCTGATGTGAAAGTAAGGTATATCCATATTCTGAAAGATTTAAATAATTTTTAAGCAAGTTTACTTTTATTTGTCTCACATCTTATAAAGATTAACACAATATGAACTATGCTTTGTCTTAGGGAAAGTATCAAGAAAGCTGTAAATCCAGATCTTAAGTAAATGTCTTAAGGGATAAATATACTTATCTCTCCTGACTTATATCTGTAGTGGGTTTATTTTGCAATGTTTTGGTAGCAGGGAGCCATAGGGGTGGTTTCTGTGAGAAGAATCTAGAAGCTGCCCCATGTTTGGTAAGGGCCCCACTGCTGACCAGAGCTGAGCCAATAAGCAATGTTGTTTTGCGCCTCTGTGAGAGCATATTTAAGACACGGAAAAAAACACTGCGACAGACAGCAGCTGGGAGAGTGAGAGGAGTGAGGAACAGCCTTGCAGGCACCAAGGTCAGTGAAGAAGGAGGGGGAGAGGTGCTCAAGGCGCTGGAGCAGAAGTCCCCTGCGGTCTGTGGTGAGGACTATGGTGAAGCAGGAAGTCATGTAGTGACAGAGTTAGGTAATAGTACTGCATGGACTTCGAGGAGCTTAATTTTCAATTCAGGCATCTGAAAATGTCAAATGAATGCTTATGTCCCTTTTTGGGACTTAGTGTGAATGAAATCTAATCTAATCTAGCTCTTTCCTAAGTCATGTGGAAATACAAAGTCTTTGTTTTGAATATTATTTCTGATATATGTGTGTGGGGAAAACTTGTCATACCTTGTTTTCTTCCCAAATGAAGCACATCCAGAGACTACAATTATATTTAAGTATATGCTTAAATAATAATAATAATAATAAACAAATAACAGCTCTTTGCTTTGTCACTAAAGTCAACAACTGTGTTTTATTCAACTATATTGTGTTAATATACTTCATATATTGTATAATTCCTTGTACTTTATTCAGTTACCTTTATGGTGTGAGATATATGTACAGGTATATGGTACAAGAAACATGGAAACCTAATTTGGAATGGTGCATTTGTATTAAAAATCTGAAATTTGGAACACATCAGCTTAACACTTACTGTGTTAATATCTGAAATATCTGTTATCCTTTAGTCATCAGTGATGTTTTTGGAGAAGGGAAGTTGGAAACAGTCATTTAACTGAGATTTTCTATCCTTTAATTTACAGAATTTCATAACAGCCGCATTAATGATCCATATCTTTTCTTTCTGTTGTTTCACACTGAGTATTCGGAAAGCTAGCAATTTCCCAGCCAATTCTAATCTTTGACAGATCTCTCTCTCTTCTCCCCCCTCTCTTCCTATGTCTCTCTCTCTTTTGGCCTCCATTGCCTTGCCTCTTGTGTCTATTTCCTTTGGCTACATTTTCCTTAGTTCCAGACTCTAGTAGCCAATAACAATAATAAAGTATGTATGAGAGGGTTGATCATAAAAGACAAAATAGCATACAGAAAACTAATATCTAGTGGAGCAGTTCAGATGTCAATATTTGATGCCATTATCTTCTCTCTCAGATCATTAAACAGCTGATGATATTGAAATGAAGCAGAGAACAGCTTTGGCAGTATTTTGTGTGTAACTATTATGCTTTCCTTCCTAGACTAAATATTTCTAGAAACATTGGCTGGAGTTCTTACTTGCCCCAAGGAAAACTTCCTTTACAATTCCATAAATGGCTGTTGAATTAAATGCCTAATCTTTTTCAAACAAAAATGAGCTGAGCTGTTTTCCTCAAAACATTACAAGACTACAGACATTTGAATAAAATATAACTAGCCCCCAGCTTTTAATATCTTTTCTTTTAAAGGAGAGAATAAATGTGAAACAGCAAATAAATACTTGATATTTCATGTGTATTGTATTAGACTGGGAAATGTGAAACAACACTAAAGTTGTTTGTTTTATTAAAGTAAAATGGAAGGGTAACACTATTCCTAATAAACGTAATGCACTATAACAAATAGTAACTTAAATTGTGAAACTGTAATCTTACAAATAGAGAAGAAAATATTTTTAATGTGGGCTTTCAAAAGAGATATGAAATATATAACATAGAGAAGTTTAGCCAAACAGTTCCAGAAGGAGGAAGTGGCTAAAAAGCAAAACTATAGCAAGAATTTAAATAAAAAGCCAATGCATTTTGTGGTTGGATTTAAAACTTCCACAAGGATTGATCTTAAGTAAGCAAAGTTTTAGAATACAAGCATTTGAGGTGAAAAGGTGATAGGATTCCTGCAACAGTGTTGTCATATACATTTCTCAAATCATCAGTGGGACTACAGTTATTTGTATTCTCATGAGTCCTTCACATTTTCAGTGAATGTGATCAACTCCATAAATTTTATTTTATCTTATTTTTTTCTGTTGCAAATGACACACTACAGAAAACACCAGCTACTTTTTTTCTAAGAGGCCTTTCATCTTAGTGCAAGCCACAGGCGATGAAAAGGATATCCTAAGATGATACTTATGATACTTAAAGCCTTCTGACTGATACAATGCCAAACTGATACAATGATAATAAACAAAACTATGAGATAAAATTTAGAATAAAAAGAAAACCTTTTCAAAAAATCAAAATTAGCAACTAATATTATAAAGTGTGGGTCTTTTTTTTTTTTTCTTCTTTTTTTATTTTATTTTATTTTTTTTCCCACAGCCATTGGGCTGAGGAGATAAAGATCAAAAGAATTGGGGGGAAAAAAAAAAGATTCCTGGAAAAAACTTCAAAGGTTCGAGTTCCCCATTTTGATTCAAGACAGAATCCTATACCTACAACATTGCAAATTTAACCTTTCACTAAAAATATTTGTTTAAAATTTTAAAAACAAAATAATAAAATAAAATATCTTAATTAGCTTAATTAGCTTAATTAGAGAATGTTCATATTTCTTAACTAAATCCTCCTTGCTGGAATTCAATGCCATTTTCTCATTCTCCAGGCATGGAGAATAGCTTATTTCCTTTCTCTTTACAGCTGCTTCCTAATATTTGAGACGTCAGTCATTTTGCTTCTATGAGCAATAAATCTGGCTGTTTCTATAGACTATGCTTATTAGACATCTGGTTACTGTCCCCTGTAGAATCTAATTGACAATTTTTTGTTTGAAATGTAAGGCCCCAAACTAGGCTCACTAGACAGTGGAAGCCTTGCCAACCTCAAAGAATTATTTTAAGTAGTTTGCAAAACATATTTCTCTATATACATTTAGTATAATTGCCTTTTTTTTTTTCAGTTATGTAGCACTGACAGCTTACATTATGCCTTATATTTTCCCTTTACAGATGCCACCTTGCCAGTTGTTTCCCATCTAGTATTTTTGCATTTGATTATTCTACCCAAACGTTGTTGGTTGTATTATTTCTATTTTTTGTTTGTTTGTTTGTTATCCATAATGAATTATATCCTATTTCCCTGTAGCTACTTTGTCAATTTGTTTGTCCTGTTTTCTAAACCATTCTTTATTTTGTTGTCTGTAAATTCCATACATATATATATTATCTAGTCGGTCACCCTGGTTTTCAAAACAGTATGAAGAGCATTGATATATTACTGGATCTACATTTGTTAATCATCATATATCCTTCCAGTCTCTACCATAAACTGTTGATAACTACTTCCTGTGTACAGTTCTTAAACTAGCGTTAAACATATTCTCAGATAGTTTTGTCTGTAATGTTGCTTGCTTATAAAAATGCCTTATGAGGCAATGCCAAAAGTATTTCTTAAGTTAATATATCTTTGGCTCCTCTGTTTTTCATAAGGTTTTGTTCTTAGAAGGAAATTAAATTGGATATGTTCTTGACAAATGTGTGCTTGATTTTATTCATATTTTTACTATCTTTCAAGTTTCTAAATTTTTTACTTTCTTCCAGTATTGTTTCAGGAACTGAACATAAACTGTGTAGTTTATAATTCCTTGTATTTTCCTTTTCCCACTTGCTAGAGACGAAGGCAGTATTTGACCTTTTTAAATCTTCTGAAATGTCAGCATCCTCTCCAAACTCTGAAAGATAGCCACTAATGCTTCTGACATCATTGCAGTCAGTGTTTCAAATACTCTAAGGCAAATTTTTGGACACTCAGTTGTTTTGAGACCATTTAATTCATCCAGATTTTTCCCTTCCCTTCTCTATTGTTACTTTATTTTATGCCTCTCTGTCAAAAACATTAGCTGCCCAATAGCTACCTGGTATATGCAGTATCACCCTCTGATTTATCTAGTTATAGTTACACAAACTTGTAAGAATCTCTCCTCACCTCACCTCGCCTTGCCTCGCCTTTTCTTTTTTCTTGCCTTTCCTTTTTCTTGCCTTCATATGGCAGTTCTGTTCAGATGTCAGGTACCATTTCAAATATCCTACAGTATCCTGTGTGGTCTTCAGCTGAAGATTCATAATTATGATCACTCAAACAGATATCCCAGATAAGCCAGAGTGTTTTAGGAACTTGACAGCTATGTTTAGGCAAGTGATTCCCTCTCGCTGTTATACAGATTCTTCCCTACCATTAAACACACAGACATCTATATCCTGTAATGTGGGTGTCTCATTAATATCCCAACCCAGATTTCAGAATAATAAAGTTATTGCTGGTTTGAAATAATCCATCTTCTCACCAATAAATAAATAAATAAAAATAAAAAGCATACCCTTTTTTTCAGAAACAGTTCCATGATCATATATATTTGATTGTTTTTTTTTTTTTTTTTTTTTTTTTTTTTTAATTTCATATCAGGGAGAATAAATAAGAGCACCCCTCCCCCATGTTGTAATCTAACAGTTAACCTTCTTACACTTTTGTGTATAATAAAGTCATAATCCTAGATTCATGACACCAAAACTGGTTGCTGTGGAAATAATTGCAATGTTACTAAACCTGATTAAAAGTTCAGGTAGAGACACAGCTGGAGAAACAATTTCATAGAAATAAAAAATCTATTTTAATGTTAATTTCATTGGTAATGAACATGATATTAAAGCAGAATTGTTTCTAAATATATATATGTATATTTAAGATCTTCAAAATGTATGACTATTTCATTCAGCTAGCATAATATTTTTCCATATTTCTATGTAAACAACTTTAATAAGTGAAAAAAGGGAAACAAAATAGAGAATATACATAATACAGTCAATTAAAATGTTTCTGTTACATATTCTGAAGTGGCAGAAAAAAATCTGTGAGCTACAGTTGTTGCAGCATGCATTATTCTGACTTTTCTTGCTGCAGATTATTACATCCAGAAGTAATCCAGAAGTGGAATAGTTCATTTATTTATTTATTTATTTGTGAAACCACGGTATCTTTACTCATTTATAATAAATATAAAATTTAATCTGAAAAAGATCTGAAACAAAGTTAAAGTAGTTCACTTGTATAGTAAACTTCAATAGATAAGATTTCTTTAATAACATCCCAAAAGAACTGTTTACTTTAGGGCAAAGAGAGTAAAGTTGCCTATTTATCATCATGTGTAAATAACATTGGCAAGTCTGTATCCTGTAGGCTGAGAACACCACTGAACATCCAGTCACAGAGGTTTACACTAAAACACTTTGACAGCTTGCAGACATTTTAACCTATAGACAAGTATCTTTGTGTGACCACTAATGATTCTGATGTATGAAAAACAATAAATGAGACAATAAGAGACAAAACTACTAAATTAAATGCATCTATTAGATTCTTAAAAGCATTGCTAATAGGTTTTGTAGTAGGTGTATGTCATAACTTTGAAGCCTGAGATACACTTCACAAGTACAAATTTCATTTGTATTTGAAAAGTAAATCATGCTGATGTTCTGTGTATTACTTGGACTAAATGGGTAAGTTAAGAAGAGGTTAAGTCTGGGGTTTTGTTATACTGGCTGTGCTTAGCAAGCAAATGTTAGAGAATTAAAGCTGACAGTAACAGTCTCCAAAACTTAGTTGAACTGGATGATCAAGTGTAATTAATGTCTTGTGTCATAGGTGGAATACAGCTTAAAATATACTGTAACCTCTCGCTTTAAAATGGTTCTGTATTTGTTATTTGAGAGAGAACCATATTCAGCATTCCATGAAACAGTGAAAAGAGTCTGTTCCGCACATGGTGGAATTTACATTAAAGACAGGTTAACATGTTCCCTTTTCTTTGTTCATTGTAGTTGTCAGAATCTTTGCTCCTCTGTACCACTGTTATTCTCTCCCATTTCTATGTCAGTAGCATTCCAGATGCAGGAGATGTTTTGCAGACATGCACGAAGTACATGGATGGGATCCAAGAACAAAGAACAAGGAAACTGTGAAGGCAGGGAAAACAGACAGAAAATAAATAGTGTGGGGAAAAAAAATAAAAAATAAAAAGAAAAAAAGAAAGAAAAAAAAAAAAAGCTGTTATGGACCATATCTGTTTCATCTGTGAAAATTCATATTCTGGACAAGACACTAAATACAACTTCCTGAAATTGTAGGAACTCTTAAGCCGTGTTAACTACTGCTTACACTGAAAGCAATAGGCTCTATTTCTAGAACCTACCTGCAACAAAGTTTTTGTAGTAACACCTAATTACTATAGCTGCTCACCTTTACACTCAAATTGGCAAAATATCTCTCCATTTCAAGTATAAATTGCAAGTCTTGTGGATTTATGGAAAAGGAATGAACTTCACGATTCCTATCAATGCATATGAGGAAAGCAAAAAATCTAATACTGATGAAGCAATAGTGGCCATCTCCCTTCAAACTTTCTAACAGAACCATAATGGTAGCATACAAAAACTTAACTTGTAACAGATTTCTAAAAAAACTGTCTAATGGTAGCATACAAAAACTTAACTTGTAACAGATTTCTTTCATGGGAACTATGTGAGTAAGGAAGTTAAAATGCAGAACAAATTTCAGCGTATTCAGTGCATTTTCAGTCAGTGAATATAATGATGTCATGCATACAAATTGTCACACTTTTATTAGGAGCATAGACCGTGGAACACTTACAGGGAACTAATAAAATGAACTTTTTTTTTTCTTTTTTTTTTTTAAGTATAAAAGTAGATCTCTGATTTTTCACTTTCTCATACAACAACATGAAGTTAGGTCAAACCTTAACACATTAAATGACACTGTAAATTGAGCTTGTACAGATGAAATAAAACCTTTTCTTTTTAAAAAATCCATTCAAAACTGTATTTGAAGCTTAAGAAATGCTTACTTTTTCAGGCGCCCTTCAATTATTCTTTTGGTATCTTTTAAGGACACCTTTAATTTGCAATTGCTGACCCAGACAGTCAACAGTACCTTTTAAATTCGTGACTTCTAGCATTGCCAAGAGAACATTTATCATTAACTTCCCTATCAGTGCTTTTGTTCTGAGCCTTCTGTAGCTTCTCTCTTTTTTTTTTCTTTTTTTTTTTCAGTTAATTTTGTCACAGTAAATTTGAAACAAATTATCTCATCAGTGTTAGTTGGTGAGGAAATAAGGGTTATGACTATGTTAGTGGATAGCGCAGTCCAGTAAGTGTAGATCTGTCGAGTGAAAGAGTTGATTCTGAGGACCTGATGTCTATGCATTTCAGGGTGTTTATTTCATTTTAGCTTTAATCACTCTGTGTAATGCATTTCTCTTAGATGCTGGAATATATTAGATAACATATTGTAGTGCATCTTTTTACTTGCTGCAGTTTAATTGGAGAGCAAAGCAGCTCGTGCCTGCTGTTCAAGACATGACATAAAGCAAAGCACCGTAGATGTAGGCACTGGCAGAATCACTTTAAAATCTCATTCCTGATCCAAACCAAAATGCCAAAGCAGCAAACCCAAGGATTAAATGCATATAGAACCACTAGGAGGCAAAGGTAGCTGGGGAGATATGGTTTTTTGTTTGTTTGTTTGTTTGTTTTTGGTTTTTTTTTGATTGATTGATTTTATGTTTTTAGAAGAGAGTATATCCTATGATTCTTGATCAAACAGCAGTAACTCCAAAATAGCCAGCCTATGTTCAAGATGCTTTCCAGTCACGTGTAAAGGCACATAGCATTACTGAGAAACTTGCTGAACTCCCTGTTGGTTGATGGTGTTTTGTTCTGCCTTGAGAATCCTAGTGGATATTTGCTAGACATCACCAGAAAGACATCCCCAAAGATACAGTTATTAAGCAAACCAAGCAACTAGGGAACTCTGAATCTCAAAGATCTATTGAATCTGAATTTAGGGTACTCAGCTTGAAATAGAAAATGACTTCATGTTGTACTTAACAAAAAAAAAAAAAAAAAAAAGATATGATAATGTGACAAGCATGGAATGACCTGTTTGCTAGTTTGATTTATCTAAAAATCTGCAGTCTGGGTACTGAGTAGGAAATTTCATCTGTCAATATTTTTCATAGGCATCTTATTTGTCCAGTCTCCAGAAACCCACTTATAACTTTACCACCCAAAGGGAATATGTGGCAATGAATCAAATACAGTGTAGCCTCTTTTTAAATCACTATCTGACTTGATACCTTCTATTTTTGGCAACACAGGATATGCCTACCTTAGCAAATAATAAAGTGCTGTAGAAGTTTATTTGTAGAATAGAATAGTTTGATGACCTTATACCCTACAATTTACCCCTACAATTGGAGTAAAGGTAAGGGAAAGGCAGAGCAGGAAAGTCTGATCTAAATTCCTTCCAAATTTAGAAGATAAGTCAGTATTCCTTTGCAAATAACTATCAGTTAGACCAGCAAAACAGTATTCTTCTTGAACAAATGATTCCATTAGGTTTTGCCTATGTTCATGTTCTACTTTAGCTAAAGTTCTGATCAAAGCCCCCAAGAAGTCATCCACACTCACTACAGGGTGAGAGCTGGGTCACAGAGTTTTTTGCATTTTCAGAGGACACCAAGAATACCTCCAAAAATAAAAATAAAAATAAAAAATCTCCACTGTAGGTGAAAGCCAGATATGCTTTAACTTTTTGGCAGAGGTAAAGGTCCTAACTAATGACTTGTTCTTTGGATCAGTCAGTCCCACATGCCTGATGGGGACACAGTCCAAGGGACTAGATTAAATCTTGTCTGAAGTAAAACTCCCTTAACACATATATCATTGAAGAGGGGCCTCAGCATCATCTGGTTTGATCTGCTGATCCTCTTCTATTGATCCAAATAACTTGCTAACATAGCCTTAGAAACTAGTTTGAATATCCAGTGCATCTAACATTTACCACAGGGCTCATTATGGTTTCACAAAGCATTTGTGACATTTACTTTGCTTTTTTATACAAAAAAAAAAAAAAAAGAAAAAAAAAAAGCAACTTTTAAAACAGCAATAGGTAAACAGAGTCTAGAAAGACTGGAAAGCCACACACTCAAATGTTAGGAAATGTCAGCATTAAGGTTGCAGAGGTGTCCAGCACTTACAACTGAAAGTCAAGTCAATTAGAGCAGAGCTTTGGACATCTGACAGGAATTAAGTGTTTAATGCTATTAGAACTCAGTCTCTGTGGGGCTTAAAAAGAAAAAGAAATAAAGAAGGAAAGAAGGAGGGAAAGAAAGAAGGAAAGAAGAAAAGAAAAAAGGAATGATGGAAAGAAGGAAAGAAAGAAAGAGAGACAAAGAGAGAGAGAAAGAAAGGAAGGGAGGAAGGGAGGAAGGGAGGAAGGGAGGAAGGAAGGAAGGAAGGAAGGAAGGAAGGAAGGAAGGAAGGAAGGAAGGAAGGAGGGAAAAGAAAAAGAAAGAAAGAAAGAAAGAAAGAAAAAGAAAAAGAAAGAAAGAAAGAAAGAAAAGAAAGAAAGAAAGAAAGAAAGAAAGAAAGAAAGAAAGAAAGAAAGAAAGAAAGAAAGAAAGAAAGAAAGAAAGAAAGAAAGAAGGGAAAGTATTTAATTTGGACAGGTTTCTCTTATTTTTAACAAAATGCTCATTACTGTTAGTTAGTTTACTAGTACTTTCAGAAGAACACTGCTGTCATGGATTTTTGTCTATATATTGCAAAACAGGCATGCATGTATAGCTCTGTGAGCTTTATCATCTTAGTCACTGTTAAATTGCAATCAGAGCACCTGATTTACAGCCAGACTATTGCTGGAATGAGAATAGTTCTAAGTAAAAAATGAGCTGAACTGTCTCTCTTGCTGCATTTGGAGGGCAGAAACCCAAGTGGAGTGGTGCACTAACACTGGAAATGTCTTTCTTCTGCATCACCAATTTGCTGTTCTTCTACAACCCTGGACACAGACCTTCAATGACACTTCCTTTGCCAATCCTGTAACTTCTGTTTCACTAAAAATACACATTTTAGAGGGGCTTCTGAACTTTGTCCATTTCTTCTTTGCTCAAAAATATGACCTTACTTCCATATAAATTTGTCTAATTTCATATTCTAGCTGGAACAGAAGGGAGACAAGAGAAACAGACAAGGATCTGCTATCCTCAGATTATTCTTTTATGTTCTGATATTTTCTTCTACCACTTATATTATCTGAACCGACAGTATAATCTTGTCAGTTTTTCAATATGTGTTTTCAGGTGTGAAAATAGCAATGTAGAATTCTTAATGTTGCCTAACAGTAAGATTAAACATGGCTAAGTGAGTCAATATATTGGCTTGCAGTTGTTCTGATGTTTATAATTTTCTGCTTGCACTTATGTTCCTGTAGTTGACGGTGATATAGTGGACACAAATTGAAAATATACACATCCAGAATTAACTAAGTACTTATTTGGCTCTAATGCTTTTTGGATAGTACAATGCAATGCAAGTTGGGCTATGAAAGGTCTTTTAATGTGAAATTTAAAATATTACAGAGAGGTAATCTACTTTTTCAGATACATGTACACTTCTAAAAAGATGCTTTTATGAACAGAGCTAGTTAAAAATCATACCAGTCTTCACAATAAATATCTTTTTCCATTTTATGTATCTCTGGAACAGAAATATAAGTCAAATGATTCTGAATACCTTTGAAAGGCATGTAAAAGACATTAAAATACTTTGTGTGTGTGTGTGTGTGTGTGTGTGTGTGTGTGGAGAAGATGTTTTCAAACATTTACGGAATGTATTCCATGCCACTTTAATTTGTCTTAGTAGACAAATTAGACTCCTTTTTTATTTGTTTCTGTTTTGCATGAAACTTCTGTTTAAACAGTTTTCTTTTAAGGAGGTTTTGCAGATGGTGTACACACAAATGATATTTTTTAATGACATAAATCTGCACTGTTATTGTGAATGTTCAGATATAATCATTAGAAACAAACAAAATACTTATTTTGATTTTGGAGTTTCTTTGCATTTTAATACAATATGTGAACAACTTCAGCAATCCATTTGAAGAGAAATCAAACTCATAGAAAAATGTTACTTGTATTGGTATAAAAATTTGTAATCCAGGAGATAAACGGCAATGTAACAAGGTACTATAAAAAAATCCCTAATAGGAAATACTTGGTAAATCAGGACTTCCACAAGTATTATTGAAAACTGTTTCTTTTTTGTTTGAAATATTTCTTTTTGTTGTTGTTCCAAATAAATATAAATACAGTTACTAATTACAAATATTTGACAACTATTAATCTATAATCTATTATCTATTCTATAATCTAAAATCCATAATCCATAATCCATAATCCGATCCATAATCCGTAATCCGTAATCTGTAATCTCTAATAATAGATATGTATAATCTATAATATGTATAATCTATTGTAAATGTATAATTATCTATTTTAGAATCTGTTATATAGCATTAAATAGTCACTTAAATCTGCTTTATTAATGTACATGCTTTTCTTTACATGCCTCTGTTTTTCACATTCTCCTGCCAGTTTGTCTTTCATATAAATCCCAAACCATATAAATCCCAAGCCAATCCCAAACTTCATCAGTGATACCAGTCCTAAAACCCAGCTGCTCTTCTGTCACTTTTGTCATCTTTTTGCATGCCTTTGCAATGCCTTGAATATGTTCCCAATGAAACACATCAAGTACAGCCATCTGCCTGTGCTAACACAACAGGAAAACCTCTTGTCTTCTTGTCACTTGAAGCAAATCTCCTTCATTGTTTGCTGCTTTTTTGTTTGTGCAGGAAATGAACTGAAAAGGAACAAAATATCCCTAGGTTATCTACTCTGAATGTTTTTGAAGGTGGTCCATTCTTGATCCAAAGAATTCTCAATGAGGATTGTTCTTCTGTCACAAGGGTCTGCTTCTCCATTTGAATAGTTGTTTATCATTGCCTCAAGTGATTCTGTACAACACACAATTCTAAAATATCTTAGTTATCTTAATATTTGTATATGAAAAAGGATTACAAGGGTATAGAGTAATTTACCATTGGGGTAAAAAAACCATCTATCTGTGCACAGACCCCTTTATTAACCAGCACATGTTCACTCTCCAAAAGTAACAAGATGATCAGTGTTTGAAACTGCAGTGCATAAATGTCCAAGTTTCAAATCAATGTTCCAAGGGGGATGCTGAGCAACAGCTACCTTTGATCCTTACTCTTGTAACAAAAAAATAAAAAAAAAAAAAAATAAAAAAATCTGCTTTTAATAGTCTGTTATCTTACATTGATAGCTGGAGTATTTTGGGTATGGCAAATAAGAAATGGGTTGATGAGAGTATGGCCTGACTTCACCTGATCCAAAGAACAAAGGTCCATACAGTTATGAAGAAATTATCTCACTGTATGAAAAATAAAACTAAATAAGAGAAAAAGGTAAATAAAAATTCAGTAGTGCTTCAGCATGAGTCTTATTTAAGTCTTAGAGTAACCATTGAAACTATTAATCTTCAACAAGCACTGTAGTATCAAATGCGTATTAAATCCTTTTAAATTATTTTTAAAATTATTTAATTCACTTTTCAGCATTCTTCCATTTTTTTCTTTTTATCAGTTTCTTTTATTTTATATCATTACATCTAGATATACATTGACTGCAAATAATCAGAGGAGTAGACCTTTTAATTACAAAGTAATTATAAAGTTATTGTGTTGTACAATTGCGTATTCATCTTCATGAAAACTAGCACTTGGTTTATGCATAAACAAAATTTCTTTGGAAGTTCAGAATTCTGATAATTTCAAAATGTCAATAAAATTAATATAAATCATATGTGTAGATGTAGAGCTTAGTGACATGATTTAATGGTGGACTTGGCAGTGTTAGGTTAAAGGTTAGACAAGATGATCTTAGATGTCTTTTCCAACCTAAATGATTCTATGATTAAAATACAGTTTTTGTTGCCTTAGAAGTGCAAGATGTTTATAAAATCTGTAAGTAAAACTAAGTGGATAAGTTTCATTCTGATTTCCTACAGCTTCTTTAAGAAAAAAGACCTTTGACACCTCTTCATTTTTTTTTCTTTTAAAACTTTTACTTCATCATAATTATTTTAAAAGTCCCTTTTAATAAGATGAAGCAAAACTTGAAGCATTGCGAGTACTCATCATCATGGAATAGTTTGCTGTTATTATATGATTTATGTAAAACAAGCAAGCAAACAAACAAACAACAATTTCTTCCTGAAAACAACCTCAACTGCAGGACAAAGCAGAGTGATATCTCGTAGTTTACTTGGGTTTTGTAAGTGTAGTGTTGCAATGCAGTTCTTGGAGTAATTGCAGCTAGTGATGCTTCAGAGCAGCTCCAAAGAGCAGCTTCAAATCAGCAGATGTACTTGTTGACTTCATCGGCAGGCAGGCCTCAAATCCCTGCAGTCACATCCTTGTGCTTTTTCCTTCCAACTGCTATCTTACATACCATGCTAACAGTTGACAAGAATGTACTGCAACTGATTAGTGTTGATGAATGTTTCTTATGCCAAATACTTTGCTGCACAGCCTTATTACATCTCCATTGTGTTGATTCAAGCAATATTTTTAATTAAAGATGGGGAAGGAAATTATGATTTGTAGTAAAATCTCAGTTTCATAATACATATGAGATTTGAAACATAGAGTTGTAGCTTTGTTCTAAATGTGGGAGCAGCAGGAAGTGGAAAATTATCAGTGTTTCAAAAATCTAAGATCTAAGAAATAACTAAAAAAGATTTTTTAAGAGGCAATCCAAATGGCAAATAGCTGTAATTATTGATATTTTTAGTTGTGGCTGTAATTTACCTCTGATTACAAGATATATATATATATTTTTTTTGTCTTTCTTTATTGATGGCAGTTTTCAGAAGAGTGACAGTCAAATACTGCTTTAAAGCAGTACCCCTGTACAAACCTCAGGGAATACTGTCTTTCTTTGATTCTTTCAGAGGGGTTTAACTTGCTTGACTTATTGTACAGAGAGATAAATGACAGAATCTCAAAATCACAGAATTGTTATGGTTAGAAGGGACATCTGGAGGTCATCTGTTCCAACCCCCATGTTCAATGTAGAGCAGGTTACCCAGGACTATGTCCAGGCAGCTTTTGAAGATCTTCATGTGGAGGGAGACTCCACAACCTCTCTGGACAGTGTGTGTCAGTGCTCTGTCACTTGCACAGTGAAGTGGTTCCTCATGTTCAGAGGGAACCTCCCGTGTTCCATTTTGTGCATGCTGCCTCTTGTTCTGGCACTGGATACAATTGAAAAGAGACTGGTTCTCCTTCCTCTCTCCAGGTTTTCATTATTAAGATCCCCCCTGTGGGCATCCTCTTCTCCAGGCTGAACAGACCTAACTCTCATCCTCTCCTTATAGGAGAGGTGCTACAGTCCTTTGACCATCTTGATGGCCCTATATTGGACTCCAGTCTGTCTGTGTCTTCCAGTATGTTTGTGTTTCTCTTGTACTGGGGGGCCCAGAACTGGACACAGTACTCCAGGTGGGGTCTTACCAGTTCTGAGTAGAGTGGAAGGATCACCTCTCTTTACCTGCCTAACACAGCCAAGAATAGTGTTAGGTTTCTTAGAGGCAAGGACATGTTGCTGATTCATATTCAACTTGGTGTTCACCAAGACTCCCAGGTCCTTCCCTGTAAAGCTGCTTTCCAGTTGGATGGCCTCCAGTTTGCACTTCTCCTGTTAAACCTCATGAGGTTAGCCCACCCCTCCAACCTGTTCAGGTCCTTCTGGATGACAGCATGGCCCTCTTGTGAGCCAGCCACTTCCTCCATATTTGTGTCATCCATTAATTTACTGAGGGTGCACTCTACCCCATCATCCAGATTATTAATGAAGATGTTAAACAGGACTGGACCCAATACTGAGCCCCTGGGATACACCACTAGTTACTGGCCTCCAACTAGACTTTGCACAACTGACCCCTACCCTCTGGGTCCCACCTTTCAACCAGTTTTCCACCTTACTGACTACTCATCTAGCCCATAATTCAACAGCTTGCCTATCAGGATCATATGGGAGATAGTGTCAAATTCCTTTCTGAAGTCCAGGAAGACAATATCCACTGCTCCCCCCTCATTCATCAAGATGGTGACTTCATTATAGAATTGCATCATGTTGATTAGTCATGAGTGAATCCGGGCTGACTACTCCTCATGATTTTCTTCTCCTTTGTGTACCTGAGAATGGTTTCCAGGATCGGCTATTCCATCAGGAACTGAGGTGAGGCTGACCAGTTTGTAGTTCCCTCGGTTCTTCTTCTTGCCCTTCTTGAAGACTGGAGTGACATTAGCTTTCCTCCACTCTTCAGGCACCCCTCCCAGTTGCCATGATCTGAAACACAGATTATCAAGACTGGTCTTGCAATCACATCTGTCTGCTGCCTCAGCATGTGGGTGTGCATCCCATTGGTATCTATGGACATCAGGACAAATGTCCAGTTTGTTCAAATGTTCCCTGACTTGATCCTCTTTCACCAAAGATAGATCTTCCTTGCTCCAGCTATTTGGTCTGACTTCTAGGACTTGGGATTCCTGCTTAGGTTGGATAAAGATTTGTCTAACACCTCACTGTTCCTTTCCTTGCCTTGCCTTGCCTTGCCTTGTCTTTTTTCTCTGCTCTGCTCTGCTCTGCTCTGCTCTCCTCTCCTCTCCTCTCAACCCAAATAAGTATTTTCCTTGAGTAAATCCACACAGTATCACTAGATGGGTCATTGTTCAGTTGTTACTGGTGCTCAAAATTTGTTGGCAACACATTCATGTTGCCCTTCATGCAAATCAGTAATGAGAAACAACACTCTCTGTTACAAGGTACCTTTGGCTAACATGGACAGTATTTTAATTCATAGAAGGCAGGAGAGAAAGAAGTTTTTAGAAGTAAATTGATAGCTATACTGAAATAGTGTAATCATTCATACAATTTTAAGACAGACCTTAAAACAAATACTAAATATTTGCGAATGCCTGTTCTTTGTAGAACACTTTGAGAATACATTTATAAGTTAATCTTGTTTATATATACAACTTTATATATTTTTAACTTTATATAACTTTATATAGATATATATGTATACATAAAGGATGAATTTGTTAAACTTTTGAATAAAAATAAACTAATGGGGAAAAAAAAAAAAAAACAACAACAAAAACAGGTAGTGAGAAACCACAAAACGTAAATAACTTCATTCACAAAATTGCTTTAAGTCAGAATACAAGTCTTAGTTTTGCTGCTGGATTCAGTGTCAAAATACCATTGTCATAAGCAATATCAATAAGAGATTTGCCTTTGGAGTCATGTTGTACCACGCAAAACTTTTACTGTAAAAGAAATCAAGGCAAACATAGAGGCTCCTCTAGACCATCACAATCAGAGCTTTTCCTTCTGCTTTCTAATAAGGCATAAAAAAGCTACAGATACAGATAAACTATAGAATAAATGGAAGTAGTACTCTTTAATATCGATCTTAACTATCTTGCTTAACTAACTTGACTAGGTTAATACACTAAAGGAAACCATTGAAAATTATTTATAGTGATACTTCTATGATAAATGGAGGGAAAACATCTAATTTTCTATCTATCTAAATATAACTTCAGATAAATCTCAAGCAATTGTTTACATTTCCATTGGATTAGAGTACAGTAACTGCCATCAGCCTTAAAATTATTTCTTTGGGAGGAATGATTTTTTACAATTTTTCCCATGTGTGTTAATTTCCTTTCAGAATTTTCATTTATACAATTTATCCTATATTGTCAAAACAGTGAGTACATCCTTTAGGACCAAAATATAAACATGTCAATACAGTGCTATTTATTGCCATAAATCCATTTGCTTTATGGTGTTGTCTCTTTTTTTTTTTTCTTCCCCGTCATCTACTGAATAGATGAATGAATAGATCTTTGGCCTTCATCATTTCTATCTATACTCTTAGATTACAAGCTAGTTATGAATCACTGTGCCTAGGAAATGTCAGTGGTTTATCAGTGATAAAACTTTCTTTTCTTCTGAGAATATTGAGGTTTGCATGTAAATACTTATGAACTGAAAGAAGACTATATGTAAATTTCTACCGGCTGTCAATTCTTTGCATTTGTATTGCAAATTTACTCACATTAAATTTTGACGCTTGAAATGCTGTATTCTCACTATATCAATATAAATAAATACGACTGATTACATGATTTTGTAAAAGAGCTTGTGGTGGTTTTACTCAATGTGGGAGGCCGAGCTCCACCACAACCATGCTCTCACTCCTCCTCCTCAAAGAGGAAAGGGAAGAAAATATGATGACAAGGGCTCAAGGGTTGAGATAAGGATGGGGAGATCACTCAACAATTATCATTACGGGCAAAACAGACTCAGCATAGGGAGATAGTAAGATTTATTGCCTATTACTAACAAGCTAAAGTGAGAAAGGAAAGAAACCAAAAGTGCCTTCCCCCCATCCACCCTATTCCACCTCCTCCCCCCGAGCAGCACAGGGGAACTGGGGAATGAGGTTTGCAATCAGTCTATAGCACTTCTTTGTTGCTCCTTCTTGATCACTATTGTCCCCTGTGCTGTGAGGTCCCTCCCACGGGATGCAGTCCTTGATGAACTGATTCAGCATGGGCTTCCCACAGGCAGCAGCTCTTCAAGAAGTGCTCCACATATAGGTCTGTACCACAGGGTCCATCCATCAGAAGCAAACTGCTCCAGCCTGGGTCCCCCATAGGCAGCAGCTCCTGACAGGTCACCTGCTCCTGTGTGGTCTCCTCTCCACGGGCTGCAGCTCCAGCCTGGAATGTGCTCCGGCAGGGGTCCTCCACAGGCCACAGCCTCCGTCAGTGCAGGTCTACCTGCTCCACTGTGGTCTCCTCCACAGGCTGCAGCATGGAACCCTGCTCCACCATGGTAATGGTACTCCATGGGCTGCATGGGGACAGCCTGCTTCACCATAGTCCTCACCACAGGCCACAGGGGACTTCTGCTCTGGCACCTGCAGCACTTCTCCCCCTCCTTCTTCACTGACCTTGGCACCTGCAAGGCTGTTTCTCACTCCTCTCACTCTCCCAGCTACTGTGAAGCAGCAATTTTTATTTATTTATTTATTTTCCTTTCTTAAATATGCTCTCACAGAGGCACAAACAACATTAATTGGCTCAGCTCTGGTCAGCAATGGGGCCCTTACCTAACATGGGGCAGCTTCTAGATTCTTCTCACAGAAATTACCCCTATGGTCTACTGCTACCAAAACCTTGTCACACAAACCCACTACAGAGCTGCATCTCAGAAAATAGAGATAGATAGATAGATAGATATAATATGTATATATATCTCTATATATATAGATATGTATATGGAATTCTAATTCCAAGTCTCTACTTTTCTGATAAGTTTTATATCAGGATTAACATACTTAATGTACATGGAGAAACAAGTGGAAAGGAATCTGTTGGCTTACTTTGAGATTTGTTATGAAACTCTTTGTCAAAATGACAGCACAAACATGTCTTCTGCCTGTAGTCACCAGGACAAAATTTAGAAGCTGGTAACTAGTGAGCTAAAAGGATTTCCAAACTAGGAAGGTTTGGGAACATCACAGAATGTTTGTGAACTTCCTAAACTGTAGGAAGTTGCCAAAGGTTTTGTTTGTTTTTTTGTTTGTTTTTACATTTGTATTTAGGGATATGTTCTTGCTTGTAGCAAGAACACTTGTAACTAGCAACTTCTGTGTGAATGGCCTTCAAGAAAAAATGTAATTTAAACCATCCTAGCTTGCACAGACTCCCAAACCATAATGAAATGAATTAATATTCACCTAAAGTGGTGTACATTGAAGCTGAAATGTCAAGATATGTTTCAAGATGTATTTCAAGCAGGTAACCTATATACGTTTGTTTCAAAAAATATTTTAACGTAGAATGAGTAGTCCCCCGCTATTTCTTTCCTCTTCTAGCAATATTTTTGCTTTCCTTTTTGATAGCAGGTTTTGCATTTTTGATGTTGAAATTTGAAAATATTTAGAGGCATGTTTTTTCCCACCATTCCTTCCTTCCTGCTTGTTTACCTAACTTCTCCAGCCAGCCAATATTTTTAAGAATCAGGAAAAAATGCAGTAAATAAACTTTATTTTAAAGTTAAGTCCCTGAAGGAAATATTTCTAATAATAATAATAATAATAACAATAATAATTTTTAATTAAAAATAATTTAAAATTTTCATTTACTTTTTTTGTTTCCTCAGGGACAGTACAATAACAAAAAAAAATCAGCATTGAAAACAAATTTCTAAATATTTATAGGAGATGTAATATCAGGAGGTGAATGAGGTAGACTGTCAATTTAATGGACAGCTCATTTTAGTCAGATGTAAAAAAGCTGAAAAAGAATTGAAAGTGGTCAGGTCTTATTATTATTTTAACATATTACTTAATGAATTAAAGACTGATCCCAAGAGATTATACAAACTGCTATCTGGCTTGGTTGGAAACAAAACAACAACAACAACAACAAAACTAGGAGTCAGAGGAGCAGCTTTTCTGAAATGTGTCATAAGAAGCAAAATGCATATTGAAAATACTTACGCAGAAGAGGTTTCACAAAGGTATAGGTATTGGAAACTTCTAAGAAAAAAATAGTGATATTTTCAGTGTGGTAAATCATACTGCAGTCAATCATCATATCTGCAGTCTGATCTACGGAATTTAATTCAATAGAAGTTGCAGCCCACTTTTTCTGTTTGAATTAAACATTAATTAACTAAATAAGTAGCATACTAAGAAGAAAAATATCTTTTTATTTCCTTTCATCACATGACAAAACTGAAAAATATCTTAATTTATTTTCTGAGTGAAGCATCCTGGGTAAATTTGTCCCTTGAAGGCATTTACAACATAATACAGTCAGCATACAAACCTTTGCATCTTGATAAGACTGTGTCCTTGCCCCCATTTAACAATAAAAACTCTTGTCTTCATTTCAATTTCTTAGAGCCACAAAATTATGATAATGGAACAACATTTTTACCATGCAGCAGTATTTAAGTGTATTATTTTAAAATACTCTATTATGAACTCTAGTGTTTTTACCCACAGCTTTTGTGATGTCCTATATATAGGACCACATAAATCAGGAAGAGTGTATATATTAAGACCATATTTGTGTCATATGTCTGAAGATGTATGAAGATTTGGTTTTGTTACAGTTGTAGAAATAACAATGTTGTTATAAATGCAATTTAGAATCAGAAAAATCAGTCAGTGACATAAAAAGATCTGAATGAGACTGTTCAAACAAATTCCAGTCTTGGATTTTGCTACAAATTTCATGTGGGAAGAAAAAGTAGCACCACATTGACTTTTCAGTGTTTAAAAAAAAAGGCTAAATTTTTCATGAAGAGTTATCTGCTAGCTCCTCTTCAATGCTTTCACTCCTCTTCACACTCCATATGTTTGATTTGCCACCCATAAGCAGCTATACAGTCTACTTGCTGTTATCCTCTTTTGGATAGGTTTTGGCATGAACAAATATGCTAATCAACATAACCTTCTTAAAGTTACTGTAGAAACAAGGGTTATGTGAAAAAAAAATAAATAAAAGTCAAGGTATTGCATTCAAAGCATACAATACTACTCAAAATTTTGAAATTAGAACAGAATTATTAGCTTCAGTGTATCTGTTGCAGAGTGGACCTTTAGGAAGGCCAACCACTGCTTTTTAGAGATCTACAATTTTAAAGCTTTCTCTGGGTCTAGAGCATTCAGCCTGACCTTGGATCTTGGTTTATCAAGAGCCATGAATTAAGAAGGTATGAAAGACTTGGAAGGTTTTCTGTTTACAAGTCTGGCTTAGGCAGAAAACTGCTAAAAAAAAAAGGGGGGGGGGGGCTAATTTGTATCCCCAAAGCATGTGGTATAATCAGGCTCATACCCATATTGCTCTATGTCATCTTGAGCAGAAGCTGCCTACCTAATGTTTGTGGTTTAACTCAGCTGGCAGCTAAGGACCACACAGCCATTTGCTGACCCTCCCCCCTCACTCTCTGGAATGGGGGAGAGAATCAAGAAAAAATGAAAGCCTGTGGGTTGAGATAGACAGTTTAGTAGGACAGAAAATAAAGGAAAATAATAATAATGATTAGTACTACTGCTAATAGTGTGTACAAAACAAGTGATGCACAATACAACTGCTCACCACCTGCTGACCGATACCCAGCCTATCCCTGGGCAGCTGGTCCCCCCACTCTGGCCAGCCCCCCCATATTAATTGTTCAGCATGACAGATGGCATGGAATACTCCTTTGGACGGTTTGGGTCAGCTGTCCTGGGTCTGTCCCCTCCCAGCTCCTGCTGCACCCCCAGCCTGCTGGCTGGCAAGACAATGTGAAAAGCTGAAAAGTCCTTGGCTTAGTGTAAGCACTGCTCTGCAACAATTAAAACATCAGTGTGTTATCAACATTATTCTCATCCTAAATCCCAAACACAGCATCATAGCAGCTACTAGGAGGAAAATTTACTCTATCCTAGTTGAAACTAGGATAATCATATCAGTATCTAAAATCAAACTTAAACTATTTAAAGGTTGTGATCTGTTAAAAATAAATAAATAAATAAATAAAAGGCTGTCACAGTTGAACCTCTCATTTGAACCTCTCATCCTATGATTCTGTAAATATATCTTCTGGCCCAATTTCTAAAATACTCTGAAAAGAGAGTATGAGACCTACCAGCGACCAGCATTATAGTGAAAAACAAAACAAAACTAAAAACAATAACAAAATCAAACACGCACACAAAGAAAAAAACATAAAAATAGTCATTAGGTTGGTTGTTGCCTTGTAACTGAATGTAAAGACTAAAAGCCAGGAGAAGCCATTACTCTGAATATATTCATCACATAGAAATTCTGGTACCTGAACTAAAGAGCTAGAGAAACTGCATACCTCCAATACTGTGTTCACTTTTGGGCCCCTCACTACAGGAAGGACATTGAGGTGCTCTGGAGAGTCCAGAGAAGGGCAACGAAGCTGGTAAGGGGTCTGGAGAACAAGTCTTATGAGAAGCAGCTGAGGAAGCTGAGGTTGTTTAGCCTGGAGAAGAGGAGGCTCAGGGGCAACCCTATCGCTCTCTATAGGTACCTTAGAGGAGGCTGTAGCGAGGTGGGGGTTGGTCTATTCTCTCACGTGCCTGGTGATAGAACAAGGGGGAATGGGCTGAAGTTGCACCAGGGGAGTTTTAGCTTGGATATTAGGAAAAACTTCTTTACTAAAAGGGTTGTTAGGCATTGGAATCAGCTGCCCAGGGAAGTGGTTGAGTCACCATTCCTGGAGGTATTTAAAAGATGTTTAGATGTAAAGCTTAGGGATATGGTTTAGTGGAGGATTTGTTAGGTCAGAGGTTGGACTAGGTGATCTTGGAGGTCTCTTCCAACCTAAATGATTCTGTGATTCTGTGATTCTATAAAGTGTTGCTGGCAGGTTAAGGGAGTCTCCTGACCACTCGTGAGGCCACACCCAGAGTACTGTGCCCAGGGCTGGACAAGAGTCCAATAAAAGCCTATGAAGGACTCGAAGGACTGGAGCATCTCTCCCGTGAGGAGAGGCTTTTGAGTTGGAACTCTTCATCTTGGAGAAGAGGAGGCTCAGAGGGGACATTACCAATGCATATAAATGTCTGAAGGCAGGGTGCAAAGAGAACAGAGCTATGCTCTTTTCAGTGGTGCCCATTGCCAGGACACAAACGGGAACACAGGAGGCTCCCTCTGAACATTAGGCAGCACTTCTGTACTGTGCAGGTGGTGGAGCACTGGCACAGGTTTCCAAGAGGTTGTAGGGTCTCCTCCTTGCAGCTCTTCAAAAGCTACCTGGGTATGATCCTGGATAAACAGCTGTAAGTGGCCCTGCTTGAGCAGGGGATTGACATACAGGAGAGTGTTCCAACTGCAACCATTCTGTGATTCTGTGACTGCCAATTAAAAAAAAAAATACACAAAAAAAGCTTTTAAACATAATTTTGTTAATGGTAATAGTAAACATGGTTTTAGACTATTAAGACTTACAGGAATTCAAGATTTTTGTTGCTCAGTATTTCTAGTTTCTTGCAACAGAAGTACCTTTTGTATCACAGGAAAAAAGAGATAAATGCAGGTGCTTAATTTGATGCTCTTTTAGATATCTTAGATTTCAGTACAGAGGTTGTTTTTTGAATTTATAGTCAGATTATGTATAAGTAGTCATTTAAGTGTGACCACATATTTATATGATATAAGGAAAGGTAAAAAGAAGGACTTTTGATAATGTGATACATGAATCATTCTAGTTAATTTTATCTCAAATAAAACTTTATCCCAAATCCAGTAACGTTCATTTTATATCCTGCTTGGCCAAAGATAGGAGAACTGGGATTCTGTGATTCTTTCATAGAGCAGATGATCATCCCTGGGGCTTCCTATATTTTAGATAAATTATCAGCAAAGGAAAATCAGTAATTCAATACTCAATCAACAGTTAATAATAATTCAGTTATGAATGTAAGACAGAGATAAATGAAAGTTATGTACTTTTGCTGCTGAATTTTACTTTTAATGGTGTTAATGGATGAGTAACTTTAGGTATGTAAATAATCCTGTACAGTTTAGTGGAACTTCCAGTTGTTAAAATTACTCCATTATTACTACTATTATTCTTAATAATATTTTTATTATTTATTATTGCAGAAGTTTACTTTGAAGTTTGTGGATAGCTTTTCATATTTTTGGAAGCAACTTTAACCTAGGATAGATAAAATATCTGTTTCATTACTTAATTGTAATAGTTTTTATATAAGTTTTGTAATTTTGTCATGAGAATACGCAGTATTCATTTTGGATGATAACTCCATTATGACACAATTTTAGCTTTAGATATTTATTTATAACCATATTGAAAGAAGGTTAAACCTACTCAACCCTACTATTTTGTTCTTAAAAAGCATGCTCTCCAACTGGAAGGAGATTGGGAGTAGTCCTAAAGTGATGTTAAAAGAATGCAAGTAGTAATCTGATTCTCCCTCTAGGACATTAATCTTTTAACAGTAGTATCAGCTAAAATTGGCTTTAATAATACAATCATTCAGGAAGTGAATTTGCATTTGGAAGAAAATTATTGGAAACATTTGCACAGTGCTGAAAAGTGCTGCTGTACAAAATGGACATAGAAAATAGGCAAAAAAAAAAAAAAAAGACTATTCATTAAACACATACTTATTAACTCCACCAAATTAATTACACTGCTTTGAAGTCACCTCAGAACACACTTTTTTTTTTTCTTCAAAAACAGTAGACAAGGGAAAGTGTTAAGAAAATGCTTTTGCATTTTCTATTTAATGGAAGTTGTATAAGATTTCCTTTTTTTTTTTTTTTTTTAATGAATAGCTTTTAGTGAAGTTAATAGCACCTGGACTATAATTTTCATCATTACAAAACTATAAATCTCTTTCAAAATCATAAAATACTGTGAGAGCTATTAAGTACTAATATATTGAATTTATTGGGGTTATGAATCCCTAATTTCTAATTTAGAAAAGCACCAACTGATAGAAGAGGTTATTTACTTGCAGCTGTGTGTATTTTTATACCTGTCATTTATAAACCATTCTGAATTTGTTTTTTGTAACCTGAGTCTTTTACAGAATGTGATTTGTTCCCTAATCTCATAAATATATTATAAGCAGATTTATCTCAATATTTTTCATTACAAAAGTGGCCAAACTTGACTACAAATTTTCAGAAAATGTTTTCAACTGTTTCACAGGAAGAAAGTGCAGTTTTTAATGGTGTGCATTTAATTACATATGTAATTCAGTGCAAGTGTTCATCATTTATACATATTATTGGTTTTAGCAACAACTTTCTGGCCAGGTTGTTTAAATCACCATACCAGAGCCGAGTTCCATCTCCTGTGTTTCCTCATTGACCCTAAATCAAACTAGAGGAGGCACACATTAGAGAAATGGGACACATAGAAATAGAAAGTCTGCTCCTGTGACAGTCTATATAGCTATCAGTGAAGAACCTCTTATAGGTGCTTTACACAGTTTATCAGATAAATTAAAACACTTTTGTTCTTATTGTTAATTAAAGATATTACCTTTACTTGCCAAGAGGACAGATAGCTTAGAAAAAATGGAAAAAAATAATTTAATATTGTTCACATATATGGTTTACTAGGTGTACACTTTAACTGAATATTGTCAGTCATTTCTTATAACTAAATTGGTGTTATACAAGAAAATAAAATACATGTGACTTCTTTAGATAGCGAATAATGGTAGTAATCAGGAAAAGAATATTGTGGGTTTTATTATAATATTTTCTGTTATTGTTATTATTTCTTAATGACAGAGAAAGCAAATAGTATTGACAATTGACTAGTATTGACGTCTGTCAATAGTATTGTCTTTCACTGTCATTAAACAAAAGTAATAAAAGGAGTTTTAAAATTGTTTTTACAGTTTTAGGTGTATGCTGGGCAAAGCTAGCAGAGTTTTTTTACAGACATGCCCTAAGTTGGCTTGAAATTTCCATCTGTTATTAGTGTAATACATCTTCCTGATACATCTATGAAGCAGTAGCCAGGGAATGCCTTGTTCTGTGCAGTTTCTGAAAGAAGGAAGCAAGTAAAAAAAAAATGTATTCTAAGTGCTCTGATGTAGACAGAAGCCTAAGAGCCTTGTACTAAAGAGAAGTATATTATACTTCTCTTTATATACTTAATATATATATAGTATATGCTTAATATATATATAGTAGTATATGTATCTATCTATATAGTATAGTAGTATATCTATCTAGATAGATAGATAGATATAATAGTGTATATATATATATATATATATATATATATATACACACTTATACTAAGACTTATACTAAAGAGAAATAACCACAAATAGCCATGATGTTGAAAGTAGTCTTTGCCTCCTTTCTTCCTGGCTCTATCTTCTACAGATTGGCAGAGAAAAAGAATTCTCTTGGAATGATATCTGTCCATATTATGTCAGCTGAAGTGTGCAAGTAAACAGGTTATAGTGCCTTGTCATCTTTATGGGAAATAACATTTATTAACCATAATGAAGAAGAATTACTGATTCATCAAGGAAAATGCAGTGCCTATAAGGCCATATTACAATAATTTTAAAATAAAATAAAGTAAAATAAAACAAAACAAAACAAAACAAATAAAATAAATATATTTTTTTCTGGATTTAAGTGCTTTTATGAAGTCTGTAAAAGTACTCAGGAGTCTTTTTTTTTTTTTTCCATTTCAGTCAAAAATGTCATTTCAAGAATATGATTACATAACAGAAGACTAGATATAGATAGGGATTTCCTTTCAAGCTGATCTTTAATCATAAAGGTCAAACCTTTAACATTAGAACACTGGAAGGGCAAGAAACTCTTTGTCATTGATTTTGGAGACCCTGCACCTCACCATGTATCTCAGGCCAGAGCGTACTGACAAAAGGCAGTAATAGAAAGAGCTAAAAATTTGTTCAGTCTTTAATTGTGGCAAAATTTAATAGAAAAAAAAAATAATAAAACAAGGAACAACAACAACACATATGTAGGACTAATGATAAAATCAGATCTCAGACACTATTTGAAACAGCTGAAATGTGCAATTGTTCCAGGCTAAGGTACTGTCTGCTAAAAGCTTTCATTTTCCTCTTGGTAGAAATTATTATGCTAGCTGGTAACAGCATAGTTTCTGTCAATTATAATGAGCTAAAAGTTCTCAGAGCCATTATATGTTCAAAAATATTGATTTAAAGAATATTGTAATTTTTTGTTTGTTTGTTTGTTTGTTTTTCCTGACAGGCTGCAGGACTACTTGTACTTACAAGTTTGCAGCATCTGCAATGCAAGGTACTCCTGCTTTGTGTCCTCCTCAGGACCTCTTAAAATCAAAGACAATGTCACTCCTTTTTGCCAGGCTTCCTGAATGCATAGTCCTTCATCCTCTGAAGGACCCTCCACTACTCAAGGTTCAGATCTTTGAAAAAGGACTGAGAACTCGTTCAACTACTTTGGTTCCAGAGTCATTGTATACAGAGAGTGTTAGCCTTAAGAAACATGGTGCAAGCCCCCAGGCACACATACCAACTGCCTGGTGCCTCAGTTTCTTCACTGAGTTTCTTCAAGTTTCAATTTTCTTGAAAGACCTGAACACCTCAGCCTGTAGCCAGGCTCTTGGAGATCTGTCAGCTAGTTATTGAAACTAACAGCCTGACAGCAGCAGTGAACAAAGGATTTCAAGAATGTTGGTCTGTGTTGCTGAATCTTGAGATTCCTAAGGAAATAAAATTTATTGAAAATATTTCAGACTTTCTTGCTTTTTCATCAAAAGTTTGTCTACCCATGCTTTAATAATAGAGCAAGTGGTCTCATCCTATAGTTGTCAATATCTGTAAAGAATCTTTAAATTCACATTGATAATTAAAAACCTTGTAATTCATTTTTTTATTCATATTTTACTGCACATCTTTTTCAGTACACTGAACTTATGTTTGTCATATAAGAGAACCAAAACAGCCTAAAAATAGTCAAAGAAAGTCAGTAGGAAAAATATTAGATAAAAGAACTTTCCAACATCACATTATCAGTGAACATCTGTACCCATATTTCTTCCTCCTGTGTCAGCTGGTATCCCCTGTAACTGAAGAAGTGTCATTTTTGGTAGGAGTGGGAAGAAAAAGGCCTGAGTTCCTAAATTGCATAAGTTTTACTGTGGGAAATCACAGACCGTTCTGTTGTACACCTTTAGGAAAGAAGTAAATACTTATTTCTGTAGTTCTGTGTCCATCCTCCTGAAGGAGATGTCACTGGCAATAAGCAGCTTGAAGAAGAAAGGCACCCCTCTCCTGAGGTTATCTTCTTCCACCTGGCCCATTAGTTAGAGTGGCTGGGAACATTTTTTCCCCTGACCCTTGTGAGTCAGCTCTCTCTGAGTCACTTCTAGTAAATTTTGATGTGTACCAAGAGACTCTGCAAGCAAGATACACACAACATAAGAGCACAAGTTAATCATTTTTTGGTTATTATACATGATGGATAACTAGGAGTAATGCAAAGCAGTAATATGATCAATGATGAGACACCCAATAACTTTCTGGTGGCTATGCAGTCATCAGTCAGGCTGGGAATGGGCTGATCTTCCTTGTTGCTGAATATCTACCTTCCAGTTTGCCACTTTTTTTTTTTTTTTTCCCATGGGGTTTTATACCTTCCCATATTAGGTAGACTTCCTTTGAAATCCTCCAACTCTCAAAATCCTGCCACTGGTTTTGTTTCCAGTACCTTTCATGTCTTTAGCATTGACTTTCTCATACTGTAACAGTAATTAGATCTATAAAACTGAGCTGAGTTCATGCAACCAAGCTGCACCAAACAGCTCTCAGACACTGGGACCTTTGCGTGGAGGGTAACAGGATATTATTTGTTGCATGTTTTCGGACTCTCTTGCATTCAGGGATTTATTTATTAGTCTACTTCTGGCCATATTTCTAGCAGGCTTCTTTGGGCAGAACAATAAAAGTATTTTTTTGTTGTTTTGTTTTCACTTTTAATATTTTTTCTCCTATTTTATTTATTTATTTATTTGTACTGTGTCTGTCTGAGAAGTTAGATTTCCCTACAACAGCCCATACAGTGCTCTTGTATCTAGAAGATCATTGGTATCACAGCAATGTTCTTGCTATTGCTGAGTAGTGCTGACACAGCATAAAAGCTGTCTCCCAAGGCCAGTAGGCTGGGGATGGACAAGAGGGGACATCACCAGGACATATGACCTAAACTGACCAAAGAGCACAGGATACCATTACATAACATATGACATTACACCCAGCAATAAAAGCTGAGAAAGAGGAAGGGGGGACTCTCACTGGTCTTCCCAAAAGAATTGCTACCTGTATTGAGGCTCTGCTTCCCAAGACATGGCTGAACATCACTTGCTGATGGGTTACAGAGAATAATTGTTTTCTCATTTTGCTTCTGAGCAGCCTTTGCATTTTATTTTACTTTAAGCTCTTCCTTGTCTCAATCCATGTCCATTTTTTTCATCATATTTCTCACCCCGTTCTTTTGAGGAGGGTGAATGAGAGAGCAGTATATTGGACCGTACCTGTCTGTCAGTGTGAAACCATCTATAAAGTCAAAAACACATAAACATGGAAATTACTTGTTTTTTTGCTTTGCATCGTTTGTCATTGTTAGGTTAATACTTAGGATCTGGAAGGGACAGTTTGTTCTTTACAGTTGTTGATTACAAATAGAAGTAAAAAGAAAAATGACAGAGTTTCTGGCCCTGTAATTTGATGGGTAGACCTTGAGCAACTACAATAAAAGGACTCTAAGGTCTTTATAAGTTTTAGTGTCCTCTTTAATACCTTCTTTTCCTCAAGCAATTAAGAAAAGGGAAAGTTAAAAGGCTGAACTGAGTTCTGTGATTAGGCTGATGAGTATCTCAGTTTATGGCAGAAACACCAAAGTCTTATCACCAAAATGCCTAATACTGCCTTCATATTAAGATCAGCATGACATATATTGTAATTGTCTTTGTGAACTGTTTCTACAACTGAATTTGCAGGAAAGTGTGTCATTACAAACCAAAAAATGGGAAGGTAAGTTTATCTGTTTAATGTTAGCATTAAAAAGTTTCTTTGGGCTGACTGAAGCTATGCGAATGAGAGAAGAACACTGTGGTTAAGGACTCTTAAACTGATGTTGCTAAAATAGTATTAGTATTTTAGAAACATGGATTTTATATATGACAATACAGTGATCAGCAAGGGATCTGCATGTCTTTAAAGTATTCTTGACAGTGTAATCAAATGTCATGACTGTAGTTCATGCAACTTTAACTTTTGTTGCATGTATATTACTAATGGGGTAACCATTAAGGATTTGTTTTGGGCTTATCCTTAAGGATTCATTTTGGCAATATAGCATACCCAGTTAAGCTCAGGCAATGGACTCCACTCTGTCCTGCTGTCGTATTCCTATGGGTACTTGAACTAAGCAGTGTAAACCTGTCTGATTCATCACATCCTGCAATTACATCTTTGGATTTCAGTGTTACATGACACATGTTGATCAAAATGTTTATAATTATATGATTGTGGATAGTGTTATTATAGAATCACAGTATGGTTTGGGTTGGAAGGGACCTTAAAGATCATCTAATTCCAACCCCTCTGACATGGGCAGGGACACCTCCTACTAGACCAGGTTGCCCAAAGCCCCACCCAGCTTGGCCTTGAACACTTCCAGGGATGGGGAATCCACAACTTCTCTGGGCAACCTATACCTGGGCATCCTGCTAATAACTAACTTGTCCTGAGAGCAGCTGAAATACAAAATATGCTTTCACTATGTTTTGTGATCATAGTAAAGTAATGCGTTGTAATGCGTTGCTACTATTCTCTTTCTTGCTATAATGCTGTATAAGATATATATTTCTGATATTATGGTAGGGAACATAATAAATAGCAAAAGTTGGTTGATGGGGAGGGGAAGTTGGCCACTGTTCCCAGGTGGAAACAAGCTTTGAACTCAGAAAATTGCAGCCATCTAGCCAGTGAGATGATGAAACTATACGGTACTGAATCACAGACTTATGGTTTTCTTTTCAAAACGCACTGAGCAAAATGCCAGTAATACACCCCCCAGGAGGTAACTAAAGATTCTTCTCACAAACTGTGCTAGCAAAAACCAATTGTCTGGCTGTGTATGCTTGGAAAATAAAATGAACCTGAGTGTTAGAGTAGTGATACTGCTTCTAGTAGTTTAGTTAGGAAGGCTCTAGGGATTTCAGCTCTTTCTTTAGCATCTGTGTAGTCCTAGTCTGAACAGGTTTGCCTTGGCCTCTGCTTCTGTAACTTATTACTGAGTACTTCCCAAGGACTACAGGGTCAGGGCTTCTTGTAAATGAATGTTCCCTGTGGGACCCATAATGAAGAGACTGTTAACTAATTATCGGTCTATTTGGAAGGCATTCATTTTTTAATTGACCTGAAAGCATTCAAGGAACAAAAGGAATCTGAGGAAAGATTATTTGGGTACAGGGCAAACAAATGAGTCATTCTCCTTCATAGAGTAGTTGCACTGGTTTTTTGGAATCCACTGGATGTGCAAGTTTTTGAAGTTCAACGTTCCAATGATTAAAATTAGGGGAGTGATGTCTGATGACTCGATCTGTATGTTACAGACAGTTTTTCCTGCCTTCCTTCAGCTGTCATTATGTCTGTAAAAATTGCTCCAATCATCACTTGTCAGACCAACATTACAAAGGAATTAATTTAAATCATAATCTGTTTCCTTTTAGTTTAAGTAGGAAAGTTCAATTCTGTGCCTTGAATGTCAGGTGGAATTTTACAGAGGCTGCTTGCAGGCTGTTATACCCCACAGAGAAGATAATTACAAATTCAGAAGAAGCCTTAGGTCTTTTGGTTAGAGATCAGATTTTGTCCAACAAAATGATATTTTCATTTTCACAATTTGAGTAGTGGCTGAGATGATGAAATTCATGTTTCTAATTTAGTTTTAACTGCTAAATAATTTAATGCAGAAAACATGATACTGCTGTTTAGTATTTTTTTAGTTAAAGATGACTGTGAGTCAAATTGTTCTACAGCAGCATTTTCTATTCACGTGTTTGAGTGGCAGATTGATGAAAGTGTTAGGGAAAAATAGTTTTCCATAATAAAAACTTAATAATGCAATCATAAAAAGTTCTCCAATGTTCCAGATTTCACCAGTAATGCACTTAAGAAATTGAAAACTTTGAAAAGCAGGTATTCAGAAACATATTTGCCAATGCAGAAAAAGATGTAAATCTCAAAAGAGTGGGCAAGAGTTAAAGCTCAATGAGAGTTTGGTTTGGTTTTTACTCTATTAACTATTAAAAAAAAATAAAAATAAAAATGTAGAAAATATAGTGGAAAATATTAATCTAGAAGCAAACGAGTTCCAGAGAGCTGAGAGATAAGAAGCTCTGAAGTGTATAATAAATTACACTACCTTGTCCACAAAAGACTGAATATGAGCAGGTCTGAAGCAGATCTGTAAAGACAGATATTTATAATTTTAAAGAACATAGTTAATGAGGAAGCCCAATCACATTAATCTAAATAGCAGTATGAAGGATGAAAACCTTCAATTCAAAAAAGCTTCTTCAATTCCTTTAGGCTCTGTTGATGCCTACAGAGTGTCCAAGTTTGAAAGCACACCTTGAATTCACACTTTTTTTATTAGAATTTATTCATTGTTGAATTCATGAAGCAGTGTGGTCACTGTAAGTTTCAATTTTCACCAGTCATAGTGTTCATACAACCATTCTGTAGAAACAAGAAAATCTGAAATATATATATATACATATATATATATGTGAAATTACGATTTGCATAGAAACTATAAAATATTGACTACCTCAGAAAGAAGTGTTACTGAAATTGTTAAACATATAAATGTGACCTCCTTCTTCCCCTCCCCCCCCCCCAATAAATAAATAAATAAATAAATAAAAATCTGACACTGTAAACATTTTATACAGTTATGCTTCCACAGTGATTGCATCAGGTATTTAGGAAATCTGGTGGCGAAATTGTTAAGGGTAGTGTTATATTCCATAGGGTTTACTGTTCCTTCAAATTCCATCTTCTCCAAATAGCTAACACATTTAATTCAGTTCTGGCATTTTTATACATATCAGAAACAGTTATTCAGCTTGAGACATGTAAATTGCAAATTTTAAAAACTCTTTTATAGCATATTTTGGGGACACCAAACTAAAATATCTGAAGAAGAAGAAGAAGAAGAAGAAGAAGAAGAAGAAGAAGAAGAAGAAGAAGAAGAAGAAGAAGAAGAAGAAGAAGAAGAAGAAGAAGTTGTTCTATAAACTGTTTTTATTACACTTCAAAGCAACATGCTATCCAAATTACCAAATTCAGCTGCAAAATTGACCAATTTGGATCATATGAAGGCGGATGTTAGATTACAGTTGTAATAAAAATGGAATACTAGTAGCTGATAGCATAGGCTACAAAAGGAGGTATGTAGGTCAGTATCTTCAGATGATAATGGTGGTTAGAAGAGTTAGTGTAGCTTGCTGGGAACTGCTGAGTTAGTACTTCTTTAATCTGGCAAAATGCTGG
Source organism: Aythya ferina (assembly GCF_964211825.1). NCBI lineage: Eukaryota > Metazoa > Chordata > Aves > Anseriformes > Anatidae > Aythya > Aythya ferina. Next base: position 53,429,960 of record NC_140296.1, read on the forward strand.
TAGCTACATTCTGTCAAACTTGTCTGTGGAGACACCATTTACCACAAGGAAAAATTAGTCAGTTACATCCAATGACAATTGTAACATAGAAATCTTTACTAAAATTAGCACATGCATGTAGACCATTTGGAGTTTCCCAGGGCAAGAATTTGTACATGAGCTGTGATCATATTTTTAGCCTCCAAAATACATAAGGTGTATAAAAACACAAAACAGTGATTAAACTCCTTTCAAAGTGATACAACACAAATGTTATAAAACACAAATGCTAAATGGTCTCATTCAAGGAAATTGAGAAAGACCAACCAAATAAAGCCTGCAGATTTATTTCCAATTCAAGCAGTCTGTTCTATCAGAGATTTGCACAAAATAAGGGAAAAATCCAAAATAAAGTGCATACCCCTTAAAACAAACAAACGAACAAACCAAAAATTACTTTTCTTTGGATAAAATCATGACCTTTTTATTTTTCTAATGACTGAATGAATGATTTGTCCATTCTAACACGAATTGGAGGTTTAATAAGAACAAACACAAAATGGTAATCACTACTGTTAAAAAGCAAATATTAACACATATTAACATATTAACACATATCAACACATAAGTAATATTAACACATAAAGAAAAGATTATTTGTCAGAGAGTTTCCACTCACCATTCCCAGGAATCATCTCAAGGTTTGGACCAAATTGTGAGTCTTTGGAGCATGCAGCCACTCATGCTCAGTACTAACATGATAGAGCTTATGAGCCTCAATTTTCAAAGCCTTCATCTTTGCTAAGTGCACCTGAACCTCTCAAGCTGATCGGCCAACACTCCACTGCCACAGGGCAAAGGAAAATGTTTTTGCTGTATCTGTAACCTGACCGGAGCCTCCAATGTAGGAAATGAGAGGAAGAAAAAGATAATCTTGAAACAAAATATGAAAAGCAGCATGACATTTTTCATTATTAGTTCTTTCCATGAAAATAGAGGGTGAAGAACTAAAAATGTGTTTTGTTTTGTTTTGTTTTTTGTTTGTTTTAAAAAAGCTGTTTATAAATTAGCAATCTGTAATGAAGATATTAGTAAACATGATTTAGGAAAACACATTGTTAGGAGAGTAAAGCAATGAAGTGATAGAGAAGTTGTGAATGTTTATTTAATTAGGAGTTTCACATTTCATCAGCTAACAGACCCATGAATGAATGAATATCTGTTGAATTAAAATTTTAAAATATATATATATGAAAATATATGTACAGGTATAAGAAATAAGTACAGTAGAAACCTGAATGAATTTGTAGCAGCTAAGCAGGATTTTAAAGTAAATTGGGAAGTAGTTTTTGCAGTAAAGAGAAAATAAGACCATAAAATAAATAAACAAGAGGAATATTAATATTGCTACAAAATTGACTGTTATACTGTGTTCAATATACTTTAATGTGTCATAATATTCAGCATAACATAACATCTTAAAAACCTAGACCCCCAGCTATTACTCAGTAAACACAGTGCCTTGATGAATAACATTAGTTTACTTGACAGTCCAGCAGTTCTGAAAACAAAGAAAACCATATGGAAGAAAGAAAAAAAAAAAAAAAGTGAAATAGAGGAAATAAATTTTAATTTTATTAAAATTCATGACATCAACAGCACTAAAGGATATTGTCATTACAGAAAGTGTAAACAACCAATGTGACTGAAAGTGGGAGAGTAGGTCTCCCTGGTGCTTTCCAATAAGGAAAAGCACCTGGGTTTGTGTAGGAAGGTGTTTTCAGATGTAAGGATAAGATATATATTATTTTATTTAATCAAGCACACAGCACTGCTTCTAAGGACACGGTATGTCAACTTTTCTTGTATTTGTGACACCTAATAAAAACTCAGAACATCGCTGTTACTAACAGAAGGCTTACTGTGTCTTAATATTGTTTGTATTGTATTAATATTGTGCCACTTGCCGAGGTGATGGGCTCCAGGGCAGACGCGTTCTGCAGCGGAGCGGGTGATTGGATAGGCAGGGCTAATTTTTCCGGCATTGAGCCTACTTCAGGGAGCCGCCAGGGCCCGGCAGCCCTTGTGAGGGAGGTGAACGAGGTGAGAACGAGGCATAGGCGGAGCCAGCAGCGCCCCCTCCCCGGCCGTTCACAAGCTATAAGGATGTTGTGAGGCAGTGCAGGGACAAAAGTAGAAAGGCCAAAACTCATCTGGAGCTCAATCTGGCTACTGCCGTTAAAGACAACAAAAAATGTTTTTACAAATGCATCAACGCAAAACAGAGGACTAAGGAGAATCTCCAGCCTTTACTGGATGCGGGGGGTTGAACTTAGTTACAAAAGATGAGGAAAAGGCGGAGGTGATTATTGCCTTCTTTGCCTCAGTCTTTAGCCGCAAAGCCAGTTGCTCTCTGGATAGCCAGTACCCTGAGCTGGTGGAAGGGGATGGGGAGCAGAATGTGGCCCTCACTATCCATGAGGAAACGGTTGGCGAACTGCGACGGCTATTGGATGTGCACAAGTCAATGGGGCCAGATGGGATCCACCCGAGGGTGCTAAGAAAACTGGTGGAGGAGCTGGCCAAACCACTTACCATCATTTATCAGCAGTCCTGGCTATCAGGGGAGGTCCCAGTCGACTGGTGGCTAGCAAATGTGACACCCATCTACAGGAAGGGCCAGAGGGCAGACCTGGGAACCTAGAGGCCTGTCAGTTTGACCTCAGTGCCAGGGAAACTCATGGAGCAGATCCTCCTGAGAGTCATCATGCAGCACTTGCAGGGGAAGCAGGCGATCAGGCCCAGTCAGCATGGTTTATGAAAGGCTGGTCCTGCTTGACGAGCCTGATCTCCTTCTATGACAAAGTGATGTGCTTGGTGGATGAGGGAAAGGCTGTGGATATAGTCTACCTTGACTTCAGCAAGGCTTTTGACACCGTTTCCCACAGCATTCTCCTCAAGAAACTGGCTGCTCATGGCTTGGACTGGCGTACACTTCGTTGGGTCAGAAACTGGCTGGATAGCTGGGCCCAAAGAGTTGTGGTAAATGGAGTCAAATCCAGCTGGAGGCCGGTCACTAGTGGTGTTTCCCAGGGCTCTGTACTGGGACCGGTCCTCTTTAATATCTTTATTGATGTTCTGGATGAGGAGATCGAGTGCACCCTCAGTAAGTTTGCAGATGACACAAAGTTAGGTGCGTGTGTCGATCTGCTCGAGGGTAGGAAGGCTCTGCAGGAGGATCTGGTTAGGCTGCACCGATGGGCTGATGTCAACTGCATGAAGTTCAACAAGGCCAAGTGCCGGGTCCTGCACCTGGGGCGCAATAACCCCAAGCAGAGCTACAGGCTGGGAGAGGAGTGGTAGGAAAGCTGCCTTTTGGAGAAGAACCTGGAAGTATTGGTGGATAGTCAGCTGAGTATGAGCCAGCAGTGTGCTCAGGTGGCCAACAGCATCCTGGTTTGTGTAAGAAGCAGTGTGGCCCGCAGGGCTAGGGAAGTGATTGTCCCCCTGCACTTGGCTGTGGTGAGGCCGCACCTCGAGTACTGTGTTCAGTTTTGGGCCCCTCACTACAAGAAGGACATTGAGGTGCTCGAGTGAGTCCATAGAAGGGCAATGAAGCTGGTGAGGGGTCTGGAGAACAAGTCCTACGAGGAGCAGCTGAGGGAGCTGGGTTTGTTCAACCTGGAGAAAAGGAGGCTGAGGGGTGACCTTATCGCTCTCTATAGGTACCTTAAAGGAGGCTGTAGAGAGATGGGGATTGGTCTGTTCTCCCAAGTGCCTGGTGACAGGACAAGGGGGAACAGGCTTAAGTTGCACCAGGGGAGTTTTAGGTTGGATATTAGGAAGAACTTCTTTACTGAGATGGTTGTGAGGAGTTGGAATGGGCTGCCCAGGGAAGTGGTGGAGTCACCATCTCTTGAGGTCTTTAAAAGACGTTTAGATGTTGAACTTAGTGATATGGTTTAGTGGAGAATTTGTTAGTGTTAGGTCAGAGGTTGGACTCGACGATCTTGAGGTCTCTCCGAACCTACACAATTCTGTGATATTGTCATTCTGTGATATGGTACCTGTTCAGCTGCATGTTATGTGTTGAATAGTTTCTGATTAATGTGACAACAATACTGTGTGTAAAGTGAGCATTTTTTGCCACTGTCATTTATGTTTGACAGCGGCTGGCTCACTGGTCTCTTCATGTGTTGTTTCTGGCTTAGATGTGTGATCTTAAGAAGGGAAAGGAATTATCCTACTGCACTTATAACGCATAGCATTCATAGGAAAGAATACTTATAATATTTTGATGGTCATGGAGTATCTCTTCTCCCATGTTTTTTACATTGTTTTATTTAATGGTGTTTTTGTAAATGATTGGTACTTACAGGTGGTACTGCAGAAGAGTAACTGATAATAAGTAACTGATCCTTTCTGAAGACGTATAGATACGAGATTTTAAAAAATCTTTAGACTGCTAAAATAAAAGTCATAGCATTGTAGTTCACATATTACAAGTTACTGCAGAAAAAATAAGTGAGGGTAGATGGGTTGAGGAATGACTAAACCTCAAATCAAAAGACTTCATTCAAAATCTAAACTAAATTAAAAATAAATAAATAAATAAATAAATAAATAAATAAAGTGAGGGCATACTCAAGACAATGTTTATTCTAAGCATGTACAAACCTCTTTTTGATGCTGTTTTCAAAATGATGCAGCAGCTAAATGTATTACACCCCTGGGAAGTATAAGCCTCAGGGCCTGATTCTCCTCACTACATAATAAGAATGGTGAAAAGTAGTCTTAAAGTAGGTATAAATTGCATTTAAATCTTTTTTATGTCTCAGCAGTGGTACAAAGGGACCTTGATATAAATGAGAATCAGGTCCCCCATATTTATTTAACCCTTGGGCTCTGTATATCATTTTATTTGCTCCTTTAAGAGATTTGCAGAGGGATTTTTAATCAGGATTCAGTGTACAGAAAACTAAATGTTTTCATTGCTTTACAAGTAACTTTAATCATAGAGGCAGATCATTCTTTTTATTTCTCAAGAGGGAATGGCAGAATTTCTTACCTTCACACAAACTGAACTAAATGTTTCTGACACCCTACTACAGTGTCAATTGAAAATTCACATTTCATGTAATAACAGACCATTTTAATTTCATGAGCTAAAGAATTGGTTTCACCTTGCAAATTGTACCAAAGAAAGCAATATTGTCAGGAGAACTGGCACAGTGCTTCAAGAGAGAAATCTATTGAATTAAATAAGAGGCTTTCATTACCTTTTACATAGCATTTCCGTATAACATAAGCATTAATTAAACTCTTCATTGCCTTCTCCCATTCAGTGGAGCGTTTGCTGGATCTTACAAGAAATGCTGTCCAAGAAAATTTGTGGCACCCAAACATAATCATTATAATACATTTAAGAAGAAGGGGAGAATGTTTTGGTGTATTTGGGCATGTAGGACCTGTCTGTGGAAAAACATAATTTCTGTTTTTCAAAAAACAGAAAGATTTGATGGCTTTTAGTGGGTCATATTGCTAAGTATTACTCAAGACATTTTGAATACAAACAGAAAGCAAGCATCTTAGAATTTTTAAGTATACATCTGTTTATGCAGAAAGCTTCAGTTCAAGAACCACTTTCATCTTGAGATGGTTCCACCTTCTGAAGTATCAAAACATCTCTACAAAATGTGTCTCTCCACCTCAGTGAGGAATGCCAAAATATGCAAAATTGTTGATGCAGATTCAAATTGTTCCCAATGAAGTGGTCAAGCCTTAAAGAGATTTTTATGTAGACTGCGTTCCTTAAGTGAAGGGATATCATGCATATTCAGATCTGATGTATTTCTGTCTTTATTCAGATATTTTTAATGCCTTTTTCCTTGTGATTTCAGGGGAACATTTGAGAATCTGCCCTCAGGAATATACATGCTGCACATCAGAAATGGAGGACAAGTTAAGCCAGCAGAGCAAACTGGAGTTTGAAAACTTGGTGGAGGAGACAAGTCACTTTGTACGCACCACTTTTGTGTCTCGGCACAAGAAGTTTGATGGTAGGCTGTATATAATTTACTTATTTTCAAGGTTAAATGATTTAAAAGACAGTGATCCAGAATTAATTCCAATGTTCTCTTTACAATTAGATATCACATTTGCAGTTGTCAGTTTGGTTAAGATAAGGGTTAAGTTACAGCTGGTGTGCTTATCAGCCTTGTGAGTATTGCCTTTAATTACAATACCATCAAGAATTAGACTGTTAAGTGCCTGCAGGCTTGGCTAATGTTGAAAAAGGAGATTAGATATGCATAGAGAGGTTTATAATTTTTGTCTCTTAATTTCAAATGCAAAATTTAGATTTGCAATTATGTTCGCTGTTGCAAGATGAACTGTGGATCTCCATGTTTGGTTGTGGTTTTTTGTTTGTTTTTAATCACAAGGCAGTTTTTTTTTGTTTGTTTTTTGTAGTCTGCTTTTTTATTTTAGTTTAGTTTAGTTTTAATTTTAAGGCTGTAGTATTTTCCTGCATTATTTTCTTGTGATGTTGCAGTCTCTTAGAGGAATGCTGGCTTCTAAGCAGTCAGGTCTTAACCACATTTGGGAGTGTTTTTCATACCAACCATTCCAGATGTATTAATACTTTTTTTTTTTTTTTTTTTTTTTTTTTAAACTCAGAGTTGATTAAGACAGTTTGGGGGTTTTGTTTATTTCTAATACATTTTTATGATACCTTGACCTTTTTTTATAAATTCAAGGTGTGATAGTCACTATTTACTAAAGATTTGTCTTTAAATGCGAACATCAAACATTTTTTTAATGTTTGTACACATATTTGCAAGCCACTATTTTTTCTCATAAGCTGCAGACTAGTAAAGTGTAAAAGAGCTTCAGAATATTCAGGCATGCCTTTGTCTACATAAGAAATTTGTGTGTTGAATTCACCTCTCTGCAAATTTCTGTAAATTTCTGTATATGTGTAAGTAGAAAAGACTGGCACTGAGATGTGTAAACCAGCATTGTGAAGACGAGGCAGAGTTGCTTCTTTGCATGGAGGTAGAAATCCTGCAAACAGGTCCAGTAAGTCTGAATAACCACCGGCTTATATAATGGGTCATATATGCATACGTAGGAGATTGGTTGAAAGGTTATCCCTGAAGTCAGATTACTTTGAAGTCTTGAGGTTGCATTCAAAAAAACTGAAGATATCTCTAACTCCTTAAAGTAATTCTGGATCTTTCTTTTTAACCAATTAAAAGATGATTTTTTCCTAATCTTTTTTATTCTCAATATGATATGGAAAGTAAGATGAGTTATAAAAGGAGGGAATGGGAAAAAATATAAGGACATGTTAGAGTAGCAGACCAGATGCTATTTTTTAAATTTTGCTATTTGCTATTTTCTAACTATTGCTAGTTTAGAAAATGTCCTTGGAAGGACTGTGGTGTGGATGGTTGTGCAGTGTTCTGATGGTTGTGCTGTGATGTCTTCCATTTTTATTTTGAATTTTAAATTATTTTTCTTATAGACTTTCAAAATCATAGTTGTCTTGAAGGATTAAAAAAAAAAAAAAAAAAAAAAACAACAAACACAAACATCTAGAAGTTGTGTGCAGTGTTGCAAGATGAGTCTGCAAGGAAAACAAATGTTTGAAACCACCAACAGCATGTGCAGGGCTTTCCTTATTTTCTAGAAGGAAACCAAGATGATTACTGGTGTTCATTGGCAGTTTAATGAAAATTCCAAGCTTGTTTACCAATGAATTCTGATAGTCCTTTATTACTTAAGCAACTTGAGGTGTTTTTATATTGTGATGGCTTTTTGAGTAATCTGAAATTCTGTAAAACCATTGTATGTCTTTATTAATGGTAAAATATAAGCTTAAAGTTACTGACCAGTTATCAATATTGTGTTTTGGGATTCTTATGGATCTACTCTTCAGAAACTGGACTGAAAGGCTATGTAGCTAATCATTGATTTTAAAAGGTAACTTGCAAGGTGAGGTCTCAATATTATCAAAGAGCATTTGAATTTTATCTAGAGTTTCAGTATTTTAATGACACTATAAAACTATTCAAAAGTAGTTCTCTTATATGGAAAAACTGTTTAGTCTTTCTAGGAGGCAAACACATTAATAGAAAAATGCATTCATCTAACAGGCTGTCATTCAATATAAAACCAGCTACTTTTTTTTTTTTTTTTTCAGTTTAAAATGTCATGACACTTTCTTGTGTAAAGCAAATATTGGATTGTTAGATAAATTCTGTGTTCTAATTCTTCATGATCATCTCTTTTTATTTTGCTTTGTTTTGTTTTAATTTAGTACTTTGATTGCACAAGGAAATTTTGATACATGACTGCCATTTGATGCTAGTGTAACACAAATATTAAAACAAATACAGCCAGTTCTGATCATTCTATGCAAGTTGTGCACAGGACTTGTGTTCTAGAAGAATATCACATTTAAGCAGTACCAAATTACATGAACATATAAGTTATGTTGAGATAGAGAGTATATTATGATTGGTTCCTTGAGGAGTTATTCTGAACGAGTGTTGCTGCCAGCTTTAACGTTTGTGCAGACATGTATATAATTTTGCAAACTCTTAAAAGTGATACGGAAGTTTTGTTGATTTTTGCAATTTCTTTCCTCTGTACTAGGCATGTCTTAGGTACTAGGTACACTAACCTTCTCAACATAAGACTTCCTAAGAGTGTATGACTCTTTGTTGAATTATATGCTGACCTTCATATGCCTTGCCTCTCTTATCTTGTAGTATTTTGGATTCTCTATCATCTATCTGTTCCACATTCATGCATTTAAGCACAGATGAGATGATTTTCTGATTTCATTTTTTTGAGAAATAATTTGAGGTCTATTTTACCTTTCAGAGTCATGCCCCAGATTATTATTCATTAACTAATTTTCATCAAGGAAATTCATTCTGCTGTGACTTAAAGATTGCCTTTTTAGCCTCAGGTCAGTCACAGAATCTTACACAGAATCGCAAAATCAGAACATGGCTGAGATGTGAAGGCATCTCTGGAGACAGACAGATGTGCACCAGTGTGTGTAGGGTCAACTACAGCAGGTTGCCCAGGAGCATGTCCAGATGCATTTTGAGTATCCCCATGGATGGATACTCCACAACCTTTGTAAGTGCTTGGTCACCATTACAGTAAAAAAAAAAAAAAACAAAACAAAACAAAACAAAACAAAAAAAAAACTTTTGTTCAAATGGATTTTTCTTTTTTATTTATTTATTTTTTAATTTGTGACCATTTTTTCTTGTCCTGTCACTAGGCTCTACTGAGTTCCATATTTTTTAAAAACACTTCTTTATAACTTCTTTATATGCTAACTTCTTTACATTCTTTATATGCTAACTTATTCAGTGTTTTATACACATTAATAAGATCGTCCTGAGCTTTTTCTTCAGCAGTCTGAACAGTCCAGCTGTCAGCCTGTGGTGGTTATACTTGGGTGGGCAGTCGAGCTCCACCACAATTGTTCTCTCACTTCCCCTCTCCTCAAAGAGGAAGGGGGAGAAAATACAACACAAAGAGCTCGAGGTTTGAGATGAGAAAGGTTTAATTAAAGGGAAAGGGAATGGAGAGAAAAAGAAACAAAAGAAACAATAAGACCGTGCGGAAGCACAGAGAGAAGGAAAAAAAATTCTCTACTTCCTATCAATGAGCGATGTTCGGCCACGTCCTGGGAAGCAGGGCTTCAAAAAGCATAGCGGTTGTTCAGGAGGACAGCTCCCTCTCCCATGAGAGCCCCCCTTTTTATTGCTGAGTGTGACATCAGGTGTTATGGAACATCCCTTCAGTTGGTTTAGGTCAGCTGCCCTGCTGATGTCTCTCCCCCCCTTTCCCCCATCACTTGCCCACCCCCCGCCTTCTGGCTCTTAGGGGCTTGGAAGGAGTCCTGATGCTGTGCCAGCGCTATGCAGCAATAGACACAACATTGGAATGATACCAATGCTGTTCCAGCTACGAGTGCAGAGCACAGCACTGTGTGGGCTGCTGCAGGGGATGCTGCAGGGATGACTCCATCCCTGACAGATCCAACACATAGCCTCTCCTCATATGTGGGATGGTCCGGGCCCTTAATCATCTTATGGGTCCTTTGCTAGAATGGTACCCATATGTCCATATCTCTCTTGTGCTGGGAGCCCAGAACTATATACAGCGCTGCAAGTGTGACTTTACTCATGATGAGTAGAAGGGAAGGTTCACCTCTCTCAGCCTTCTGACAATGTTCCTACATCATTTCCAGGTCAATTTTATATTTCATTTTACCTGAAGTGCAGTACTTTTGAAATCTATCTAAAAACTAACATATGTAATAACTATATGTATGGAACAGAAGCTAAAATAAAATTCTTAACAGAGAATTTTAGAAAATATTAAGTGTTTTGGGACCGGTTACATGGCTTTCCTTTTATCTGGCAATCAGTTCTTGTATCCTAAATCTCTGTATGATCTTATTCACTTTTTACTCATTTTTCATCAGCATTTCTAATATGCTGGTGGTACTGTGGTGGGATTTTCTCCATTCTTCTAGATCCACTTTTTTTTTTTTAGTATTGTGTGTGGTTTGGAGATCTCTGAGAGACAAGTATCTGATAATAGGATTTCTAATTTGCTTTGTATATCTTAGATGATTGGTGTAAATTACCATAAATCACTACACTAAATTGCCCCCTCCCCTTTTTTTTTTGCTAAGCCATATTTACAGATGTGTACATATATATTGCCCACATCTGTAAACTGAACATTGCATTACCATACTGTAGGGTAATTTCCAAACATTCAGTATCTGGAATTTCACTATTGGGTGCATGAGGATGCAGTGAATCTTCTCTTGAGAATCTTCCCTAAGAAAGCCTTGAAATGAGAAAAAAAAAATCCTTTAAAACAGTAGGATCAACTTTACTAACAAAGATTGCAGTATCTGTTTCAGCACTGAAATACACAAATCCTTCCAAAATCTAGGAAAAAGAACAAAAAGCCCTTCCAGCAGACTGGTAATACACAGGAAGTGAGGAGTTCCAGGAGATATTTCCTTTCTTCTGCTTCAAGACTAGGTAGGACTAAGCAGACATGAAATGATCAGCTCTTTTCTGTTTCTAGCAATAAACAAACAATCATGCTGTAATTCCTGGACCTCCACTGTATGCCTCAAAGCAGCTTAAAATATATTATGCTCCCATTGTAGTTATAATAGCGTCATGTTATTATCACTAACTCCCTTGCATAGTGGCATTACTGAGCAGCTGTTTCACAGACAGGCAAATTTCTTTTAAATATTGTTCCATCAACAGCCCAAACCATCCCTACCAGAAGGTGTTGTCATGAATGTTAATGAGGAGACAAATACCTGTTTGGTGACATTTTCTCACGAATTCTTTAAATAGCTGTAGGAAAAATATGGAAAATAAAATTATTTAAGGTAGATTGATCTGAGCCTCATAAAAGAGACGCTGTCTCTTCATTCGTATTTAAAAAGGATGAGAATCTTGGCAATGGTGTTAAAAATGAAAGAATGTGTAAGAATAACTATCAAGAGCTTGAATAGTTATGGATAGCCTTCAGCAGAATGTGTGAAGCATGACGTCACTGAAGGAAAACAAACTGAATGGTATAAGGATCAATCTGTATCTGTATCAGTCTTACGTTAGTGCTACTTATATTTCCTATTTGTTACAGCAGTAGCAGTGTAAATTACAAAGCAGGAAAGAAAGTTTCAGACATAATTTCCCAAAATAATACTTGCAAGAATATCTAACATCCCAGAAACAATGTGTTCCTCTTTCTCTTCTTGCACAGCTTATGGAAAAACTGGGAGGAAAAAAAAAATCTTTCCTTGATATTGGAGGTGACAAAAATGTGTTTTGTGAAGTGTCTTTACAACAAAATAAGAACACTACAGTGAGATGAACTCTTATAGTAAGGTAGTACTATCCCTGATTAAAATCAACCAGGAAAAGAAAGGGGAAAAAAAAAAAAAAAAAAAAAAAAAGAGTAAGATAAGGGAGATGTTTGATGTCATAATACACTGAGGTTCAACTGCATGGCCAATGAAAGTCTTCGGTCCTCTGCTTCCCCTTACTCCTGTGTTTGCTGCCCTGCCTGTCAGTCCAGCCTGGGCCCCATCTCATGTCTGGATCTACACTGATGTCCATGGACTTCTGCAGAAGAGAGTGAGTGCAACAGAATGGGACTCCACTTGCACACCATTGATGTCATGGTCAGCAGGTGAAGATTTTCAGCAGGACTTTTTTTTTTTTTTTCATGTTTTGCTTGCACTGAATGCGAAAAGGAATTATTTTCACAGTAAGACTGGTGTTGTGATTTTTTTCTTGCATTTTGGAAGCAGGGTATCAGAAACACCTGCCTTTTCTACATAGCTGTTTGAAGTCAGGAGGCTTCTAAGGAGTGTGGTAAAGTTTAATAAGTACAGCATATACTGTGAACTTTATGCACCTACCCACACTATTCTGGTGCTGTAGTGTTGCAATGTCTGCAATAGAACATGAACTCCATGATGTGAATGTTGTAATATCAGATTTTTAGTTTAGTTTAATTTAGTTTAATGTAGTTTAGTTTCCTGATAAATGATATCCTACATTGTATTTGACAGGAAATATTAATTTGAAAACAAAATATTTTAGACCTGATCCAATCCTATCAGAGCTGATAACAGAGTAATAGGAATCTGTATTGCCTCCGAATGATTTTAGGGTCTAATCCTATGGGATTTACACTGAAAAAGTGATGGTGTTTGGTTTTGTTTTCTTCCTTTATGTTGCATGATTTTCAGCGTCACTTTGCAATGTATTTCCCATTAAATGTAAAACACATTGAAAGACAGGTGGATTTTTAAAACTCTACAATTGTTAGGCTGTTACAGTGTTAGCAGGCCACAATTTCCTTATAATTCATCCTGTGTTTTTAACAGACTACATAACTTCTACACTTCCCCCAAAATATGGACAAAATAGAGCAGTTGAAAATGCCCCAAAACTGTAACATCGGGAAATATTCAGGAAATATTCATTTGAAAACAAAATATTTTAGACCTGATCCAATCCTATCAGAGTGGATAATAGACTAATAGGAATCTGTATTGCCTATGAATGATTTAAGGGTCTAATCCTATGGGATTTACACTGAGATTGCTGCTTATCATCATTTCACACATTATGGCAAAATTTGTCTGTAAATTACATTAGATCAAAATAAATTATTTTGAAGATCAACCAGAATATGAGAGGCCGCAAGCCTAGGAATCTCAGAAAGGAATAATTATCCCAGTAGTAAGATCTGTTTCCTGACAGTGGTGCAAGCTCCTATAACCTGGTCAGGTTCTGTGCTGGAAGACATTACAATAGGAGCTGGTGTCTCCTGCACACTTCCTGCAGCCAGATCTGTACTTCATGCATTTGTATGGCTTGTTCTCCCTGTTCTTCTGCAGTTTCATTTGATAGGTGCAGCTGGTCAGTGGAACATGTAATCTTCCAACCAGCTGCATCAGGTTTAGGAAGCTACAAAGTGAAGGACAAGCTGCTGCACTGTGCTGGAACAGGTGGGCTTGGTCTAGTCTCAAAAAGATCTCCTTAGAAAACATGCTGTCCGGGTATAGCCAAATCTGAGCAGGCTTTGACTGCTTTTGATCCAATGTTTTTCCTATTAAACATACAGCAGAATCTGATCTGTTGAATATTAGATGCCCGCAGTATAGGCTACTCCTGTAGTCAATAGGGAATTATAGATTCAAGCCATGCTGATCTGAAGTTTACACATAGTTCGTAGTTTATACTTAGTTCATACACTGATGCCTATACTGTGGAGGTAAACATTTGTTCAGATAAATTCCATTCTGATGAATGTAATATAGGACTGAAATATCTATAATACTTTTGAGACTCTCTGTGACTTATTTACCTTTTTTGCTTTAGTAACTCTCCGTATTTTCTGCAGTGCTTTGTGGGGGGAAAAAATAAATTGAAGTGAGTAAGCATTGTGGTGATGAGTTATTAATTATTTTATGCTGGTGGAAAAAAAAAATCTTTCCTGCTAAATTCAAATGACATTTAATCTTCCCTTAAGATCTGAAGGGAGCGTGTTTTTAACATTTTATGATAGAAATTGTTTTCTTGACTTAGTGTCCAGGACTTAAAAATGTTAACCCATGATTAAAATCACTGATTTACAAATACGAACAAATAAAATAAAATAAATAAAAATGCAATTAAAGATGCTTCATAGAATAGAATTAATAAAGGACTCTGCCTCTAATCCATATCACTAATGACAAACTTCAGTATTCAGACAATCAGCTATCAGAGTCTCTGTAACCCATTCCTGGAGTAGGTGCTCACCTGACACACATCAAGGATAAAACTATTCTGTAAGAAATCAAAAATTGGGACTGTAACTAACAACCAAGCTGCAAAACATAGCACCCAGGGTAATAGGAATTTTAGCCTTATCTTTTCTTATTTGTTGATGTCAACCCTCATTAAATCCAGAAATACTATTTTTGAAATGAATCTCTTGACAGGTATTGTTGTCCATTTGCTACCCTTCCCTTCTTAATTTTTTTAACTGAGTGTCCAAAAAAATACTACATTAAAAGAAAAAAAAAATAGATCATGAAATAGATTCTGGAATACGTGAAAAATGATTAAGCGAATCTGTCTCTATATCTTGTCTTATCTAAAATATATAATCTATTTTTGGATTTTATTTGAAATTAACCTTTTTTTTTTTTTTTTCCCCTTTTACTTCTGCTCTATGGTTTACCAGGAAAAGGAAGAAAAGAAAAAAAAAAAAAAGAATAAAAGAGAGAGTGGAAATGGCTCTTCTTCTGAGAGGAGTGTCATGGAAATGTCACTTTTAGTATTAAGACAACCAGTGTAGGGAGAGAAGGGAACAACATGCCAATGTTCCATACAAATACTTTTAGAGATAATTTAAAAACAGACATGTTAAGGTCCATTTGTGGACCTTACTTAATGATAACTATGAAAACGTCATATATAAATAAGAGCTACGAGACCTTTAGATGTGCCTAATTTACTATATTCTTGCTTCATGTGATTAATGTGTTTTTTATGTATTAATCACATGCTTGGTTTACTCTGGTGCATATGTAGATTTATTTACAAGCTTTAGCAGAAATAAACTCTTTTATTTTCTGCTAGTTGTGGCCTGTGTGCTGTATGCATTCAGAATGATATACCACACTTGTATGTTGTAGCAATGTGCAGGTCAGATACCTGTCATTAACAGTGGTGGTATATGATAGGCCAGATGGAGATTAGCGGAAAAAGGGGTTGAGAAGGAGAGGTAGAGCCAAATGTACTATGCTGCGAACTATCTGCTGTTACATAAAGTACAGTATACATCTTATTGGGACAATCTTAAATGGGTAAATTGTTGCAGCTCTTGTCTTTTTAGTGGAGAGACAGATGGTGAACACCATTGCTACTTGAAGTGTGCTCTGAAGCTATACCAAGAATTTTAACCTGAAAAAGAAGCCTGAAATATGTCTTATTGTACGGTGGGTTATTAATTTAACACTCCTAGGTGAGTTGATATTTTTCTGTGGTATCAGGGAAGCATCAAAAAGCCATTCACTATATTTCAGTTAGGAAACACCAACACACAGCTAAAAGGCTCTCCTTGTTCTTGAAAAGCTACTCTTGTAGTGAAAAAAATAGGCATACGTGAAGCAGGAAGGAGGTGAAAACAGCTCATTTCAGTAATGTAAGCCATTTTCAGTCAATGAAATCTCAGTAAGATCATGGCCAAAAAAGGTAACAGGAGATAGTTATTGAGTAACTTCAGTGAGTGGGTGCAGCTTATATGATTTCATTTTTACTCAGATAAGAACAACTTGAATATACAGGTACTGAAACCATGTTAAGGAAATTCTGTTGTTCAGTCCATTAAAATATTCTCACATTAAAATATTTTAAGTTTATAAGACAGTTTAATTGTCCATTTATCAATACTTGTAAAAAAAGCTGAATCAAGGTTTGGTAGGACCACAGAGTAGCTACGGGAAGACAAGGTGAGCTCTGCTCACTGTGAACATTCTGAAGCATGTTTCTAGAAGGTAAAAAACATGACATGCTTTCAGTGCATAAGAAGTAGATATATGTGAATGAATACAGACTAGGAAATCTAATATATTCTCAGAGCAATTAACTATTACAACTTGGGCAAATAATGATTATTTGAGTTTCTTAATTTAAAAAAATTGGAAACAATTGTTTGAAGAAAACACATTGTTTCAATAACCATATAAGGCAAGAAGGACATATAGCTGAAAATGTTTTCCACATCAACAAAATACTCTACAGATTCAGTTTTGATTTTCAGTAAGTTCAAGTGTTTTGAAGGATTTTGAAAGAATGTTAAAAGTTATTTTCAAGTTTTTTTTTTAAAAAAAGGCATTTAAAAGAGGAAACATCATAAACTATTTTCAGAATTCAATTTTTTATAGCACAATGAAATGCTATGAATTCATAAAATGTTTTGGCACGAGTAGACCTTCATTTGTAATTTTTATAAGTTAATAATGTTAACTTTTTTTTTTTTTTTTTTTTTTTTTTTTTTTTTTTCAGTTTTACCACCAAACCTTAAACACTCTCAGGAAATTAGTGTTTTTTGGTGTCTGCCATTGAATTTTATCTCTGTAAATTTTCTGATATTCCTACAATTCCATGTACGAATTTAAGATCTCAATACATACGCAGTAGAGACATCTTATGTAGTCTGGTGCCTTAGGAAATTTCAGCACTTCAGCCTCTGTGAATCTGTAAGCAAGATAGCACTCAACTTTTTAAAATTATGACTTATTTATTTATATACTGGATTTTAATTCTAACCAGGCTCTAAAAATATCCCAGTCATTCTAATCAATGTAAATCGGAGGAGGAGGTCATTTTTGATTTTATCGTTTGGAAATTTGAACCAGTGGAAATTCCATTTTTAGTGAGGTTGCCACATCCTACTTGGTCCAGTTTTGCCATGTTAACACAAAATCCAACCATTCTTGGAGTTTACTTCTTTAAACTCTCCTTTTATCAATGTAATCAGTGGGTATGGTGATATTTCAGGCAGCACAAGATGCTACTAAATTAAGCAACCTTCTTAACTGCTTTCTAGCTGTACAGTGCACCTTGTACCACACACGGCATTTTCCTGTGTCAGTGTGGAGCTTAAATGCCTTCTCTGAAAAATCACAGTGGTGTGAGAACAGTTTGGATATAGAGGTGGAGAAATGTAGAGCTGTGTGACGATAATAACAGCTGTCCAAATAGACTAATGAAGAAAACCCAACATCATATATTCCTGTTTTTATTATGCTTTTGGAGATTTGTTCTTGAAATGTCATTAATAAATGGAAGTCCTCTACACATTCCTCTTTAACTGCTCTTTCAATATTTTGGCATACCCATCATTTTATCAATATTGATTATTAACCCATTTTAAATATTCAGTTCATTCTGTAGATTGTATTGACTTAAAGAATTTATTTAGCAGATACATAGTTGTAGTATTTAAATAACAATCAATCCATGTTTATGTCAGACTCCTTCAACTGTGTATAGATATATCTCCAAATTCCAATAAGTGGGACCAAAAAATAAATTAATATTCTCTGGAATAAATTAGTGTTCTGTGGAAGGTTATGTGTAAGCCAGAGGTATTTTAGAGTGTTATATTCTTTCAGCAGTCCCACTGCCAGAGAATAGCTTTTCCAGCAAGCTGTAAGGTCTAACATGATCTGGATTTCTGCTTATACATCAGTAAGTTGCTTACTGAAAGTTTATTGCTGTTGTAGTAGTGTGCCTAGAAGGAAGTGGTTTTATTAATCAATTTCTATAGAAGAGCATGGAAGAAGAGTGAAGGGAAGATTAGAGCCGAGAGGACAGATAAGAACTGGCTATGCTTTTATAGCACCCTTAGTCCCTGTGAAAAGATGAAGGAATGTTGAAACTTCACCAAGTTTCTGGCCCAAGGAAGGCCAGCTCAGCAACTGTGTCTCACGGGTACTCTGCAGGTCATTATTGCCATTGTAATAAATGGATTTATTTCTCAAAGGTTGCAAAACCTGGTAGAGCATCTAAAGGTATGAGCAGTGGAAGGCTTAAACCTGGGGATCGTTTACCAGCAGGAAGTTTCTGTTGATGTAGTGTGTAAATCTTCCGTCCTCCTGGCACCTGCTTTTCTCCAACTTAAAGAATACTTCAAAGTGCAAGACATACCTGTAGTTAAGCTTTCAAATGCATAGCTTAAAAGGAAAAAATCCCAACAGAGTATAAAAATAATATCAATGTTTCCTGGACTGGTTACAATTTCTAAATATTTTAATCTCTTTAATAGGTATCTCTAATGCTGTTATTTATGTATTTATTTATTACAAATTGCCTTAAATAGGAAATGTGCTATGTAGACTAGCAATGTCCTTATCAATACCATATATTGTGTTTATTTATTTTTATAGAATCACAGAATCGTCTAGGTTGGAAGAGACCTCCAAGATCACCTAGTCCAACCTCTGACCTAACAATAACCAGTCTTCCACTAAACCATATCACTAAGCTCTACATCTAAACGTCTTTTAAAGACCTCCAGGGATGGTGACACCACGACTTCCCTGGGCAGCCCATTCCAATGCCTCACAACCCTTTCGGTATAGAAGTTTTTCCTAATATCCAACCTAAACCTCCTGTGGCGCAACTTGAGCCCATTCCACCTCGTCCTGTCACCAGGCACGTGGGAGAATAGACCAATCCCCACCTCGCTACAGCCTCCTTTAAGGTACCTATAGAGAGCAATAAGGTCGCCCCTGAGCCTCCTCTTCTCCAGGCTGAACAATCCCAGCTCCCTCAGCCACTACTCATAAGACTTGTTCTCCAGACTCTTCACCAGCTTCATTGCCCTTCTCTGGACTCTCTCAAGCTCCTCCATGTCCTTCTTGTAGTGAGGGGCCCAAAACTGAACACAGTACTCAAGGTGTGGCCTCACCAGAGCCGAGTACAGGGGGACAACCCAGCCCTGCTGGCCACACTGCTTCTTATACAAGCCAGGATGCTGTTGGCCTTCTTGGCCACCTGAGCACACTGCTGGCTCATATTCATCCGACTATCAACCAATACTCCCAGGTCCTTCTCCACCAGGGAGCTTTCCAACCACTCATCTCCCAGCCTGTAACTCTTCTTGGGGTTGTTGTGCCCTGGGTGCAGGACCCGGCACTTGGCCTTGTTGAACTTCATACAGTTGGCCTCAGCCCATCGGTGCAGCCTAACCAGATCCTCCTGCAGAGCCTTCCTACCCTCGAGCAGATTGACATACACACTTAACTTGGTGTCATCTGCGAACTTTTAGTACTTTTAGTACTTTAAGAATGTTCAACAAAATTATAATCCATATTTAAGTTAGGATAAGCAGCGATATGAGGGGCTTTTTACATTATCTTTGTAATATAAAAAAATACAGCATGATGGGTGAAAAGAACAGGCTCACTGAGCATTTGTGGGGAAGATCTGTTTGCAAAAGAAGATATACTTGAATTTCCAATTAGTAGTTCTCAAACTGAGAGTCAGGTAATATTCCATGTGAGTTTGTGCAGTGCTGGCCATGACAATGTGAAATTAAAAAGTTAGTATTGTGACCATGTGTTTTTTATGGTTTGTTACTTATTTTATATATCTTATAGAAAGTATATTACTATTTTAGTTTTTTACATAAGGAGACAAATCAATCTTGCATGTTAAGTGGTGTACCTATATATACTGAGCATATTGATAGCAACATATGTTTTCTCCTGGTTATAGGGTGCACGCATAAAAGGACAAAACAAGACCTCTTGTTTATCAGTACATTTTTAAAGAACAGAATATTAGAGGTCATTTAAAAGAGTACATTGCCAATTTAATATATATATATAAATGTAAGTGACTTCTGCATGCAAAGGTTTTAAAATACGGACTGAAGTTACTCTTCTTTGAATGTGTGACATTTGTTTTCCTTGAATGCAACTTGTAAACAAGACATCAGTGTTAGCTGTCTGTAGCTTCTGTCCTTCTCTCCTTCTCAGAAAACTCCTTTTGTTACTACAGCCTTACATATTCTTCTCTCTTGACATTTATTTCTTTAATGTGATTGCTGTTTAACATGTTTTTGATGGTTATATTTAAACTTGTAATATTCAAGATTTTTATTTGTTGAAGGTTAGGATCAAGGTCACTTTACTGTAGGTCATTCATACCACCAGCCAACATTAAACCAGCCAAACTTCTTTAACTTATTAAATCAGTAAAAAGTTCTGTAGTTTCATTTGATAAAAGAGGAGGGAGGGAGAACAAGAAAAAGGTAAAATTCAAGAGTCTGTCCATGTATGTAGCAAGTAGCTCTTGGAGACGGGAAAAAAATACTGTCAAGGGAGTTGCAAAATTAGGAGTTCCGCTCGAGTGGTTCCGCTCGAGTGGGCAGCCGAGCTCCACCACAGCCGCTCTCTCACTCCCCCTCCTCAAAGAGGAATGGGGAGAAAATATGTGAAAAGGGGCTCAAGGGTTGAGATAAGGACGAGAAAAACATTCAGTAATTATTGTAACAGGCAAAACAGACTCGGCATAAGGAGATAGTAAGATTTATTGCCTATTACTAACAAGCGAGAGAAGTGAGAAAACAAAGGAAAAAGCAAACCAAAAGCACCTTCCCCCCCATCCACCCTCTTCCACCTCCTCCCCCCGAGCGGCGCAGGGGAACAGGGGAATGAGGGTTATGGTCAGTCTACAGCACTTCTCCTCTGCCGCTCCTTCTCGGTCACTCTCGTCCCCTGTGCTGTGGGGTCCCACCCACGGGATGTAGTCCTTGATGAACTGATCCGGCGTGGGCTTCCCACAGGCAGCAGCTCTTCCAGAACTGCTCCAGATATGGGTCCGTACCATGGGGTCCATCCCTCAGGAGAAAACTGCTCCAACCTGTGTCCCCTACGGGCAGCAGCTCCTGCCAGGTCACCTGCTCCTGCGTGGTCTCCTCTCCACGGGCTACAGGTCCGGCCCGGAATCTGCTCTGGCAGCGGTCTTCCACAGGCAGCAGCCTCTGTCGGTGCAGGGCCACCTGCTCCACTGTGGTCTCCTCCACGGGCTGCAGCGTGGAACCCTGCTCCACCGTGGTACTCCATGGGCTGCAGGGGGACATCCTGCTTCACCATGGTCCTCACCACAGGCCGCAGGGGACTTCTGCTCTGGCGCCTGGAGCACTTCTCCTCCTCCTTCTACACTGACCTTGGCACCTGCAAGGCTGTTTTCTCACTCCCTTCACTCTCCCAGCTGCTGTGTGGCGCAGCGTTTTTTTTCCCTGTCTTAAATATGCACTCACAGAGGCGCAAAAAAACATCGCTTATTGGCTCAGATCTGGAAAACAATGGGGCCCTTCCCAAACATGGGGCAGCTTCTAGATCTTTCTTACAGAAACCACCCCTATGGCTCCCTGCTACCAAAACCTTGCCATGTAAACCCACTACAATCTGAAGTTTTGAAAAGAAAGAGCTTGATAACCCAGTGCTTGTATGTCAGCTTATGTTCAGCAGCAATATAAAAACATCAAAGTACCAATGCAGATTTCAAACTCTTAGAAAAGAGACAGCCCCTGTTTCTACCAATGCCTTGCCACTTAGCCTGTTAAAAGACTTTATCAGGCTACCCAGCAATACTGCATACTATCAAATTCAGTAATGGACTATCTATGAACAAGTGCAGCAAGTTTTGCAACAGCTAAAAGGTTTCTTTCAGCTTTTGTTTGCAAAACATGTATGAGTTAATGGAGTATCACTTTTATATAGTGCTGGGGCATTGACCTGAAATCTCTTCAGGAAATAGATCTACGTTTCACCTAGATGTACTGTGTTTTACAATGGAAACAGCCTATAAGATGATAGCGTTATTTGTTCATTAAATAATGGAGATGGATGACAGATTTTCTATCCCTGAATCTTTACCATCTATACATAACTTCTTGGAGAGAAGTTATCTTCCAAATAAAAGTCTAATTTATCTTTGCAAATTTAAATTTTGAGTAAACAAGGGCAGCTCAAAGTTTACAATAGCGAACCTGATTTGTACGATTAGGGGAAAAAATAGTCTGTTTTTGCTTCCAAAGTGTTCAATGCCATTAGGGAGGAAATTTGGGCAATGATTCAGAAAAAAAGCTTAAGTTCTTATGGAGTCCTATAGAGTAGGGTACTTATGAGGCCACGGTCATTGTGAAAACATGATTCTGAGATTAGTGACAGGGATAATCAATATGGAGAACTTTTTCTGATGGTACCAATCACATGGTACATGATACAACAGTATCAATCTATCATAATTAACTGCTTAACATAGAACATGTTTAAGGAATATCAGGCTCTTCTGTTAATGTTGGCAATCTCGTTAGGCAAAATATGAAGAAAGGCTGAAAAATGGATTCGAATTCAGTAGATAAATGAGCATGGCCGGTAGAAATATTTCTCCCTGCCCCATCCATTACCAAAAAATATATCTATTTCTAGCCACAAAGTGGGACTTCACACATAATATTCACAGGACAATAAATATGCTAAAGGTTGTTGTCCCAGAATCACAGAAATGGAAATCATAGATGTTAAATGAGAATGCAAATCACATAGCCCTAAACCTTTGAAATAGAGGTGTGCTAATTCACTCTTTTAAGTACTTTGACCTATCCAGATCTGGAAATTTTTTTTCTGTGTGGAATTCTCAGACACTTCTTTTTTTGTGGGTTTTCACTCCATGTATCTTCATTTTACTATTTATATTTTCCCTTAATCATTTGTAATAACTTGTATCAAAATCAGTTAATTAAATTTTGCAGTTTAGTGAACTAAGTAGATATCCTTATAATACTCTCGTACGTATACATTTTATGAAGAAACTCAGGCAATTTTAATTTAATGAGAGCAACAAATTCTGGTAGCAACAGAATTGCAGATGGAACAAAGGTTGTTTTCCATCTGCATTGACTTAGTTATACCCTCACCTTTCTTGATGTTAATACCATAAAGTTTTTAGAGAAAAACTTTTTTTTTTTTTCTTGGGTTCCATTGATCCAAGCTTTTTCTGTGAGCAACAACTTTTAATTTTCTCCCATAATTTTAATTTTCTCTTACAGTCACTTAGTCACTTCTTGTTACTTTTTGTTTGTTTGTTTTTTAATTAATTAATCAATTCATTCATTAATTAATGTGCAAGTGTTCAGACCTGTACCCAAGATTCACAGATTTCCATGTTGCTATAGAAGGGGCTTCTGTTTTACAATGTCACAGTCTTTTGCCTTATGGAATGAAATCAATTTTTTCCTTGCTACAACACTCTGTTGTACATTCAAATTACATTTATTACCCTTAGATCATTTTCCCTAGGTATTCCTGTTGAATATTTTTCCTATTCATCCTATGTATTTAAATGCATTCATTTGTGTTTTTTTAAATAGAACCTATTTCACTACTTACTACCAATTTTTATCTTGAATCACTACAGGCTTTTTGTCTTACCTCTGTATTAGTGGTTGCAACACCTCCCATTTCAGTATTATCTACAAATTTAATTAATTGACTGTTTATTCCTTCTTCCAGGTGATTGATAGATGATTTGTGTGAAGAGAACACCCATTCTTTATCTGACAAAAACTCTTTTGGATATACTACTAACATAACTAATTAGACTGCTGAAATTCTGCCATAACCTCCTCTCATCATTGATCTTCCAAAACAACAGTGCTCTCATTGTATCAAATTTCTGCTGTGCAACTTCACGCCAATTTTCCCCAGCAAAAGTAGATCACTGAACCCTGGTTATTTATCAAACAAAGCCTGCCTTTTTCTTCAGATCTGTCATCAAATTGTACTAGACATGTGGCCTTCTTTGATTCAGTGTTCATAAGATCATTTAAAGTTGGATGGTGCTGAAGTTGTTTCTGTGACTATTGTTATAGAAATGACTGTTCTGTTTTGTCTATTTAATTGAATACACTGCCTAGTATATATAGAAAACAATAGATAACCACTCATCCTTGAATTCTTCAATTTTTCTCCAAAATGAACTGCAAATAAATACATTTGTTAGTTCACTAGGCCTGGCTGGGTTTTGGTTTTAGCTAGTAAATTCTCTCCGAGGCACCATTCTGTAGTGAGCTAAGTATAAATCATTAATACTAAACCTTAGCATATTTTGCAGCATTTCTTAACTGGTAAATAGAACTTCCTGACAATAGGCTGTGTAGGTAAGAACTTCAAACATAATTTCTCTAATAGAAATTTTCAGTTACCAAGTAGTTTGTATTTACCATATTCCAGTGCAGAACTAAAAACAAACAAACAAATAAATATAGTTTCATGGCATACCTTGCAGTATGTAAATCAAATAAACAAAAACCACAATGCAATATATACAATTAAAAGACAATAGAAAATGTTACAGTAACCATTACATGCTTCAGGACAAAAAGTGACACCAGAAGTCAAAATATGGTCCCCATGGTTAGAATATATTTAGGAAGAAAAACATATATGCAACAGAAAGATGGAAAAAGAGATGTATTCTGTATCTTTGGCTGATGACAAGATGATAGGAAATTTGTTCGCAAATACTACAAATACATTTTAATGTCTATTCCTTCAACTCAGATCACATGATCTGTGTAATTAGTTTGATGGCTGGCCTAGCACCTGCCTGTACAGCACTGAACTCTGAGCTATCCAGCACCTTAAAGCTCTGTTCTCAGAGAACTGGTAGGAATCAGGATGTCATCTTCTCATCTTCAAGCTTTTCTCTTGAAATAACTTTGCAGAGAATATCAAGTTAAATGTTCTTATATATACAGCTATTGCTTCACGTTAGCTTGTTAGTGAAATGATTGATTTATGCTTTGACCTTTGCTGTTCAGTAAGTGATCTGTTTGTCTTTGCCTTTGGAAGAAAAAAAAAATGTACGTCTAATAAAAGAGATCTGCCACAATCTCAAAACATGCTATTTTAAATGGAAAGAATAAAACCTTGTATTTTAAAAATGCAGCATATATAATATAGTATTAGGGATGATGGTACCGACAAAAATACTAACAGCTATTACTGTTAATATAACCTTTATGTGACATGGAAATGAGTGTCTACAATATATTTATATTGTGTATACCTGTATACCCCTGTAAACATGAATAGATGCCATTTCTTCACATAAAATTGCAGTAAAAAGTGCTTTTAATCAGATGTCTAATAACTAATGTTTAGAACACCTGAATAATTTTGAAAACACTTTTTCTGTTTAATACTCAGTATTTTCAAGTTAATTTGTATTCATGTAAATGTTTGACATTGGAAATAAAAGCCATCCCCAAGGAAAGAGTTGTAGAGGTACTTAGGAATTTAGTATTTCTATTATTGCTTAACCTGCAAGTACAATATTGCAGCATCTATTGCTGCATCCCTAGAAACATTACTCTGAAAAAATGAATATGAATCTATGATGTCCTGAAGTGCAGCAGGTGCTGGCTGTGTCATTTCAACATCAGTTAGGGGTTCAACAGCTTTGTGGGACTGAGATTGTCAGTTTGCAGGTGTTAAAATTAAAAGACTGTGAGGCCAGCTGCATTCAGGCACTGTGAGTGTTCACGGCAGGCATTCAAGGGCAAATCATGCTTGAACAACCTGATTGCCTTTCCAACAAAATGACTGGCTATGTGGATGAGAGGAAAGATGTGGAAGTAATATACCTTGACTTTGGTAAGGTTTTTGACAGTCTCCAACAGTGTTCTCATCTGGTAGCCAAGGAGACCCAGGCTACCTAATCTGACTGTTATGTAGGTAGAAAATTGTCTGGGCTATCAAGCTCAAAGGGCAGCGATAAGTAGCTCGATGCTGCCTGGCCTAGCAGGAAACTGCTTAAGAGACGATACCCAGCACACTAAGGGTCAGTGCTGGGACCCATATTGTCCAGCATCATCAACCACGACCTCCATGGTGACACAGAACAAACCTTTCACAGGCTCAAAAGTTAGGGAAAACGTCTGGTTTAAGGAACAGCTGAACTCCAGTCCAGAGGCTTATCAAGACAAATCTAGATAATCTTGAGGACTGAGTCGACAGAAATCTCATGAAGAGAAAACAAATGCTCTGCACCTAGGGTTGATAGGCAATACACAGGCTGGAAAACAACTATCTGAGAAATAGCTTTACTGAAGAGACATAGAGGTCATGATGGATGCCAGGCTGAATATGAACAGTGGGCTTTTGGCCTTATTGTGAGAAACCCATGTCCTGAGACATATGAGGGGAAGCATAGCCAGTGGAAAGAAACTCTCCCCTCCCCTCCCCTCCCCTAATGTTATTGAGGCCACATATAGAACACTTTAAAAAAATTTAGGCTCCCACTTCAACAGGGATGTGAAGAGACTCCAGTAGAGGCATCTATAATGCATGTTATGTGATGAAAACATGAAAGAATTTAATTTGTTTAGTCTGACAATGAGGAACTCCATAAGGATTCTGTAAAGGGGAAGACTAGAAAAGGGGAAGCTCCAGTAGCTGCTTATAATTCTATAAAGAACATCTAGTTCCAGAGATAATACAATCAAACTCTTTTCTGTAGTGCCAGACAATATAAGGGACAATAGTCACAAACTGCAGCTTGAATGGTTCAGAAATAGAGCAAAGATACTGTCTAGGAGTTAGTGCAGGTTTAGTGCAGGTTGCCCAGAGATGCTGTGGGATCCATGCAGTTTTCCAAATCTGGGCAGACAAGGCCCCAGCTGGCCATGCTTTCATGCTTTCAGTTGGGTTAAATGTCCTCTAGACATCTCTTCCAACAAATATTTCTGGTTTGTCAGCTGTCAATATCTTGAGTAGTCAGAACACAAAAACTTCACATATTTTAAAGATTTAAAAAAAATAAATAGTAGGCACAAGCAAATGGTGGACATATTACAAAGGAAGCAGGATATTTTTATCCAAATATGTTGTACAGACTCAGAAGAGATAGCCTTATAGCTGGGTGCTGGCTGGAAGTTTCTCATTTTGTTTTGTTCTAATTTCAGTGCTCTGTAGACAGCTCTGTTCTTGCTGTCCTCAAGCTTGTTAATATAGTTTTTCAGGGTGTTTCATCCCTGTCTTTGGCAGGTAAATCTCTTCATCATGTTCACTTCTGAGCTATTTCCCAGTGTCAGTGCTTTTTCCAATAGCATTTTAAACACTGACCTCTCTTTCTCTGAATTAAGAAATTTATATTAGTTGCTGTTGTTCCTAGTCCCTGATGATTCACCTTGCTGTTTATGTAGAACTTAAATATTAAATGTTAGTCACCATCCTAATATTAGGCCTTTTCCATTTAGTTTATTTGCTTGAGTTTCTGCATCTTTGGTACCTCTCACTCTCCCCTTCTTCTCTACCTGCCTCTGTTTTTCACTCTTACATCTGAATGGAAATTTCAACCAGAGTGTGGATGACTTCAACTGAGCAAATCATCTCAGCTCCACGGATAGTCAATTGAAAGAAATAAGGATGCTCAGGGGCACAAAGTATTTCCTACTTTATAAGAGGTTGGGTAACTATAACTTATATGTGTTGTGTTGTTTTGTTTTATCTTTTTTTTTTTTTTTTTTTTTTTTTTCTTTATCTGTCTTGGAATGAACACTAACCCTCTCAGATGTATATCACAGGTATCTATAGTTGGGTAAGACAATATCACCATAAATAAGAATGATCAAAGACAGAAAGAACTATGTTACCACTGTCACATGATAATAGGAACTATTCCTTCTTCATGCTGTAAGGACTTATCTTTTTTCCATGTTTGGTTTCCTCTACTTAAATTTCTTTATTGGCTTTTCTGTTCCCCTATATTTTTAAGATATTATTAACAGATAAAATGTGGAGACATTGCTGTCCTTTTTGTGCAGCATATTGCATGTACATATCAAAAATTTTCAGGCACTGAAACTGCTCTTCACACATTTAAACAATTGAAGTACTCAGCATCTCACTGTTAGATGTGTAAAAGCAGATTTCAGGCAACAGATCAGAGTAAATACTTTTGTTATTGTTATTTCCTTTCCATTTATTACATTCAGGTTAACTTATTGACCTCTGTTATGTTGAATGCCATTAATGTTCCCCAGTTTTATTAATATTATACTGTTTCTGGCTGGAACAAAATGCTTCTGCTGTGTTTTAAGTATAGCAATATACAGCCAATGAGATTTTAATGGTTCTTTATCACAGCTGGACTATAGTGATAAACACATCGAGACCTCAAACACTTGCATTCGCCTTATATGTGACAGAGGACATTGAGGAATCCAAATACATGAGAAATATAATTAGAATATTTTGATTTACAAGTAGCCAATACTGCAGCAATATTTGCAGTCTCCCTGAATTTAAACTTGCCTCACTTAATATTTTAATGCACAAGAAAATCAATATTAAGTTAATTTTATAGATACAGCAGAACACATCTATACATGGTTTCTGTACATTCCTGGAATCTCTGGTGACTCATACAAGATGAACTTTCCCAATCACATATGATAATGAAGCCATCTGTTTTACAGATGTAAGATCATCAGGTATCAGACTTCCTGCTCTTCCAGATGTCATTAAAACTGTAACTTAAAAGAGGAAAGGTTGACCTAAAATGCAGGTTTTTCTAATTAATTCTGTGACCATTTTTTTTTTCTCCTGTCTTATTAGAGGTATGTTTTTGTCCTTTGGTAATCATCCTTGTACCATGAAATACAGCCCAAGTAATTTTCATGAGTATAAACATATGTATATTTTTAAGTATTATTGTACAAATACAGACACACTTGTCTTTCATTTCTGTAGTATATAAACACTAAAATTGGATCAATTCTTGGCCTGCAAGGAGTTGCATTGTTTTATATCACTGAAATCACAGTCACTTTCGGTGTAAATGAAGTTAAATAAGAACAACGTTTAGCACTTTTTCTAGTCCATTTTACAAAACAGTCTAGTAAAAGCATTTTTTTTTCTATCTTAGATGAATTTTCTGTGAGTGACACAATCAGAGACAATTGCAAGTCAGAGGAAATATAAAACTATCTCCTAGAATGGAAAATTCATCATCTTTTTTAGTAAATGGTAAAATAAAACCATTTATTTTAGTAATATAACTTTACATATGACTCAACACCTTTCTCAATGTCCCTCACTGAGACCTAAAGGGTCTGATGATGGTCCTCATAGTGCCACAAACCTCCTTATTGTGCATTTAGTTACTTGACCAAAAAATTTGGCTATTTGAGTGTGACAGTAGAAGGAATATAATGTTATAATGCTGCTTTAGTGTAATTCTACATGAGCCATACTGGAAATATTTGATTTGTTTCTTTCTCAGGAACAAAGATGAAGTCATTTAGTTTAATACTTTTTTTTTTTTTTTTTTTGAATGTTCAATAAATATCTACATTTTTATCATTGTTGGTTTTCCCTGTGTGGAAAAATCTTTCTTCCCTGGGACAAATGATCTCATATTTATGGCCAAAACCATTTGCTCAAATGCATTTCAGTAGTTGAGGATATCTGTTGTTCCATAGCAACCAACAGGCCATTGCACCTATTGGCTTCCTTAGCACAGCTTTGCCTGCCACACGCAAGATGTGTTTGCTCATAATCACCGTGGATGAAAAGTAGTTTGGTCTCTTCAAAAATATGTACTTATATGTCAAATGTATGCTTTTACATGGATGGATTAGACTTTTTTTCTGAACATATACCAACATCTCACGATGGTCGGACTTAGACTGCTGTACATGGCTCATTATGGCATGTGATTGTTCTCCTTCAAGAATGATATGCTGATGAAGAATGAATTAAATTTAGAAGAAAGCAAAATTTACTTAAGGGCAAAGATAATAGGTGGACCTGTGATTATAACCACCATTTATTCTTTTATGATTAGAGGGTTAGAGGAGTTTCTTGATTACTTTTATTCCCTTCCCCATAGCTAATCTAATGTTTATGCCATACTAAATTTGAACACAACAGTATGTTATTTTAACTCAGTTGAGCTTCAGAATCCTTCCTTTATATCTAAAAGTTATTATGAATTCATAGGAAATTTAAGTTATTAGACCTTAAACCAAAAATTTTATTTAGTATGAAAATATGGATTTAGGAACCATATGTTGTATTTACAATGTCTTGTTATCTGCTGGGTTTGGTTATTTTCAATGATTATGAATATTGATCAAATATAATGAGAGCATTTTTTGAGAAGATATAGTTTGCTTTTATTCTTTCAGACTCTCAGTGTGTTATTTTACCTTTAGATAGTACATAGCAAATTACAAGGATGAGATTTAATCACCTAAACTTAGACATGTTTGCCATTTGAGATACTTCAGTGTACCCAAGACACATGTAGAGGACCAGCAGACATACAATATCTGTATCATATCACCTGGAGGAGAAGCTGGAAGAAAGAATGACCCATCTTCAAGTACTCAAAATAACACAAAGCCCTTTTATTTTCAGTAAGAGATTCACATGCTGAATGTCTGCTTAAAAGCAACATTTTCTACCAAATATACCTAGTGCCCAACGAAATATCTCAGTTGTCCTGCCAGGGTCTCTGTTGCCCCTCAAAAAGTGTGCAGAGGTCCTGTGCCAGCCTTGTGAGCTCTGTGAGGACATCTCGTGTATCCTAAATGCGTACTTAAAATGGCACCAAACCCTGACATGGACTGCTGAAGTGAATCATCAACTTTTTCAAACGTAGAATAAGTCCAAGGCAAGACAATATGGACTGGCAGTCTAGGAAAGCTGGTTTTGGAGAAAGCAGTATTTCTGTGATTAAATGTCAAAGGAAAAGACACAGAAGCTTAAAAAACAGTAGAAAGAGTTTATAAGTTGCCTGTGCAGCAGTCAGGTTTGTTGGGTCACTTTACAAATGTGTGGCAGACAGTGATGCAGAAGTTGATTGACATTTATGTTTTGACATTGTGAGTGTGAAAGTTGTTGTAGTTTAAGATGATGTCTGTGGAATAATTATGCGAACACAAGGAACCACACAGTGAAGATGTTACACTGAAAGTTGTCTAGGGTACAGTCAAGAGCTAGAGCAGCCAGGGAGATTGTGTCTCCTGCTATATTATGGAGGATGGTAAGGAGAAAGTTACACACCACTTTTAAACACAGAGAGAGTAAACTATGATCAAGTCACAAGCCTTAGAGGTCAGGAGGATATATTGCTTAGAGTAATAGACAATAATAAAAAGGCAGAGGGAAAGCAATAAGGAGAAAATAATTTGGATGTTTTGAGGCTTTTTTGCTTGTCAATAAAAAAATAGTGAAAAAAATAAATCCTCTTAGGAAAATGCTGTTGCTCATCAGTAGGAAGGTAATTCATGCTTGATTAGGGCTGACGTTTTTTCTTCCTGAGAGTTTTTTTTGAAGTAATGTTTATTTTCCTACTCTTACTTCAAAGAATGCATTTTCACTGAGGTAAAAGCCAGAATCTGCATATAAATGGAAAACCTTCAACACCATCATAAGACAATTTCATTTTTTTGAGCAAAGATAATATTATTATATACACTTCTTAATGCTGAATGAAATGTAAAACAGAATATTTTATTTAAATGTAAATTTTGAAAAATGAATGCAATGGTATCTCTAAGTTCACTCAGCATCACAATGCTGGTATTGGGTAAAACGAATAAACACCTAAACAAACTATAATTCAGGTTCTGTCTGTATATTTTTTAATATAAAATTTTAATAACTCCAAAAGTAATGCCATTCAGGACACCTTTATAGATGAAAAGTAATTTGTGGCTGATAGGATGTACCTCTGCTACCAAGGTTTGCTTCTGGTTTGTGTTTGAGAAAGAAAAGCAAGAACTTTCAGTGTTCTTACATAAGATATTTATCAAGGATATGAGTATTAGTATGGCTGCCAGTATGGCGCAAGAACTCTTAATCCCAAGTTCCCTCCAGCTGATAATTACTAAATGCTTTGTCTGTTCTAGTCATCTACTATTGCATACATGCTATTGGAGACAATATATTGAGCTAGCCAAACTTTTTTTTTTTTTTTTTAATGTTTTCACTTAAACGAAGGACTGCTTAGGCTTGGTGAATCCAGAAAAGGATGCATCAAAGGCTAATAAAATAGTAGTGCCCTGTTCCTCTTTCCTTTTGCCATGAAAAACAAAACAAAAAACAAACAAACAAAAAAACTGGTTCAATAACAGTTTCTGGCTTAATGAAATTAAAATAAGGTACTGTTTTTAGAATGCTCTCTTCTCAGTTTTGCTACACATTCACTGTGACTTTCACAGTCACATTTGGCAGTTTCCATTTGCCATTTTAAAAGTGATTAGTATTTGTTAACTTTACTAAGCTCCTACAGATTTGGTTAAAAGAGAGTACTAAGTATTGCTGATACCTTCTTGCTGGTTTGAGAAATTCAAAAAACACAGGATTTGGTCACTACTGAGAACAAAGTTGCTAATATCTGATGTGTTTCATTTGTAAACAGTAATAAACATCTGTGAATAATTGCAGATGAACAGACTAGTAATGAAATTTTTTTTTTAAAAAAAAAGGAAAGGTGTCTATAAAAGACAGTAGGAGTACAAAATCATAAAAAATCAACACTGTTGTAAAATAACAGTAACAAAAAGCATCTGCTTTCAGAGGGATTAGTGTTGATGCCATTACAGCTTTCTCACTTTGTCTATTTTGCAGTGACCTGTGATGGTTCACTCCCTTTAACTCTTCGTTTATCTGCAATACTGTAATCCATCATATATCCAATATGAAAAATGCAAATCCTTTTAATATAAAATCAATACATCACCACATTAACCTCCTATCCCTGCAAGCACAGACATCTTTAATTTAGGAAACAGAACATTCAAACATTCAAATGATAGTTTTGAGAGCTTTAGAGTCTGTGAGCATCCACAGGTTCTTCCTTACTCTTTTAGGAGAATCAGCATCTGGCTCTCTTAGTCTGGGAGTGTGGCCATGGAGGTTGACAAGCCTCATGGTTGGTGATAACGTCAGACTCCTAACGATAAGACCATCAGGGATATAAAGAGTTTAGAGGGAACAAAGAAGGGTAGTTCAGGAGATGCCTTGTTGTCTGGGGTTGCTTGTTTTTCACCCGTTAAGGCATGGAAGTTGCTGGGTGTTTGCTGTTGTCGGTAAAAGTTGTTGACCAATGAATAGTTAGTGGAAAAGTACTGCTGTGGGACAAATGGTATAAGAAGGGAACATGTTCTCGATAAGGGATAATAATGAAGTTATGTCCTCGATATGAGAGATAAGTTAGGCCCTCAGTAAGAGAGAACTGAAGTTACGTCATCAATAAGCAGTAGTAGTTACTGATGTTAAAAGAACCCTGGTGTCCACGTGGTCATCACGCCACATGTTAGGCATCTGAGAAGGCTCATTCTCTAGAGTCCCTGTGCAAGAAAGAAAAAAATAATAATTAAAAAAAAATCTCACTGGACTATAGAGGGAGGGTTTACAAAACAAAACAAAACAAAAAGTTAAACACAGTGATTGATGTGATGATGAACATATATTTTTATGTGAATTATATATTTATATTTATATGTGAATCATATATTTTTATGATGAATATATATTTTTATGTATAAAAATTTCCTTATTTTTCTAGCAAACTTTTGGAGAAGTGCAGTAATATGTTTTGTTTGTTTCTCCCTTTCTTTTGAAAATCTAAACCAGTATTTGGACCAAATAACGAATGAATATCTGTACTTGCCTGAATACAATTTTCAAGAATTGGGTAGCCTTGCATATTGTATATTATCTTATTATAGCACAGGGACTGAGTAGAAGTTACCATAAATAAATAAATGGATCTCTTTGGGTTTAAGTAATCTTTTTTGTTGAGAACTCCAGTCTAATAATTTTACAGTCAATAAGAATCCCTCCTCGGACTGCAGTGAGCTTTGATTTATGTCTTGAAAGTCTGGTATGAAGACACAATATTAAGGAGACATGCTTAGAAAAGGTCCTTTCAAATGTACAGGTTTTGCTTTCAAGTTATTAGGATAACACATCTTATATAAAAACTTCTTGAAAAACTTCAAGCTTTGCAAACTCCACATAGTGAGCTCCCGTCCTACTGTTATAACTTACCAATGCCAGTATTACTGCAAATAAAATCCCTAGTGATTACAGATTACAGTCAAAAATCCAAAAGGTACAACACAATATACTTCTCTTAGCTAAATTACGTATTTCAGTTCTGGGCACTCAATAGTAAGAATTGAACCACCAGCTGGCTAATATGTATAGTCAAAACATTTAGCAGCAGGTTTTTACATTAGTAACAGCAAGAATCCATTCCACAGAAAACAACTGAAAATAAATGATTCTCATTTTAAGAGTCCTTAAGGCTAAAGTGCTTTATCCTCCTTAAGTGTTCTGACTAACTAGCTCCACATGATGTCATCAGATTAATTTTATGCAGGTAGTTTCTACTGCAGAGATACAGTAGAAATGTCTACAAGGCTATGGGAAGTTGGGGAGACAAAGCAGAAATATTCATGTAAAAAAAAATCTGCCCAATTTCATAAACAAGCTTTACAAGTCTTGCTTTAGAATGCTTTAGGGGGAAATCTCCTATTTCTGATTGCTAATACTGCAATTGGAAGCTCAAAGATGGAATACAGAAAACTCCTCCTTATTCTCAAAATTTTTCTTTTTTCCATCTCTCAATGGTAGGATCATTTTTTTTAGAGATTGATTTGCAAAGAAGTGGTGCCAACATTCTTCTGGAAAGCATGCAAAAAACAGCATATCTTGGAATGTAAAACATTAGGTTGGTGTTCAACAAGGCCAGCAAAGATAAACAGTAGAGTCTTTTTTCTTGTTGTTGTGTGTGCTTTTTTCCCTAGAAAACGCCTTTTATTATCATGTTATTTAAGTAAACTATGTTAGTTTTTACAAAACCTCTTATTCAACAATATCACGGTGGTGTGCTAGCTGTCTGAACTTCCATTAAATCCAAAGGAAGCACAAATCAGTTATGTAAGCATCAGTGCCTCCTGTCATTTGAGAAAACCTAGAATGCATGAAATGTGTCTACCAGAGTAGTTTATATGAACCAAGATCTGCTATAGACATTGACGAACATTGACATTTCTCAGGGGAACAGAGGGCCCTATTCTCAGGGGAACAGAGTGCTCTATTTGTCGGCCTGACCCTACCCGTAGGGAAGTCTGCTGCCTCCCTGGGGCCAGGGTCAGGGACGTTGCCAGGAAGCTTCCCAACCTGGTTTGCCCCTCTGACTATTATCCTCTTTTGATAGTACAGGCAGGTAGTGATGACATTGAAGAGAGAAGCCTGAAGGCGATCAAACGAGACTTAAGGGGACTGGGACGGTTAGTGGATGGAGCGGGAGTGCAGGTGGTGTTTTCGTCTATCCCTATGGTGGCAGGGAGGGGTACAGAGAGGACACGGAAAGCCCACCTGTTAAACATGTGGCTCAGGGGCTGGTGTCAACAAAGAAATCTTGGGTTTTTCGACCGTGGGGCACTTTACTCGGCACCCGGCCTGATGGCCGCAGACGGGTCCCTATCTTTTAGGGGAAAACGGATCCTCGGCCAGGAGCTGGTGGGGCTCGTTGAGAGGGCTTTAAACTAGGTAGGAAGGGGGATGGGGCTGAGGCTAGGATTGTTGGGGCTGTGCCAGGGGGAACAATGTCAAGGCCGGAGGATAAGGCAATGGCCCAGCTGAAGTGCATCTACACCAATGCACGCAGCATGGGTAACAAACAGGAGGAGCTGGAAGCCATCGTGCGGCAGGCAGGCTACGACTTGGTTGCCATCACGGAGACGTGGTGGGACCAGTCTCATGACTGGAGTGCTGCAATGCCTGGCTATAAGCTCTATAGAAGGGACAGGCAGCATAGAAGGGGTGGTGGTGTGGCTCTCTATATTAGAGAGTCTTTCGAGGTTGTAGAACTCGAGGTTGGGAATGACAAGGTTGAGTCCCTTTGGGTTAGGATCGGCAGGGACAACAAGGCTAGTGTCCTGGTCGGGGTCTGCTATAGACCGCCGAACCAGGATGAGGAGACAGATGAGGAGTTCTACAGGCAGCTGACAGAAGTTGCGAAATCTTCAGCACTTATTCTCGTGGGGGACTTCAACTTCCCTGACATATCCTGGAAGCACAACACAGCCCTGAGAAAGCAGTCTAGTTGTTTTCTGGAGAGCGTGGAAGATAGCTTCCTGACGCAGCTGGTTAGTGAACCTACCAGGGGTGGTGCCCCGCTAGACCTTCTCTTCACAAACAGAGAAGGACTGGTGGAGGATGTGACTGTCGGGAGCTGTCTTGGGCAGAGTGACCACAAAATGGTGGAGTTCTCTATTCTTGGTGAGGCCAGGAAGGGGACCAGTAAAACCGCTGTATTGGACTTTTGGAGGGCTGACTTTGTGCTGCTGAGGGCACTGGTTGGTGGAGTCCCATGGGAGGTGGTTCTGAATGGCAGAGGAGTCCAGGAAGGCTGGGCGCTCTTCAAGAGGGAAATCTTAATGGCGCAGGAACGGTCTGTCCCCACGTGCCCAAAGACGAGCTGGCGGAGAAGAACAGCCTGGCTGAACAGAAAATTGTGGCTTGAGTGTAGGAGAAAAAAGAGGGTTTATAATCTTTGGAAAAGTGGGCAGGCCACTAGGGAGGACTTTAAGGATGTTACGATGCTGTGCAGGGACAAAATTAGGAAGGCCAAAGCTCATCTGGAGCTCAATCTGGCTACTGCCGTTAAAGATAACAAAAAACATTTATATAAATACATCAACACAAAAAGGAAGACTAAGGAGAATCTCCATCCTTTACTGGATGTGGGGGGAAACTTAGTTACAAGAGATGAGGAAAAGGTGGAGGTGCTCAATGCCTTCTTTGCCTCAGTCTTTAGCGGCAATACCGGTTGCTCTCTGGATACTCAGTACCCTGAGCTGGTGGAAGGGGATGGGGAGCAGGATGTGGCCCTCACTATCCATGAAGAACTGGTTGGTGACCTGGTACGGCACTTAGATGTGCACAAGTCGATGGGGCCGGATGGGATCCACCCAAGGGTACTGAGAGAACTGGTGGAGGAGCTGGCCAAACCGCTTACCATCATTTATCAACAGTCCTGGCTATCAGGGGAGGTCCCAGTTGACTGGCGGCTAGCAAATGTGACACCCATCTACAGGAAGGGCCGGAGGACTGACCCGGGAAACTACAGGCCTGTCAGTTTGACCTCAGTGCCAGGGAAGCTCATGGAGCAGATCCTCTTGAGAGTCATCACGCAGCACTTGCAGGGCAAGCAGGCGATCAGGCCCAGTCAGCATGGGTTTATGAAAGGCAGATCCTGCTTGACGAACCTGATCTCCTTCTATGACAAAGTGACGTGCTTGGTGGAGGAGGGAAAGGCTGTGGATGTGGTCTACCTTGACTTCAGCAAGGCTTTTGACACTGTTTCCTACAGCATTCTCCTCAAGAAACTGGATGACTCTTGGCTTGGACTTGCATACGCTTCGTTGGGTTAGAAACTGGCAGTATAGCCGGGCCCAAAGAGTCGTGGCAAATGGTGTCAAGTCCAGTTGGAGGCCAGTCACTAGCGGTGTTCCCCAGGGCTCGGTGCTGGGACCGGTCCTCTTTAATATCTTTATCGATGATCTGGACGAGGGCATCGAGTGCACCCTCAGTAAGTTTGCAGATGACACCAAGTTAGGTGCGTGTGTCGATCTGCTTGAGGGTAGGAAGGCTCTGCAGAAGGATCTGGGTAGGCTGCACCGATGGGCTGAGGTCAACTGCATGAAGTTCAAAAAGGCCAAGTGCCGGGTCCTGCACGTGGGGTGCAATAACCCCAAGCAGAGCTACAGGCTGGGAGAGGAATGGTTGGAGAGCTGCCAGGCAGAGAAGGACCTGGGAGTGATGGTTGATAGTCAGCTGAATATGAGCCAGCATTGTGCTCAGGTGGCCAAGAAGGCCAACAGCATCCTGGCTTGTATAAGAAGCAGTGT
Source organism: Aythya ferina (assembly GCF_964211825.1). NCBI lineage: Eukaryota > Metazoa > Chordata > Aves > Anseriformes > Anatidae > Aythya > Aythya ferina. The sequence goes on from NC_140296.1 coordinate 53,468,036, forward strand.
GGCCAGCAGGGCTAGGGAGGTGATCGTCCCCCTGTACTCGGCTCTGGTGAGGCCGCACCTCGAGTACTGTGTTCAGTTTTGGGCCCCTCGCTACAAGAAGGACATCGAGGTGCTTGAGCAAGTCCAGAGAAGGGCGACAAAGCTGGTGAGGGGCCTGGAGAACAAGTCCTACGAGGAGCAGCTGAGGGAGCTGGGCTTGTTCAGCCTGGAGAAGAGGAGGCTCAGGGGCGACCTTATCGCTCTCTATAGGTACCTTAAAGGAGGCTGTAGCGAGGTGGGGGTTGGTCTATTCTCCTACGTGCCTGGTGACAGGATGAGGGGGAATGGGTTTAAGTTGCACCAGGGGAGTTTTAGGTTGGATCTTAGGAAGAACTTCTTTACCGAAAGGTTTGTGAGGCATTGGAACAGGCTGCCCAGGGAAGTGGTGGAGTCACCATCCCTGGAAGTCTTTAAAAGACATTTAGATGTAGAGCTTAGTGATATGGTTTAGTGGAGACTGTTAGTGTTAGGTCAGAGGTTGGACTCGATGATCTTGAGGTCTCTTCCAACCTAGAAATTCTGTGATTCTGTGATTCTGTGAATCAGCTTAGTTTTATGTTGGTCTTATTCAGAACGCTGATCCAAGCTTGCTGCAAACACTGGAATATGTGCACCAATTACAATGCAAAGATATGACATAGAATATTTTGGAGACCTACATTATTCTGGTGTGACATTCTGAGGCCCCAGATTAGAGTTATGCATTTAAAATGTCAGAAGATGCCTGTATTTAAGTAATTGAACCGAGTGTTTTGCAGTCTAATGAAAATCATCAGTGGGAGCTGGCATTTCTTCAGTTATCCAGTAGGATAAAATGGGTAGCTCTCCGGTTTCACTGTGCTCATTCATTTCTTGATCATAGTCATCTAAACATATAGAGATTAGATAATTATGTGGTACCCTGTGTCAAATTCTGTGTGAGATTTCCAGTATGATCCAAGACACGTCCTAGGTTATTTCAATGGCATTAGTTTTTAGTAAATGGTATTAAGCAATTAAATTGAAACCCATCAGCTTCTCAGCCAATATAACAGAAGGCTTTTCCATTCCTAGAGTATGTCTCGGATAGGTTGGAATGTTTAGAATTATAGAATCATAGACTGGTTTGGGTTGGGCAGGGACATTAAAGATTGTCTAGTTCCAACAACCCTGTCATGGACAAGGACACTTTCCACTAGACCAAGTTGCTGAAACTCCCATCTAACTTAGTCTTGATCTCTTCCAGGGATGGGCCATCCACAACTTCTCTGGGCAACCTGTTCCAGTGTCTCACCATCCTCACTGTAAAAAATTTCTCCCTTATAACCAATCTAAATCTACCTTTTTCATTTTTATTATTTTTTTTTTTTTATTCTACACATATTTATAAAAACTAATCAAACAACAACAAGACAAAAAGAAAGGAAGATCATACTATAAACAGAACCAGTGTGACCATCCAGCCAATTCCTTACCTACTGAGTTGTCCAACTGCCAAATGCATGTCTCTCCAATTTAGAGACAAGGATGCAGGACAGTGTCAAATGCTTTGCACAAGTCCAGGAAGATGACATCAGTTGTTCTTCCTTTATTCACCAACTTTGTAACCCCATCATAGAAGGTCACCAGATTTATCAGGTATAATTTGCCCTTAGTGAAGCCTTGCTTGCTGTCAACAATCACCTTTCTGTTTTCCATGTGCCTTGGCATAGTTTCATCAACAAGGAGCACCATGGCTCTCTGATCTTGCCAGACACAGAGGAGAGACTGACTGATTTGCTTTCTGTGCTTTCCTTTTTCTCTCTTTTTAAAAATGGGGGTTATGTTTCCCCTTTTCCAGTCAGTGGGAACTTCACCAGACTGACATGACTTCTAAAATATGATGGACAGTGACCTAGCAACTTCATCTGCCAGTTCCGTCAGGATGCTTGGATGCATCTCACCACGTCCCATGATCTTGTGCACTTTCAGGTTCTGTAGATGGTTTCAAACCTGATCTTCTCCTACAGTGGGTTGTTCTTCATTCTCCCAGTCCCTGCCTTTGCCTTCTGTAACTTAAGTGGTGTACCTAGATCTTGTGAAGACTGAGACAAAAAAATATCTGAGTACATCAACCTTCTTCATATCTCAGGTAAACAGGTCCCCCATTTCCTTCTCTAGTCTTCCTTTTATCAACAGCTTTCCTATAGAAGTTTTTCTTGTTGCCCTTGATGTCCTTGGCCAGATTCAATTCTACCTGGGCTTAACTTTTCTAACTGTCGTGGTTTAACCCGGCTGGCAGCTAAACACCACGCAGCCGTTCGCTCACCCTCCCCCCTCCCTCTCTGGGACGGGGGAGAGAAATGGAAAGTGAAGCTCGTGAGTTGAGATGAAGACAGTTTAATAAGACAGGAAAATAATAATAATAATAATAATAATAATACAATGATGATAATAGTACTACTACTAATAATATGTACAAACAAGTGATGCACAATGCAATTGCTCACCACCCGCTGACCGATGCCCAGCTTAACCCCGAGCAGTCCGGCCCCCTCCCCCCGGCTAGCCACCCCTATATATTGTTTAGCATGACGTCAGATGGTATGGAATACCCCTTTGGCTAGTTTGGGTCACCTGTCCTGGGTCTGTCCCCTCCCAGCTCTTACTGCACCCCCCCAGCCTGCCCGTTGGCAGGACAGAGCAAAGGCTGAGATGTCCTTGGCTTAGTATAAGCACTGCTCTGCAACAATTAAAGCATCGGGGTGTTATCAGCACTCTTCTCATTCTAAGCCAAAACACAGCATTCCACCAGCTACTAGGAAGAAAATTAATTCTGTGCTAACTGAAACCAGGACATCTATCCACCCCTTATTCCATACCATTTATGTCATGCTCAGTTTACACTCTTTTCCATACATTCTAATTAGTCACCTATAGTAATCATGGTAGTGATAACATACAGTATAATATACTATTTAACATGGTGCAATTCAGTTCATGGGCTATTCTCACCCAGTATTAAATCTCCTTGAGGTACACACCGGACCTCTCCGTTCTTTTGCATCACCCACCAAGTATATCCAGGTCCCTGAGCGAAAACAATTCCACGAATAGGTTTGCCTTTTCCTGAGGCAGGAGTAGCCCAGACTGTTTTACCCAGCATATTTTTTACATGCACTACAGGAACTTTATCCCCATCTACAGTACGTAACAGGTTTGATTGGGCAGGTCCAGCTCGGTTGGTAGATCCCCTAGTATTGACTAACCAGGTGGCCTTTGCCAAATGCGTATCCCAGTTTTTGAACGTCCCAGCGCCCATTGCTTTCAAGGTAGTCTTTAACAGGCCATTGTATCGTTCAACTTTCCCGGAGGCTGGTGCATGATAGGGGATGTGATACACCCATTCAATACCATGTTCTTTGGCCCAAGTGTCTATAAGGTTGTTTCGGAAGTGAGTCCCATTGTCTGATTCTATTCTTTCTGGGGTGCCATGTCGCCATAGGACTTGCTTTTCAAGGCCCAGGATGGTGTTCCGGGCGGTAGCATGAGGCACAGGATATGTTTCCAGCCATCCGGTGGTTGCTTCCACCATTGTAAGTACGTGGCGCTTGCCATTGCGAGTTTGAGGGAGTGTGATGTAATCAATCTGCCAGGCCTCTCCATATTTATATTTCAGCCATCGTCCTCCATACCAAAGAGGCTTTGACCGTTTGGCTTGCTTGATTGCAGCACATGTTTCACAGTCATGAATAACCTGTGCTATAGCGTCCATGGTCAAGTCCACCCCTCGATCACGAGCCCATCTGTATGTTGCATCTCTACCTTGATGGCCTGAGGTGTCATGGGCCCATCGGGCTATAAATAATTCACCTTTATGCTGCCAATCCAGGTCCACCTGAGCTACTTCAATCTTAGCAGCCTGATCCACCTGCTGGTTGTTTTGATGTTCTTCAGTAGCCCGATTCTTGGGCACATGAGCATCTACGTGGCGTACTTTCACAGCCAGGTTCTCTACCCGAGCAGCAATATCTTGCCACAATGCAGCAGCCCAGATAGGTTTGCCCCTACGCTGCCAGTTGTTTTGCTTCCATTGCTGTAACCATCCCCACAGGGCATTTGCTACCATCCATGAATCGGTGTAGAGATAGAGAACTGGCCATTTTTCTCGTTCAGCAATGTCTAAAGCCAGCTGAATGGCTTTCACTTCTGCAAACTGACTCGATTCACCTTCTCCCTCAGCAGCTTCTGCAACTCGTCGCGTAGGACTCCATACAGCAGCCTTCCATCTCCGATGCTTCCCCACAATACGACAGGACCCATCAGTGAACAGGGCATATTTCTTTTCATTCTCTGGCAACTGGTTGTACAGTGGGGCTTCTTCAGCACGACCCACCTCCTCCTCTGATGATATCCCAAAGTATTTGCCTTCTGGCCAGTCCATGATCACTTCCAATATTCCTGGGCGACTGGGGTTTCCTATTCGAGCCCGCTGAGTAATCAGTGCAACCCACTTGCTCCATGTAGCATCAGTTGCATGATGCGTAGAGGGGACCCTTCCCTTGAACATCCAGCCTAGTACCGGTAATAGGGGTGCTAGGAGGAGCTGCGCTTCAGTACCGACCACCTCCGAAGCAGATCGAACTCCTTCATATGCTGCCAATATCTCCTTTTCAGTTGGAGTATAGCGGGCCTCAGATCCTCTGTATCCCCGACTCCAAAACCCCAGAGGCCGACCTCGAGTTTCCCCAGGTTCTTTCTGCCAGAGGCTCCAGGTGGGGCCGTTCTCCCCGGCTGCAGTGTAGAGCACATTCTTTACATCTGGTCCTGTTCGAACTGGCCCAAGGGCTACTGCATGGACTATTTCCTGCTTGATTTGTTCAAAGGCTTGTCGTTGTTCAGGGCCCCATTCAAACTCATTCTTCTTACGAGTTACTTGGTAGAGCGGGTTTACAATCAGACTGTAATTTGGGATGTGCATTCTCCAAAACCCCACAACACCTAGGAAAGTCTGTGTTTCTTTTTTGTTAGTTGGTGGAGACATAGCTGTTATTTTGTTGATCACATCCATTGGGATTTGACGACGTCCATCTTGCCATTTTATTCCTAAAAACTGGATCTCCCGTGCAGGTCCTTTGACTTTATTTTGTTTTATGGCAAAACCGGCTTTCAGAAGGATTTGGACTATTTTCTTCCCTTTCTCGAAAACTTCCTCTGCTGTGTCACCCCACACAATAATGTCATCGATGTACTGCAGGTGTTCAGGAGCTTCCCCCTGCTCTAGTGCAGACTGGATCAGCCCATGGCAAATGGTAGGGCTGTGTTTCCACCCCTGGGGCAGCCTATTCCAAGTATATTGGACTCCCCTCCAAGTGAAGGCAAATTGTGGCCTGCACTCTGCTGCTAGAGGGATGGAGAAAAATGCATTAGCGATATCAATTGTGGCGTACCACTTGGCTGCCTTCGATTCAAGTTCATACTGAAGTTCCAGCATGTCCGGCACTGCAGCACTCAGTGGTGGCGTGACTTCGTTCAGGCCGCGATAGTCCACTGTTAGTCTCCACTCGCCATTAGACTTTCGCACTGGCCATATGGGACTATTGAAAGGTGAATGAGTCTTGCTGATCACTCCTTGGCTCTCCAATTGACGAATTAGCTTATGGATGGGAATCAGGGAGTCTCGGTTGGTGCGATATTGCCGCCGGTGCACAGTTGTGGTAGCAATTGGCACTTGCTGTTCTTCGACCCTCAGCAACCCCACAACAGAGGGGTCCTCTGAGAGACCAGGCAAGGTAGATAATTGTTTAATGCCCTCTGTCTCTAAGGCAGCAATACCAAAAGCCCACCGGAACCCTTTTGGGTCCTTGCAGTATCCTCTTCTAAGATAGTCTATGCCAAGGATACATGGAGCATCCGGACCAGTCACAATGCGGTGCTTTTCCCACTCATTCCCAGTCAGACTCACTTCAGCCTCCAATACAGTCAACTGCTGAGATCCCCCTGTCACTCCACAAATATAGATGGGCTCTGGTCCTTTATAGCTCGATGGCATTATAGTACATTGTGCACCGGTGTCTACTAAAGCCTTATACTTCTGTGCGCGTGATGTGCCAGGCCATCGAATCCACACAGTCCAATAAACTCGATTGTCCCTTTCCTCCCCCTGGCTGGAGGCAGGGCCCCCCTAATCCTGGTCAGAATCTTCCTCGTTTCTGTGTTTGAAGGACTGTCTGCTGGAAGTTGGAGCAGCAAACTTTTCGGAGAATCCCTTTTTCCTGATTGTTTTCTTTTGCAACTCACGTACCCGTGCCTCTAGGGTCGCGGTAGATTTTCCATCCCACTTTCTCATGTCCTCTCCATGGTCTCGTAAGTAAAACCACAGGGTGGCACGGGGTGAGTACCCACCATATCGTCTTCCTTGTGTGGGTGAACGCCTACCCCTGACAGCTGAGACACTGCTTTGTACAGGTGCGAAGGAGAATAATCTCTCTTCAAGTTGGTGAACCTTTTCAGAAAGTTTCTCCCAAGTGTTCTCCTTTGGTCGGTGGGCACTGGTTGGTTCAGGTGGGGAGGACAATAGATTCTCTTCAAGTTGGTGAACCTTTTCAGAAAGTTTCTCCACAGCTGAGACGCAGGCCTGTAAGGAAGAGGAGAGACTTTCTTCGTACTGCCGGAGTTGTTTAGCCGCTTCACCCACTGTGGGTTCCTCATCCTCTTTCCAGGCCATTATTGCCAATGAGCTGGCATATGATGATGGTGCACTCCGTACAAACTTCCGCCACATGGGTCGTGTACACTTGACTTCATCTGGATCTGTGGATGTTTGTTTGAGGTCTGGATCCTCATAAATCACTTCCCGTACGGCTAATTCCCTCAGGTACTGGATTCCCTTCTCCATAGTGGTCCACTTGCCTGGTAGACATAAAATATCTTCCTTGAAGGGATACCTTTCCCTCACAGCTGAGAGGAGACGCCTCCAGAGGCTGGTGGGTCGTGCTCCATCTGCAATTGCTTTGTCAATGCCGGCGTCTCGAGCAAGGGATCCCAGCCGCTTGGCTTCCCTGCCGTCTAATTCCACACAATTGGCTCCAGAGTCCCAGCACCGGAGCAGCCAGGTGACAAGCTGCTCACCTATACAGCGACCAAAATCTTTTCGCACATCTCGTAGCTCGCGCTCGTTTAGGCTTCGGGTAGTTACTGTTGCTCTTTCGGCATCCTCATCTTCCTCCTCCTGAATCCTTGACGGCCCAGCGTCGTCATCATCTTCGTCATCTCTATACTTAGTTTTGGCAGAAGCCTTACCTGGATTGGCAGAAGACTCTCTGCGTTCTAAACGACTTGAATTTCTATACCATATTTTCACCTTCTCTACAGGGGCAGCTTGCACTGCTACTGCTCGTTTCTCTGACTTTGTTACAGGGTCTGCCACAGGGGTTGGAATGCCCTCTGCAGGGTCAACTTGCACTGCTACAGCTCGTTTCTCTGACACGGCCACAGGAGCTGGAGCGGCTACAGGAGCTGGAGTTGGAGCTGGAGCAGTTGCAGGAACTGGGACTGGAGTAGCGGCCGGAGCTGGAACTGGAGCGACTGCAGGAACTGGGACTGGAGCAGCTGCAGGAGCTGGAGCTGGAGCAGCTTCAGGAGCTGGGACTGGAGCAGTTGCAGGAGCTGGAGCTGGAGCGGCTGCAGGAGCTGGGACTGGAGCGGCTGCAGGAGCTGGGACTGGAGCGGCTGCAGGAGCTGGGACTGGAGCGGCTGCAGGAGCTGGGACTGGAGCGGCTGCAGGAGCTGGGACTGGAGCGGCTGCAGGAGCTGGGACTGGAGCGGCTGCAGGAACTGGGACTGGAGCGGCTGCAGGAACTGGGACTGGAGCGGCTGCAGGAGCTGGAGCTGGAGCAGCTTCAGGAGCTGGGACTGGAGCGGCTGCAGGAGCTGGGACTGGAGCGGCTGCAGGAGCTGGGACTGGAGCGGCTGCAGGAGCTGGGACTGGAGCGGCTGCAGGAGCTGGGACTGGAGCGGCTGCAGGAGCTGGGACTGGAGCGGCTGCAGGAGCTGGGACTGGAGCGGCTGCAGAATCCACCGTAGGGGTCACAGTGGCCGTTGGATCTGTCACAGGGTTTGGAGTGGCCGCAGGGTCTGTCACTAAGTTGACAGCAGTATCAATGGCAGCTCGATAGGCATGAGCCAGGCCCCAGCACGTTACAATGATTTGTGTTACTTTGGAACTGCCAGAATCATTACACCTTTTTTTCAAGCATTCTGCCAGTTTTTGAGGATTTTGCCATTGTTCAGGGGTGAATTTCCAACACACTGGGGGTGCCAACTGCTCTAGATGCCTGCCCATATCCACCCATACTCCCTGCCACCCACAACTATACTGCCTCCGGGCAGATCTCCGGATGAGCTTCCTAAGTAGTTGTTTAACTTTAAGCAGAACTTGAAGTGCATTCAGGAGGCAGAACAACAGGACTATGCTGGTCTGAGTATCCCAAGGATATTCAATATCTTGGAGAGCTATTGTAATAAACTCGGAGGATAAGAGGGTGGTGAAGGAGGAAGGGAGAGTGATCAAGGAGGGTACAGGGGTGGTGAAGGAGAAAGGGAGAGTGATTAAGTAAGAAAAATTATCTTCCCCTTTCCCCTCCACAGATTGACTCCCTAATGAAAAAAGGCAACAGATACAATTGCTAATAGTTTCCAAAATACAGTTTCCAAAGTATAGAATCGAAGATGTTACTGAGTACAAATACCAGGTTAGAGTCATGGCCAGATATTTCATCATCTCATAAGCCACTGATACAACACACAGTACCATAACGGTCTGAAACCAGGGCCCGGAGAGGATAAACAACATGACAGAGAGCACATACGGAAAATAACGTGCTATAATACTCAATTTGGAAAACAGGCGCAGCACAGTTGAGATTAAAGTAATCAGCATTATGACAAGTGACTATTAAGCAGGTCTAATACTTATACCAATTTTAGTTTAACACACTCTGGTCAGATCTGCCGTTATCTCAACCTTTCGAGCCCCACGTTGGGCGCCAAAAAGACTGTCGTGGTTTAACCCGGCTGGCAGCTAAACACCACGCAGCCGTTCGCTCACCCTCCCCCCTCCCTCTCTGGGACGGGGGAGAGAAATGGAAAGTGAAGCTCGTGAGTTGAGATGAAGACAGTTTAATAAGACAGGAAAATAATAATAATAATAATAATAATAATACAATGATGATAATAGTACTACTACTAATAATATGTACAAACAAGTGATGCACAATGCAATTGCTCACCACCCGCTGACCGATGCCCAGCTTAACCCCGAGCAGTCCGGCCCCCTCCCCCCGGCTAGCCACCCCTATATATTGTTTAGCATGACGTCAGATGGTATGGAATACCCCTTTGGCTAGTTTGGGTCACCTGTCCTGGGTCTGTCCCCTCCCAGCTCTTACTGCACCCCCCCAGCCTGCCCGTTGGCAGGACAGAGCAAAGGCTGAGATGTCCTTGGCTTAGTATAAGCACTGCTCTGCAACAATTAAAGCATCGGGGTGTTATCAGCACTCTTCTCATTCTAAGCCAAAACACAGCATTCCACCAGCTACTAGGAAGAAAATTAATTCTGTGCTAACTGAAACCAGGACACTAACTCAATCCCTGGCTGTTTGGACAATTTGTCTGTTCCTTCCAGGTTACCCATCTTTTCTTCCAGCCTCAGTAGACTTCATTTTTATGATTAAACTTGGCCAGGAGCTCTCTGTTCATCCATGCAGGCCTCCATGCAGGTGTTTTTGCCTAATTTATTTGCTGGGATGCATTTTTCTTGAGCTTGAAGGTGGTGACCCTGAAATACTAACGAGCTTTCTTGGGTCCCTCTTCCCTTCAGGACTTTATCCCATGGTACTCCACCAAGCAGATCCCTGAAGAGGGCAAAATCTGCTCTCCTCAAGTTAAAGGTAGTAGGCTTGCTGTGCATCCTCCTTTCTGAACTCTATCATTTCATGTTCATTGCAGCCAAGGCTTCCCCCTTGAGTTTCACATTCCCCACCACCTTGTTGGTGAGAATGAGATCCAGCATAAGTCCTCTCTTTGTTGTCTCCTTTATCAATTGGAGGAAGGAAATTATCATAAATGCATTCCAGGAAGCTCCTGGATTATCTGTGTCCTGCTGTGTTGTCCCTCTAACAGGTGTCAGGGTTGTTGAAGTTCCCCATGAGAACCAGGGGGCTGATACTCAATATTGATTGGTTTCCATATCTGCTTTTTTTCGTTGGCTTTTCATACCTTACTGTGTCAGTATTTTATTTCTTGAATCCTTGATCTGCTAAACAATTTTAAGCAATTGCTCATCTGTGTCAGTTTTATTTTCCTTAAACAGCATAATGCAGCTAATGGGTTTTCTCACACCTTTGCAAAAATTTTTTCTGTAAGACTGAGCCAATGTCATGCATCCTGTACTCTGTACAAAATTGGGCTTGGCTCACAGACAGCAGTCTGCCTGGACTGAGGGTTACAGAACTGACGATGAGATGTCCAGGCTTCCGTTCTCCAATTTTGTCCTTCCTAACCCAAACTGTAAATTTGTAAAATTGCATCTAGAAATATTAATTTTACAACACATTGATAAATTAATAGTTCCATAGTGTTCAGTGAAAATGGTTACAAGAATAAATAAATAAAATGCTTATTTTTCCTGAAAACCAAGCCATATCACAGTGCAAAACAATGCCAAAGAATAAAATGGAAATATTTCTGAGGCATACAAATGCACAGATATCTGGAAAAAGTATCTTAGAAACACTGCTTTCAATATTGTCAACGTATAATTTATGTTTCATGTAACCCACATCTCTCTAACTAGCCATTAAATATCTGCACTGACACTTTTTTTCACACAGGAGATGACTCTGGTCTGTCTACTGAAGTCAGGGAAGGTTCCACCAAATGCAGGATTACATTCCTGCTAGGAATAGCAGCAGCTAATGTATTATCTGTTCATTTTTTTACAAATTTGTCTGTATATTGCCTGCCTATAAATATATTCAGATATTAAAAAATAAAAAGTTTTCCCAATAGTAATGCACTGGCTATGAAATTATCATCAATATGTATGTTAAATAAGTTTCTTACAGAAAATTAGAATACTATTTTAGAATCTGATGGAAGAAATTGATTAAAATATTTTTCTAGACTACTTCTTCTGGCCTATTTCTCATTTGCAGATAAATGAGACAATAGAAACCCTGTCTGGAAAGAAAGACAAAATAATGAAGTATAATTCTAAGAGTAAAAATGGTACTGCCAAATTTATTTAACTAACTTTATGGAGATTAATATTAATTAATTAATTAATTAATTAATATTAAAATTATTGAAATAACCTAGTACAAATTCTTCTTTTGAATATAACCTTAAGAATAACTTTAATCATAAAAAAACAGGAGTTAATCACTTATTTCAATTAAGATAATTGTTAGGGATTTGTTTTCAGTTGATTTTGGTAGGGCAACAACATACTGGTGGTTTGAAAGAAATATACGGAATTGTTATTCCACCCAGACCCCATGTGAACCACATTGTTCTCTAAAACTGGCTTTAAAGCCTTTCATAGAATGGCAATTCAGAGCAATTATTACCTTTAAACACATGCAATGATTCATGCAAAAAATTTTGGGGGTCAAAAAAGGAACACACTTTTTATACAAAGTCAAGAAAGTATTGTATCCCTAGTACAACTCTTACAAGTCTAACACAATAATAATTATTAATCGAGACCTAATTACAGAAAAGAACACAACTGCAGAAAAAATACCTAATAATAATATAATTAAAATTGTTGTACTCATACTAACAGTATGTATAGATATGTAACTGTACCTCTTTTACCCTTCCAGTGCTTCTCTTGCTCCTACAGCCATCAGCACTCACCATCCACAAGAGGAAGGTGGTAGAAGGGGTGCTGCAGTGAGGTCTCAACATCCCAGCTCTTTGCTAGCAGAAGGTCATTATGGATGCTTCCTCACTGCTTCTGAGTCTGTGTAGGGTTATTTTTGTAAATTTGCTGTCAAGTCATCTTGCTTGTTCTTCCTTCATCAGCACCTAAACATCATGCAGCACTCATTTACTGTGCAGATGACAGAGCACTGTCACAGAGAGGCTATAGATTCTCCCACTTTGGCTATCTCCAAAAGCCACATGGGAATGGTTTGTCCGCTTGAGCATGGGGTTTGGACCATATGACCACCAGATGTCCCCTTCAACCTCACCCTTTCTGTGACTCTAATCTAATCTCCACTTTCCAATAATCAATAATCAGCAGGCTGTTGTCCAGTTTTGTCTCTGAGGATAAACCTCTCCCATTTTTGTATTTTAGGAGTCATTACAGATATAGGAAGAAATTTAAAGAAAAAAATGCCACTAACAAATATGAAATTAGCAGATAGTAATGCAAAAAAAATCTTTCAGAGATATGGAGAGAGCTGTTTTCAGAGCTGTTCTTTTTCAGAGTTAATCAAGGTGGTGAAGTGAAAGCATGAAGTCAGATTATTTTAAGGAAGATTTGAAAGAGTATGACATTTTCGCCCACAACTCATCCTACAGAAATATTTAAGATTTTTAGTACGGTTTCTCCCTCCTTCTTGTGATTGGACAAAAGTCTGTTACAAGGTCTTCTTTTGTTGTCATATGACACTATATGAAGTGATAGCATTATGCACTCGTGGTTTCATACAGAAAGTAAAAGATAAAACTGAGTACATTTTGAGGAAAGGAAAACAAAATTTTCGAGAGGCAGGAGACCTTTTCTCCATCAACACTAGTGACAGGACCCGCGGGAATGGGGTTAAGCTGAGGCAGGGGAAATTTAGGCTGGACATCAGGAGGGGGTTCTTCACAGAGAGGGTGGTTGCACACTGGAACAGGCTCCCCAGGGAAGTGGTCACTGCACCGAGCCTGTCTGAATTTAAGAAGAGATTGGACTGTGAACTTAGGCACATGGTCTGAACTTTTGGGTAGACCTGTGCAGTGTCAAGAGTTGGACTTGATGATCCTTAAGGGTCCCTTCCAACTCAGGATATTCTATGATTCTATGATTCTATGATAAAATATAAACAAGTACAGATGGACTCTTAAAAATGTCACACAGGCTTGTAGAGAAAAGTTCTGTTTTGTTTTGTTTTCTAAAAATGAATTCAGCTTAAGACAAAATATTAAAGGTAAAGATCTGTGCCATTTCAGATATTAGATTTTGTTTCTTTTTCCATAATATAACTCGAGTTTTTCATTATTTAGGCTCACTTTTAAACAGTCTCACTTTTGGATAACAGTAGGAGTAAGGCATGGATTTAATACTGAAGAAAAAATTTCCCAAATATGCCAAGTTTACAAAGTACAAATCCCTTAATCGCTTTCAAAGGGTCATAGTACCTTAATCTCCCAGAAGTTTAAGTTTTCAAATGTTTTTGACCTTTTGGTTGTACTTCCTCAGAGCTTTATCCCAGTGTAGTTTGTTTTAAGAACAACAAAGAAAAACATAAGCCTCATGAAGTTCAACAAACGGAAGTACAAACTCCCACTCCTGGGGAATAATAACCTTATGCACCATTATATTCTGGGGGCTAACTTAGAATCATAGAATCATAGAATATCCTGAGTTGGAAGGGACCCATAAGGATCATGAAGTCCAACTCCTGGCACTGCACAGGTCTACCCAAAAGTTTAGATCATGTGACTAAGTGCACAGTCCAATTGCTTTTTAAATTCAGACAGGCTTGGTGCACTAGGGAGCCTGTTCTAATGTGCAACCAACTCTCTGGAAAGCAGCTGAAGGGTGTGCCTCAGATGGGAGGATGCAAAGATGACGGAGCCAGTCTCTTTCCAGTGGTGCTCAGAGACAGACCAAGAGGCAATGGGCACAAACAGTAACACAGGAGTGTCTGTCTAAACATCAGGCAGCACTTCTGTACTGTGCAGGTAACATTGCCTGGGCATGGTCCTGCTTGAGCAGGGTTTAGACCAGATGACGCCAGAGGACCCTATCCCTGTGATTCTGTGAAAAAATCATTAGGCTCAAGGAAGTGTTTTAATGTTGGTGATTTGACGAATGTGTAAGAATCAAAGACCAATTTTGTGTCTTTGGTAAGTCAGTAGTTACTATCAATCAAGGCTTTACAACAATCAGCAAAACTTCTGTTGATTTTAACTAGTACTCTCTCTGCTATTGTTTCTTGACTTGGTTAGAGTTTGTAGGTTCATTTCAAGTACTTTGTGAAGTTCTTGTGAGAATATTATTGTAAATAATGTAAATTAATTAAATTGTGTGATTTATTTTCTAATGGAACAATAAATCTACCTGGAAAGCTTTTGTCTGACAGCGCTGAAGAAGCCTGTATGTCATTTGAGAAAAAGCAGTAAAATTTCCAAAGAGTTTTCAGAAGGCTTTTTAAGAAGTCTTTTCCAACTATTAGACACCTGATTTAGAATAAAAATCCCACATCCCAACAAGAAACAAATATTTCATAAGATAACTTCGAATGTAAAATACCATTACCTTCAAAAATTTGGGGGTTCCTTTTTGCAATACAAAAATGTTCTCTGATTATGGAAGTAAGAAAAAAGTTGCTGTAAGAGATCTTAAATTGCATACTGTGAAAAATATATATCTATACAGATAGGAGTGTGTAGTCATCTAATGATCTTTCAATACTTAATAGGCCAAGTTTAAATTTCATCATCATTTTCAAATTAGTCAAGCATCTTACGGAAAATTGGTTGTATGGTTAGCAATAAAAACATCTCAACATTATTTTGTAATCCAATCGCTACTTTGTAGTGTTTTTTTGCTTGTTTTGTTTGTTTGTTTGTTTGTGTGTTTGTTTAATATAGCTATGATTTTTGTTCCTTTAGTTTGAGTGAAATAGCTTTTACTGGGTTGGAACAAGCACAGTTATAAACTGAACCAAGTCCCTTCCATCACACTGAAAAATGTAACTGTGAAAGTATTCTCTTTCATCTTGTGATTTAAATTCTTGTGAGAAAAGTTCCATGGAAGTAAGAAATAGATGTACTTCTACAGAAGTACAAAATGGTTACATTTAACTTTGAATGGCATGCCGCAAAAACTCTTTTCAGTGTCTTTCAATTCGTGCCAATTTGTGTTAGAAAAGTGTCTAAGTAGTTAACATATTTAAATAAGAGCTTTGAAGAGAGTCTTTATATTCTGAATAAAAGATAGGTATTCAGCAGTATTTACTGAATTTTTTAAAGCTTTGAGTGTTAAAGCGTATCTTTCAGGAAGAAAATCTATTTCTTCATATGCATGCACGAAAGTTTTTTATGTAGACAGTCTCTGTGATATCTCAAAAATGCTTGAGCTGATAATTTGAAGAGATAATCAAACACTAGAAAGTTATTTCATTTTTGAATTTTTTTTGAAAACCTTTGTAATTAAGCTTGTCAAACACAAGTTCAGTAATGTTTTGGGGTTATATTTGTAGCTCTGTTTATTCATGGAAATGTTGCTGAGAAAACCCAAATTCTGTAGATTTTAGAATTAAATTATTATTAAGTTGAAAATCTGAGATGTCAGCTTGTGTTTCAGAGTAGATGAGCCTCACCAGTCTACAACAAATTTGTTAAAGCGTCTGCTTCAAATCTAAATACTATTTTGAAGAAAAACTTGGACACTGTCAGCTGATGATATACATGTTTGATTGTATCCTGTTGACCCCATTTTGATGGGACATTAAGTTCCATTAGGCAGTTCACTTGTATTTCACCTGATATATCAGCCACAGCCTACACTAAAGACTCAAGGCTTCACAGAGTGTTCAGATAATATAGCCAAGATTTTCTGGGAGATCAAGACCAAGTATTTGCTCTGAAGCACACAGCAGAATGGTTTTAGTGTAAATAAAGTTGTGCAAGGAAGCATGAAATTGAGAGAGTTCTTGAAGCCTCTGGGAAAGGAGGGAGCTAGTGCTTCTGCTACATTTGACACTCGGTTGGGTGATTTGTCTTCAAAATGGGGTAAAATTGGATAAGAAATCAAAAAGTGTCCATTAGGCAGACCCTTTAACTTTAAAGGTTATAATGTTGGAAACCAGAAAAATGCATGGGCAAGGAAGAAACTTATTCTATCAGGGAAAGTTATGGTGATGTGAAAAGAGTGTATCAAAAAAAGTTTACTGCAATTTGGTTTTGACTGGTGATCATTCCCCTCTGTCCCCCTCCTTCCCCCAGTAAATAAATAAATAAATAAATAAATGAATCTACTGGCATTATTAGCAAAAATGTTCACTATTAGTGATGTGTTATTTTAGTTCTTCAAGGAAGATCAAAAGAAGTTCTTGTGAACTGTTTCACAGAACTTTGAATTGCTTTCTTACACATTGAGTAATCACTGCAGCTAAGCCAGATTATGCAAATAATAATAACAATAATAATAATAATAGTTAACCCAAATTTTTCTTAAAGAAGCAATTATAGAGTATCTGAAAAAAAAAAAAAAAAAGTCTGTGAAGTGCTATAAGGTAGAAGATAGGTGGGATTATAAATGGAGAAGGTTCTGTAGATTTAATCTTAATATCTATTTGCAGTGAAGTCCTAACATTCTATCCAGAATAGATAACCACTGATTGTAGATTAATAACTTGATAACAAATGGAGTTTCTTGCATTTTAGTTAGCTGATTGTGCATTCCTAAAGTAGTTTTGTTTGAAAGTGCAAGACAATAAAGACACTCATTTATTTATTAGTCTTCTGTATGGACTTTCTCTCTTTGGTTTGGATCTTTGGCTTTTCAGAATTTAGCCATGAATGATTTGGGGTGTTTTTCTAAACTAAAATGTTTATGATCATACTGAAAAAGAAATTGTAGAAGGCTTAATTAAAGTACCTATTGACAACCATTTGAAATATTATACGATACGGCTTTGGACCTCGAGGGGTCACTTCAGAAAAGCACAATCTGTGATGTATACCATGCCACAATGTTCCAAATTTTGAGTATCATAGAACATCACAAATGGTATTTGATATTTTTGTTTAGGCACCTGAATTGACACCAAAGTTATTTTACACTCTTGGAGAAGGATTTGCTTGCTTAAACATAGGTGGTTAGTGTTATTCAAGGTGGTGCATGGTATTGTAGGGCATTTTGAAAGTCACTAGATACATATGCTTAAGCAACAGTATTATTTGAATGGGACTCAATTTCAAACTCAGATGCTTAAATTTATGTCTGTATTATACTGGTGCTTACAAGTGAGACAAGCATTTAAATTTATATTACACTCAAAGAAAGTATAGTCAGTACAGACTGTGAAGTCTAACAACTACTTTTTAGGTCTCTGTTCAAATGTCTGTGCTTGATATCTCAGAAGGCACTCTGTTTAGGTAATCAAACCATGATCAGGGATTAGTTCTCAAGGAAGCCCTGACTGTTCTGGACAAGGACACCTTTTGGTTACCTGTACATTTGTACTTAGTGCTACCTGTGCCACTGTGGGTTTTCTGGATTTTTTTTTGTGAGGCTGGCAGATATGAGACAGCACTTATGTTACTTCTGGAGTAACAGCAGAAATAAACTTGTATTCATCACAGAAATGATACTACTGTAAAAGTTGAGTGATAATCTAGAATATTTTGAGAGGGTACTTCTTACCTCAAGGAGTGGAATGGAAGGACACCTAATTATTTTCCTGACAACTAAGGAGTTGAATGCTGTGAGCTTCTTTCTTGGCTGTATTTGCTGTAGTATTCTCAGTCAAATTACTTAAGCAAAAACTTGATTCTCCTCTGGGAACATATGAGGAGTGAGCTATGAGTTTCTTACTAAGTATGGAATCTAAAGAGCATGGATACTACTACATTTTATGGAGAAAATGAATGAATTTGTGTTTTTATTAACTTTTTTTAGCAGTGCATACTTTTTAGTGTACATTTCGGTTTTGATGTTTCTTATGGTATAATGTGGCCTTTACAGTAACACAATCAGGGGTAAGGTGTGAACTAACCAAAAATAATACTCTTTCTGCTAGTTAGAGGGAGTTAAAAAACTGGCAAGCAGGTACGTTTGGCTTTAAAAGTTGAAGTATAGCCACAGCCTATAAAACAAACAAACAAAAAACAATATGCAGAAAAGCACATTATTATATAAGGACATTGCTCTATTATGGTTCAGAGGTTTACTTTCAGTCAATATTGCCAACTCTCTTCCACTTAGAAGTCTGGGTACGTTTTTCCTATATGCTTTATGAAGTTCTTGAGCACAGACTATTATCCTGTCCTATCACTAATCCACACTGCTATTTGGAAGAGTACAGTTTCATTATGCTTGTGCACAGAGCTTCTGTAATGCTGGAATGCTTTTATAGCTTGTCCATTACTAATCAGTTCAAATTTCTTCCTATTTCACTACAATTAACCTGGCCATAAGTGCCTTAGATTCTTGACTGAATCTCTTGCCATTGCCATATTTGTTGGCTTTGATTTGCAAAGTGTTTTCCATAACCCCTTGTCTTCATCACACAGAATCACAGAATTTCTAGGTTGGAAGAGACCTCAAGATTATCGAGTCCAACCTCTGACCTAACGCTAGCAGTCCCCACTAAACCATATCACTAAACTCTACATCTAAATGTCTTTTGAAGACTTCCAGGGATGGTGACTCCACGACTTCCCTGGGCAGCCTGTTCAAATGCCTCACAACCCTTTCAGTAAAGAAGTTCTTCCTAACATCTAACCTAAAACTCCCCTGGCTCAACTTAAGCCCATTCCCCCTTGTCCTGTCACCAGGCACATGGGAGAACAGGCCAACCCCCACCTCGCTACAGCCTCCCTTTAAGGTACCTATAGAGAGCGATAAGGTCGCCCCTGAGCCTCCTCTTCTCCAGGCTGAACAAGCCCAGCTCCCTCAGCTGCTCCTCGTAGGACTTGTTCTCCAGGCCCCTCACCAGCTTTGTCGCCCTTCTCTGGACCCACTCAAGTACCTCGATGTCCTTCTTGTAGCGAGGGGCCCAAAACTGAACACAGTACTCGAGGTGCGGCCTCACCAGAGCCGAGTACAGGGGGACGATCACCTCCCTAGCCCTGCTGGTCACACTGTTCCTGATACAAGCCAGGATGCCGTTGGCCTTCTTGGCCACCTGAGCACACTGCTGGCTCATATTCAGCTGACTATCCACCATCACTCCCAGGTCCTTCTCTGCCTGGCAGCTCTCCAACCATTCCTCTCCCAGCCTGTAGCTCTGCTTGGGGTTATTGCACCCCACGTGCAGGACCCGGCACTTGACCTTGTTGAACTTCATGCAGTTGACCTCAGCCCATCGGTGCAGCCTATCCAGATCCTCCTGCAGAGCTTTCCTACCCTCAAGCAGATCGACACACGCACCTAACTTGGTGTCATCTGCAAACTTACTGAGGGTGCACTCGATGCCCTCGTCCAGATCATCGATGAAGATATTAAAGAGGACCGGTCCCAGCACCGAGCCCTGGGGAACACCACTAGTGACTGGCCTCCAACTGGACTTGACACCATTCACCACGACTCTTTGGGCCCGGCTATACTGCCAGTTTCTAACCCAACGAAGCGTGCGCCAGTCCAAGCCTAGAGCAGCCAGTTTCTTGAGGAGAATGCTGTGGGAGACGGTGTCAAAAGCCTTGCTGAAGTCAAGGTAGACCACATCCACAGCCTTTCCCTCGTCCACCAAGCACGTCACTTTGTCATAGAAGGAGATCAGGTTCGTCAAGCAGGATCTGCCTTTCATAAACCCATGCTGACTGGGCCTGATCGCCTGCTTGCCCTGCAAGTGCTGCGTGATGACTCTCAAGAGGATCTGCTCCATGAGCTTCCCTGGCACTGAGGTCAAACTGACAGGCCTGTAATTTCCCGGGTTTGCCCTCTGGCCCTTCTTGTACATGGGTGTCACATTTGCTAGCCGCCAGTCAACTGGGACCTCCCCCGATAGCCAGGACTGCTGATAAATGATGGACAGTGGATTGGCCAGCTCCTCTGCCAGTTCTCTCAGTACCCTTGGGTGGATCCCATCCAGCCCCATCGACTTGTGCACATCCAAGTGCCGTACCAGGTCACCAACCAGTTCTTCATGGATAGTGAGGGCCACATCCTGCTCCCCATCCCCTTCCACCAGCTCAGGGTACTGAGTATCCAGAGAGCAACCGGTATTGCCGCTAAAGACTGAGGCAAAGAAGGCATTGAGCACCTCCGCCTTTTCCTCATCTCTTGTAACTAAGTTTCCCCCCGCATCCAGTAAAGGATGGAGATTCTCCTTAGTCTTCCTTTTTGTGTTGATGTATTTATAGAAACGTTTTTTGTTATCTTTAACGACAGTAGCCAGATTGAGCTCCAGATGAGCTTTGGCCTTCCTAATTTTGTCCCTGCACAGCATCGTAACATCCTTAAAGTCCTCCCTAGTGGCCTGCCCACTTTTCCAAAGATTATAAACCCTCTTTTTTCTCCTACACTCAAGCCACAATTCTCTGTTGAGCCAGGCCGGTCTTCTTCTCTGCCAGCTCGTCTTTGGGCACGTGGGGACGGACCGTTCCTGCGCCATTAAGATTTCCCTCTTGAAGAGCGCCCAGCCTTCCTGGACTCCTCTGCCCTTCAGAACCGCCTCCCAAGGGACTCCACCAACTAGTGTCCTGAGCAGCTCAAAGTCAGCCCTCCGAAAGTCCAATACAGTGGTTTTACTGGTCCCCTTCCTGGCCTCGCCAAGAATAGTGAACTCCACCATTGTGTGGTCACTCTGCCCAAGACAGCTCCCGACAGTCACATCCTCCACCAGTCCTTCTCTGTTTGTGAAGAGAAGGTCTAGCGGGGCACCACCCCTGGTAGGTTCACTAACCAGCTGCGTTAGGAAGCTATCTTCCATGCTCTCCAGAAAACAACTAGACTGCTTTCTCAGGGCTGTGTTGTGCTTCCAGGATATGTCAGGGAAGTTGAAGTCCCCCACGAGTACAAGAGCTGACGATTTTGCAACCTCTGTCAGCTGCCTGTAGAATTCCTCATCCGTCTCCTCATCCTGGTTCGGCGGTCTATAACAGACCCCGACCAGGACACTAGCCTTGTTGTCCCTGCCGATCCTAACCCAAAGGGATTCAACCTTGTCATTCCCAGCCTCGAGTTCTACAACCTCGAAAGACTCTCTAATATAGAGAGCCACACCACCACCCCTTCTGTGCTGCCTGTCCCTTCTAAAGAGCTTATAGCCAGACATTGCAGCACTCCAGTCATGAGACTGGTCCCACCACGTCTCCGTGATGGCAACCAAGTCATAGCCTGCCTGCTGCACGATGGCTTCCAGCTCCTCCTGTTTGTTACCCATGCTGCGTGCATTGGTGTAGATGCACTTCAGCTGGGCCATTGCCTTATCCTCTGGCCTTGCCATTGTTCCCCCTGGCACAGCCCCAACAATCCTAGCTTCAGCCCCATCCCCCTTCATACCTAGTTTAAAGCCCTAGGTTTCATTTCTCTGATTATGCCATATTGACTCTGTAGTAATAATCTGAACTCTTTCTCCTTATTCTGGTCTGTCCTTAGGTTTCTGACACTCAGCATTTACCTTGGTGGAAAAGCTTGTTTAACTGCAACTCAAATAAACAGGATGCAGTTATACATACCTGCCTAGCTGTAGGTGACTTCAGGCTCTAACTGACTGACATTCATAATCAGTAATGGACTGGAACAGAAAATTTTCTGGTTTAAAAAATGTATTTTCATCTCTAACAGAAGTATGATTTTTATAATTAGACTACAACTTATATTCTCCTTCACTAATAGCAAAGTTTGATTTAACAAATGAGGAAAAAGTAATGATTTATTTTCCTACAAAGGGACTAAAATAATCCAGTGTTTGGCTCTGATCTGAATATTTTCATTTTGTTTTGATCTGTTTTGTTGTTTTTCTTCCTTTCCCCTAAATTAGCTCTGTCTAATATTGAATTAATATGCTGTCTCTCCCTTGGTCCTAATTTCTGCATAAAAGAATCTGCTTCTAATGCCATACATTTCTATATTCATAAATGACTTTTGTTAAGGGTTATGTGATTTGACACCATGTGTGAAGGCCTTGGATCAAAGTAGAATTTTATTTATACAAAGCTGGTAGAGAATATCAAGTCATATCTAGAGTCTTAACCATTTAGTTTTAGTTAAAAATAATATTTTTATATTCATTCCTTGAAACACTTTATTCTTAAGTGGAAATTTAGGAATAAATAAATAAATAAATAAATAAATAAATAAGACGGCTTTGCAGTATGAACATTTCATGCTTTTATACTACTTTATAAGTGCTTTTCATGCATCTTAATAAGTAACAAACTACAGGCAAGGTATCAATGACAGTAGTCTCGTTGATTGGGGAGTTCTGATACACTGCTGATTCTTCTGTCCTCTTGCTTTCATTTGCATGGATTCTCAGTAAATATAAACTTAGATTATGCCTAACCTTTTTGATATCTTTCATAAGTAGAGAATAACTAAAGAAAAGAGTATGTGAGCATCATGGAATTTCAAAAACTTATCATTTCCTAGTTTTACTCTGTGACCAGAATATATATGTTTTTATAATATGATATATCTTATCAAACACATCATAACATATATCATATTATAGATCATATCAGAACATATATCATATCATAACATAAATCATATCAGAATAATATGATCTATGATTCTATAAAGGAGACATACAGGAAAGATAGGGAGGGACTGTGTATCAAGGAACGTAGTGATAGGACAAGGGTGATTAGAGGATTGGAACATGTCATATGAGGACAGGCTGAGAGAACTGGGTCTATTTAACATGAAAGAGAGAAGACTGAGGAGAGATCTCATTAATGTGTATAAATACTTAAGGGGAGGGTGTCAAGAGGATGGAAGCAGTCTCATTTCATTTGTGCCCAGTGACAGGAGAGGAAACAGGCACAAACTGAAGCACAGGAAGTTCCGGTTGAATATGAGGGGGTACTTCTTTACTGTGAGGGTGATAAAGCGCTGGAACAGGTTGCCAGAGAGGGTATGGACTCTACTTCTCTGGAGATATTCAAAACCTGGATGCCATCCTGCGCAATGTGCTCCAGGTGATCCTGCCTGGCAGGGGGGTTGGACTAGATGATCTTCAGAGGACCCTTTCAACCTCAACCATTCTGTGATTCTGTAATGGCTTTAAGCTTAAAAAGGGTAGATTAATATTATATATAAGGAATACATTCTTTACTAGGAGGGTGGTGAGGCACTGGAACAGGTTGCCCAGAGAAGTTGTGGATGCCCATGGCAGTGTTCAAAGCCAGGTTGGACTGGACTTTGGGCAACCTGTTCTGGTGGGAGGTGTCCCTGCCCACGGCAATGGATGATCTTTAAGATCCCTTCTAACCCAAATTATTATATGATTCTATTAATCTTATAGTGGAATAGAGCTGCTACTGAAGAGTGATGGATAACCTGTTACAAGTTCTGCATAGCCTGGCCATTCAACTACAGTTATATGCACAGGTCTTACAACTATAGTAGATGGAGATATCTGTTGTAAGATGTAAAAAACTTCAGAATGTCATCTCTAATCTTTCACAATTACTTTGCAACTTTGCTTTGCCTTGTTTTGCTTTGCTTTGAATGGTGTTTTTAAAGTGAGGTAATCTGAATTGTTTGCAAGGTACAGAGACACAGATGGCTGTGAACTTATCTCGTTAGAGTTTGTTAAAATAAAATGACAGATGTACCTTAGAAATTGAATACAGGTGCTGCAGAGAGAAATTTATTGCTTTGTGTCTGACTTTCTTTGGAGACAGCTGGTGTTATGTCTTTTTTTTTTTTTTTTTTTTTTGATAATGGGGATTGAGGCATTTTATTTCTTCTCATCTGATATGTCACTTTCAAAACATTCTAAAGAAGACCACCAACTGCAATAAATAAAAAAGGTCTTGATTTTCAGTGTTACCAAGTATTCACAACTTCTAGTGATTTCTGTATGTGCTTTCAAATTGAGGTCCAATTCAATCAAAATAAATAAATAAATAAATAAAATGGAAGCATTTTATTTCAAATATTTCAGTATCTGCACCTGAGTCCAGGCTAATCAATATAAGCATAGTTAGGCATAATGCCTATATATTTTGCAAAGGAGATGCTTTTCAGTACATCAAAACACTGAAAATATGATAGTTCTGTGCTTCCTGCATTGTACTTCATGTCATATCTTTAAGTCCCATTTATTAGTTACACTGAATAGAACTAACTACAGATTACACCTTATGTTACTAAATTAGTCCAGGAGAAAAGGAAAGGAAAGGAAATGTTCAAGCTGCTAAGGTGTTACAGGGAAAAATGGAATGTGCAATATTTTTATTCAGTCCATAACTTTACTGTCCAGCATAAAAAGGGGATTTAGTTTCCAGGCTCATCTGTTGATGTTATTTTATAGGTCTCACTTGAAGCCCAGGACAGAGAGAGCAGTGCTAGAAAGACTGTTCTGTGAAAAATGGTTTCCTCCAATAACTGGATATTTCTATCCTCTGCCAATTGGCTGCTCATTTTGAGATACAGCATCTATTTGGCTTTTATAGAGGCATTCTGTGCAATGACTGGAATGTTTTACAGCCTGGGATGAATGTTTGTAGGTAGTTTTTGATGACTCCATTGTCTCAGCAATTAACTATGGTAACTTAGTCAATACATTAAATTAATAAATTAAAAAGTATTACACTTGTTACTTGGCCATGGTCTCATGTCACTAATGTCTGAAAGATATGTAGCACTGCACATGATCAGTTAAGCAAGGCTGGAAGGTCTTTTTTGTGGCAGGAGTCAGTAGTATCATAAGGATATGGTTTAGTGGGGACTGCTAGCGTTAGGTCAGAGGTTGGACTCGATGATCTTGAGGTCTCTTCCAACCTAGAAATTCTGTGATTCTGTGATTCTGTGATACATATGAATCATATCTGTTCTAAGATACAGACCTGTTTTGCCAGAGGAGTACTGAGTGGAGGTCATCTTTTGGTTATTAAGGTAACATCCTCCCTATATCAAACACTTTTATGTTTCAGAACATAATTGTACACCATTTTTTTTTTTTTTTTTTTTTTTTAATTTGTCTGAGTGGTTGCTGACTCTGTACATGAATAATTCTCCAAAAGAGGCTTACTAGAACTCAGCTGGACATTCAATTTAAAAAAACTTTCAGACTTCCTACTCATGATGATGAAAGACCCCATGAAATGTACTTAACTTGGAGCACCTTAAAATGAAGGCATCTAAAATCATTGCTTCTCTCTGAAAAAAAAAAATATTTTGTTCATCATTAATTAACCAAGGTTTCTTTAGAAATAAATGTATAGTAACACTGTGAATTTATTCTTTCATGTTCTAAATTTTATTACGTTCTATCATTTAGTAGAAATCAATATCATGTGCATAGAAAAATTAGGTGTTTCCCATGTTTGTGTGAAATACTAAAGTTTTTTAATAAGTAGGAAATGTATTCCAGCATACAAATATATCTGACCAATGACGCTGGCAGCTCTTGGCAAAATCATATTTTCTGAACAGTACTGTGATTCACTGGGTATTTTGATTAATCACTGAAATAAGCAGAGCTTTTTGAGTCATCAATAATATAATGCCTATATAAATCCCAATAGATATAGAGGCCCCAAAAACTATCTTCACTTTTCTACATAGAATTTGTATACGTGGTACTAAGAAAAAAAAAAAATAGGATGGCAAGAGGTACTTAAAGATACTTAAAAATTTTGAAATCTATAACGATGCATTGGGAGTATCCAAAATATGTAATTGTTAGGCAAAAATACATATCTTGTGATTTCTTTCTTTAATTTGTCTGCATTTTTTCCATCCTGATTCATATTCTTCAAATTGGGAATAATATTTCCAGCATGGACTCTAGATAAATTTTTGTTTTTAAGCGTATTGCATTAGTTCCTCTGAATATTGTTGATTACTTCTGAAGTGATAAACCTGTTTCTTGGAAGGATTAAAAATGAACAGAATGAAACTGATTTTTCAGTATTCTCATTGTATGTAGTATGTCTCTGAATTACATGGGCAGCTAAAGATTTGCTCTGCTTCATACTTGCTGTCATGTTCCTTATTGGCCACAACTTCTAAAGGATTTAAGGGAAAGAATAAATATATTAGTACCAAAAGAATGAATAGGAGTTTAATTATTAACAAACTAAACTAAACTAAAAATAATTAAAAAATAACCACACATTTTATCCCTGAAATGACCCAAATTAATATTACAACATGAAAAATCTACTATCGGTAAAGTATTGTAAAGGAGGCAATGAAATACTCTAAAGTAAGCAAATAAGAAGCTGCAAGGAGGGTGCTAGTTTACAGTGAGGTGCACATGCAGTAGCTAGCAAACAGGATTCTTCAGCCTCTAGATTTCTGTCAATGATTGCAGTGGTGGTAAAGGCCTGATTCAGACTTCTGAAATTATAATAATCCTTTAAGTAAGATAGATACATGGCTAGGGAAAAGTCAGAACTACATAAAAAATAACTTGTGTGTTTGAGTTTGTTCACTGCTTTCTTCCATATGCCCGTGAACTGAAAGTCAAAGGGACCACTTTAGTCATTCTTGTCCCAGGAAAGCTTTGCTAAAGGTATTAGCTTAATACCTCCCTTCCTCCTTCTGATACAAGGGTGGTTTTAACATTGTATTTTCACTTCATGAACTGCATCAAAAAAGAGATTCCTTTAATATGTTACAATTGTCCATAGTGATGATATTATGATGGTGTAAGTGTACCAGTCAATACCTATGTCTTGTTTTATATGCATGCAACTTTCCTTGCTAGGTAAGTTCCTCAATTTGAGGGCACTCCCTGGACAATGAATTCAGGACTTCTGAGAATGCCAGTTCATATGGCTGGATCCAAAGTCTTCCAAAACTGCTGGGATCCCATTAACAACAACGCAATGTCTGTCTGATTTCTATGTAATTACAAGCCTGTGTCTAATGAAATCAGATCAATGTTATCTATCATTTTTGCAACTGCAATTACTGGTGGCATACTCAGCTTCATTATAGTAGAGTAGAGATTTGATAGATTTGAGAAAGACATATGTACTTATTCACGTATTGAGGAAATGATCTCAAGCAGTATTCTTTGCCTTTTCTAACTCTAAAAGAATCATTTGTCATCTATTGTCTATCATCTGTCTTTTTATAATATTTTACATGACCATAATTTCAAAACACTGTTTGCATACCATTCCAGACCATAATGCCATACTGTTGGCAAATCTGTCTTGCTTCTATGGAGTTTAATAATGATTCTGGAGGAAAATATATGTTCGCTTATACTTTTCAAAGTGTTTCTTTCTTCTTCTTTTCTTGTTCTTGTTCTTGTTCTTGTTCTTGTTCTTGTTCTTGTTCTTGTTCTTGTTCTTGTTCTTGTTCTTCTTCTTCTTCTTCTTCTTCTTCTTCTTCTTCTTCTTCTTCTTCTTCTTCTTCTTCTTCTTCTTCTTCTTTCTTTTTACTTTTTTACCTTTTTCACCTGCTCTGTCATGTGGAAGCAGGTGGTTTTTTTTGGTCCCTTCATATTTCATTACTTCTGACAGAGTCTGCCTCGGGAGACTCTGCATCACTACAGGTAATTTCATCAGTGTCGAAATGGATGTTAGCCAGTGGCCTTGACACTGCAAGTTAGTCTTTTATGAAAGATTTAAACAGACAACAATAAGGCATAGGGTGGTATCTTTACATTAGACTGGGGAGAACTCAAATGTCAAAAGCATACAGCATTCTCTTTAGCATTTTTCAAGTTTTCCTGAAGGTTTTACATTTGCAACAAGAAACATGCTTAGTGTATGGACTTAGTGTATGGACTATCAATAATGAAAATAATTGATAATATATTTAAACCAAAATGTTGTTAAATATTACTCGATTTACTAATATACAGGATAAAAAGACATCTACAATGGAGAAGCTTTTGATGTGTTTTGTTAGTATTTATTTTGTATGTTGTATTTTCATGTATTGTAACAAAAATGGGTTGAACCTGTGGCTTATTATCACAGAATCACAGAATTTTCTAGGTTGGAAGAGACCTCAAGGTCATCGAGTCCAACCTCCAACCTAACGCTAACAGCCCTCCACTAAACCATATCCCTAAGCTCTACATCTAAGCGTCTTTTGAAGACTTCCAGGGATGGTGACTCCACGACTTCCCTGGGCAGCCTGTTCCAGTGCCTCACAACCCTTTCAGTGAAGAAGTTCTTCCTAACATCTAACCTAAAACTCCCCTGGCTCAACTTAAGCCCATTCCCCCTCGTCCTGTCACCAGGCACGTGGGAGAACAGGCCAACCCCCACCTCGCTACAGCCTCCCTTGAGGTACCTAAAAAGAGCGATAAGGTCACCCCTGAGCCTCCTCTTCTCCAGGCTGAACAAGCCCAGCTCCCTCAGCCGCTCCTCGTAGGACTTGTTCTCCAGGCCCCTCACCAGCTTCGTCGCCCTTCTCTGCACCCGCTCAAGCACCTTGATGTCCTTCTTGTAGCGAGGGGCCCAAAACTGAACACAGTACTCGAGGTGCGGCCTCACCAGAGCTGAGTACAGGGGGACGATCACCTCCCTAGCCCTGCTGGTCACGCTGTTCCTGATACAAGCCAGGATGCCGTTGGCCTTCTTGGCCACCTGAGCACACTGCTGGCTCATATTCAGCCGACTATCCACCATCACTCCCAGGTCCTTCTCTGCCTGGCAGCTTTCCAACCATTCCTCTCCCAGCCTGTAGCTCTGCTTGGGGTTATTGCGCCCCAGGTGCAGGACCCGGCACTTGGCCTTGTTAAACTTCATGCAGTTGACCTCAGCCCATCGGTGCAGCCTATCCAGATCCTCCTGCAGAGCTTTCCTACCCTCAAGCAGATCGACACACGCACCTAACTTGGTGTCATCTGCAAACTTACTGAGGGTGCACTCGATGCCCTCGTCCAGATCATCGATGAAGATATTAAAGAGGACCGGCCCCAGCATCGAGCCCTGGGAAACACCACTAGTGACCGGCCTCCAACTGGACTTGGCTCCATTCACCACGACTCTTTGGGCCCGGCTATCCAGCCAGTTTCTAACCCAAAGAAGCGTGCGCCAGTCCAAGCCAAGAGCAGCCAGTTTCTTGAGGAGAATGCTGTGGGAGACGGTGTCAAAAGCCTTGCTGAAGTCAAGGTAGACCACATCCACAGCCTTTCCCTCATCCACCCAGCGCGTCACTCTGTCATAGAAGGAGATCAGGTTCGTCAGGCATGACCTGCCTTTCATAAAGCCATGCTGACTGGGCCTTATCACCTGCTTCCCCTGCAAGTGCTGCCTGATGACTCTCAGGAGGATCTGCTCCATGAGCTTCCCTGGCACTGAGGTCAAACTGACAGGCCTGTAGTTTCCCGGGTCTGCCCTCCGGCCCTTCTTGTAGATGGGCGTCACGTTTGCTAGCCGCCAGTCAACTGGGACCTCCCCCGATAGCCAGGACTGTTGATAAATGATGGACAGTGGCTTGGCCAGCTCCTCTGCCAGTTCCCTCAGTACCCTTGGGTGGATCCCATCCGGCCCCATCGACTTGTGCATATCTAAGTGCCGTACCAGGTCACCAACCAGTTCTTCGTGGATAATGAGGGCCACATCCTGCTCCCCATCCCCTTCCACCAGCTCAGGGTACTGAGTATCCAGAGAACATCCTGTATTGCCGCTAAAGACTGAGGCAAAGAAGGCATTGAGCACCTCCGCCTTTTCCTCATCTCTTGTAACTAAGTTTCCCCCCGCATCCAGTAAAGGATGGAGATTCTCCTTAGTCCTCCTTTTTGTGTTGATGTATTTATAGAAACGTTTTTTGTTATCTTTAACGGCAGTAGCCAGACTGAGCTCCAGATGAGCTTTGGCCTTCCTAATTTTGTCCCTGCACAGCATCGTAACATCCTTAAAGTCCTCCCTAGTGGCCTGCCCACTTTTCCAAAGCTTATAAACCCTCTTTTTCCTCCTAAGATCAAGCCACAATTCTCTGTTGAGCCAGGCCGGTCTTCTTCTCTGCCAGCTCGTCTTTGGGCACGTGGGTACAGACCGTTCCTGCGCCATTAAGACTTCCCTCTTGAAGAGCGCCCAGCCTTCCTGGACTCCTCTGCCCTTCAGAACCGCCTCCCAAGGGACTCCACCAACTAGTGTCCTGAGCAGCTCAAAGTCAGCCCTCCGAAAGTCCAATACAGCGGTTTTACTGGTCCCCTTCCTGGCCTCGCCAAGAATAGTGAACTCCACCATTGCGTGGTCACTCTGCCCAAGACAGCTCCCGACAATCACATCCTCCACCAGTCCTTCTCTGTTTGTGAAGAGAAGGTCTAGTGGGGCACCACCCCTGGTAGGTTCACTAACCAGCTGCGTCAGGAAGCTATCTTCCACGCTCTCCAGAAACCTCCTAGACTGCTTTCTCAGGGCTGTGTTGTGCTTCCAGGATATGTCAGGGAAGTTGAAGTCCCCCACGAGTACAAGAGCTGACGATTTTGCAACCTCTGTCAGCTGCCTGTAGAATTCCTCATCCGTCTCCTCATCCTGGTTCGGCGGTCTATAGCAGACCCCGACCAGGACACTAGCCTTGTTGTCCCTGCCGATCCTAACCCAAAGGGACTCAACCTTGTCATTCCCAACCTCGAGTTCTACAACCTCGAAAGACTCTCTAATATAGAGAGCCACACCACCACCCCTTCTATGCTGCCTGTCCCTTCTATAGAGCTTATAGCCAGGCATTGCAGCACTCCAGTCATGAGACTGGTCCCACCACGTCTCCGTGATGGCAACCAAGTCGTAGCCTGCCTGCCGCACGATGGCTTCCAGCTCCTCCTGTTTGTTACCCATGCTGCGTGCATTGGTGTAGATGCACTTCAGCTGGGCCATTGCCTTATCCTCCGGCCTTGCCATTGTTCCCCCTGGCACAGCCCCAACAATCCTAGCCTCAGCCCCATCCCCCTTCCTACCTAGTTTAAAGCCCTCTCAATGAGCCCTTCCAGTTCCTGGCCCAGGATCCTTTTTCCCCTAAAAGATAGGGACCCGTCTGCGGCCATCAGGCCAGGTGCTGAGTAAAGTGCCCCATGATCAAAAAACCCAAGATTTCTGCGTTGGCACCAGCCCCGGAGCCACGTGTTTAACAGGTGGGCTTTCCGTGTCCTCTCTGAACCCCTCCCTGCCACCATAGGGATGGACGAAAACACCACCTGCACTCCCGCTCCATCCACTAACCGACCCAGTCCCCTAAAGTCCCTTTTGATAGCCTTGAGGCTTCTCTCTTCGATGTTATCACTGCCCGCCTGGACTATCAAAAGGGGGTAATAGTCAGAGGGGCGTACCAGGTTAGGAAGCTTCCTGGCAACGTCCCTGACCCTGGCCCCAGGGAGGCAGCAGACTTCCCTACGGGTAGGGTCAGGCCGACAAATAGGGCCCTCTGTTCCCCTAAGAATCGAGTCACCAACAACAATAACCCTCCTGTCTTTCTTGGTGGAGGCAGTCCTGAGGCGCAGAGTCGACCTCCTTGCCCCAGGCATCCTCCTGGGAACATTTGCTACCTCTTCATCACACACCGGCCTCTCAATCTCTAGGGCCTCAAACCTGTTGTGTAGGGGCACCTGGGAAGGTGGGGCCGGAAGGGGAGAGCATCGCCTGCGATGTCGAGCAGGGACCTGTTTCCATTCCTCCTCAGCTCCCAGATCCCCTCCCTCTGCCCGACAGGGACAGGGCGGGGGGTCCGCCCCCATTTGAGGAGTCTCACCTCGGCACCTCCCCTTGAGGCCCTGCAGGGAGTTACTCCAGAAGTCTATCTTCCGCTCACACTCCCTGATGGCCCTCAACCTCTCCACCTCCTCCTTGAGCTCCGCCACCATGCGAACCAGGTCATCCACCTGCTCGCACCTCACGCACACAGTTTCTCTGCCTCCCCCCGATGGCAGCAACAGGCTCAGACACTCCTTGCATCCGGTGACCTGAACTGCGGCATTTTTTAACGGGTAGTCGGTCTGCGTGTGTACCGACTTTCTGGAGAGCGCGCCGTGCCTGGTGGCGACCATTATCGCCTAGTTACGGCTATTGTTAACGAGGTGTTGTTTGTGTGTAGGGGGAGCGCTCTGCCCTTCCTGCGCGAACTGCCACGCTAACTGCCGCGCCACTCCCTTCTGATGCGCCACGCCCTGTTTGCCCGCCCTGGTCACCACGCTCCTGGTCACTCGCGCTCCCTAGGGGCAGCTTTTGAACGGCTGGGGAGGGGGCGCTGCTGGCTCCGCCTTCGCCTCGTCAGCCTCCCTCACGAGGGCTGCCGGGTCCTGGCGGCTCCCTCAAGTAGGCTCGATGCCGGAAAAAATTAGCCCTGCCTGGCCCGATCCCCCGCTCCGCTGCAGAACGTGTCTGCCCCTGAGCCGATCGCCTCGGCAAATGGCAGTGAAATGGCGGTGGGTCCCGATTTAAATAGCCCGCCGCTGACGCTGCTGGCTCCGCCTTCGCCTCGTCAGCCTCCCTCACGAGGGCTGCCGGGTCCTGGCGGCTCCCTCAAGTAGGCTCGATGCCGGAAAAAATTAGCCCTGCCTGGCCCGATTCCCCGGTCCGCTGCAGAACGCATCTGCCCCGGAGCCGATCGCCTCGGCAAATGGCGAGGCAAATTATTTAACATTTCAAAATATATTCAAGATTTTTTTTGCATATACTGATATGCAATAATCAGTATAGAAAAACAAACAAATACATGATTGCAAGTTGCATGAGAACATCAGAATTTCTTCCATACATTAGTAATTTTGTTCCAATTATAAATTTGTTTTTCAACATATTTTCTATCTTCTGTTATTAAAAGAAATGATCTGTGTTTATCCTTAAAGAAACTCACTGTAATAAGTTAGTTTGCCTGTAATCAGTAAATAAGGGAGGTGGAGCCTTACTTGATTAGAGCTGTAGAAGCAGAAAACATAAGTTCAGGGAGGTCTGTAATGGATAGGACTCTATTTAAAGAACAAATGCAGATTTTTGGTTTTCAGGCTAGATTCTATTTGCACAACTTAACATAGCAAGGACTATCTAAGATTCAAAATAATTATTGCAAACTAACAAATAACAGAAAAGCAATGCAAACGCACCAAACCTATGTTACTTGCACAGTTTCTGGAAGACCTCAGACAATTAAATAGGAAAATGTCTGAAGAAACATTTCTTCACAAGTATCACTTTTTGTATCTGTTCTCTTACTTTATGTTTTGACAACTTGATTTACTTATTTAAAAATAATTTTCTTTTAAACAGTTTTGATTGTGAGCCTAACTTTATTTTAGGGTCCCTTTTCTTTGACAAGTTAATAGTCCTCCATCTGTTAGAACTATTAATGTGGTGTCAGTTGGTTACCATGGAAAAATTGTCTACAGTCTGGCTAAGTTTAAAGAGTGGCATGTGCCCTTTTTTTTTTTTCTTTTTTTTTTTTTTTTTCTTTTCCTTTTTCTTGGGTAGATCCCTTCTTTGTTTTCATTACCCATAACACTTCTGGAAGAATGCTGAGATCTTGTGTTTAAAACTTAGTTTGGTTTACTTATCCAGTAATTCTGTAGTACATTCTCTCATACATTCATTTACAATTATTCTATGTTTATTACTACTCTTACTCTAATGAAATCTTTAGACTAATTCTAACAGTGTTAAGTGTATGTCCATGCCGATGTCTTGTAAAAACAAAAGAATTTTTTTTTTTTTTTTTATAGTCATGGAAACAGGAAGAAGGCTTTAAAACCTTCCACATCTGTATCAAAAAGAAAAAAAAAATACTTGTAGTTAGTCCTCCCAACATTAGTAATATCAGAAGTATGTAACACAGAAGCCAACACAAAGTGAAACACATATTGAACTTATCCAACAGAGCCTGTTGACTTAAAGACAAGTAACATCAGTGAGCATAGAGGTTTTTTGCCATGAAGCCACTGTTGGTCAAACTTTTCTTTTGTGAGTCTGCTTTTTTGTCTGATGTGCAGAAAACTCAACTATGTGAGAGCTTATCACAAATCTTCTTTGTTCCTTGGAATTATTTAATCTCTAATGTAGACGGAGGCATATTATTTGCTAATGTGTAATGTATATGCACTTGCAGTTTTTTGGTGTTTTTCTTGGTGAAAGACAAGATAAATCCATCTCTGTATGAGCTGGTATGACAAGATCAAGCATATATTAAGAATAATTAACAGATAATTAAGAACAACTACAAGAAGGAGGAGTAGGAGGAGGAGGAGAAGAAGAAGAAGAAGAAGAAGAAGAAGAAGGGAGAAGGAGAAGAAGAAGAAGAAGAAGAAGAAGAAGAAGAAGAAGAAGAAGAAGAAGAAGAAGAAGAAGAAGAAGAAGAAGAAGAAGAAGAAGAAGAAGAAGAAGAAGAAGAAGAAGAAGAAGAAGAAGAAGAAGAAGAAGAAGAAGAAGAAGAAGAAGAAGAAGAAGAAGAAGAAGAAGAAGAAGAAGAAGAAGAAGAAGAAGAAGAAGAAGAAGAAGAAGAAAGGAGAAGGAGCAGAAGAAGAAAGGAGAAAGAGCAGGAGGAGGAGGAGGAGAAGGAGAAGGAGAAGGTGTTGACTCTGTTGAGGGTGGAACAGCCTTGCAGAGAGATCTGGACAGACTGGAGTGTTGGGCAATCACCAGCCACATGAAGTTTAACAAGAGCAAGTGCTAGGTCCTGCACGTGGGAATGGGCAACCCTGGCTATACGTACAGAATAGGGGACAAGATGCTGCAGAGCAACCCCACAGAGAGGGATCTGGGGGTTTTGGTTAGTAGCAAGCTGAATATAAGCCAGCAGTGTGCCCTGGCAGCCAGGAGGACCAACCGTATCCTAAGGTGCATCAAGCACAGCATTGCTAGTTGGTCAAGGGTAGTGATTGACCTGCTCTACTCTGCGCTGGTGCAGCATCACCTTGAGTACTGTGTGTAGTTCTGGGCACCACAGTACAAAAAGGATGTGAAACTATTGGAGAATGTTCAGAAAAGGACTACAAAGATGGTGAAGGGCCTAGAGGGAAGACATACGAGGAGCTGAGAGTATGAGGTCACTGAGCAGCTGAGGTCACTTGGCCCTGGAAAAGACGAGTATGAGGGGAGACCTCATCACAGTCTACAGCTTCCTCACAAGGGGGAGTGGAGGGGCAGGTGACAATCTGTTCTCTTTAGTGACCAGTGATAGGACCCAAGGGAATGGAGTCAAGCTGCAACAGGAGAAGTTCAGGTTGGATATCAGGAAAAGGTTATTCACCAAGATGGTGTTCGCACACTGAAATGGGTTCCCCAGGGACATGGTCATGGCATCAAGCCTGCCAGAGTTTAAGAAGTATTTGGACTGTGCTCTTAGTCATGTGGTCTGAATTTTTAGATAGACTTGTGTGGAGCCAGGAGTTGGACTCAATGATCCTTGTGGGTCCCTTCCAACTCAGGATATTCTGTGATTCTGATTCTAAGAAGGAAAATCTCAAACTCTGTAGAGTTATGTGCAGTTTTTCCTCATAGGAAGCTTCCAAAACAGAAATTATTCTACATTCCTAAGAAGAATTCCAAATTAATCAAGAGACATCTGTCAGATAAATTCTCTCCACACATCTTTTTGCATTTCAGATACTGTGTTCTTAAGTTTTCATTGTCATGGTTTATGCATTTCACTTATTTATGTGTGACAGTACTCTCTTTTCTCTCCGTTTACATATATTGTAATGATGGAAAGAAAGATAAAGCAAAGCTATGTATTTAGAAAGAATGAGAAACATGAATAGGCTTTTCATTTACTTTTAATATTTTTAAGGAAATATAGGATTCAGAAGCAAACATGGAAGCGCTTCCCTATATTTTTTAACACAAACTCAGGAAAAAAAGTTA
Organism: Aythya ferina; assembly: GCF_964211825.1. Lineage (NCBI taxonomy): Eukaryota > Metazoa > Chordata > Aves > Anseriformes > Anatidae > Aythya > Aythya ferina. The sequence goes on from NC_140296.1 coordinate 53,503,925, forward strand.
TAAAAGAGAAATTAATCTGCCCAACCTTGACACATCTGAGGCATAGATGTGTAAATCTGAACCAGTTCCCTAGGCACCTTTTAAAGTCAGCAGAAATAAGTGTTGCAGAGAGTAATTCATCATACTCTTCTTAGATGCCTTTCTTAGCATGACATTAATTTCCCTTTGTGGACTGTAAAGAAGCCTGGAATGACTAACTGTGACTTAAATGCCTAATCTGGAGATGCCTAAACTATAGCTAACTAATCTGTCCCATCATTTATGGCAGAAGATGTATTAGACTAGTTAGTCTGAATTTCTATATATCACGTTTCACTTAGTTGCTGAATCCAGCAACTTCAGCTAAAACAGATGTGAAACTGACCTGATCTTGAGGTCAGCTTTAGTTTATCTATCGCAGAGGCTTTTGTCAGAATGTACCAATCTGAATCCCAAGATCCATAGTGACATACACCTCTGCAAGAAATTAGATGGGTGATCTCTCAGCCTTCTGTTTTTCTATTTCTGATGTTGAACTCTGATAAAATCTGTCTTCTGTGCAAGAGTGCCCCTTTTTCTGATTTTAAGTGATGAATACACAGAAGTATTCTATAGCTGATAAGATACTGTTTCATTCTAATTGAGAGTCTTGCCTACCTGTTGCCTGTTTCCAGACATCAGGTAATTGTCTTAAATGTGGCACTCTGCTTCAAACAGCATTTTTTTCGTTTCACATGCAGTAATTTTGTTCCCTCCCAGGCAATACCTTTCAATATCCTCTCAAAATACCATTTCCAGCTATTAGGTGTGAAAAAGACTCTCTGAACAGTATGGTTTCCAATCTATTTTTTGAAAATCTGGTGCTCGCTGTTTAAGTTTCATTTTCACACCTTCAAAATATCGCCATGTTGAGACAGTTAATACCAAATGCAACAGCTTAAATCCTTTCTGATTCCTGTCTGTCTCATTATATTACACCTGTTCAAAAAATAAAAAAATATATATATATATATATTATCTTTATATATATATATCTTTACTAGCTTTCTATAAAATTTCTTAGAGACTTCAAAGTAGTTTTTTTCACTAACAAATTCTTTCACAAAAGTGGTCCATTATGCTGTGGCTTTCTGACAGTCTTTTATCAGGTGTCACTGGGTCTCCAAATAGGCTTGAATGCATAAAACTGTTATTTGAAATGTCCTCATTATCAGCTGGGAGAATTTAATTGAGTCTTTAACAGCTATAGTCCTGATCGTACAGTCATCCTATGATCCAAATTCTGCAAACTGGTGCTATTCTGTCTTTCAAGTCCACATTTAAGGAACACAGGTATAACAGAGATTTTTAATGAGTTTTTAGCCTGTGAAATACCCTTTGTCCACTGTGAAGAAGACCTTTGGTGTCTGTGATTTTGGTACTGATAACATGTAAGATTTTATTTGTGATGCAATAACTAGCATCTATTGGAGGAAATTTCATGACATATTTTGGGTTGGTTCATAAAATATGCTAATTTTCAATAAATCATTTACTTTGCCTGGTTCCTGAGATAAGGGAAATTCAAAAAGTTGTCAAGTCATTTATTATCAACATCTCAAAATACAAGACAACTTAAAATATGCAACAGTTGCAATACATCTAGAACTATTCCTCAGCTTGATAATTAACAGGCTTCCTATGCGTGAAGATTGTCATTTTCTTCATTATTTGTTGTGCTTTCATACTGATCCACAAGTATGGCAGCAAGCCATTCCCCTATGAAATTACTTTCAGTAAACTTCTAATTTCTCAAGCCAGAATCTCACCACCAGAATGCCTAAGGGACACGTGATGATTGCATGTATATATACCGTAATCAATGCATTGTATTACTTTACATTACTAGGATTTCCATGGTCTTGTTTAACCTCTTCTTCCTCTGTCTTGCTTGGTTTAATGGCCCTTTCACCCTCAATGCTATTACATTCAATATCAGGAACTAAACACATTTGGAATCCATAGGGTCCAGCAGGGTTCATATTTCTGCCAAAGCTGAATGCTGTGGTTGTTATTTATGTAAGTATTGCAGGACACAGAAGGGAAATTACACTTTTTATATTGCAGCTACTGTTTTTGACACCATTTCCCACAGCATTCTCCTGGAGAAGCTGACCATTCACAGCTTGGATGGGCATACCCTTCACTGGGTAAAAAACTACCTAGGTGACTGGGCCCAAAAAGCTGTTGTGAATGGCATTAAATCTAGTTGGAGGCTGGTCACAAGTGGTGTCCCTCAAGGCTCAGTGCTGTGGCCACTTCTCTTTAATATCTTTATCAATGTTCTGAACAAGGGGATTGAGTGCACTTTCAGTAAGTTTGCAAACACCAAGTTAAGCAGGAGTGTTGATTTGCTTGAGGGTAGGAGGTCTCTCAGAGGGATCTGGATAGGCTGCATTGATATGCTGAGGCCTACTGTATGCGGTTCAACAAGGCTAAGTACCAGGCCCTGCACTTGGGGCACAATAACCTCATGCAACACTACAGGCTGAGGGAAGAGTGGCTGGAAAGCTGCCTGATTGAAATGGACCTGGTAGTATTGGTTTATAGACAGTTAAATGAGTAAGCAGTGTGCTCAGATTGCCAAGGTCAACAGCACCCTGGATTGTATCAAAAATAGTGTGGCCAGCAGGACTAGGTAAGTGATTGTCCCCCTATACCCAGTTCTGATGAGGCCGCATCTCAAATACTGAGTTCAGTTTTGGGCCCCTCACTACAAGAAGGACATCAAGGTGCTGGAGCACGTCCAAAGAAGGACAATGAAACTGGTGAAGGGTCTGGAGAACAAGTCTTACGAGGAGTGGCTGAGGGCATTGGGGTTGTTTAGCCTGAAGAAAAGGAGGCTCAGGGGAGACCCTATCCCTCTCTACAACTACCTAAAAGGAGGTTGTGGGGAGGTGGGCATCAGTCTCTTCCCCCAGGCAACAAGCAAAGGACAGGAGGAATTGGCCTCTAGCTGCACCACGAAAGGTTTAGGTTGGATATTAGGAAAAATGTATTCACTAGAAGGGTTGTGAAGCAGAGTTCTGGGTTCACAGAGAATTGGTGGAGTCACCATCTCTGGAGGTGTTTAAAAGATGTGTAGGTGTTGTTCTTAGGGACATTGTTTAGTGGTAGATTTGGCAGTGCTAGGTTAATAGTTCGGCTTAGTGATCTTAGACGTCTTTCCCAACCTAGATGATTCTATGAAATATTTAATGAATGAAATCCTCTCCTTTTCAGCCTTTGCTTATCAACCAATATAATTCTTATTTAATACCAGAATTGTTGAGGGATTTTTTGAAACAGCAAAAATCCCATGGCTTGCTGTAGCTGAGCAAACCAAGCTACCAGGGCAACTATGAGAAGTTCCCATGACAGTGTTCCCACATCGCCCAATTGAGGAATTCAGAAAAATATTGTTACCAGTAGCTGGCTTCAAGGACAAGGTCTATGTGACTGCTAATCACAAGGGGGTTATTTTCTTGCAGGTGGGGTTGTTTTCTTGTAGTTGTTTGTCTGAGTGCTTTTGACCAATAATCTTGTGTGACGCAGTATCCTCCCCTGTTAAGTTCACTATAAAAGTTAGGCTATTTGGGCAATAAAAGGGAGCATGATCTGACTCTACTGGTGTCTGTCATGCTTTCGGCCATGCTTCCTGCAACACAGAATAAACAGAATAGAGTTTGAATAAAAGATAGGGCGGGGGAGAGGGGGGGAGAATAAACATAGCAAAACAAAACAAACAAACAAACAAACCAAACAAACAGTATTTTACATTAACATATAGCAATTACACTAGCAGCTTGTGCCATAACAGGAGAGATTTCCTGTGGCACCTGAGAGTAGAATGCTCTTACCTTGGGCAGCAGCTCACCCTTCCCACCATCAGTGGCTGGGCCACCAGTGGGATAAGTAGATTCATGGTGATGGAGAAAAAGCAAGGATTCAAAGAGTAATGTATGTATCAGAAATACAGAAGTTTGAATGTACCAAGCCTGTGTACCTTCAGAAGTCCAAGTCCAAATAGCCATATATATATATATAGCATAATCATGAGAATGTAGGGGAAGAAAATAATGTATAAATCCAAATGAGAGCAGGCAGTCGGCTGTCATCTGGTTTAGTTAGTTCTTATTTAGTAGGAATATGAGTACTTGATACAAGTAGGGATGTTGGTTATTGTCTTTAGCAAAGCAGTTACCTGTTTATACTAATCAGTGTATTTTGACTTTCTTTCTAATTTCATACATTCACTATTTATATATTTATATTCCTTCAGAAGACAACATACTTCATATTAACCAATGGGAATGGCAATACCAAAATATATTTTAAAATATACTTCCAGATTTGCTTATGCTCATAGATAGCCAATGTAAATATCTAAATGTGAGTTTAGGCATGTATATATTACTATGCATATGTTTTACATGTAAATATACAAACACTTTTACATTAAATTGTAGAGGGGGATATTACTGAATTTTTACTTAGAATTAGAACAAAATATGAGACAATGCTAAAATTAAGGTGGTCTGCAAACATGAATACACAGAATCATAATCTTCACTTTTATGATCACATAAATTTGAACAGAAGACTTTTCTCCAATGATACATTCTGTCAGGCAGCATTGCAAGAAAATAGTGTGCAAAATGCTTGAATTTATTTCTGGTTTTAAGATGTAAAAAAAAATGAGACCGGACAGATGAATGTGAAATAGAATGATACCATAATTAATAAAGCCATATTAAAAGTAGAAAAAAAAAAAAATGAAGCAAACTTTCAGGAACCTATGTCCTTTTCCCATTCTTAAATTGAAACAGCAGATTTCAAAATTGAAAATTGAATATCCCTGTTGAGAACAATTGCTTAGAAATCTATCAGACCATCTCTGAAGAAAAAGGTAGCTTACAGACCAGAAAGCAATGAGAGGAGAAAGTGAGAAGTAATAAACTAGTTATCTCCTAGGAGAAAAAGAGAGAAAAGGCTGTATGGTAGGATTATGCCAGGATTTGAAGGGAAGGGAAACCTACACCCGAATTTTTAGAAATACATCTTTCATCTAGTGCATGAAACGGCCTTGTAAATACATTTCTTTCTGGATGCATCATGAAAAAATATAATCAGATTTCCAGAACTGTTGTGTTTTGAGTTGTAAATACAATCAGTTTAGACTAGTCTAGACTAGCACAATGTTAAAATTAGTGTATGAACAAGTTAGTTTATGTCTCATGTGATCCGAACTGCATATTCAAAATTAGTGAGCATCAGAATACAACTGTGCTTAATTTTTAAAATTAGCAATGGCTGTAATAAAATTTCTTTATTCTCATGAATTTATATTTACAAAATATTTATTCACTATAGCAAAAATACCATGGAAACAGTAATGAAGAAAATAATTTCAATTTTAATAAAAGTTTTGAGTGCTAAATATGTGTTAAATAAGGTATGGGGTCAAACACTGAATAAGTAAAACAAACAAACTTTGAATAACATTAAATGCAGCTAGAAGCTTTGGGGAAGAAGTATGAGTCATGTAACTAAAATATTATGATGGATGTGTCAAAGAGGCTATAAAATTGCATATGCATAGGCAATATTTCTGACAAACTTCTGAGTGCTTGAATATGTAACCATGCCGTTTTGTTCACAAAGGGGTGTGTGTACTTCAGATTAATAGAATTCTTCATATTCCTAACTTCTTAGAAAACAATCTGCAATGTGATCTGCTATAACTGTTGATAATGAATTATGGTCATTAGCACTTTTTTGTTGTTGTTGTTTTGTTTTGTTTCCAATCAGTTCACAAACTGCTGCAGCTTCAGGCAGTAGAGTAACAAGTAATAACAGTAGACTATTGATCATCTGTGTACCATCTGCTATGGATAATGTGGCATAAGGAATCCAAAGCATAAAAATACTAAAGACTTCTGAAGTTCAGTTACAATGTCTTTAAGGAAATATACCTTACTTATTAGAGATATTTCTGCCTATACTACATTGACTAATCTGGTTCTCTTTTTGCCATAAACCTGCATACCTTTTTCTCTGTAACATTATTTCTCACTCTTCTCCTATTCAGGCAACTGCCTCTACTATCATTTATGACAAGCAGAAGTGTTATGAGAGCATAACCTCCCTGAATAAACTCAGTGCCACCCCAGCTCTCAATTAACAGGACCAGCAGATCATAGAATCATAGAATCATAGAATATCCTGAGTTGGAAGGGACCCATAAGGATCATGAAGTCCAACTCCTGGCACTGCACAGATCTGCCCAAAAGTTTAGACCATGTGACTAAGTGCACAGTCCAATCGCTTTTTAAATTCAGACAGGCTTGGTGCAGTGACTATGTCCCTGGGGAGCCTGTTCCAGTGTGCAACCAAGATAAGGACACAAAACTGGTCTGTAGTGGTAGAAGAGACCAAAAACAGTGCCATCTAAATTTAGGTGCAAAATTACAGTGTCTCTGTGTGGGTTAGGTGTATAAGTTCCAGTTATGTTCATTGAAGGGCATGGTTCATTTACCTACATCTATCTATCTGCTGCCATTTGAGACATCCTGGATTACTCAAGACTTCTACAAATAGGATGACATAGAGATGAATATGTCCTTCTGGAACATCACCTAGAGGTCAGGCAGAATATGCTGAGGCATTTCAGAACACTGAGGCATTTGTCAGTGTTTAAGGTAGAACCTTAATTAAGTTTCTATTTTTAAGCATGTTAGTTTAAATGTCTACAATCTGGAGCTGAATTCTAATCTAGAATGTCAAAAATCAGAAACAAAAAAAAAAATGTTATTAAGTCATCATCAATTTTCAAAGTTAAGGGGGTACTGGAGCTTTTTTCAATGAAATATTTGCAAAAAAAATTCTTTTTTTTTTTTTTATTTTTGCTTTAATTATATTTTCAGAAATGGTGATCTGTCTTGCTCTAATGTTTTCTTTATAAAGAGCCTGAGAAAAAAGACCAAGGATCAGTTCCTGACTGAATTTCATTGTGTTATAATAAATGAGACAAAGACCATTTTCTGAAAAGATATAATCATAATTCAAGGAATATTATGATGAGGAAAAAAAATAACCAACAGGAATAAGATACCCGGAGGAAATACTGAATCAAATAATAATAATAATAAAGTGTAACTATTATGTTACATATCCACTTTTAAATCCATTGTTATGTCTTTCATTAAAAAGGCAACATATTATGTAAGAGCCACTTAACTGACTGATGCAATGAGTCTATTTCCATCAATTTAGGAAAGAAATATCACAAATCCCTAAATTCACTACACCATGAAACAGGAGACTTGTCTTTATCAGAGAGAAGGAATATACATGTAAATTTGATTAAAAAGAGAGATGGTAACTGTTACTAGTAGCACTGTATGTTTATCTACTAAAGTATCACAGAGCTTAAGTCTAGACAATGAATTAAAATACCCTATCGGTCTGTTAGATCTTTGTCTTGATGATATCTGAGCACTTGAGTAGATCATTGACCTCAGATGAAATGCATATATTCATATCTAAAGCCATATATTACAGCATAATGCCTATTCAAGGAATTAGATAAAACCACTCGAACCTTTGGAAGACATGCCACAGGGCAGAATGCCACAGGCAGGAAACTGTGCAATAAGAAGTGCAGCAAAGTAAGATTGTTTAGGTGAGATGTACGAGATTTGAGTGCAACAATTCTCCTCTTTTGGATGAAAGGAGAAAAAAAAAAATCAAAATTTTTTACATAAAGGAGGGGAAAATTCTTTCAAACCTTTTTTAGTAGCTGGTGGCAAGATGGTTCTGAATGTTGTACTGTGGAATAATTTGCATAAATGCATTGAACCTGCAAACCTGTTCCTGACCTGACAGACTGCAACCATGTTTCTGTACCTTTGTTTTCTACTGATGAAATTGGTCTTGTTTGGAACTGTAGGAGAGATAACTGTTTTTTGCTTTTTGTTTTTTGTTTTCTTTAAAAAAAGGGGGGGAGGGGGAGAGTATAGCCATTCTAAATTCTAATGTAACTCAGCAAACTAGAAAACTTTTATGTGGTAGAGAAAGAATTAAAGAAATAAGTTTACAAATATGATTTAATACAGCTCTTCACTACCTTTATAAACCACATATTTGGTTTATATTATTCTCCAGCAATGTGAAAACTTTAGGGTAGTTTGAATGTTTGAATCTGTTTCAGTTACTTATCTGATTTTTTTTCACTTTTTCATTTCTTCTGGAAGTCTAAAGCTGTGCAAGTCTAATGTGGTTTCAGGAAGGCTTCCAAACCCCAGACATTTACTGCTATGGTCTCTGAATCCAGGTGTAAATGTGCTAGTGTATGTTGGCTCATCTGGACTTTGGGCAATGTCTGGAACTAATTCAGTGCCTCTTCCTATGTGTATTCTGGCAATGCCAGGGGGCTGGGCAGCCATATGCTTTCAATATTAATTTTGGCAATGCTAGCATTGCTTCAGTGCACATTGCACAACACATTCATAATGCAGAATCTACTGTTGTCCCAGTGGTGCTGCTGATGACATTACTTTGAAATCCTAGAGGTAAAGCTGTGGTTTAAATATATATATATTATATATATATATGTATATATAACTATATATTACTTTTAAGTGTTGCAAGTAAGTGAGGGAAATCTATTGCTTATAAAACACTTCATATTCTTATAGGATATGAGAACTCAAAAACAAAGTTTGGGTTTGTCTTTAGATATGAAACATATGATTAGTTGTTGCAGCTGAAAGCAGAACTTGACTGTCTGAAATACTGTAGGATAATATTAGTAAATTTCCTAGGTTTTAAGACAAATCTCATTAAAGTTTTAGCATTCATTCATATTCCTAATAAAGTTAAAATTCTTATTTTGTTTAAACATCATTCAGCATAATATAGTGTGTATCTGTCCAAGTACATCTGCTAACTGATAAAAGTCAACTGTTTTTCACAAAAGATAATACTAGTAAAATTCAAAAAACAGTTTTTTTTCATGATTTTACAACCTGAAAAGGTGTCTGAACAGTTCAAATGGATCAAAATAAAATTATTGATAGATGAAAAGCCAATATGTTTGATTCAGAAAGATTCCTCATTAAAGAATATTTTATATTTTTTTGGTAAAATAATTATGAAAGGAAAACATACTGCAGAGTGGGGATAAATATAATGGACTTGAAAATTCTTGTAGATTTCTATTTTTACTGAACAATGCCTCATAAAAACAAATTCAGACTGACCATGGTAACTGTGGTTTATAGTTTTTTGGTCTCTAGGTGTTCATAAAAGATGTTTTAAGAAAGCACTTTGTTTTAAAGTTGATTCATTCTTAGTATGTCTCCTCGCAAAGTAGCTTTTATTTAAATGAGAACTGTCAATTTTATTTTATTGTATATGCAGTTAAGAAAAGAAGTATCATTTTAATTCTATATGACAAGTAATGCTACTGAGTAGCTGAGTGTATACTTGAAAAGACCATACAAATCTAGTTACTCAAGCATAACCATTTTATTAGTATGTGAAGAAATCAGTTCATCTCAAAACACTGTGGAGCACTGAGGAACATTTCAGAAATTAGTCTTCTTTATAGAGTATTACATTTTGGGAATAATTACCATTAATGTAAACATTTTCATAACTACTCTAGTCACTTTCCCTTCACTAATTCAAGTTACAGACAGTACCAATCAACTTAGTCAGTAATATGACTACAAAGGTAAAAAATATACCATACAGAAGAAACATATACTTTCTTTTGCAGAAACATTTTAAATTGCATGGTGTAGTATCTATAGCAAACAATATTTTAAGAATCTTTCTGAAATTTCAGGATATAAAATCTATGGTCTAATTTTTCAATATTCTTTTTTGATGTCTTCATCACAGAGCAGTTACTTTTAATTTATGCATAATACTGTGGAAGGATATTCACCCAATAGTTTTCTGTTGTAGTTGATCCGAAGTGTTTGATTAATGGAGTGGTTTGGAGAAGCAAAGTTATGCAACATTTTTCTCTATAAATTAATGCAAGTTTTAATGTCAGATGAACTCCGTTTTCCATGCATGCCTCATTAAAACAAGTGAAGCCATACAGCTGTATTTTCAAAAGAATATGCAAACATATGATAAAGGTGTTTAGTGGAGAGAAGAATATATAGGTCCATCATCCATGACAAATCTCTGGGATAAGAATATTATATTGATTTTTCTTCTTCAGAATTTTGTATTGCAGGATTCTGGTTGTCATTTCTTGTATTTCCTGTATTTTCAAGTTCTTGCTCTTAATTGTATATTGTCTTAAGGCCTTTAGTGTGTGAGGTTGAGGCAGTAATTAGATCTTTCATTTTGGGTACAACAGCTAGAGGTGCACTGTTAGTCCTTATATATATTTTTTCTTTTCCAATGCATAAGCCCATGTCTTTTAGTTGATTTTTTTTTTTTTTCAACAGGTATCAATGACATGAAATAACAGAAAATGAGCTCAGAGATATGTACTAGGTACCCATCTATTTACAAGAAGTTCTTTAGAATCAGCTGAACCACTAAATTCATATTATACTTGAATTTCAATTTATATTATGAAGTAAATTGTGCCACTCAGCATTGAAAATGAAGCTGCACAGAAAAAAAAGTAATTGCTAAGATATATGTTTATATTTACTGTAGTACTGGCAACAAAATCAAACTCTTCTCTATTTTTGGATAGTAATGAGTAACCTAAATGGGTTTTAAATTTACAAAGATAATCATGATACTGAGTAATGAGGAAATACAAAATATGTTAAGAAAATCTAAATGGAGTTCATTGACAGTCAGACAGAATCCATAAAATTGTGTGTCTTTAAAGAGTGGAATGGTGAGGCCTAGGTGACATTTGCTTATTTGTGACATCAGATTTTTTTTTTGTAAGCTAAATCAGAACTGTTCTCTGTCAGTCATGCTGAAAGTATACATGGTGTGTAGGTTGTGAAGAACAAAATGCCATTTGGTCAGATTTCTAGCAAATAGGTTAAGATTATTGCTGAATTGCTTAATTTCTAGTCACGACGAAATTTAAAAGGTGCAGCACTCCTTTGACATTTTCTTTCTCCTTAATTCTGTCCTTATAATTCTACTGTTGACATTCTTACTTTCACATTTATTTTACACCCTTCAATATCTCTGCAATTCTGTGAGAAAATAGCAAAGATTAACAGATTCCCCTTTTATTTTCATTTAGTATCGTGTTTTTATTGACAATAATGCCTATTATTTACCTGAAAGTTTATCTTGTATCTTCCCCAGAAATTTGACAGTTAAATGATGGAAATCCAGTGGGATAAACTAGTCTAGTTTTCAGATGTTTATATTAATCCAAACAGGTAAATTTACTTAACTGCAGAGATGCATCCAAAACTTCAAATTAGGAAGAGTTTGCACCTTTCTCAATTAACAATGACCTTAAATGTCTTTATATTTAAAAACGAATTAAAGATAATTTATCACTGTGCTCAGTAAGACAGGTTTTGCTCATGAGAACTCAGAGCAAAAAGGTGAGTGATATATAATACATTTATCTTTAATTGGTTTAATCACATTGAACATATGCTTTCACAACTTAATTGGGAGAACTAGACTAGCACAAAGCCATTTTGATTTCCAAAAGTTTGACTGAACTGGATTACCTTTTTTTTTTTTTAATTTACTTTTATTATTGCTTTATGTAATGCAATTTATGTGGCTACATATGAACTCGCATACAGGCTTTTATTATCATTATTTTTATTATTATTTATTTTTCTGTATTTAATTTTGCTATGGTTTCATCATAAGATTGATTTCTGAAATTCATAATTTTGGCTTTGAAACTTCAGCAGATATTGCTATCTGTTACACTGCTGTTTTCTTTTCTTTGGCATCATATGTAATTTAATTTTTCAAAAAAAATATTATAAAAAGAAACATGAATCTGTGACCTAGCAATTAAAGAATGCAAGTATAAGAAGGGATCTTTGTTGCTCCCTCCTGCAGGGATTAACTTTTGTACTTTGCATAAAACAATCTCATGAGAAGACATATATATTAATAAATAAATAAATGACTCATTTAAAAGAAAAAAATAATACTCTGAAAGGTTTGCCAAAGACATCTTTGTAGGTTGGTGAAAGCAAGTGAGAAAGTTTTGCCAAAAGTCTATATCATACTATCTGAGTCCCATACAGGAAAGGATTGCACTCTTTCAAGCATGACCTACAGGTCAAGCTAGGCTGGTTGAATGGCAGCATGGTTGGTTTGGGTCTCCTTGGCTCCAAGTTAAGAATCAAAGGAATTAAAATCCCTACAATTCTCCTTTGGAAATAAGACATAGTAGCAGATAATTTATAGGTACCAAAACATCTTGTTAGACTTTCATCTTAACATTGTTATATAACTAACATTTTCTAGATCTGACCACATGTCTAGAAAGCTATGCCCAAAGGCTGTAGAATTATTATTATTATTATTATTATTATTATTGTTATTATTGTTATTATTGTTATTATTTGTGTAGGTAACCCCTGGGTCCCTGAAAATCTAGAGATCAGAAATAAAGAAAGAAACAGTAGAATCGGTCAATATTCCTGCAGTTAGATTTTCATGGCTATGTAGAACCCCCTTACTTGTATGAACAGTGATTTGGCATTTGGCACAACTGTAAAAGCCGTCAACATATTTAAAAAATATATAAAAATAAAAAATCAAAGCTGTTGCTCTTAAATTAGACAAAATGATCAGAATGCAACAGAACAGATCTTAATGACATTGAAAACGATCATTAGAAAAATAAAACAAATATAGCAGTTACAAAATGATAAAGGAAGATACACATAAAGAACCCGATAGACATATAGTTTCCCAGTTCTTTTAGAAAAAGAAAATCAGACAGTCTGTGGAACATAGGCACAGATCTCTTAAGAATAAATTACTTGTATTTCAGCAAGATTAGTTACAAATTAATGCAATTAACTATTTATGTTCAATTCAAATTTAATTGTCATTTAATCTGGTCTTTCAAGTTACTGTCAGTTAAGAAAAATATCCTCTTCCCCTGAACAGGTTGGTGGGATTTTTATTTATTTATTTTTAATTTGTATTCCTTTTATGGGTTTTAGATGTGAAATCTGAAAATTGCTTCAAGAAGAATGCTTCAATCACTGACTGCTGTTGCCATTCCCACATGCATCTGTTCAGCAGGGAAGACTGAGATTGTTGGGGTTTGTGGCTTTCTCCATAGGAGGAGAAGGTATTACTGTAGTAGGAGGGTTTTCAAGGTGGAGATTGATTTGGCAAAGAAAAAGCACAGATTGAGAGCCCTGTCAAATTGCTGCCAATTAACAGGACTGTAGCACTCCTTTGAAAAAGGCAATTTATTTTATATATATATATATATAAATAAATTGTTGTTAAAATTTGGATGACTGACAGGTTGCAATAACATTCTGTTACCATAGAACAAGGCATGTGTGACTCCATATTATTCAATACCTTCTACTAAACCTAAAGAAAATGGAAAAGAAAAAAAAAATCTACAAAATAATAGTTTTTTTAAAAAGTAGAAAATACTGTGGAATGGTCAGTTATCTTTGATGACTTAAAACTGCAGTTTTATTTGGGGAGTATGTTATGAAATAAACACTAAATGTTGTACTGTAAAGTGTAAAAACACTGATGAGGGTGTTGGTGGTCAGAGCTGAGCATGAGTTACCAGTGCAGGAATACAGATAGTCAGTAGCTAGTGGGAATGACTTCCAAGAACAAGGGCAATAACTGGGACTAAGGAAATGGTATTATTTATTATTCAGCATCAGTGATATTGTTCCTGACATTCTGGTGATGATGGTTCAACAGCAGAAGATTAAAGAATGGTTAAATTATTTATTTATTATTTATCTCTCAAGTTCTGACTTTAAAATACATCTTTAGTTTACAAGGTAGAAAGCTAAGGCTGGCTCATCCTAAGGCTCCAAATGAATAAATGGTTTTTGACAATAAACAGCTCTATAATATATCAGATGTAAAAATAACTTGTGTTATTAAACTGAAACTAGAGGAGATGAGACTATATAAAGACTATATATTACTTTTGTATTTAGTCACTTGGAAAATGTGTTCAGTGATCTGGTAGATGTTCTATGACTTCAAATCAGAGAATCACAGAATCACAGAATTGTCTGGGTTGGAAGAGACCTCAAGATCATCGAGTCCAACCTCTGACCTAACAATAACAAGTCCTCCACTAAACCATATCGCTAAGTTCAACATCTAAACGTCCTTTAAAGACCTCCAGGGATGGCGACTCCACCACTTCCCTGGGCAGCCCATTCCAACTCCTCACAACCCTCTCAGTAAAGAAGTTCTTCTTAATATCCAACCTTAAACAGCCCTGGCGCAACTTTAGCCTGTTCCCCCTTGTCCTGTCACCAGGCACATGGGAGAATAGATCAACCCCCGTCTCTCTACAGCCTCCTTTAAGGTACCTACAGAGAGCAATAAGGTAACCCCTGAGCCTCCTTTTCTCCAGGCTGAACAAACCCAGCTCCCTCAGCCACTCCTCGTAAGATTTGTTCTACAGATCCCTCACCAGCTTCATCGCCCTTCTCTGGACTATGTGAGCAACTCGATATCCTTCTTGTAGCAAGGGGCCCAAAACTGAACACAGTACTCGAGGTGCAGCCTCACCAGAGCCAAATACAGGGGGATGATCACTTCCCTAGACCTGCTAGCAACATTGCTTCTTATGCAAGCCAGGATGCCGTTGGCTTTATTGGCCACCTGAGCTCACTGCTGGCTCATATTCAGCTGACTATCCACCAATACTCCCAGGTCCTTCTCCGCCAGGCAGCTTTCCAACCACTCCTCTCCCAGCCTGTAGCTCTGCTTGGGGTTGTTGCGCCACAGGTGCAGGACCCGGCACTTGGCCTTGTTGAACTTCATACAGTTGACCTCAGCCCATCGGTGCAGCCTAACCAGATCCTCCTGCAGAGCCTTCTTACCCTCGAGCAGATCGACACACGCACCTAACTTGGTGTCATCTGCGAATTTACTGAGGGTGAACTCAATCTCCTCATCCAGAACATCAATAAAGATATTAAAGAGGACCGGCCCCAGTACAGAGCCCTGGGGAACACCACTAGTGACCAGCCTCCAACTGGATTTGACTCCATTTACCACAATTCTTTGTGCCCAGCTATACTGCCAGTTTTTAACCCAACAAAGCATATGCCAGTCCAAGCCACGAACAGTTTCTTGAGGAGAATGCTGTGGGAAACGGTGTCAAAAGCCTTGCTGAAGTCAAGGTAGACCACATCCACAGCCTTTCCCTCATCCACCAAGAGCGTCACTTTGTCACAGAAGGAGATCAGGTTCGTCAAGCAGGACCTGCCTTTCATAAACCCATGCTGACTGGGCCTGATCACCTGGTTGCCCTGCAAGTGCCGCGTGATAACACTCAAGATAATCTGCTCCATGAGTTTCCCTGGCACTGAGATCAAACCAACAGGCCTCTAGGTTGCCGGGTCTGCCCTCTGGCCCTTCTTGTAGATAAGCATCATGTTTGCTAGCCGCCAGTCGACTAGGACCTCCCCCAATAGCCAGGACTGCTGATAAATGATGGTAAGCGGTTTGGCCAGCTCCTCCACGAGTTCTCTCAGTGACCTCGGGTGGATCCCGTCTGGCCCCATTGACTTGCATACATCCAAGTGCCGTAGCAGGTCACCAACCATTTCCTCATGGATAGTGACAGCCACAATCTGCTCTCCATCCCCTTCCACCAGTTCAGGGTACTGGCTATCCAGAGAGCAACTGGCTTTGCCACTAAAGACTGAGACAAAGAAGGAATTAAGCACCTCCACCTTTTCCTCATCTTTTGTAACTAAGTTCCCCCCCACATCCAGTAAAGGCTGAAGATTCTCCTTAGTCCTTCGTTTAGCACTGATGTATTTGTAAAAACATTTTTTGTTGTCTTTAACGGCAGTAGCCAGATTGAGCTCCAGATGAGCTTTGGCCTTCTAATTTTGTCCCTGCACTGCCTCGCAACATCCTTATAGTCCTCCCAATTGGACTGCCCTCTTTTCCAAAGATTGTAAACCGTCTTTTTTCTCCTATAGCTCAAACCACAATTCTCTGTTCAGCCAGGCCAGTCTTCTTCCCCTCCGGCTCGTCTTTAGGCACGTGGGGACAGACTGCTCCTGCGCCATTAAGATTTCCTTCTTGAAGAGTGCCCACCCTTCCTGGACTCCTCTGCCCTTCAGAACCGCCTCCCAAGGGACTCTACCGACCAGTGTCCTGAACAGTTCAAAGTCGGCTCTCTGGAAGTCCAATACAACAGTTTTACTGGTCCCCTTCCTGGCTTCTCCAAGAATGAAGAACTCTACCATTTCATGGTCACTCTGCCCAAGACAGTTTCCAACCACCACATCTCCCATCAGTCCTTCTCTGTTTGTGAAGAGAAGGTCTAGCGGGACACCTCCCCTGGTAGGCTCACTAACCATCTGTGTCAGGAAGCTATCTTCCACACTCTCCAGAAACCAACTAGACTGCTTTCTCTGGGCTGTGTTGTGCTTCCAGGATATATCTGGGAAGTTGAAGTCCCCCACAAGAACTAGCGCTGAAGATTTCGCAACTTCTGTCAGCTGCCTGTAGAATTCCTCATCTGTCACCTCATCCTGGTTCGGCGGTCTATCACAGACCCCCAACAGGATGCTTGCCTTGCTGGCCTTCCCGCTGATCCTAACCCATATGGATTCAACCTTGTCATTCTCAAACTCAAGTTCCACGACATCAAAACTCTCTCTGATATAGAGAGCCACACCACCACCCCTTCCATGCTGCCTGTCCCTTCTGAAGAGCCTATAGCCAGACAGTGCAGCACTCCAGTCATGAGACTGGTCCCACCACGTTTCCGTGATGGCAACCAAGTCATAGCCTGCCTGCCGCACGATGGCTTCCAGCTCCTCCTGTTTGTTACCCATGCTGCGTGCATTGGTATAGATGCACTTCAGCTGAGCCATTGCCTTATCCCCCGGCCTTGACATTGTTACCCCTGGCACAGCTCTAACAAACCTTGTTTAAGCCCCGTCCCCCTTCTCACCTTGTTTAAAGCCCTCTCAATGAGCCCCACCAGCTCCTGGGCTAGGATCTGTTTTCCCCTTAGAGATAGGGACCCATCTGTGGCCATCAGGCCGGGTGCCGAGTA
Source organism: Aythya ferina (assembly GCF_964211825.1). Classification (NCBI taxonomy): domain Eukaryota; kingdom Metazoa; phylum Chordata; class Aves; order Anseriformes; family Anatidae; genus Aythya; species Aythya ferina. The sequence goes on from NC_140296.1 coordinate 53,521,158, forward strand.
AAGTGCCCCATGGTCAAAAAAAAAACAAAATTTCTGTGTTGGCACCAGCCTCTGAGCCACGTGTTTATCAGGTGGGCTTTCTGTGTCCTCTCTGTACCCCTCCCTGCCACCATAGGGATAGACGAAAACACCACCTGTACTCCCGTTCCATCCACTAACCGTCCCAGTCCCCTTAAGTCCCGTTTGATGGTCTTCAGGCTTCTCTCTTCAATGTCATCACTGCAAGCCTGTACTATTAAAAGAGGATGATAGTCAGAGGGGTGAACCGGGTTGTGAAGTCTTCTGGCAATGTCCCTGACCCTGGCCCCAGGGAGGCAGCAGACTTCCGTACGGGTAGGACGTACGGGTAGGACTTTCCCGTACGGGTAGGACTTTCCGTCAGGCCGAAAAATAGGTCCCTCTGTTCCCCTGAGAAGGGAGTCGCCGACAACAATCACCCTTCTTTCTGTCCTGGTGGAGGCAGTCCTGAGGCATGGAGTCGACTTCCTCGCCCTAGACATCCTCCTGGGTAGACTTTCTACCTCTTCCTCAGCTACCAGTCTCTCAAGCTCCAGGGCCTCAAACGTGTTGCGTAAGGGCACCTGGAAAGGTGGGACTGGTGGGGTAGGGCGTCTAGCAGGGACCTGTTTCCATTCCTTCTCAACTCCTAGGTCCCCTGCCTCTGCCCGACAGCAACAGGGCAGGGGTCCACCCCCATTTGGGGTGTCTCACCCCAGTGCCTGTCCTTCAGGCCACGTAGGGAGTCGCTCTACAAGTCTATCTTGTGCTCACACTCTCTGATATCCCTCAACCTCTCGACCTCCTCCTTGAGTTCTGCCACCAGGCAGACCAGGTCGTCCACCTGCTCGCACCTCAAATGCACTATTCAAACCACAATATTTCTCTCAGATGATAACTCTAAAATAAATTGTGTATGATAAGAGTGTATGATAACTCTAAAATAAATTAAGGGCATAATTTATGAATTATTACATGAGTTCTTTATGGTCTGTGTTTTGAAAAGAAGACGAGATGACTGTAAGAGTTTATCTTGGCCTTTAAATCTAAACCTCAATGAAAAGTTACTGAAAAAAAGCTCAGTGAAAATGAAGCTGACACTGGGATCTAAACACTATGAAATGAAATGAATTAAATATACACTCAATGGAAAAAATGAGCATTCCACTGTATTCACTAATTTTATCCCACATCTCAGGCTTTTAAATTATAGCCCCTACATCATTCAAAATATTTACAAAGACTGATATTTATATTCTGACTGACTGTCAGAATATAGCAGTAGGTAAAAATGTCATCTAATTAAATCAGTTTCTAGATGTGCCTTTATTGTGGAATATGAGATCTATTTTTTTTACCATAAAATGTTGGTTTCATATTTGTAAGAAAATACCATTACCCAAATTATCAGATGTTAGATATATTTTGTTAGATTGAACTAAATCATTTGTTGTCAAATATTTTTTGGGAAGATGAGGTGGAATATTTGAAAGTTTTGTCAGAAAACTGTAGCTGTCTGGTTAAACTTTCACTTTTCAGATGTTTTTGCTACTATGTCTAAGCATGGTTTGTCTAACAAGAATAATTAGATATTTTAGAATTATGTTGCTGAAAATCCATCTAAGCTGAAATTAGATATTGCTAATTATAGTACTAGTTATTATGTGAAAACAGACAAGCCTTGCAGTATTTATTTTGCTAATTTTTATATTTAACTGAACTACAAGAATATTTCAAGCATTATATAAACCTTATAAAGTTAAGCTATAGACCCTCATGTAGCACCATAAGTACAGATGGTAACTAGGAAAGAGACTCCCATTTTAAGTTAATTAAAATCACCTTGACAACTGAAGAAATCCTTTTATAGACTTCTTAGAATTCATTTGCATGTAATTAATCAAAATGTTATTTGAAAAGACTTAAACTCATTTCAAGAAAACTAATAAGTGTTTTTTCCTGTTTTAAAAGTACATTTGAAGCATTGTAAGAAATGCAAATTTTTTTTTCTAGTGATGCAGATTTCCAAAACTTCTTTGTTGTGAGCAAATGAAAAAACAGTGGGATATTTTTCTCAATTATCTTTTAAAAATCATGTTTATTTATAGCTGTTTTCTATTTTATGAAGTACTTTTAGCATACAGAACAGAACCAAATATGCAGGATCATCCTAAAGACCATCCTGTTTAGATGACCACACTTTTAAAGAACAATTAAAACTATTATTTGTTTCCTACAACAGGAATTACATTCTGTGCCACTTATTCACTTTCTACAAGACCACAATCCACAAGACTGAAAAATCTATGAAGAGTCACATGTGAGTGAACCCACTAGCCTTCAATGCATAAGCATACTCATCAGTCATTTCTCTATCCCTTCTTTGTTGTAGTTTTACTCACAGAGTACGGATGAATGTTGCATGAGTATTATTCTGCATAGAATTAGATGTTTTAGTGAGTGAATGCCTAAAATTAATAGCTTGACATGAGCAGGCAACGTGCACTTGCAGCCCAGAAAGCCAATCGAATCCAGGGCTGCACCAAAAAGAATGAATCTCAAAAAGAATGAGATCAGCAGGTCAAGGGAGGTGATTCTCCCCCTGTTCTCTGAGGTTGGGAGATCCCACCCAGATCTTTCACCTGGATCAGGTTCAGGTGTTCAGGTCTGGGGCCCCAGCACAAGAAGGTTATGGAAGTATTAGAACAGGTCCAAAGGAGGGCCACAAGGATAATCAGAAGGCTGGATGATCAGAGGATGATCAGAGGGCTCTCTCTTATGAAGACAGACTGAGAGTTGGGGTTGTTCAGCCTGGAGAAGAGAAGGCTCTTGTAAGGCTTTATAGCAGCACTTCAGTACTTAAAGGGAATCTACAGGAAAGCTGGGGAGGGAATCTTTGTCAGGGAGTTTAGTGATAGAACAAGGGGTAACAGCTTTAAACTGAAAGAGGGTAGATTTAGATTAGATGTTAGGAATAAATTCTTTACTCAGAGAGTGGTGAGGTACTGGAAGACGTTCCCGAGAGAAGTCAGGGATGACCCATCCCTGGAAGTGTTCAAGGCCAGGCTGAATGGGACTTGGAGCAACCTGATCTAGTGGAAGGTGTCCCTGCCCATGACAGAAGGGTTGGACTTAGATGATCCTTATGGTCCTTTCCAACCCAAATCATTCTATGATTCTGTGAATACTGCTACATGAAAACTGTGAAATAAAAATTGTATTAAAGTTTTGCAACTTTGCATGTTCAGGGTAGTGTGTGTCTATCCAAGCTTAAGTATTTGTGTTATAATCCAATATTTTTTCATAAAACCTACTTAATCTCAGCAGTTTTTATATTTGGAAATAGAATTAGTCTTTTGTTTTTCTGTAGAAAAGAGTAGTCAGGCATTGGAATGGGTTTCCCTGGGTAGAGGTGGATTCCCTGGGGGTGTTCAAGGAAAGGTTGTACCTGGTGCTATAGTTTAGTGGTTTAGTCTTTTCCAATCCTAATGATTCTATGATTGTTAGTTTGTATGTGTAGTACTTCTGGATCTACACAACACTAATAATTTTTCAAAATGGACTAAGTTTACAGATATGAAAACTAAATATAATAATCTCTTTTATCTTTACTGGAACATGATTATTCATGTCATTAGTACAGAAAGAATTCGTAGGAACTCAGATGGATTAGCACACAGAACTGAAACTGAATGTATTTTCAGTTGCAAAAGGGTTAATTCTTACATTTATCCACGATATGAAAGTTGATGTCTTTAAATGAAAACTTACAGCATAGTTTTACCAAACAAGCTTGGCCAGGATTTGGGTTTTGTTTCGCACCTAAAATATGATCGCCATCCTGATGTTGCTTTATGCGACAGGAGTTTTATCAAAGCAGAAGTATAGCTGTACCAGATTAACGCATAAGTCCATCTAGTTCAGAATTTTTCTTTGACATTTGCAGCTAATAGATAATTATAAGAGCATGGCAAACAGTGGTCAGCTGCTCCCTTGTTTAGGTTTTTGCCTACTACAGAAAATAGCAGTACAGTAGACCAATGTGCTGTATTTTGACATAGTTTAAAGCTAGTACTTTCTGGTACAAGAAACCACAGGTATCACTTCAGCTGTTTTCTTGAGCAGTAGGAATGCTGACAGCAGCTGCATAATGAATTCTGATATAAGCATTGTTCATTGCCCATATCTGTTGAAGTGCTAGCTGCTGGTGTTTAGGGAATCCTCATTTCTATTTATTTTTATTCAAACTGTTTTTGTAAGTGGGCTAGGCTGTACACAGAGTAATTTTCCCCCACAGCTTCTGATGATAAACACCAGCTGTCAACAGTGAATGCAGTGATATGAGACACACACAATGATTTTCAAGACAAGGTCAAATGACAGGTAGTTAATGTAGAAAGCATAATCTTCTGAACAAGCAAAAATCTGAGGTTGGCTCTATGTTTTTCATAAAATTTACAATCAGCAGATGGCAATGCAGAGGTCAAGCTCCCAGACATAATATATCATGTACCTGAATAAATAATTTGTGTATAAATGAAGACTATTTTTTTGCTATTGAAATATGTACCTGACCTTGTGATGTTACTGTTAATACTCTTTAAATTGTTGTCTGAATTTCATTATGAGGTACTTTTTGAAATCATATGCTGCTGGTATAGTCACATTTATATTATGTTATACAAACATGCTTAAAGATCTAAGGATTTTGAAGGCAAAAAGGTTGGGTTTTCTGTTCTTCTGTGTGTCCTTAAATGTGTCTTGCTATGGGAAAAAGATAGAAAACATATTATTTATAATTTAAGACAAACTTAGTTGCTTCTAGGATTTTGTCCAGTCAGTCAAGTGCCTTTCCTTGCACGTTTTGTTTTTTTCATTTGTGTCTCATTTTCTGTGTTTTATGGTGCCTCCTGAGAAGGTTTCCTTTACTTTGTCCAAAAGTCTACATCTGACATGAAATTAATAGTGTTTTGTACTATTTCTGAAGCTTAATTTAATCTCTTCCTTAAACAATATCTCCTTTACATTTCTGTAAAATAAGAGCATTGCATGCACTTATTGTGCAAAGTTCAAATGAGCTCAATAAATATCTTCTTGCTGCACCTTTAGAACAAAAACAAATTAATGTTTTTCCAAAGCAGACCTCTTATGTACATTGAAAAAATTTGGTTAAGTGATAATTTAAATTCAGACAGTAGCTAAAGAATCCACAGTCGTAATAATATGATAATATTAATGGAAGATTTTTTAATGGAAATGTCAAATGCAATTGTAATAATAGGATGTTAGTTCCCTATGACAATGTAAGTACCATTTCATTGTCAGCTGGGAGCTTAAAAGATTCTTTTCCTTTTATATGTCATATTTTAATAAAGGAAATTAAAATATCAATCAAAATCGATGCTAAAATCATGTTAAAGGTTTTAAGAAAATAGGAAATGTAGGAAAATTCACAGATAAAACTGCCACAATATCCAGAGATTAAAAGCGGTAGAACAACCCCCAGGAACTGCTTGCCTTCCCTGAATTGCCAGTTGATGATGAGCTGATAGCAGAATGAAATGTTTCTTCCCAGTGAGCTGAAGGTGTGATATTGACTTTTGAAGGTGTTAAGATAACTTGATTAGACTGAATTTATTCTAAATTTTTTTTCTAGCTTTAAAGAGACAATCTCCCTTTTAGTTAATGGAGTAGCAAAACCAAGTGCAGTTAATGGAGTAAGCAGAACCTTATACGTTATATTGTTTTTATCACCCAGGATGTTCTCCAAAAGTAAAGAAAAAATTTAGAACTATACTGATCTCAAAGATTACAGATTTTTTTTTTTTTACCATAATGGCACAGAAGGCAGTTTTGAAAATACAGTTGTAAATTCTTCTTACATTTCTCAAAATAAGCCTATGACCTCCATTTTGAAAGGAAGCTAACACAGAATATGGAAATGGGATTGAAATCAGCAATGAACAAAAAATAAATAATGCTGCATTCCTTCTCTCTACAATTACTTTGTCTTGGTCACAAGCCCTCCCTGAGACAAAAAGTGTAAATGAACTGTACGGTTCACACCCAGAAAACCACGCAAAAACATCACTGTCAGTTTGAAGATTATACAAATTACTGGTTGTGAAAGTCAAGTGTTTATGTGACTCAGAAGAAACCTGTTACTAAAATTATAGTTCAGTTCTACAAAACTCTTTTCAATATCACTGCCAGTAGCTTCAACTTGTTCAAATATGATTTCTTATTATTTTTTTCTTATCACTCAAATAAGATCAAAATCCTAGTCTCAGTGAAATGATAAGAATTAACTACATTGTCATATTACATATGCCAAGAGAGGAATATGATGTCACTAGACTCTTAATATTGCCATTCCTTGTATCTGAAGATAGACCTTAAATGGTTTGGCATATGATAGTTTTATGAGCGTCCCTAGCTGGAAGCAGAGGAAAAAAAGAAAAAAAAAAAAAAAAAAAAAAAAAAAGTTGGTGTATTTTGTTTATTTGTTTCATTTTTTCTTGCTTTTAAGTCCACACTTCTATTTTTTTTGAAGTTGTTGTACAACACTTTTGAACTGACATTTCAAGTAACCCGGCAGCAGTATCATCATCATTTGGTACTTCACATGCCTTTATGTTACTGCTGTTATGTATGTCTTTTGAAGGATCTGGTTATTAGCATGGGTTAGAAATTATTGAAAGGATTGTAAATCATAGCTATTGTAGTGAGAAGAGGGTTTAGCTGCAAGGAAAAGGGTTCAATGTATATATTATTTCTCTTGGCATGTTTTACATCTTAAGATGCAAAGTTGCTACCCGACATGACTTGGGTATCACTCATAAATCTGAGCTGTTGAAAAGTAATCAAGAAGTGAGAATTCAACTTGTGGAATCTGTGTCTAAGTTTCTGAATAGAAGGAATTTTTAACAACCATATTTCCTACACTTACTGCAGATTACACTTTAAGCTCTAATAGATGCAAGAAATCTTTATCTTTTATTATTATAAAGAATAATATCTCAGCCCTATGTCTCCATTTTGTACTGTGTCTGTCTGCTATGTTAACTTTCCCTGCAGCAGCCCATGCAGTGCTGTGCTCTGTTTTAGTAGCTAAAACAGCACAGGTATCACACCAATGTTGTGTCTACTGCTGAGCAATACTGCCACAGCATCAGGACTCTCTCTAACCCCCTCCCAGAGCCAGCAGGCTGGGGGTGGGCAAAAAGTGAGGAAGGAATATCACCAGGGCAGCTGACCTAAACCAACCAAAAGGATATTCCATAATATATTGTTATATTCCATACCATATTGTCCATACCATATTAGTTGCTTAATTAACAATATTTTTCCTTAATAATATATATTTTTTCCTTTAATTAAATTATCCTTATCTCAACCCGTGAGTTGTTTCTTTCTTTTTCTTCTTCCCTTCGTCTTCTGAGGGGGAGTGAGAGAGCAGTTGTGGTGGAGTTCAGCTGCCTAGCAAGGTAAAACCACCACACATTTCTATCGTCCTATTGAATTTAGAAATGTTTTTCTAAACAGAGGATCAGATATCAGTATGCAGTCATAGATGCACCAGAAGTGCAATCCATAGTGAATTTAATAACTGTCTGAGGTTCCTCTCACACCACCCCAAACCCCAACACATTTTTTGGTGAACCTCATGCTCCTGACACCTTAAGCGATAGTTTAAAGAACAATAAGTCTTCAATTTAGCTGAAAAATATTTGCTATGCAGTAGCAAAAACATGTAATACTAATACAGGTATGTCTTCAAATAGTATAAGCATTAATTTCCTCTCATTTTAGGACATGTTAAGAGAATCACAGAATCACAGAATTGAAGGGGTTGGAAGGGACCTCGAAAGATCATTGGGTCCAACTCCCCTGCCAAAGCAGGTTCCTTAGAGCAGACTGCCCAGGTAGGCATCCAGACGGGCCTTGAATACCTCCAGAGAAGGAGACTCCACAACGTCCCTGGGCAGCCTGTTCCAGTGTTCCATTACCCTCACCGTGAAGAAGTTCTTTTGCATGTTGGTGCAGAACTTCCTGTGCTCTGTGTTGTGGCCACTACTCGTTGTCCTGTCCCTGCAAACCACTGAAAAGAGGTTGGCCAAATCCCTCTGTCTCCCACACCTCAGGTATTTATACACATTGAGGAGATCCCCTCTCAGTCTTCTCTTCTCCAGGCTAAACAGACCCAGGTCTCTCAGCCTTTCTTCATAGGGAAGATGCTCCAGGCCCTGTATCATCTTTGTGGCCCTCCGCTGGACTCTTTCCAGGAGATGCCTGTCTTTTTTTTTGTACCAGGGAGCCCAGAACTGGACGCAGTACTCCAGGTGAGGCCTGACCAGGGCAGAGTAGAGGGGGAGGATCACCTCCCTTGACCTGCTGGCCACGTTCCTTTTAATGCACGCCAGGATCCCATTGGCCCTCTTGGCCACGAGGGCACACTGCTGGCTCATGGTCAACCTGTCATCCACCAGGACCCCCAGGTCCTTCTCCTCAGAGCTCCTCTCCAGCAGGTCATCCCCCACCCAGCCTGTACTGATACATGTGGTTGTTCCTTCCCAGGTACAGTACTCTACGCTTTTTCTTATTAAACCTCATTTGGTTTCTTCCTGCTCATCTCTCCAGCACGTCCAGGTCTTGCTGAATGGTAGCACAGCCTTCTGGCATGTCAGCCACTCCTCCCAGCTTTGTGTCATCAGCATACTTGCTGAGGGCAGACACTATTTCCTCATCAAGGTCGTCAATGAAGATGTTGAACAAGACTGGACCCAGCGCTGACCCCTGGGGAACACCGCTAGTCTCCAGCCAGACTCTGCGCTGCCGATCACCACAAGAGCAGTGAGAGAAACCAGTAAATGTATTTTTCCTGGTTTCAGCTAGGATAGAGTTAATTTTCCTCCAAGTAGATGGTAGGGTGCTATGTTTTGGATTAGTATGAGAAGAGTGTTGATACCATGCTGATGTTTTAATTGTTGTAGAGCAGTGCTTACACTAAGGCAAGGACTTTTCAGCTTCTCGCTCTGTCCTGTCAGTGGGCTGGCTAGGGGTGCAGCAGGAGCTGTGAGGGGACAGACCCAGGACAGCTGACCCAAACTGGCCAAAGGGGTATTCCATACCATCTGACGTCATGCTAAACAATAGAGAGGGGTGGCTAGCTGGGATGAGGAGTCCAACTGCTTGGGGTTAGGTCAGTGGGTGGCGAGCAATTGCATTGTGCATCACTTGTTTCATACACATTATTAGTAGTAGTACTATTATCATTATTATTATTGTTATTATTTTCCTGTCTTAATAAACAGTTGTTATCTCAACCCACAGGCTTAATTTTCCCATTTCTCTCCCCCATCCCAGAGAGGGAGGGAGAAGGGTGAGTTGTGCTTAGCTGCCAGCTGGGTTAAACCACAACAGTCTTTTTTGTTGTCCAAAGTGGGGCTGGAGAGGCCATGGGAGCAACAGTGTATCATGTGCTGTGTTAATCAGAGTCTGATGCAATGCTTTTAAGAGTTGTTAGCTTTTGTAATCAACAACATCTCCCAGTTTAGTGTCATCAGCAAATTGCTGAGGATGAACTTCACTCCAGCATCCAGGCCATTGATACAAATTTCAAACAGATCTGGCCTTAGAATGGAGCCATGGAGAGTGACTATTTGCATTTTTTTTTACTGTTATATCTACTAATCAGATATAATCTAGTGTAAAAATAGTAATGTATGTGTTTCATAATGAAATCACTCAGGATGTTCCAGTCTTTCCGTACTAACTGAACGAGAACCCTGCATGATTAGTCTGTCTACCACCAGTTATAAACATGTATAATTAACAGAGGTTAATCCAAGTGGGTGTGGTTAATCAAGGTGTAACAAAGTTCAAGGTCTCCTTGAAATTTGAACCTCACACAGAAATTAAGTTTTCAAAGGGGTGATTCATTTCAGTATAAGCATATCCATATAAGAAATCTTTAGTTAACATTATGAAAACTAAAATTTACAGTTCAGTTTTCAAAGGTAATTTAATTATGGAGAGGATTTATAACCTTCCATTTATGATAGTGATCATAGTGTGAGGCACTTTTTTCATTAACTTAATATTTTAGATGTAACAGCTCAGTATCATGCAGTATACTGAAGTATCCTTCTACTACTGTTCAAGCATTGTAAAGTCTTATGCCTTGCTAAAAAATAGATGAGAACAAGAAAAAATATTTATCATTTCATTATGAGTTTAATAGCTATATAAACCACCTCAATGTTTAAAGAACACAAAAAATGCTAGCTCCAATTGGATATACATAAGATGAATGTACAAAGAGCTATGCAGCTTCCTATCTTAGCAGTTCAGAAAAAGATGTCAGGACAGACAGCTGTGAAATTAGATAATTTCTAAAAAAGTCTGATTAACAGGGCTTTGAATAACCAAAATAAAAATAGAAGTTACATAGGAGAAATGTCACATGAATCATGATTATTTAGGCAAAAGTGATGCATTTCTAGATGTACTTTTGGGAAAAAATATTTTGCAAAATGAAATTAAATAAGGTAAAAATATCTTTTTGTTTGTTTGTTTGTTTTGTTTTGTTTTCTGGTACTACCCCATGTTCAAATGAAACTGAACACAAATTAACTTGAAAAGAAACAGAGAGAATAACAACAACAAAAAAAAATATGCCCCAGGACCAAAGAGTTTGGAAACAAAATTATGGTATCATTCTGTAACCCTGCTATGTAGCAAAGATGAACAAACCCAGCGACATCATATTAAAGCTTTTTGGGAATACTCAGTTCAAACTAGAATATACTAAAATATATTCTGAAGATTATCAGGAGGGAGAAAAAAAAAAAAAAAAAAAAAAAAAGACTGTCCCCAAAGGAAGTGTTAAGGAAGTGTTCTTATCTTTCACCAGTTTCAGCTCATGTATATTCAGTTAGTGCTGATTTTCAGGATATAGCTTTTCAAGAACAGCAGTTCTGGCATAGTAATGGTTCAGATTTCAGAAATATTTGCACAGTGTGGTGGAAGAGATGTGGCCAAAACTGCATAGAAATGGAGAAAGAGGAATACACTTTTCATATTTTTTGAAAGGAGAAACTGTGCAGTCAGGAGTCAGGCTACACTTTCCATCTTCATGTTCTTCTATGGCAGAATTCTGAAGAAAATTTAGCTAGTATTTTACATTATCTTTCACTTTAGACCTACTACCTAGGTTGTAGCAGATAGCATAGATGCAGACATGCATATAATCTGTGCTGAGTATGATTCAGTACTGAATGAATACAGAGGAGGCAAGAAGGAATAACAGAGAGCAAGTCTCAGTTTATTTCATATTCAAAGTTTTGCATTCACATTTCTTCAGGAAAAAATAAATAAGTAAAAAAAAAAAAAAAAGTAATAATAAGAAGAATGAAAAAATATATATATATGATTATCTACCCTTAGCTGCAGTTAGTGGTTAAACATGCCAAAATTATAACACATGCATGAGCTCACCTCTGGATAAATACAATCTATTTGGCAAGGTGCCTTTACATCCTTTGCAGTCACATTTTTTTTTTACGCTTTTAGTGCTTTCAGTTGTGCATGGAAAACATTTATGTGCAAAGATATCCTTGTAAATTGGAAAGAGTTCTCTTCTATTTTTATTTCTTTATACATTCTAAATATAAATATGTAGAAAATAGAAATAAAAAGGAACAACAAGAAGAGAAAGAGAGTTAAAAATAATTCTACAACAATGAAGATATTCAGTCAGCAAGTGGAAGCTATACTTCTTGTCATATGTCAAGTTGAATCTTTGGAAAGTACTCAGATGCCATCATGGTGTGCATTAGCATAAGAATATAATTATAATCATTGCTGTTAAATGTGTCTGTGGGGGCAGGACTTCATTCCACCTACATAAGGAACTATGGAATAACCCGTTAGTAATTTCTGGGGTGATAAGGAGGTAAAAGAAAAAAGCAAAAACTTTGCTATTGTCAGTCTGTATTATAGCTGTTCCAGGAAACTTCACAAAGATGCTGGGAAACATATTTTGTTCTCTTTCTCAGCATCCATTTGTAAATATGCAATTATACAGTTTATACAGTTATTATAGTACAGGTGATGGTGACATCCAAGTTATTAAATACTGTAAGCACTTGAAAATAAATAAAAATAAATAAATAAGTAAATAAATCAATCAATCAATCAACGCACCCAGGATCATACTGGTTAAATAGTTAGAATAAGCTCTTGGGGCAAAAATCTAGGACATAATACAGATAAAATGTGTAATGAAACCATATAATCATATGCTATGGGTCTAAAACCAAGTAATTTCACATGTAAATCATATCATTTTTCACATGATTTTTCATAGACTTTACATACAATTAGTGAGAGCCATGTACTTTTAAATGTTGGTTTGAAAGAATGTATTAGTCGGAAATTAAGTCACTGCACCTGGGGCATTTACACTTCACAAACCAGAATTTACAGGAAAAACTGCAAACTTTATCTAGGCCACTGTCAGGAAGTGATGAATGAGGTCAGTGGTGGTGTAACCCCAATACTTTTCCCATGGGTGCTATTGGTTCACTCAAATGTATTTGCTGGCTAGTTTCAGAATATGCAAGGTTGTCTGCTGAATGTCTTTGGAATCACAACTTTTACATGGTTTCTGGAATGCTGACAATTGGGATGGAACAATATAGGCAGTGAAGTGCTGTTTTCAGTAGTCTGTATAGTACTATTTATCATAAAAGGAAGTAGAAAGAGTTTAGTTGATATATGAAGTTCTACAGATACATAACCCCACCTATCAATTTTAAAAGCTACCACTTGCATTACAGAAAATTAGAGAGTCACCATATGAGTATTTTTAAGTTGACTGCCATATTACTTCTTATGTCTTTCTGAAATACCAATTTTATGGTGCAGTCAATGGAGATGCATAGAGTAAAAATAAGAGTGATATAGTAAGTTTGCTGTAACGTTATCCAATGCATATCTTTCTCACCTGTGAAAAGTAGAAATTAACTGTCTTATTTTCTACTTAATTTGTGATTTTTGATGCCAAGAGCATTTATGCAGTGACATAAATGGCCACAGACTAAATGTGTGATTTCTTTCATTAGAAATGTATGTTTATCTCCAGAAGAGGCAGGGTATGTTCTCTGACAAGTCCTATGCCATACTGGTGTTTTTTATGTTCATATAAATCAATTCCACATAATATCTTTAAAAAGCATCACTGGTATATATAAACATAAGGAAAATATGTGATGTAGTTCTATGTTTACATGTAGAAAATACATCTACATTTTCATGATACTCAACTTTGCGTTTAACAATGCTCACTAACTATGCTTTCCTGTTGTTTTTAATCATTGCCAAAACTGCATCTTTACAAGAAAAGAAAAAATAAAATAAAATAAATAAAATAAAATAAAATAAAATAAAATAAAATAAAATAAAATAATAAAATATAAAACAAAACAAAATCAGATGATGAAAATTTAGTCCATTCATTATACTGGCTTTTTTTCCTCCCTACTAGGAGAAATCCAGCACCTCTTAGGAGTACTTAGACAAAGAGGAAGAGGGAGAGAAAATATAATTTTACTGCACTATCTATTAGTATCAGTAAAAAGATGTTCACCTGTGGAGGAAATGTAAGAAGTTTAGAGTGAAATCTGTATCTCTGATTATATGATTATAATCTTGTTTCTTGTAAAAAGGAGCTACCATTACCTTCTTCAGTTAATGAAAAAAAACTAACTAATGAAAAAAAAATAACAAAACTCTGTCAAACAAAATATAGTAGTCTAAAGTGCTCTCAACAAAACAAGAACTGATTTTCATCAAGCTGCAAAAGGGCAAGGTTAAGCTTCTCTAAAGTTGTATTGAAAGGCATGTAGTATCTTAGTTTCTCCTTCCTTGTTTTGTAGAATGAAAAGAGTAATTAAGAGGAGAAGGTAAGGATGACTGACTGCAGGCCTGGGTTAAGTACTGTGTTTCTGAAGACTTTTTGGTTTATTCTGCCTATTAATGAAATAAATTCTCCACCTATATCACATCCAATCTTCAACAGCTAACAGCATCCCATATTCTGAAAGTCTCACACTCTGTGAAGCATGAGGCCAAGTACGATCAAGCTATCAGCAAATTTAGATGTTTTGTTTAGATTGATGTTTGGTTTAGATTGAAGTTTGTTACTTTCCATGACAAAGTAATGAGAAGTAGCAGCATCCTTCAGTGCTGCTTAAAAACATGTCTTGCCACTAATCTGTAGTACATACTGCTGTGCTAATAAGGGTATGCTTTAAAAGCATTAACAGAACTGATCCACAATCCCCCCCCCTCCAACCCCCACCCCTACCCCCCCAATTTTTTCTCCTTTGGAAAATGTAACTCCATCTTAATTGTTTTTATGTCTTAGCTATATTGAGACGTGCCACACCACACATCCCCAAATAGCACTATGTTTTGCTTCATCACCTGGTCTCTTTAAATCCCATCACAAGGAAGTCTTTAGTTTCAGCCTTCTCACTTTTTACCTAATTCAAAGACATTTAAGAATGTTAAATATTGATGGAAATAGATTTCCTTTTTTCACATTATCAAAAAAAAAGGGAGGGGGAGAGAAAAAAAAAGTTTATGTACTCAGCTAGTGTTCAGTTTCTTTTGCACTGTCTCTTTATAGGTATGTGCATATATGCACATTAACAGTGAGACAGAAAGGACAGAATTGAAAGGCCTTGTCCAATCAAATTTGTACTGAAGATTAAGAATCAAATGTTCATAGTAATACACATTGTGCAAAAGCTTAAAATAACATATTCTGACAGCTACAGAGATTTTTGTTTTCATTCTTGATTGTAGATGTGACTGGATAATTTGAAAACCATCTTACCATTTTTTCTTCTAACCTTCCCGTTTGAATGCATCCCTTTCTTTTTTCCTACACTCAGCCTTTTTTTACCAATAGTCCTCTGAGTCTGACAGAATCAACATGACCTTGAGAGCAGATCAATGCAGATGTAGTAAATTTACATAGAATCATGCAGTTTTCCTTGAAAATATGTCACCTAGTGTAAAAAGGGACTTGAATGTGCATAGACAACATGAAATGAAGGATAGCTTTAACATGTTAAATAGTTCTTTATGGGAAATTACAAACTTCTGTACTTTTTTTCCCTCTGAAACAGCAAAATTAAAGACAATGGGTTGGTAAAAAAAAAAAAAGAGCTTCTGAGTGAGACTTTCTCAGACAAGAAGGAACAACAGGGGTTTTTGTGTGTGCAATGTGACCTCAGAAATTTAAAAGTCAAGTGATTTAAACAATCCTGCCCCTTACACTCTCTCTAGCATATGCAATCCAGCATCCAATTTTTTTTCACATTTATTTTCATAGTCTTTGGTAGAAGTGTGATCCAATAAAATAAATGTAGGCACTTTTACGCCATGAAAGAAAGAATAGTGCTACTACCTGTTAATCTTTATAGTCTATATAAATCTATATAGTCTATATAAGTCTATAGATTATATAATCTATATAATCTTCATATGCTTTATAACTGTCATTTTTAGTAGTAAATAGATGCATTTTCAGAAACTCTGCACTATCGGTCTAATGATAAAAGAACCAACTAATGTAAGGTCCTGTACAAGCATGTATGCAGATAACCCTGCTTCACTGACTCAAGAGTGACACAAAACATAATAAACAGAAATAAAAAATAAAAGTAAAAATCTGCTGACTGAAAATAAAACTTGCTTGACCCTTCATTTATGTCCTTAAACCTATCTTCAGAGGATTGTTTATGGCTGCTTCAGCAGCCCCAGCTGGCCAACTTCCTCTGTCTCACAGCTAGTCCCTCTGCCAGTCATATCAAGTACATCCCTACTACAAGTACTTGCACGCCCTTCGGCAGATGAAGTTTGATTGTTCTTAACAGAATGGTTTGATTCTGTTGTGGTTTAATTCCAACCACAAGTTCAGACTATAAAGCTCCATACTACTTATGTGCATCACATGCTTACTATACATAACTGTGTTTACATACATTTATATGATATGTGCACATTTTTGTGGCTACAATATCTTAAGGACTATGTTCTTAAGATACAGTGATCTTGATACAATGTTAAGATACAATGTTCTTGATACAATGTTCTTTACAAAACCTAGTGGAGGCATAATCAGATTAGAAAAACTAGCTCGATTTGGTAACCCACAAAGCCTTCTCCATCTCCAAACTCATACAAGTCCTGGTAGATATTTTTTGTTTTCAGTAGACTCATATGAGTTATAACACTCCTTAGAGCAGACTGTAGCCTTTTTTTTTATCAATTTGAAAATAAAGTTTTTTCACTTTACAAAGCTGTATTTATCTAAGATGATATCTTTCAATGAAAATAAGAAGACCACTCAATAAAAGAACAAACAAATGAGGCAGACCTGCTTGTTTCTTTTAAAGGAAAGAGAAAAAAAAAAAAAAAAAAAAAAAGCAAAATAGTAAAAGGCAAAGTGAAATTTCTGCAAGTCTGACACTGGCAGTATACATATGCTTATGGTGTACTTCTACCTGAAAACATTATAAATTGAAAAAAAACTGAAGATATCATTGGTTTTATATCAGTGGAAAGTTAGTGACAATAAACTTTTTTTGAGTTGTGTGTGTTCTATAATGCTCTACCTTAACGTTTTCATTCATTGTAATAGTTATTTTCCTCCATAGGCATGATTTGTGATCTACACTATTTCAGTATCTATGATATGTGTATTAAAAGATAAATATTGTAGACCTTCTCTATTCCCTACAACTACAAGTCTGTGTTCTCCTTGGTTGAGAATGAGGAACTGTATGAGCACCCTGTTTTGCCTCACAAGTTTCTCAAACATGAATGGCCAAAAAAAAAAAAAAAGGCTAAAGAAGACAGACTCAGGGCAGAATCATGTGTTTCCATAAGGGAGAAATCATGTTATATTTGTTTGACTGTAAAAGGAACTTCTACAGCTTCAGCATCAGACTACCTTTATTTTCTAACCTGCAGCTACATGGATGTTAAGATAAATTCCCTGTCTTTAGTACATCTCTTTCCTTAATGCATGAGATGAATGCTAAAGATTTGAGTGTGGAACATCTACAGACATCTTTACTCTTTTGTATTGCTAACATGTAGTCATCGTAGAAATGAGCATACTGTGATTGAAACAGCATTGTGTACTATCTACAGTACAACATGTTCACTGGGAAATTTCTTGCATAGAGATATCATTGCTGTTCCTGATGTCTCCTTTGTAACTTGGGACACAAACCTTATGATGCAGCTGAAAAACCTGCAGAGGTTACAGACTCTATGCATAGCTTTGTAGCACTGAACTATACCAAAAAGCCCTTGGATCTGGCCAAAAAAAGCCTTTTCTGGGGGACTTTTGTGTGTGGTCCATCTAGGTCCTGTTCTGTTTTAAATATTTATCAATGATTTGAATGCCAGAGTGGAGTGCATCCTCAGCAATTTGCTGATGACACTAAACTGTGAAGTGCTGTTGACTCTCTGGAGGGAAAAGAGGCCATGCAGAGAGATCTAGTTAGACTGGAGCACTGGGCAATTAGTAATGGTGTGAATCTCAACAAAGGAAAATGTTACTCTGCACCTGGGGCAGAGTAACGCTGGACACAGGTACAGACTAGGAGATGAGTGGCTGGAGCAGAAAGGGATCTGAGGGTGCCAGTTGACAACAGGCTCAACATGAGTCAGCAGTGTGCCTTGGCAGCCATGAGAGCAAACTGCATTTTTGGATGCAATAAATATGGCATAGCCAGCCAGTCAAAAGAGGTAATTCTCCCACTATATTTAGCATTGGAGAAGATTCACCTTGAATATTACATGTAGTTCTGGGCTCCACAATATAAAAAGGATGTTAACGTCATTGCAAGCATCCAGAGGAGGGCAACAAAGCTGGTAAAAGGTCTGGAAGGCATGTCCAAGGAGAACAACCTACACTTGGATTGTCTAGTCTGGAGAAAAGGAGCCTAAGAAGTGACCTCATTGCTCTCTACAACTTCCAGAGGAGGGGAAATGGAGAGGGGGGTGCTATCCTCTTCTTTCTGGTAACCAATGATAGAATGTGAGGGAATGGCACAAAGTTGCACCAGGTGAGGTTCAGACTGGACTTTAGGAAAAGTTTTTTTACTGTGAGGATGGTCAAACACTGGAACAGGCTTCCTGGTGAGGTGGTTGATGCCCCATGCCTGTCACTGTTCAAGAGGCATTTTGATAATGCCATCAGTAACTTGCTTTGTCTCTCTGCTAACCCTGAAGAGGTCAGGCAGTTGAACTTGATGAGATTCTGTAGATCATTTCCAATTCAACATTTCTGTTCTGTTTTATCCTATCCTATCCTATCCTATCCTATCCTATCCTATCCTATCCTATCCTATCCTATCCTATCCTATCCTATCCTATCCTATCCTATCACAGCTGTGCACAGAAAACAGGCCAGCTGTCTTCCTGCATGAGGGTAATGGTGACATGTAGATTTATGGGTATGACCAGAGACAACCAAGTTTCAAAGACTTTAATTTAATGGGGATTTCTGTATTTTAAAGGTTTATGGAACTCTCATAGAGTTTTCTATAGGCACTGCAGACATTTTTTTTGTTGGTCAGAAAATCAGGAAATTGACAGTGGTTCTCTCTTATCCCCATCCTTTTAATTTTCTAGTGCTGAGTTCATGTACCACTAAAACCCCTTGTTCAACAGATCTGGGCAAGTAGAGTTGTTGTTTGCTTGCCTTTTTTCTTAATATATGTATATAATATAAAATTATTATATATAGAGAGAGAAATTATATATAATATATAGAAATATATATATTATATATATGAATATATTTAATATATAGAATTATATATACTATATATATAAAATGTTAGGCACACAGAATTATGAATATATGTATAAATTAATTACATGAATCTTCTGAGTGGGATACTAACATATTAAAATATGATTCTGAAGTCAAATGTAATTTTCAGTATATAGATCAAGTTTTAGTTGCACGACTAATTACAGAAAAATATTATACCTTTGAAATGATTTGACTGAACAAATGCATCAAATGTAGGATTTGTATATTTCCTCTTCTCTCCCAGCTCTTTTAGAAGTCACACCAGTCTTCACATAGTCATATAATAAAAGCTTTTTATAAAGTCATTTAGAAGTTTAACTTCTTGGATAAGACCAATGAACCATTGCATTAATATGTTAATCGGTACTTTAAGAGGACTGGAAATGATTAAAGTCTTAAAGTATTTATTGCTCTTTTGCTTTCAGCCACTGTAGGAAGTTAGCACACAGTCTAAGTTTAAATATTTGTTTGCAAAAAGATTCTAAAATGGAAAGAACTTTTAATAACAATAGGGAAAATATTTCTAATTTGAATATTTCAGGCTCTTTGATGTTTTAAACTGAAATAAGACATTCCCTGTTTGCTATAATTTCATTCATTTGAGATGTTTTTGCTAATTAAGCCAAACAAAAGGTGAAACACTGTCATTCAGCAGCTCTGACTTTTCCACATAAAATGTGGAAGTCAGATTGTATTTCCTAATACTATATTTTCAATAAACTTTGAGTTAATGACATGCTTTCTAAACTAGGAAATTAGTATTTAAAATATGCACTCTGGGATTCATTTTTATTATAAGGTATAGT
This sequence comes from Aythya ferina, assembly GCF_964211825.1. NCBI lineage: Eukaryota > Metazoa > Chordata > Aves > Anseriformes > Anatidae > Aythya > Aythya ferina. The sequence goes on from NC_140296.1 coordinate 53,540,871, forward strand.
CTAATGTCAACTAATCTGCCTGCAAAAAGAAAAAAAAAAATCTTCACAGAACTGTGTACTTTCTGAACCTGTTTGAAATAGTATACATAATATGCAAGTAGCACACCAGCTCTTTTTGAAAGAGTTTTGCAGGAGGGTGTATCTTCTTATTTTGGAGTAAGAAAGGTGTAGTGATTTTCTGATTACAAAGAAGGAAAAACAAGAGACAGATGTTGAATATGATAAGGAGATAATGCTGTACATGTGATTAATAAGTATGGTTTGGGACAGTTCTGTATGACCTCTTTATTCAGATTAAAAGCATGTGCTCTAAATAATGGTAGGCTTTTAATTTAATCAGCATTTGCCTTTATACTGCCCAGACTCAAATGGAAATGTCATGGGTATTTAGGTTGATGAGACCTTACAGCTGCTATATCATTCTTGTTAAGGACAATAAATGACTACATATTTGACCTTTCTTGTTATATCCAGTTACACTGTAGATTGAAAAATTATAGAACATGTAGGATGTTGTTATTATGTGCTTTGCTAATGCAGATCAAATCATATTTTGTGAATATCCTCTTCACCATGATACTTGAATGTTATTTGTTATTCACTTAGAGTCACAACCCACCTTCCTACCACAAGACTAAATTTAAACATGTATGAGTTATATTGTTTAGCATAAATGCTAGTCCTGAATGAAGCAATATATTAGAGTTTTGATATCACAATACCAGATTGTTCATAAACCTTGAAAAAAATTCTATGCCTTGTAAATTAAATTCTGTCTGCAAATTAAAGCTTTGAGTTTTATTGAAAGTGAATATAAAGGAAATCCAAAGTATGTTTTCTCTCAGACTTCACTGTACCTAAAAATGCATAAAAGTGAATATTGGATAACACTACTGTTTGGCATTTTTCTTCTTATTTTGAGATCATCCAAAATCTATTGCAAGAGACAAAGTTCAGTCAGACTTGTTGTATGTTCTGTGAGTTGAATAATATGCTACTGATGCATAACACAAACCAGAAAATTATTTTTAGAGACAAAACATACTGATAGAGCTCTGGTGCACTGGTGGAATGCTACTATTTATGCATCTCTACGACAATACAGCCTGCTTTTATAAACCTTGCTATAAGTCACTATCCTGGACTGAATGGAGGTGTCTAAATACAAATATTTGAATAAGGTGTTCAAGTTATGTCATAGTTAATGAAAATCAAGGGTTAATTCAGTTGCCTGATCATAAGAACCAATGCTCCATAGTATGTCCCCTAATACCCACTCTCATACCAGGTATCTCATACCATGGTGCTTCTATAGATTATGGATCATATTTACTATTTTAGGTACTGAAGGTCCTCTCATGTAGCACTGGAAACCTATATGGCTGCCTATATCTCTATGGCTGCCTATCACTCTAGGGAGTGACTCAGCTACTTGATGATCCTCTGAAGATACTTAGATGAGTAGAAAGAGATGGGTAAGCGAACACGACAAACCAACACATGGACCTACATTCTGGAAAGCTTAATTAGTGAAGGTGAAGCCTACATAATCTTTATCCATATTTTTTTTCACTCAAACTTTTTTAACTGTAGATATGCCACTGACCTAATTATTCGTTTTGCATGAAAACTTTATAAAGAATATTATAAATCTTGAAAAAATTGAATTCACTTCAAATTTATGTACAATTGAGGATTTTTTTTAATCACTGTCATATTACTTTGATTTAAAACAAACAAACAAACAAAAAGTTAATAATGCTTTCATGCTAAAGATTTTCAGTTTATATATGCTCTGTGTGGTTTTCATTTGTAATCCCGATGTAGCTAAATAAATATTTAAATCATGTAATTCAAATAGGAAATAAAAGTTAAAGAGACTGTAAATGTAGGATCAATGATCAAATGACATTTAACTACTAAAAATACAGACCAAACACGATAAAAGAGAGAAGTGGACAAATCAGCTATCTGAGATAAGAGAACAGAGGGGAGGGTTTCCTTGGCCTTTCCCCAGATATTGGTTCACTTGATAAAACATGGAGTTTAGACACTAGACATTGTCTATTTTTTCCAAGACAGATCCTCATGGAAATCTTGGCTTTTTCTCCTGAGACGTTCAAAGTTACTGTGGGCACAGGGCATGTAAAGTGATTGCATATCCAATAAATTAAAATACGGGAAAATAGATATACCCTTCAAATATCTAAATAGATTTAATACATTTTTCAAAAGAAACTAGAAAATTACTAGAATTAATTAAAGCCTTTAGGCAGACTTATAATGAAGTTCTTGCGGGCTTACAATGTTTCAATATATATATTCAATATTTATATACAATGTATACAATACAATATTTCTGTGAGGATTTCCAGGTCAAATATCTAAATATCTACTACATTTTTTTTTCTTGTTTTGTTTTACTTTGTGTGTTGTTTTTTGTTGTTGTTGTTGTTGTTTGTTTGTTTGTTTTTCTTTGTTGTTGTTGTTGTTTGTTTTTGAATGTAATTATATTTAGAAGAAAAACCTTTTAATGAAATATAAAAGCATGAATTTATGAATTTTAATTAATTTATCCTTGTCAAAATTATTTGTTACTTATTCTGAGAAAATATTCTTCCTAATTGTTCTCATATATAGATTTTCCAGTAATTTTTGAGTGCACAAACCTCTCTGTAAATCTGCTATACAGATTGCTCAGTTCAAGTTAAATTAGGAATTGTATAATATAGAGAAAACTTCCGTGATTTTGTAGAACAGATTTACAAAGTTTAGCTTTTCATTTAATGAGGAGAATCTTATTGTATCTTTCTTACCATACTTTTGACTTGTGATGGACATGAGCACAAGTACGTGTCCTAGTAAGAAAATGTGATTTTCTGTATGAATATGAAATAGGTAAGACTGTATTAATTGAAACATTCATCTGCTGCTTGGTCTCAGTGCAATGGACGGTCTTGCTATGCTTGCTTGTCACCTATTTTTCTTATGTCATTAAGTCATTCTTATGTCATTATGGAGCAGGGTACCGCAAAGTATGACTGACTACTCTTGCTCCAGAACTGGAAGCCGTATGGCTGGTAGGGAATTGAATACAGATTCATCAAAACTGCTTCTAGACAGCAAAGTTATTTAGGACCATATTAATGAATCTAAATGCCTTTTGGAACCTCACATGGGTGTTTTTGTTTGTTTGGTTGGTTGGTTGATTCGTTTTGCTTTTTGGCTTGGTGCTGTACCAGCTTTATGTACTTTTGTTTCCCTTACGGATATTTTGAATGTTTCCACACCATGCTCTACTAAAGAATATAGATATGCTAAAGAAAGCTGTGTGAACTGGGTGCTTACAAATGTTTTTCATACATTAAAATACCAATGCATAATGAAATTTTGCTTTAAGAAAAGTAGCAAGGGTATCCTGTGTTCACTAAATAAGACAGGAGATGTTTTTGTCTGCTTTATGCAATCCTCTGGAATAATAGAGTATGTGGACAATTTGTGGGTGAATTTATGTAACTGAGTATAGATATCTAACATATAGATATCTTCATCCAACTTAATCATGCTTGCTTCCAGTGATAATCTGTGGAGAACAACAGGACTTCTACAATGTGATTCAGTGCACCCTAAAATAAACATCTAAATTTAATGATAGGATTCCCGTGTCAGTTTCTCCCTATCAACCGTAGAAGGAAACTATAGTGACAGGCACAGATATAAACTGCATCATAGAGTTCTTAGGTAAGAAATCCTATGCCAAATGAGCACCTAATAATAATAATAATAATAATAATAATAATAATAATAATAATAAATCTTAACATGTCATATAAAGTTTCTCTTGAAATATCATCAAGAGGAATAATTAGTCTAGGAATTAAAATACCTAACTAACTCTGACAAATAAACATTAGTGATGTTATCACTATAAAGTGCTTATAAAAATGATACATATTTTTAACTTTTTATTAAAGTATATTGTACGTTTTCTTCAAATTCTAACTAGTCTCAAAGAAAAATGGCTGTACCATGTTATATCAAAGGTTCTGCTTTCAAACAACTCCAGTGGGTCAGTTCAGTTGACTGAGTGCCTACAATGTTATTATTAATGATGTATATATATACAAAAAGTAATAACAAATAACAAAATGAGAAGACCTGTTATACAAATGTGTGGTAATGGACTCTGCATTTTTTCTATTTCTCTTCTAAGTGATGGGAACAAACAATGGCTTCTCTGTTAGCAAAGAAAGATTCTAAAGCCACCTATCAAGAAGTAATTTCCTATTTATATTGCTTAGTGCCCAAGCAATGGCCATCTCAGGTCAGTGAATCTTTGGCAGAAATCAATATCTGCTTCTCTATATAGAGGTAAATATAAAGAGGAAGCATATCAATAAACTAAGTACTAGAATTAATATAGTTCCTGCTTTTATTGCAGACAGGTGACACTGATGCTAAAGCTTCCCATTGCAATCAGTATTTTCAGTAGGTTGAGTAGCTGAGAGATATCAAACATTTGCTTTCTTCTAAAGGCAGATATTAGTCTTTTAAAAGTTTTATGGAACCTTAGTTATACCACTTTCTAAGCCTTATGTTCTTGAATTTGAAGTATTATTCTCCTTTTAAGAAGGTTGGAGATTTTCTCATTTTATATAGCAGCATAGGCAGCATAAGCAGCAAAATACCTTGTTAGAGATAGTTAGCAAAATATGCACTGTGTTTATTATGCACTTTCATACTGAAATACTTATAAGACTTGCACACGTGATTTCAAAAGGCAAAAAATGTAAAAATATCATTATAAAGAAAATTGAAGTGTCAGAATGTTGTGTTATATTTTTTGGATTCTTTCATGAAGATTTGCATAATTGAGTTATTAAGACATTGTAAAAGTTTCACTTTTCTTACTAAAATGACTTAATATATCTCTCCCCACTCTTGCTACTTCTCTTTAAATACTTGTCTTCAGTTTATAGATTCTATATATTTATTTAGATTTTTCTTGATTTGTCAGACTATCTTTGCAGCTTATAGAGTTAACTCTTCAAAGTGTCATGGTGCACTGCTTCTACCACTCACATTTTTGGAACTCTACTTCTCTAATATCGGGTTTTCATTATTTATTGTAGTTAATATCACTGCATAATGATAGAGTAATAGAAAAGTAGGAAGATATTTTTGCATGGAAATATATGGAATTATTAAAAGAAGTAAGGCTTGTCTCTTGTGTAATGAAAGAAGTAAGGCTTGCCTTTTGTGTTGGAATAAAAAAACCTTATTGTTTCAGAAAAAAATAAATAATCCTGGAATTGTCACATGGTAACATTTAAGTGGTATGAGGACTTTTTTTTGTCCACATATATCATCAAAGAGACTTTTCTGATATTTTTAAGTGAAAAAGAAAGGAAGATTATAGTGAAATACTAGAACTACTAAACTTCTTCTGAGAAATATACAATCAGCTTACTCATCTAAGGATGCTTGTGGTTAACTCTAAAAAAAAAAAAAAAAAAAAAAAAAAAAAAAAAGAAAGAAATTAACTAATACCAAATTACTCTGTAAACTGAAATGTCCTATAAATAAGTACTTTCTTGTGGATATATCTCATTCTTTCTACATGAAGGGGGAAACAAATAATTCTGTGGTACTGAGATGCCTTTTCTGCCTAAGTGGTCAGAATATTGCATTCCTCTCTTACCACTCTTACCACTGTTCAGACATAATACCTGCATAAGGCACAGAACATCAGATAATCTATTTTCCAAACTTTTTTTGTGTGTGTTTGTTGTTGTTGTTGTGATATGCCTGTTTTCAATGGGCATAGTAAATCCTGTGTTTTTTATAGGGAGAAATCTCCTCCTTTATGAAGGAGAAATCCAAAAAACTGATCTTCTTATACCAACCATACAGCTAGAAAGCTAGACTGAAGTGGTTTATGAAGCACTAAATTGAAACCATCTTGGTTAAAATACAATCAAGTGACAGTGCATAGCCATGCTTTATTTTGGTTCATTTCCATTCTGTCAGGAAAAATTGAGGATATCACTCCTTCTCTCAGTTTGATTATTCTATTATCAAAAGAATGGGGAGTGTCAGAAACATACATGTTGATTTAGTGTTGCACTGATGAAACCATTCTGTTTGTGTGATGTGTCATTTTTCATTGCTTTCTTATCAAGGTGTTTCAGCTGCACCCAAATCAGGTCTTGTAATTGCTTTGGTTGCTTGTGGCAAAGTTATGTCAATGTCAATTGCTAAATAACTTTTGATTGCTTCATGTTGGATCAGTTAGAAAAGAAAGTGCAGTATGGACTTTTACATATGCCTGGTGTACTACTCCTCATTGTAAAAGGTGCCTTTTTACCTAAGAAGGTGGCTGCTACTATATATATATATTAAATATCACATTTTTTTAAATGAAAACCTATTATAGGGTTTAGAGGAGTGAAAAAATACATTTATATTAAAAAGACCTATAAAGGTGTATGACACACTTGTAAAACATCAAGTAGAATTCTAAAGGCAAACCGTGTTATCTTTAAAGCTCCTACATTTCAGCAAATGTTATGTCCCCAGTTGAACATGCAATACACACCCAAAGATAGAGATAACACCCATTTGAATGTCATCTGCAGCCATTCCTGCATTTCTTTGAAATGCTGTGCAGGTGCAATAGGCAACGGCTGTGCATCAGTGATTACCAGTTACTGGAACGTGGAAACTTCTTCTTCCTGCTGAATAGGCAGCTGCTGGAGCACATTCAGAAAGACACCATGATTTTTCCTGATTACCATTATGTACAGAGAGAGAGAATTTCAGATTCTTTTATCAGCCTACATTATTTTAATATCATATATCAAAATGAAAATGGAATAATGCTAATCTGCTATGTGTCAGACAAATCTATGCAATATAGTATTTCTTTCCTGAGATAATCATGTTAACCATTTAACTTACTGTAACTACAGCTCATATGTTTACATGTAAAATATGAAAGAGTGACAGACATGACCAACTATTTTGTTGTGTTACAAATTTGGAAGAAAAAGTTGTCCATCAACACAACTCTCAAATTATATTTTATCAGTGGCTCCTTGTCAAAACACTAACTGGAACATATCTCTAGAAATAATATCACTTTTTTTACCACTCAGATTTTTTCATATCTATTACATGTACAAAGTGCTATAGGTCAGGTGAGAGCAGGCTCATCTTAAAGAGGTTAAGTTTAGGAGCCAAGAATCTCTGATATGCCTGGAACTGGGATCTCAGGCTGTTAGTAGAAGCAGATATGAAAAAAAATGAGGAAAAAGAAAAAAAAATGTAGAGGCATATACTTTGATATACTTTGGAACTTTGTGTGCTCAGAAGTCAGAGTATGTTCCTAGCCAAAAAGAGAAACCAATTTACTTGTATAACCACCTAGCACCAATCAGTGACCTTTACCTGTAACAGTTCAGACTGTCCCTACATCCTGGTTTTGTCATACTTTAGGAATGCAAGTCACTCAGTCTTCGTTCCAGAGAACCTGAGGGCAACGAAGGATTGTTCGAACTGATTGAAAAATAAAAATCATAAATTGATATTACCATATGAGTTTTTACAAAAAGGACGTTAAACTGTTGGAGAGTGTCCAGAGGAGGGTGACAAAGATGGTGAAGGGCCTAGAGGGGAAGACATATGAGGAGCGGCTGAGGGCACTGGGCCTGTTCAGCCTGGAGAAGAGGAGGCTGAGGGGAGACCTCATTGCAGTCTACAACTTCCTTGCGAGAGGGAGTGGAGAATAGTTGACCTATTCTCTGAAATCACCAGTGATAGGACCGATGGGAATGGTGTTAAGCTGAGACAGGGGAAGTTTAGGCTGGACATCAGGAAAAGTTTCTTCATTGAGAGGGTAGAACACTTGAACAAGCTCCCCAGTGAAGTAGTCACTGCACCAAGCCTGTCTGAATTTAAGAAGTAATTGGACTGTGCACTTAGTCACATGGTCTAAACTTTTGAGTCCTGTGAGGTGCCAGGAGTTGGACTTGATGATCCTTATGGGTCCCTTCCAACTCGGGATATTCTATGATTCTATGATTCCATGATTCTATATGATAGGATCTACAGGGATTCCTGAGTATTACTGATCTGTGTTATTTTTGCCTTCACATCCACTGAGAGACATTACATTTAAAAAATAGCTGTGGTGTCCATACAATTACTGTGAACTTGGGAACAGGTTAAAGCAATAAAACTCACAAATATATGTAAGTGAAATCACAACCAGCACTCAAGGAGAGATAGAAAATCGTTTCCATTAAGTACATTGGACAATATGTTCTTGTAGAATTAATATTTCTTGACTCTTGCATTCTGTGGAGCTGAAATAAATATAGTTTCTAATTTTGACAAAATCTGGTCCTTAACTCAAAAAATGTTTTTCCTGTACATGCACACACACACACAGAGTGCTGGAATAGAGTCTACCTCCTCTGGCTTGCCTATCTAATATTCTGAGGAAAGATGTTATGAATATCTACTCAAACAATCTTTAATCCATGCTTTGATGGCAGGCTCAAGAACTACCTAATGGTTCTGCCTGGGGGAGAACAATCCATGTTACACAGACCTTCTTTCACTCGGGTAAGGAACAGTAAAGATGTAGGAGACAAATTCTTCAAGACATGATACTTGTGTGAAGATGCAAATGATCTGAGGCCATTCAGGTCCTCTGTCAAAATGACAGCATTGCCTTCTGCTGCATAGAGAAGGAAAAATGATCTGATTTCACTTTTCTGACCCCACCACATGTATTATTTTGGATTCCCCCTAGTAAAGTTAAACAACTTTCAGAATCTGTCAGCTATTCTGTCTCCTTGTCCCAAGGGTGTAGCACCATTATAATGTCAAGATTTTGTTAAGTGTTGAAAATATTTGGGTAAGGATATATATCTGTGTTCTTTGTGAAAAAACAAACAAACAAAAAAAAAAAAACAAAACAAAAAAAAAACATATTGGAAGAACCTTGTTCAACTGATGTACAAAGTAATGACATTAAGAGTTTGGAAGAATAAAATTTGCCAGATTTATGGGAAAAGGTCCCAGTATTCCTATTGCTAACTCATCAGAAAGTTAAACTATAATAACAGGAAGACATTTTAAAAATCTTTTGAACAATTTTTAAATTGTTCTGAATGATAGCTTTCATTCCTAAGATGTGGTTTTAGAAAGGACATTCTTCAGGTTTTAACTGAATAGAAAATAAACATTTCAGGCCTTCTCCTTTGGCAGGATATAATTTCTCTTTGTTCATTTAGAATTTGTCCTTAAATGTTCTGAATAATTCTGTCAGTTCTGATTCATGAGATGAACTTAGAAGCAAAACAAGCTATGTCTCAGCTGAATTAAAGCAATAAGATATTTTCTTCTTGGTTTTCAAAGTTTAGTTATTAACTATATTCTTGTAGTCTAAAGAGTTTCATGATAACCTTACTTTTCATATTTTAGAGCATTTAACTTTCCTAAACACTGGTAATTTTTGTACATTTCAGTGACTTTGACACAATAATTTTGTCTTAAATGAGATGAGAAGAACGTATTTCCAGTTCTTTGTCTGAATAAGGCTTTGTGTTGTTTTTTTTTTTTGTTTGTTTGTTTTTTGTTTTTTGTTTTTTAATGGTGTTTTTTAAATGCTATCTTTATTTTGATGTTCATAGATATTCTAAGGTGTTTATAAAGTTGTTGGACACCAAGATAAAATGGGAGATGTAAATATTTCTTTCTAATTCAGTATCTATTTCTAAGCTGAAGGGGTTGTCTGGACAAGCCTACATTTTGTTTCATGGATACATTTCACTGTGCAGTATCAATAGTTTTGATACAGGCAGTGAAAACACTTCAACTTTCAAAAATGTTGAAAATCTTTAATTTTAGTTACCCATGTTTTACTTAACATGCACCACTCAGCCTCTCAGACTGATGTGTATTTCTACAGCAGATGCCTTGATTCCTCTTTTTTCACAGTTACTTTATAGTTCAAGTTCTTCATTACCCGGTTTCTGAGAGGAAAGCATTTAGCTTGTATGTGTAACATACTGACTACTTTGGACATTGACATATAATGAATAACCATAACTGAAAGAATAAGACTTTGCTAGAAATGCAATATTATCACTCATATGTTAATTAGATAAATGTCAATATTACAACTATATTTATGACATCATATATTTGAAAGAGGACTATCTGATCTTCAGATACTGTGCCTGTCTCTATAGATTCCACATGAGAAAGTAATGTAATTATTGAAAACATTCAGACTATGACAGCCAAATAATATTTATAATGAGGTCTTGAGAATTTTACACCCTTATGATTTTGATTGGAATCATGCTATATAGTCTTTTTTCAAAGTTCAGGTGAGAGTGATGAGTCTGAAAGGAGTCTCTTATGCCAGTGCTGTCGATTTATGCTGCTCAGACCAAAATTGCACCTATGCTGTCAGTTTGAGTCATTCCCTTTTTCAGTCCAGAAACCTGTTTTCCCTAATTGTTCACACTTCTTGCATGCAAAGTCACTCCTGAAATCCCTTTTGAAGGGGATTGAACTGTGTCTGCCTGCAGGTAAGAGTCGAGAGGAGCCCTGTGAGAGTGGTCCAAGGATTGCTTCAACAGGTGGAAGGCTGGCATGTTGTTCGTCAAAAGCTTTTGGCTTCCTCCCATAGAAGCAAAAATGTAACAGGAACCAAGGAAGCTGTTTAGCTTATCCATTTCATACAGAAATATTATTCTTTAAAGAATTATAAATATGTTGCTACAGTGGCTCACACCCTAAAAAAAAAAGTGGCCTCTGTTTGGACCTTGATAAGAGCTGGTATCACATGGTGAGAGAATGCCATGGTGTGATGAGTATGTTGAAGAGGCTTGTGGAGTACCTATATGTCAAAATTATAAATAGCCTGAATATGTTTCCAGACTAATTTAGAAAGAGATTGATGGGCTTAATTCATTCATAAGTCATTTAGTTAGGGGAAGAGTCATTCCCCTATCACAAGGACCATGTAACACAGATGTTTAAATACATGTAGATATATGTATATGTACAGGGACATGGGAAGAAAAGTTTGGGTTCGAAAATCTAAAAGTGTGGTCTAGTTGCAAGCTTGAAGTTCTTTTGCTTTCAGTACAAGTGAGGTGTCAGTTTTATAGACATCTATAAAAGTGTTAATAATATAAATGCAAAGTACTTTCTTAGGGAAATTTTAGATATTTTTCTTTTTACTTGTGATTATATTGTTAGTACTGTTCATTTAAATATCAAAACTAGCAGTGGAAATTATTCTAAATTCATTAACTTCATTTGTGATGACGTATTTATTTTACCTGTGTATATTGGATGAGAACCAGCCTCCAGATATCTAGGGACAAAGTAATCTGTTTGAGAATGAGAACATTGGACTCATCATTGGATTCAGAATTGTGAGGGTTTTTGTATTATGTTTTTGTAGTGTTTTATTAATTTATTTGTTTGTTTCCAAACAAACTTTCAAAGCCTCCAAATTCATATAAAAAAATCATGATTTTTTAAAACTATTTGAAACTAGCACTATAGCTTCAATGAATCCTAACAGACTACAAATTTATTTTCTTAAAACACAGTGCTAAATATCAACTCTATGTAACACATCTGAATAGCTCAAACTCTTTTAACATTTACTACTATTAAAAAACGTTATATAGAAAAACAACAACAACAAAAAATATAAATCAGAAGGAAAGCAAGGAAAGTCTGATGCATTGACTGTTTCTTTAAAGGGTGCCTCAGAGGAACCCTTATGAAGGGGTGCTTATCTGATTACTGAAGCAATATTATTTTCAGCTGTCACTCTTTTCTTTTTTATCCATATGGAACTACATATATACATGTGCCTAACTAACTGCCCTTATTTCCTTATTGAAATGACTTATTTGCTTTCATTCTCTAAATTTCACTTGGCAAACCTCACGAAATAAACATCTTCTTGATCTAACTGTAACAGTGTTTTTTTGTTTGTTTGTTTGCTTGTTTGTTTTAATTTTAAATATGTATATTGAGAGAGTATATATATTTCCTTCATAAAATTTTACATTATTTAAAATATCTGGACCTCTTGTTTTTCTCAGAACACATTCATAAATATTAATTAAACACTAGTCAAAGAGATTAAATGCTACTGAAAACTGAAATTATAAAAAAAGATAATCATTATACAACACTGCTATCAGCACATTGTCTGGAGAAAAACAAAACTGAATACTCTCTTTTCATGTTTAAAGACCACTAAAGTAGTGGATGAAGAGAAACTTGATGGCATTATCTATTTTCACTGTGAAAGAGAGTCCGACGAACTCCTTTGTAAGTGGCAGTTTGTAGTTGGGTGTCAAGGACAAGGTTCAGAAATGTGGTAATTAGTAATTTAGTAACTAATTAGTAACAACTAATTTAGGAGAAAATTTCCCTATTTGAGGGTGATACAAAATTATTCAGATTATTCAAGAAAAACAAAACAAAACAAAACAAAACAAACAAACAAACAAAAAAAACACTGATAGAACCTCATAGAAAACTAGACAGATTAAGAAAATGGGATTATGGTTTCAGATAAATTTCAGCCAAGAAATTTCACCCCAAGAATACATGAGGTGTTTAACTAGCTCAAACTGTAGAGATTCAGATAGAATAATAACTTCAGAGAGAATAATGGAATAGACAAGACCTGATAAAGCTAGAAAGAAATTATTAAAAAATGATTTTAGCTTCTTTCTTGAAAAATACAAATGAAAGGATTAAAACTTTGCAAAGAGAAGGGGAGAAGTCATAGACAGGTAGACTACGGGAAGCTGACTAGGACTGTGAACAAGGTATAATCTGTTCCATACTTTAGAAGTTGCAGTAAACTATACAGTAACATTTAGTACAAGAAAAAGGAAAGATATCAATTTGAAAAAGTAAAGATTGTATCAATCTATGAGCTATATAATCACATTTTCCTTCAAGTTTTCCCAAGGAAATTCAAGTTACAACTTCAAAATATGTGTGCAAATGCTTTCAGAATTTGTCACATTAGAAATGGATTATCTAAGTCTCATAGAATCACAGAATGGTCTGGGTTGGAAAGGGACCTTAAAGATCATTTGATTCCAACCTGCAGAGACACATCTCACTAGACCAGGTTGCTCAAAGCCGCATCCAACACTTAAAGGGAGGGTGCATCCACAACTTTGTTGGTCAAAATTCTTCTCTCTGTCTCTTTTTCTAGACATATCAAGCTAGGAATATCCTGTGGTGTTTGTGACCAAACAGGTAGATATTTGTTTCATTCCACAGTGAAAAGTTCATAACCTTGTAGGCAGAGATATATTATTTCCATAAATGTCCAAGAACATGATACATATAATGTCAGCTTAATATACACACACACACACACATATGTTTTCATATAAATGCATAATGAAAGAAAAGTTACATATATTAAATCACTTAGTCATTTTAAATGAGAAGAATGTTTTAACATTAAATAACCTTCCTACTACGTATTAATTGAAATTATGCATGAACTGAAAATCTGTTTTTATGTGAGTGGAAAATTGATAAAATGATGGGTTTTATGTCTGTTCATTTACTGTATTATTTTCACCTTCTGTTTCTTTCTTTCCTTATGGACAAAAAGCTTGGGCACACCCTCAGCAAATGTATAATGTGTCAATCTTTTCCCTCATTACTTTAATAACTCTTCAAAAGAAAACACCAAATGAAGGTTGTTAGTTCTTTGAATAATTCCTGGCTTTTGGCTATCATTTAAAAGAAAAACTTAAAGTATATGCAAAAGCACAAGTATTTGTATAAATATCTAAAATCTTATGAAAGGCATTTGCATAAATTTGTCATTTTATTCTCATTGATTTCTTTTAAAATTTCCACAGGGACTGTAATAATAATAATCATCATAGTAGAAGTAATAATAATAATAAAACAACAACAATAATAATAATAATATGGATAGATAGCTGAATCCCTGGCTTTGCTGCCCACACACATGCTTCCATCAAGCCCAAATTGTATCTGTTTTAGGATGATGTTGTCAATCCACGTGATTTGTAAAAGAAAAAAAAATCTTATTTTGAAAATAAGATTTTTAAGCTTTTATTTTGAAAAGCTTAAATAAGGATTTAAAGTAAATTTTTCTGCCTGTAAATATGACAGTATTTATAATTATAAATATTTTGATCAAGTTATAAATATTTGTTCCTTTTTCTTTTACACATAATTATGAAAACTCTTGCTATGATGCACTGACTCTTTCTATTGTCTTCCCCATGAATCAAGATGGACAATGAGAATGTATTCTCTGTATTATTATTATCTATTTGGAAATATAGATTTACTTTTCCATTAACCAGTCTGGACCCTGAAGGGGAGGCCTGGGATTATATTTGCTCTTGTAGCCCTCCAGGACTACATCACATCATCACCTGAAGTGGCTTTTGCACCCTTTGCTATTCCTATCCATGTACCATACACAAGTACAGAGTGTATGTACAGGCTGCCACAGGACCTGGCATCCACCCTGTTGTTGGGTTTTAGAGGGACTCAGCCTTGATTTCCACCTGAAACATGAAGAAACTTGTTTTGTTTACAAGTATGCATTATATGCAACTGTAAACACAAGGGTTTGCTGGAAAGAAACCATTCCTATTCCTTTTTCACAGCCCCTAAAATACAGCATACTCCAGCAATTGTAGCGCAATATGTGATAATACCAGTGATATTGTGATGTTTACTATACATGTAATTGAGATTTAGTTTATACTTTCTCCATGTATGTGTAGGGTGTCCCGCACTGTGCTGGAAATATTTGATTAATACTGTAGTACTATGTAGGGATGTACAAAAGAAATACATTTTACATAAAGAAATAGCTATTTCCAGCTAGACTTTCATTGAAGTTTAGGATCTATAAAACTGGATTTGGACTGACCTTTTTTAGAAAAGTCTGAAGAGCACATACATTGCATTAATTATAATGGAAGATGTGCTTAATTTTTTAAGGCTGGATTTGTTTGATATCAGTCTTTATAGATAGAAGGAATAAAAAGTGATTTGATATCTGAAGACTTATATATCTTGTTCTTTACATTCATTTTGTCAAAATAACAGAATACTTAGGGTCTCATTGCTTTATATTCAGCAAATATACTCATGCACACTCTACAGGCCTTACATTTGCTCTTCACTGTAAGACAAAGTGGAGAAGAAATGAGCAGAAAGTGATAGAAAAATAACCACAAAAAAAACAAAAATTTACAGGTGTCAAGGGCTAGGTCCACACAAGGGACAAAAATGAAGAGAGAATAACATTTTTAGATAAAACCTTTGTAATATTTCTGTAGATGGAAAAATATAGTTGAGAATTGATAGTTACCCTGTCAAAATTACTTTTGTTAATACTATGGGCTTTTCTGAACCAACCTCATGAAAGCTTTGAAAGCTTTAACTGACAGTAACTCTTTCTTTCTGTTGTTGTTTTTTGGTCTTTTTTTTTTTTTTTATGTGAAACATTTGAAGGCAAATCTTTACAGATTAGTTTCTCCCGTGAGCCCACAAAAAAAAAGTTTCTTAGTCTTCCTTCCTCTTTAAATATAATAAAAGCTAAGTATAGTTAAGGTGATTCAACAAATGTGTGATAAAGAGCTTTATTGTTATCTATTAAGTTTGTCTTCAGAACATGAGAGGATTTATTTTTCAAAATAGACAAGTTGCTTATGCCTAGGAAAACATACCTATTTTTACCATTCCATTGAAATATTCTGAGTGGGTCAGCATCTAATAATCTTATTAACACTAAAATATATTTCTTTTTACAATATTTTCCAGGCTTTATACATGACAAAGACTTATTTGATTAACAGTACAAAATTTTTATCTTGTCAAAAGTTAAAAAAAAAAAAAGTACATGTTTAAGTAGTTTGTTTGTTAGATAGGCAAATGCCTATTTACTGGGTCCACCTCCTGTGTTTCAGTGTGCAGTACAGCACAATTAAGGTTCTTTTGATATTCATTACATACTTTTTTAAAGTTGTAGATAATAGTGTTTTCTTGAACTATTTAATTGAAATAGGAAAAGTTTAGAAAAATGTATTTATTGGGATTATTAAAATTTATATTCAAAAATGTTAATCTTATGCTGTTAATATTCTAATAGCTGAGGATAAGGTATTTTTCTATGTGAAAATATATTCAAAGGCATGCAATGCTTTGCAGCTAGGCTTAAGGTGAAAGTTTCTGAATGTTCTGTAATGAGAATGTAATCCAGGAAAATTATTCATTCTCAAGCACAGTTTCTTTAATGCAATTTTGTAACCTCCTGAATATGGTAAGTGTACTTGAAAGGACAGAAATCATTATTTTCCAGAGCTATAAATGTTTCTCTCACTGATACTGGGAAAACTTTGAATAACTGAGGATTAATGAAATAGATGGGAAAGTAATAAACTCACCTTTTACACTCAGTTTAACTTGTAAAAATGTTTATTAACTATCTGCAATAACTTTTTGGAAAGGAAAAAATTTAAAATTTTGAAAGCTTGCATTAACAAACAGCTGTCTCAGATATGAGCTTGAAGCACTATATTTATAAATATCCTATTAAAGTAAAACATTCCCACATGTTAATAAATAAATAAATACAGGAAAGACGAAAAGTATGCTAATCAAAATAATATGTTTAGACTGTGACATTTTCTGTATCTGATACCACGCCCAGTCTTCAGTTGTTGCCCTCAGATGGGTTACTCCTTTTCTGCTGAGTCATTAAGAAGTGGCATTTGGGGGACTTCTAGATCCATATCTAGTTTGTCATTTCAACCTTGATTTGAATGTAATTGTGCATTGTTTTGAAACTAAAGATCAGGTCTTCAAGTTTAAGGACATTGTAAAAGGCAATTGC
Organism: Aythya ferina; assembly: GCF_964211825.1. Taxonomy (NCBI): domain Eukaryota; kingdom Metazoa; phylum Chordata; class Aves; order Anseriformes; family Anatidae; genus Aythya; species Aythya ferina. Next base: position 53,557,840 of record NC_140296.1, read on the forward strand.
AAATATTTATTTTAAGAGCATTTAATACCTCTGAAGCGTCACTGGAAAGTCTTACAAAATTTCATTTACCCAGCATAATATCAGCACAATAAATTTATTAAATAAAAATAAAATTTAAGTTATAATTTGAGAAAGTTGAGCAGATAATCTGTTTAGAGAATCTGGAGTGGATAGATGACTGACAGATATGTAGATAGAGAGAGATATACACATGTGTATACATACCAACCCATGAATGGTTGGTTAGATGTCCATTTGTGTATTTCACTGTGGCAGTTTGTTCATGAATCTTATATACTCTCTTTGTGTCAGTATATTTGGAAAAAAATGAATTGCATAGAGACCATGGAAAAATGAATTGCATAGAGACCACGGAAACCTCAGTATTTTGTGTTAAAACACAAGTTTTAAAGCTGTTCTTGTCCTGACAATTTGCACTTTATGATTTTTATTGCGATTTACATGCAAAGGGGACTGTAAGCCTGCTGTGCACAGGTCTATGACTGATGATAACAGAGGACTGCTAAGAAGCAAATCAGCAATGCTTGAAGCTGAAAATAAAAATTTGAAAATATGCAGTCATCTTATTCTACCTGCAAGATTCTCATTACTGTGTGAATGAGAAAAAAGTCAAAACAAGCCAAAACATGTTTTTTTTTTAAAGGAAGTTCTATCTACTAATATTTTTATTTAACCAACAAGGGATAGCAGCCTATGATCTCCTGCCTATTTCCAAATTTTTGAGGGTGAGGATCAGGAAGAATATGGGCATCAGACACTTTCTTAAGCAGCCTCTTCCAGCAATAAAGGCCAAGGCTAGGACAGCCAAGGTATGTATAAGAAATAATAACATCTCATCCAAACTGTTATCTCCATTTCAAAACATTACAAAATCTAGTGTGGAGCACATCTAGGCCCTGTTTTATTTTCAAGTAAATGTCCTGGTTGTACCCATCTTTATTCTGTATTCAATATGTAAGATTCTCGTAGAAGAGAGAAATAGATTTTGAGAGTCTGATTAATGTAGTGGGTTGATTTATTGGCTTTGCATCTGTTTTCCTAAATACCTCTGCCTTTTCATTTCACTCTTTGTTTTCACATATCCTATACACATTTTTTTCTGAGAGACGTTCTACATTTTTCTAAGTTCCCCCCCCCACCCCACCCCTTTTTTTTTTCATCGAGCCATCAGGCTTACTCATACCTTGTACCTAGTCACTGACTACGTCTATACTGCCTAGTAAAGAGCAGACATAGACTGGACTTGAGAACTGTACTCATGGTCATCTTCTGCTACACATTTCCTGGCATAGATTTGGTCCATATAACCTAATGCTTTCTTTGCAAGACAATACCCAAGAATTGTTTATGGAGTACTTCTGAGGAACCATTCCTAGGATGGCATATGGAAAGGACTGCACCAGGCTTGTATCTCTGTAGTCTATACAGTTCCTGCACGTTACGGGAATGCCAGTAGCACTCCATTTGCCCTCATTCTGCCTTCTGGCACTTACACAAAAACTTTCAGTTCCGTGCTATAAAAATGTCACTCTAGTGGATTGCAATTCAGTGCTGTTGTATCAGACAGTCTGAATAAAAACAAACAAATAAAACCATGGAGCTCTGGGGCCTCCATTACAAGAAAGACTTGAACCTGCTAGAGTGGGGCCGCAAAAATGATAACAGGACTGGAGAAGAAAGGCTGAAAGAGCCGTGGTTCTGTGAAAGAGCCTTGAGAAAAGAAATCTCTGGGGAGACTTTATCGTGACCTTTCAGTACCTAATAGTGTTTATAAAAAAGCTGTAGAGGGACATTTTTACAAAAGGATGTAGTGATAGGACAAGGCGGTAATGGTTTTAAGCTGAAAGAGTCTATATTTAGATTAGATATAAGGAAGAAATTATTCATGAGGAGGGTGGTGAATCATTTGAAATAGTTGCCCAAATAAATTGTGGATGACCCATCCCTGGCAGTGTTCAAGGACAGGTCGTATGCTATGCAATATGCCAAGCTGTGTCATGTGTTCTGAAGGCCAGAGAACATGGGATTTTTAGTAGGGTTTACAGGTAGTTTTGTTCAGTGGATACCCAGATCTTCTCCCCTATTGGGAGAATTCTGCTGCTACATGAGTGTTCCTACAGAAAGTACATTATATTCTGAGAGTTCTCTGATAATGGTTGTTTCAATAAGGTCTGCAAGAGAATTTGTCCTTGCTTGAGAAAGGGAAATTATTATCATTATCATTATTATATATTATATATTCATATAAATAAATTTATTATTACTTTTGATAATAATTTATATAAATAAATATAATAATTTAAATATAAATATTAATGTAAATTAACAATAATTTATAATAATAATAATAATAATAATAATAATAATAATAATAATAATAATAATAATAAAAGTTACACTGTCACAGGTGTTGAATCTTATCTTATTGGAACAAATGTACAGATAAGCCCCTACAGTGGGATCTCAGGTTCAATAAACAGCTTAGTTATTAAGGTTAAACAGTGTTCCTGAGAGATATGCTAATATCCACTTTATTTTTAAAAATCATAATTTGAACAGGTTTGTAGTCTGAAGGGACACTGGGTTGGAATTGTTCACATGGGGATGTTTAACTATTGGAACTAACATTGCTAAGTAATAGCATCTTTTGAGAAATTATTTTATAGAAATGTTTATGTATTAAATAGCCTTTAAGCAAATCATTAAAAATCATCTGCATTTTCTTCAGTAATTAAAATATCCTATATTTTTTTCTTAGTTCAAATAAATACTGAAAAAAAAAAAAAAAGAGAAGTGGTCCTGTGCAAGGACTACATTTCCAACCACAGAAAAAGTAACTTTTCCTCTAGTATGGAAAATGTAATGCAGTTAAACTCTGGCATAAATTCAAGGTATGAATTGAATTAACACTTAATGTAGTTTAAATAATGCATTCATTTAAAATTGAAAAGACTTAAATAGTGAATGTACTGTAAAAAGTAAAAAGTTTCCTAGTAATTCTGCTGCGTCAGTGGTGGTATCACAGAATACAGAATCACAGAGTGGCTGAGGTTGGAAGGGACCTCTGATTACCATCTAGTCCAACCTCTTGCTCAAGCATAGTCTTGTAGAGCACGTTACACAGGATCACATTCACGGCCTGTCAGTGCTTTGTCACTATCATGGTAAAGAAGTGTTTCCTCACATTCAGATGGAATCTCCTATGTTTTAATTTGTGCTCATTGCCTCTCATACTGTCTCTGGGCACCACTGAAAAGAGTCTGGCTCCAATCTCTTGAAAACCTCCCTTAAGATATTTATATACATTGATAAGATCCCCTCGCGGTCTTCTCTTCTAAAGGCTAAACTGGCCCATCTCTCTTAGCCTTTCTTGGTAGGAGAGGTACTCCAGCCCTCTGATCACCTTTGTGGTTGTCCTCAGGACTTGCTCTAACAGCCCCACATGCTGGAGGCCCCAGATCTGGATGCAGCACTCCAAGTGCTCACAAGGGCAGAATAGAGGGGGGTAATCTCCTTTGACCTGCTGGCCAATCTTGTTTTGGTGTAGCCCAGAATGCAATTGGCTTTTGGGGCTGTAAGAGCATACTGCTGTCTCATGACAAGTTTTTTGTCCACCAGAATCCCCCCAAGTCCTCTGCAGGACTGCTCTCAATAAGTTTTTTTCCCAGTCTGTCCTCACGCCTAAGATTGTACCCCAACCCAGGTGCAGCACCTTCCACTTGGACTTGTTGAACCTCATGTGGTTCATGTGGGACCACTTCGCGAGCTTGTCCAGGTCCCTTTGGATGGCATACTTTCCTTCTATTCTAACAACTGCACCATTCAGACCAGTATTATCCGTAACTGTTCTGAGGGTGCACTTGATCTCACTATCTCTGTCATTGATAAAGATATTAAACAGTACCGTTCCCAAGGCAGACCTCTGAGGGACACCACTTGCCACTGGCATCCCCCTAGACATAGAGCCATTGATCATAACTCTCTGTGTGTGACCATACCTAGACAAGGGTGTGTTGGTCAATGCTCACCTGAACATGAGCCGACAGTGTGCCCAGGTGGCCAAGAAGGCCAACAGCACCCTGGCTTGTATCAGGAGTAGTGTAGCCAGCACGACCAGCGAGGTGATCAGCCCCCTGTACTCTGCTCTGATGAGGCTGCACCTTAAGCACTGTGTTCAGTTTTGGGACGCTCACTACAAGAAAGATATTGAGGCCCTGGAGCATGTTCAGAGAAAGGTTACAAAGCTGATGAAGGGTCTGGAACACAAGTCTTATTTATGAGGAGTGACTGAGGGAACTAGGATTGTTTAGTCTGGAGAAGAGGAGGCTCAGGGGAGACCTTCTTGCTCTCTACAATTACCTGAAAGGAAGTTGTGGGGAGCTGGGGGTCTGCCTCATCTCAAAGATGACTAGAGTTAGGACTAAAGGGAATGGCCTCGAGTTGTGCTGAGGGAGGTTTAGTTTGGAAATTAGAAGACATTTCTTCTCAGAAAGGCATTGAAATGGGTTGCCCAGGGAAGTGGTGGAATCACCGTCCCTGGGGGTGTTTAAGCCCTATGAGGAGAGGCTGAGGGAGCTGGGGTTGTTTAGTCTGAAGCTGGGGGTTGGCTTCTTCTCACAGATAACTAGTAATAGGACTAGAAGGAATGGCCTCAGGATGCACCAGAGGAGGTTCAGGATGGAAATTAGGAGACATTTCTTCTCAGGAAGAGCAGTCAGGCACTGGAATGGGTTACCAGAGGAGTCACCTGGGGGTGTTTAAGGAAAGGTTTGATCAGGTGCTTGGGGACATGATTTAGTGGTGTGATGATTGGACCAGATGATCTTGAAGGTCTTCTAACCTTAATGACTCTGTGATTCTATACAATTAATTCTTTGTCCACCAACCGGTCCACCTTTTAAATCCATAATAATCCATAACCGGTACATAGTCACTGAAGCCCAGTATGCCTCAAATCTTAACCTCTTTAATGAGTTCATACACACTGGTGAGCACCAGGTCCAGGAACACTTCTGATTGGTTTGTCTGACACCTAGAACAGGAAGTTATCCTTGATGCACTTGCATGAGTCTCCTGGATTGCTTACAACCTGCTCTATAGCTTTTCCAGCAGACATTGGGTAGTAAAATATATTCAGAATTGAATATCTAAGTAGATAACATGCAATATTCAGAATTGAATGTTACTGAGTAGTAAATACTCAGTGAGTATTTACAAGTAAGTATTTTACTCAGCTCTGGTGAGGCCGCACCTCTAGTACTGTGTTCAGTTTTGGGCCCCTCACTACAAAAAGGACATTGAGGTGCTTGAGCGAGTCCAGAGAAGGGCGACGAAGCTGGTGAGGGGTCTGGAGAACAAGTCCTATGAGGAGTGGCTGAGGGAGCTGGGTTTGTTCAGCCTGGAGAAAAGGAGGCTCAGGGGTGACCTTATTGCTCTCTACAGATACCTTAAAGGAGGCTGTAGAGAGGTGGGGGTTGGTCTATTCTCCCACGTGCCTGGTGACAGGATGAGGGGGAATGGGCTTAAGTTGCGCCAGGGGAGTTTTAGGTTGGATCTTAGGAAGAACTTCTTTACCAAAAGGGTTGTTAGACATTGGAACAGGCTGCCCAGGGAAGTGGTGGAGTCACCATCCCTGGAAGTCTTTAAAAGACGTTTAGATGTAGAGCTTAGTGATATGGTTTAGTGGGGACTGTTAGTGTTAGGTCAGAGGTTGGACTCGATGATCTTGAGGTCTCTTCCAACCTAGAAATTCTGTGATTCTGTGATTCTGTGATACCTTTTAATAATATTCTCGGCTAAAGAGAATGATATAGCAATTTTTTAGTATCTAATGAAGCCTACCAAGATGGTAAAGGGCCTAAAGTGGAAGGCATATGAGGAGCAGCTGAGGTCACTTGTCTCTTCAGCCTGGAAAAGAGGAGTATGAGGGGAGACCTCATCGTGGTCTACAGCTTCCTTATGAGGGGAGCAGATGGGCAGATGCTGATCTCTTCTCTGATGACCAGTGATAGGACCCGAGGGAATGGAGTCAAACTGCAACAGTGGAGGTTCAGGCTGGATATCAGGAAAAGGTTCTTCACCAAGAGGGTGTTCACACGCTGGAACAGGGACGTAGTCATGGTTCCAAGCCTATCAGAGTTTAAGAAGCATTTGCACTTTGTGCTTAGTCATATAATCTGAATTTTTGGGTAGACTGGTGTGGAGCCAGGAGTTGGACTTGATCCTTGTGAGTTCCTTCCAACGTGGGATATTCTATGATTCTGTGATATTTCTCGGCTGAGTAAATGACAGTATAAATCCCTAAAAAGTAATGAAATCTTCATTTGTGTAAAGACTGTCTATGGACTGAAAAGTAGCTTCCAAAAAAAATCCCAACATGGAGGGTTTCAACAGTTGCCATGTCTTACTGTGATGTTCTATACAAATTGGTCTTTTTGCACATAAAAACTGTCAGAGAAAACTGAGGACTCTGGTCATCAAGGTGAATTTTCTTCCTTCCATACACCCCTTACCAAGAGACAACCAAGAAATTGCATAAATGTAGAGAGGGTCATATGTTGAAGACAGGTGTTGCTCATCTTTATTAAGCATCATTTAACTTGAAGATTCTGTCCTATTGGAAATATTGAAGGGATGAATAATACTAGCTTTGGTTGTCAGATCACAGGGGAAAATATGTAATGAGGTAACATGCCTTTTTTTCATTCGTGAAAAATGCATTTTTTATAGAGAAGGAGAATCTCAAGTATCCAGAAAACGAGATAAATTCACTTATACAAAGTTCATTTGAAAATTCAAAACTCTGTTTAAGATTTGTTTCCCTAGAAGCTGTCTTAAAATTTCAGTGTTCAATCCTGTAAAACACAGTGAAGCTAGTTCTTTCTTGACATAAATCAAAGTAACAACATTGAAGTCAATAACAACACAAGCCTAAACAGGAGATTATGTTGTTTTATTTTAATTCATGATCAACCTTAAATTCTTGCAAAGTATAGTTTGACCTAAAGGATGAAGCTTTTAAGCAGAAACATTAATTCATTTGTTCTGATGATTATATTAGTTGGAGGATGCAAGTAAATGAACTACAGCAGCCGTTTCCTAACCCGTGACATTGACATCACTACTACAGGAGCAAGTATCTACCTTAAGCTTTGCAAAATGTCATGGCTTTGGAACTGTCACAGCAATACAGCTACAAACACTATAAAAGTGAATTCATTAAGGTTATAATTTCACACAAAAAAAGACAAAACTACAAAAGAAAATTGGACAGATAACTTTTTTTTTTTTTTTTTCAGGATTTACTTATTGTAAATCCTGATGTTCTGTCCTCTTAAATCTTATGTTCTCTCAGCTTATGTATTGGTATTGTATAAGAGTGGATATTTCATACAGGTCAACATATTTGTGTTATTTCTGTAGATAATCTCACTGTCTCCTTCATTCTGTGAAAGGTGTGACACTGTAATTGTAGAAATAAGAAAATATTTGGTAATAGAAAATTTTTACTGTTCTGATCATCAGTGTGAAATTTATAGCATGTATGTGTTTCCAAAGCACTTGAGTGCTTTATGAATGTAACTAAGTAAATTAAAAGATATATTGAAGCAGCTTCTCTACAAGTGATGTTTAACACAACTAATTAACACAAAGTAAATAAAGTGAGAATAATTCCAGTACAGATTTATACTTTGCTTATCAAAAGTTTCTTCATAAATCCATCAAGGTAATTTATTTTTCCTCCCACGGTAATAAGAACATTTTATTTGCAAACAATCATCATCTGAGCACAAAGGTTTTTTAAGGTTTTTTTGTTTGTTTGTTTGTTTGTTTTTCTTTTTCAACAATTGAGAAAGGTCAAAGCTTTTGTGTGGATGTATGTGTATTTCTGCATTTATGTGTAAGAACAAGGATTGTCTGTACAAGTAGTTTCTTTTTTTTTTTTTTTTTTTTTTTTTTTTTTAACATGCCACTGTGAATAGGTAGGAAATTTATCAAATAGAATAGGCAATGTTGTATAATTTACATATGAAGGCAAAATACACTGAGTCCTTGCCTTAAGTTTAAAAATGGTGAAATTTATCTGATTAGAAAGTCTGTTTTTTTGATGCTTTCCTAATGAAGTCAACTGCATTAATTGGGATTTGTCATAAGAAAACTAATAAATATTATTCTATAACAATATATACACATTTCCATTTAATGGTCACTAGGAAATATAGGAATACTCAGAACTTAGAATTCCCATTAAGAAAAACATTGAAAAAATTAGGGAAGAGAGGAACAAAAAAGCTTTTTTGCTAAGATCTGAATAATTTCCTTTTATTGCCCTATAGACTGTCTTTTCAAGAATTCAAAATACTCCTAACATCTAAATTTTTCTTTAATGAAAATTCTTTTTTAAAGGAAAAAATATACACATATAACCCTGATATGCAAAAGAAAAAGAGGATGATAACTAATATAACTGTACGCATGTTTATTCTCATTACAATTTGTGTCTTATTTGTGCTTGTAAGCTGCAAATTTATCTAATTATCATTGATAACTTTAAGTTATTTTCTCTAGGGGTTATGTGATAATCCTTAGATTCTCTGGAATTTCACTTCAGAGTCTAACTAATCTTGAGAAAGCCTTTTTAACTACCTAGATTATCCTTATGCTTGTCTCTGACTAGAGGACTCAAAGTTCAACTACAGACTTTGTCTAAAAGTTTTTGACGTGATTTAATTACAGTTGCTCAGACCATTTGGTCTAAAGTCAGGAAGAGAAGCTTTATTTCACAGAAGAAAATAGGCAAATATGAGAGATCTGTTTTGTTTATCTTGGTTAACAGGTTATACTGGAAAGATGACCTCACACTTTTTTATTCTTGATGGATTTTCCTTTTAATGATGGAGACATACTGTCCAGATAATTTGTATTGCTGCAGTACAGTGAAGAGTTGATTTCAGAATAATCAGACGATGTCAGATCATCATCCACCAAGAATAGAATAAATTATTCTAATCAATGCAAATGTCATTCTTCATTCATTTATTAAATCTTCTTACTTATGAGTAGTCTAAGAGTTTTCCTAAACCATGGATGAAGCTGAATGGTTGTGAACAAGTTCTTTAAAAGAAAGATCATGATTCTACAGATAATTTTTCCTTCCTCTTTCTTTGACACATTACTCACAATATGTATAACAATCTTTCCCTGATAATACAATCTTTTCCTGTGAGCTTTTGTTAATTTAATTCAGTCCCATTAAAAGGGTATGGTGAAGCATGGAGGTAGGTACTAAAAGTACGGTTTCCCCTTTAAAGACCAATCTCTTTATTTATTTATGTTGTTTAGCTGTGCATTGTAGCAAACCATCCATTTTACTGATGCACCTTTTAAGAATGCTTAAGGATAACTACAAAATGTTTGCAGGAGTGCATAGGTTTAGTAGCTAAATATTGTATGCCTTGGATTGCTGAAAAGGACACCTGAATGGGAAAGAACTGTTAGCTGCTTCGGAGTAGCAGCCATGTTTCCTCCAGGTTTATTCTATCAAAGAAGAACACTCATACAGTCAAAGCTTAGAAGAAACACTTGTAGAAGAGATTAATGAAACAAATCAGTCAATAGCATTAATTTGAATTTGAAAGAATGAACAGATGGTCTTTATGTGACTGGAATTATGAGGATAAAATTCAGGACATGTGTTTGTTAAGACATCTCTGCTCCGAGAAAACAAACCTGTTTACTTTTCTGATAAAAAAAATATTGTTAATACATTTTTTATTTACAGTTATTTTTGCAGTTAAATTACTCTGCAGTGCTTTATTCCCGTTTGTATCCAAGCAAATAATCAGCTTTAAACTACTTAATATTATTCAGATAAGTGTTTTTCCCCATGGGTCTAATAACATTAATCATGACATCAGAATGGCAAGGTGATCTTTCCAGTTCCTTAATCCTATTTACACCATATGGCATACACAATCTAATGAGAAATAGAATAAATATAGTATCTTCACAATTAGAAAATAGTTTTCTCCAAGCAATAACAAACCAAAGTTTTCACTGGAGTGTATAGATAGTAAAAATCCATATTGCTTATCTTTCAGTAAGCAGTGGTGGAACTGAAATGTACCTAAAATTTCAGCAGACTTTTCCTACATCACCTAAACAAGAATTATGCATTATTTTTCCTTAACAGATAAGATGCATGAGTGGCACTATGACAAAAGAGTCATAGATTGTTACCCTCTGACTGTCCCTTCCTTGTCAGCCACTAGAATATGTTAATCATCAAGGATTTTTTTACGGAAAGGCATCAAAGTTTTGCATCCCACTGCAATGTAGTGCAAAACAGGACCCAGTCCCAAGGATTCCCAAGTTCATTCTGAGTTTCAGAAACCCAAGAAGTGTGAGTGAAACAAAACTTTATTTAGATTTATTTGGATTTATTTGGATTTATTTGGATTCATAGAAAAGAAATTGCCATGTATGTTCAGGTTGCATGCTTCATAGAACAAGTCTACTAAAGTGAAAACAAACGCAACTATAAAACAAATATCCGAGTATTTAACTTGTATGCTTGGAATGCACTTGTAAAGAGGAAATTAAAATATACTGAATCACTATGTGTTCTCCCTGTACTCACTGGATTTCTTCCTTTGTTGTTTTAACATTTTTGATAACTTTGAGGGAATTGCCACTGCATTTTCTTACTGAAGTATTTCCAAATAGAAATCTCATCTGTCTTACTGATGCCTTTGAAAAAGAATTCTAGCTCATCCTTATTCTATAATTCAATCAAAATTTAGCACTACTAGAGCAAACCTTTTATATAAATCTAATTCAAAGTTTGCCCCAGCTTTGGTTTTGTTTGTTTGCTTGTCTGTTTTTGACATTGGCCTTTAAAGGGGAAAGTCCAAATGCATCATTTTGTTCTGACTAAGAAAAGTCTTTGAATATACCTTTATTCTTACCTTTAAATAGCCTTTGTGTGCAAAAGTGAGTACTGATATAGTACTACTCAATGTATTTCAAAATGTATATTTCAAAGCTGCAAATAATGATAAATAATAAGCAAAAAATAATAAAAGGTAATAAAAACCCTAAATTTTCGTGAGTGTTGAGTTTATTATTAAGTGTACACACTTAAAAGTAAAATTAAGTTCTAGACTTAATGACTTGAATCACATGAAGATGACACCTACCAGCTGTAGAATTAACCAATGAAGCAAGAGAATATACTTTCTTTTTTCCTGCCTTCTTCCATCCTTTCTACCAGCTGGAAGCTGGTGATCAGCAGCGCAGAGTCTAGCTGGAGACCTGTGAAGCTGGAGACCTGTGACTAGCGGTGTTCCCCAGGGGTCAGCGCTGGGTCCAGTCTTGTTCAACATCTTCATTGATGACCTTTATGAGGAAACAGTGTCTACCCTCAGCAAGTATGCTGATGACACAAAGCTGGGAGGAGTGGCTGACATGCCAGAAGGCTGTGCTGCCATTCAGCGAGACCTGGACATGCTGGAGAGATGGGCAGGAAGAAACCAAATGAGGTTTAATAAGAACAAGCGTAGAGTCCTGGACCTGGGAAGGAACAACCACATGTATCAGTACAGGCTGGGTGGGGGATGACCTGCTGGAGAGGAGCTCTGAGGAGAAGGACCTGGGGGTCCTGGTGGACGACAGGTTGACCATGAGCCAGCAGTGTGCCCTCGTGGCCAAGAGGGCCAATGGGATCCTGGCGTGCATTAAAAGGAACGTGGCCAGCAGGTCAAGGGAGGTGATCCTCCCCCTCTACTCTGCCCTGGTCAGGCCTCACCTGGAGTACTGCATCCAGTTCTGGGCTCCCTGGTACAAAAAAAAAAACAGGGATCTCCTGGAAAGAGTCCAGCGGAGGGCCACAAAGATGATACGGGGCCTGGAGCATCTTCCCTATGAAGAAAGGCTGAGAGACCTGGGTCTGTTCAGCCTGGAGAAGAGAAGACTGAGAGGGGATCTCATCAGTGTGTATAAATACCTGAGGTGTGGGAGACAGAGGGATTTGGCCAACCTCTTTTCAGTGGTTTGCAGGGACAGGACAACGAGTAGTGGCCACAACACAGAGCACAGGAAGCTCCGCACTGACATGTGAAAGAACTTCTTCACGGTGAGGGTGATGGAGCACTGGAACAGGCTGCCCAGGGAGGTTGTGGAGTCTCCTTCTCTGGAGGTATTCAAGGCCCATCTGGACGCCTACCTGGGCAGTCTGCTCTAAGGAACCTGCTTTGGCAGGGGAGTTGGACCCGATGATCTTTCGAGGTCCCTTCCAACCCCCTCAATTATGTGATCCTGTGATTCTGTGAATAGCACTGGAGGAAAACAACAGCTGGTGAACCATAAGTAGATTGTGAAAGTTACACTCAATACTTCAATTTATAAAAATGTAATTTTAAAACATTTTTATACATAAATAAGCTTTGATTACGAATAATATGGCCTACACATCTCTAGTCATTTTATTGTGTCTGTGACTGAATGTGAACCATATAAAAATCAAAGCCAGCGATTACATGAAAAAGTAATATGAAAGTTTAATTTAATATATTTTTAACAGCAATGTGATACTGATAAATGAAAGAATAAAACAACTGACTACAGACTGCTGTTTTGAAGATCTACAAGTAGTCGTTCTACGCCTTTTCCACTCAACTGTGAGGGATTGTTTTTCCAGGTTTGAGCTCTCAATCACATCATGGTGAACAAAATGAAATTGAATCCTAATATAAATTATTTTCTCTAAGAAAATAAGTCTGTAAGTTTAAAAAATATATATATTTCCAACTACTGGAAATTCTTCATTAAAAAAAAAAAAAAGACAAATTTAATTAGATTAATTAGATCAGTTACATATTTAACACAGTTAAACTTCATGGCTCCTTAAGTAGTTGATCTCATTTCAGGTAAACAGTTCAGAAATCAAGTCACAATCAGATAAAAAATACATGTCATGCCCTCAAGCCAAGAAATATATTCTCTATGTCATTTACAAAACCTCATTAAGTCACTTAAAAACCATGAGTAGAAAGTTATAGCAAAAATAAATAAATAAATAAATAAATAAATAAAAGAGAGAGAGAGAGAGAATAAAAAAGTAATTAGAATATAATTTAGCCCCACATATACCCCACAGAGCTTAGTGGTTGGAGATCATCCCACACTGTGAATAAATTTCATTTAAGCTTCTTTATCTTGCTTTGGAAATTAGACAGTACCAAAAATATACCTTGTTAATTTACATCAAATTAGATTTCACCACACTGAACTTTTTTTTTGTTGTGTACTAAATCTTATTATCCTTATGGTTGTCATTTAGGTCACAGCTACCTCATTTATCTCTTATTGTTCTTTAATTTCATCTATAAATAACAGAATATCAGATATTGTCATCTATCACTATACATAACAGGCATAAAATTAACTAAAGAAAACCCCACAGATGGTCAAGTGCTGTCTAAGAATTGTTCCCATGGTGTCTTTCATCACCAACTAGGAATATATTGCCACTTAACTAAAATATACATATATATATTGATATCCTTTCTGATTGCAATTATCTCATCTTCCTTTCATGAGACCTGATCACAATGCCCTGACCAGCTTCTTTTTGTTCTTTGACATAGCTCCAGTTCTACAAGGCACTTAAGCCAGGGATGAAGTTAAGTATTTGGGCATTATATAACTCTATGGGATTACATATAGGCTGGAGGCAAAATATGTTCCAAATTAGAAGCTATCATTTGAAAGGGATAGAACCTTAAGGATAAATCTTTATCCTTATATTTTGCTGAATCAGAGCTGATAGGTAGAAGTTCAGAGTGTGAAGTCATTTTCTTCATCTTTTAAATTTGATACTGTTACTGTTCTCTTCTATACAGCAATTTTTGTGATGGCTTGCAGGAAGTCTTGATAAATAGATAAGCCATTCAATCAATTAAGTAGTTATCACCTCATCATTCTTTGTTTCACTTATGGCTTATTTTAGGGGGAGAAAAAAGAAAGAAAGAAAGAAAGAAAGAAAGAAAGAAAGAAAGAAAGAAAGAAAGAAAGAAAGAAAGAAAGAAAGAAAGAAAGAAAGAAAGAAAGAAAGAAAGAAAGAGAGAAAGAGAGAAAGAGAGAAAGAGAGAAAGAGAGAAAGAGAGAAAGAGAGAAAGAGAGAAAGAGAGAAAGAGAGAAAGAGAGAAAGAGAGAAAGAGAGAAAGAGAGAAAGAGAGAAAGAGAGAAAGAGAGAAAGAGAGAAAGAAAGAAAGAAAGAAAGAAAGAAAGAAAGAAAGAAAGAAAGAAAGAAAGAAAGAAAGGGGGGGGGTTATTTTCAGTCTCTTTAAATGCTTTTAGAAGTGCTCAAAAGATCTTTAGCAATTTCCCATGGGAGTAATTTGTATTTTATGTATTATTTCCATGGTAACTTCAGAGAACAGGAATAGGGTTGCATGCTATGTTACATCCATCTTAATTTAGCTCAGGACACGTTTTTTTATATTATTTTTTTATTTTCCCAGGGTCAGTTTTCATTTAACAAAATATTAAATGGCCTGTAAAATGAAGATTGAAAAGGCAAATGTCCTTTAATATAATACTGTGCTGAAGTTCTTTTTCACAGTACATTAGCTTTCATTTTTGAATTAAATACCAGGGATCTTTTTATTATTATTATTTTTAGCAAAGCAGCACTGAAATATGTTGTAAGTTTTCTGTGACAGAACTAGAATACAACAATGTGGAATTTATCATGAACCACTTGGAAACTTGATCCTTGGCCTTTTCATTGTATTATTCCTGGTTAATGAAAGTATTAGTCATGGACAGAAGCAACATTTAAGTACATGATTGGCTTATGATATCCTCAGAATACATCCTTAGGTGTTTCTGGGTTTGTTTCCTTTTAAATTATAGCCTTGAAGTACTTTTGTCCATTGCTATATGGCTCCCGAGCCAGTATATTCTGTCAGTACAATCAAAAATATTTTACATGTATCTCTGTATTCTTTTTAAACCTACCAACTATACTTTTTTTTTTTTTTTTTTTTTTGACCACAGTATTTTTATAATCTTTCTATTCTGACTTCAGCAAATAATTGCCTATAAATATTGGGATTCCAATAAATGCGATTCCCTGTTCAACTGGTGTTGCTACTTAGCACTGTTGCATAGGTAAAGTAATTCTCTGTAGAGTCAGGCTTCTTATTGGTTGTGTCTTTATTTATATCCTTTTGCCAAATATGCATTCACTTGGAAGCAGATTACATAAAAAGTATTGAGATTATGAAGGGCCTGTAATGAATGATGTAACAAGAAACTCAGGTACTGAGTAACTGATGTAACTCAGGTACTACTGTTGAAAGTATTGGCATGCTAGCATAAGACATTTATTAAAAGATTGTGTTTCATTTCTCTGTGTGTATGTCCTCCTAAACATTAAGAAATACTATGTAAGGCACAATACAACTTTGTCATGAAGCTGTCAGGGTACAAAAGCAGACTTCGCAGATCCTGAAATATACTGGATGGAAAGCATTTTTACAAAATATCAATAGAAAATATACTTCAGGGAACATTTGTGCTGTGTAGAAGCAGAATTGCACTATAGTAATCTCCATTAAGATGTCAGCAGCCACCGATAGATTCCATGAAGTCATTTCCTGTTTGCAATGGGGAGAATAGCAATTGGCTATATAATGGAAACAATTCAATGTAATTATATATAATATTAACTTGTCAGCAATTTAATGACAAACACTATATCTCAAGTACAACTTTAGAATATCTGCATAGTTGTTTCACTGTTGTGCCATTTTTTCTTTGGAAAATATTGGGATTTTTAACATAACTCTTGATTTTGAAATTCTAATAGATTTAGGCTAAAAATTTTCATGAAGGTGAAATTTTCATGTAGGTGAAAATTTAAAGAGACACAACATGAATTTTCATGTAGGTGAAAACTGATACAACATTTCAACAAATTTCTTCTAAACTGAATGTTTCTATTGACTTCATTTATTTTTCTCATTTCTGTAGGAAGATTGACTTATGTTTGTTGCTTTTTACATTCTTTTTATTTTTTTCCATCTTTGAAATGTTCCTATACATTTCTCACTTACTTCTGTTTTAGAGCTCACTGATTTGGTCACATTTCAAGTCTGTGATGTTAATTGTGTGCGTTAAGTCACTTTCCTGGCTGAAGCAGTAGAATGTGGAGGTAGGGTTTGAAGGAGGTGTTTGCTGTAGCAAGTGAAACCTTCTGTAAAGATACTTTTGGCTGAGCTCCCTTCTCTTACTTGTTATAGTCTTCTTTGACTTCTTACAATTGCTTCCACTTTTTGCTCAACTTGGTGTGTAGAAGGAAGCAACAGCAAGGATTGGGCATATTTCTGCTCCATGTGATCTTTTTTGGGGGGATTAGAAAAAAACAAACAAACAAACAAACAAAACAAACAAAAAAAAACCCTACAGCAACTGACATCCAGGCTCTCTTTCTTTCTTATGGAAAAATCATCCCTTATAAGTAACTTTGTGAGAAGGCATTGAAAACAGGGTCATTGAATGTCAGCTCTATGATTAATTTCAAAACAGGACAGGGGAGAATTGAGATAGTTGGTTATGCCAAGCTGGTGATGCCAGGCTCATGTATTGTGCATATTCTGCAAACCCCAAAGGACTGACAAGGTTTGAATATTGGGGTAAAACAAATACATTAATAACAAATGCTGTATAAGAATCTCAAGGTCTGTGATATCTTTTTTTTTTTTTTTTTTCCTGAATCATTGTGAATAATTTTACTGCCTATTTAGAAATAATATTGCCATTAATTAAAAGAAAGCTTCAACAAAAGACTGAAATTGGCTGGCAGGTAATAGTGTAAGAAGTGTAAAGTTTGATTTTGCTATTTATTTGAAACTCATGTTCTGTTATTAAAGTGTGGCAGATTGAGAACAAAAATTAGCTGCCCTCAGTTTAGTAAAACACAATTGTATTTGTCTCAAGGTTTTTATGGGAGATTAGGAATTATTTTCAGAAAAAAAAAAAAAAATTATTGGACCATTGGACAAATCACTGGACCATTGTTTGAAGGAATTTGTTTTTCCTTTTTCCTTTTTTTTTTTTTTTTCAAGGTAGGTGTTATATCAGAGTAGGTGTTTGGTAAATCTACCATTTATAAAGTGTGCCAAAAGTAGGAAACCTAAATTCTGCTATCAGCTTATACTTAAGAGATTTAATTTCATATTTCCCAGGTCTGGATTATGTTCTTCTTGAAGTTGAGTCCTTGTATTTCATGAAATATAAGACAAATGGGAACATGAAGTGAACTCTGGAAGTGTGACTTAATGTCACTGTGAGCAAGTACAAAGATAGCCTTTTTCCCTATGATTTTTAATAGAAAAGAATAAGCAATGCCTGCAACGTGGATCATAACCCAGCATTACTTTCTCCCATGGGACCTTTCATTCTCATAGCTTATCCTTTTTGGTGTGTGGGTTCTGTGAAATTTGATGTGCTTGTTCTTTTAATGATTATTATCTTATGTGAAGGGAAAAACCTTAACAAACACATTACAACACATTTGAGAATATTAGACAGACAAAAACTCTACAGTCAACCTGAGCTATGCAGAGAAACCCTGAACTTCAGTTTTAGAAAAAAATAAAAAATAAAAAATAAAGAACTCTGCCTTGCACCATGCCATTATATAGAAATTCTTTTGAGAATTTAGCAGGTGAAATCTAAGTGACTGATGCATGTATGGAAATGCAATTTTTTAAGAACCCTGTAATTTTGACTGAGTTTTTGCAGTTATAAATTAGGAGTGACAGAAATCATTCAGTGCCAGAGGAATCACTCAATGGCTATGCCACTCCATATGACACTCCATATTCTGATTTCAGTAGGTTGTAGAAGTGAGATCACTGTCTTGAGTTTCAACTTTTTCTTTTAACTTTTAAAATGATTTCTGCACTTAAATATTTTGTGTTCTAAACCGGCCTTTGGAATCATTGTTACCCGTGGTGCATTGAAACTCTCATTAAGGTATATTTACTATCATTTTCAAAAGTAAAACTAGGCCATTAATTCTCTCTTGTAGTGCTACCTCATTGTATATTTCAATAGTGCTGCTGTGGTTGCCAATATCCATGCTTTCCTTCCGAATGTGACTAAATGTGTTGAAGATGTTAATGAAGTAGGAGTCCCAACACCCCTGAAAGATAATTAGGTAACTTTATTCTGTATCATAGATGGAAGCTATTCAGGTGCACAGAGGACTGATGATTGTCTCTACCATGCATAGTATTTTGATACTTAATAATTTATAGTGCCAGAATTGAACAAAGGTTTCTGTATAGCACTGTTCACTCCTATCATAAGACATTACAGTGGCATATTTTCAACACGAGAATGCTTGCTTTCTCCATTTCCAATTATCCCCTTCAGATTCAAATGTGTTTCAAGATGGGGTTATGAATTATCCAAAAAATAAACCTATTTCTGTAATTACTCTTGGGTCTAACATAAACATAATTGCTTATCTCTAAGTGAATAAAGTTAAGTATCGTCTCTGTCTTTCAAGATTTTCAGGACCAGATTGGACAAAGCCCAGGGCAATCTCATTTGACCTCATGCCTAACCCTACTTTGAGCAGGAGATGGACAGAAGACCTCCTGTATTTTCCTATGAACCTACATTTGTGTGCTTACTGCTAGAAGCTGCATGCCCGTAACAAGTACATTCAAGTATCATTAACATATTATTGTGTAGTGTCTTAATATTCAAAGTAAAATTAATGCAGAATACATTATATTTATTGTAATATTATGTTATAATACTAGAATTTCTTAACATTAAGGGAATGGCAACACCTTGTAGAACCTCTCTTGCATTAAATAAACAAATGATTTAATTACACTTAAAAGTCTTCCTAACAGAAGCAGATAATATCAATGGAAACTGGAGCCAGAGGATGCAAAATGGAAAATGGCCCAGAATCTATGCTGAGTGCTAGTAGCATACATTTTCAAATGATATAAAAATTATTAAAAATCTGAAATCAAATTATGATTCAGCTATTGCTTACATACTTGTAAAATATGTTTTAGTTGTGGTTACAAGTTCTGCATAGCATTATACAATGACTGTAAAATAGTTTATATTGAGTATAAATTTATCGTTAACTTGCACCAACCAAACACTTGAAGCCTAGGGACTGCAACCTAAATACCATACCCTTTCTGCAGGTTAATGCGCTAAATGGCACACAATATACATAAGCTTGTTTATGTATGGTTCATGGTGGTCTCTCTGGGTGAAAACACACATTAAAACTCACAAGAATTTCCTAACACTTTTTCTTATTTTAATTCCCGGATTTTTTTTGCATTAATTCTTGATTATTTTCAAGACTCTTCAAGCTTAAGGCAGAGGTAGTCTGTAATTAAATAACTTTAGGAAACAGTTGGAATCAAAATTGGGATCTCTGTCTCAGCCTGACTTTCACTGTGTCAATAGGGAAGAAGCTATTGTGATGCCCTGTGGAGCCTTGGCAAACCAGACTGCCATCCTTCATATTTGAAAGATTATTTTACCTCCTGCCTGTGTAGGCAAACTATCTTAAAAGTTGACTGGCTGACAGTGAACAACTCAATCCAGACTCTCCTTCTAGGTCCTTTCACAGACAAAAAGCCTAATTAAAAGATGCCTAATGCCCCCATTTGAATATGCAGTTCACAGTGCAAAAACAGCTTGCCAGCCTTCTGAGAAAATTCAGCCAGAGAAGGTTGCTACAGAACATAGTGCAAAGAGACTACAAGAAAAGCAATTTACTCCAGAAAGTTAGAATAAAGGAAAAGTTACAGAAATAAAATATTATACTAGGACAAGCATTTGTAGCCAGCTGCAGTACCATGTTGATCAAGGGTTTGAATCTACTTTGTGGTAGCAGTGTCAGGACCTCTTCTTCAGTAAACAACTGTAAACCACAGCATCTAAGAAGATACTAAGGAAAAAAATGTCAGACTTTAATATACCTAAACTTTATCATTTGTCCTCAGTTGCACAAGTAAAACCAAAGAGCACAATCTGATTTTATCTGCAGCAAAGACAATGTATTTGGAAGAGATTAAAGAGTGCAGCAAAATTCAAAGCTTTGATTTTGCTTACATGAAATATTTATAATTTGTATTCATTTTCTCTTTTTCACTTATATGAAAATCATACAACTTAATACTTATGTGGAAAGCATACATCTTAATATTTGTCATCTTGTGACTGGACCACAGTAGCAATATGAAATCTGACCTCCTGACTGTTGTCTGGCTACTTAATTGGAGCTGTTGTAAAACAACACCGCAAAAGGAAAAATGGTTGAATTACTCTATTTTTAGCATGCATTATGTATGTTTGATTATTATAGTACTGAAAAGGTTTTAAATGCACAGTCCAGATCACAGCCATACAGCTATTGCCAACTGGAAGCTTCTTTTTCCTAAAGGGAGACATTTGAAAGCATAGAATGATCGGAGCATGCTCCATGACAGAAGGGATGCACAATTACAGCAATACAGTGACCACCCAGTTTGGGTATATTATACTGTTCATTAGGTATTCTGTGAGTATATCTGGCCAATATGAATATTAGTCCCACAAAGAGCACAAAGTTTAACACTTATCAGACTGTCAGAGTCAGGTCCAATGAACTTAAAATTATGCCAGCAACTAACAAGATACCTGAGCTGGGGTTTCCATCATTGACTTCCAGCGCTGATAACATCAGTGGACCACTGACCTTCAGCATTAACAATATCAGTGGGCCAGAACCAGAATAAGCAAAGAAGGATAATTTTAAAGAAACAGTCCTAAAATAAACATGACCTTGAACAAATATGCTACCTGGAAGGAGTTCTTTTTGTTGTTGTTGTTGTTGTTGTTATTGTTTTGTTTTGTTTTGTTTTTCCTTGTGGAACCATGGGATAACAGGAGATGAATAAAATTAATGACCAAATTAAACCAAAGCCCAGATTCTCCTCCACATTTTTCCTGAAACAGCTGCATTAGCCTAAATTGTCCTGCCATCTCACTACTCATTCTCAACTCCCTAGCACAGTCCTGTTCTCTATATTCTTCTGTGTTCCCCAGTTTCCCTCTTCTTTCTTCTCCCATGTGTGCATAGAAACATGCATGGTGAGGTCAATCAGCCTGGGTATCCCTTATTCCTAACTCTTTCAGAAGTGGCATCCCAGAAATAAATCAAATAACAGGATCTTCTTTACTCTGAGTCATACCAGAGAATCTTCTGGATATGGAATATGCAGCCTGAGGAGCCTTGTGAATCCTGGTTGTTTGATAGCTCTTCAGAGAAGGGACCAATAAGAAACAACAGGAATCAGAAAGCTCCATTCCCCATACTCCCTTCTTGCAAGTTGTCTGGTCCCCACCTCTGTCTTGGGGATTAGAGGAATTTATACTGATAGCCATTATTAAAAAGCCCCTTCATGGTTCTAATGCACAAGTTTTGCAAGCCATAAGCCATATAATGATTCTATGGTAGTATGTGAATCATTTTTTTTTCTTCCTTTCTCTAGCAGACAGCACTGTCAGTACTGATCAGTAAATTTCAGTTAGCTACAGAGACTTAAAGCAGCCAAGCTTAAAACCCGTACAGCAGCTTTTAGCACTTTCCTTTGTGTTTTGTTGTTGTTGTTTTAGTTTGATTTGCTTGGGTTGTGTTTTTTTATTATTATTATTTTCTTTCTTTTGTGAAGTTTGTGAAGAAAAACAGTATGCAACAAGCAATCTATTTTCTGCAAGCTGTTGGGCTTGGTAGGTACTTTTCTGTTCTCTCCTGGGATTTAACTTGAGGTCATACTACATATGGGCTAAGCTGATGCTTTGTATACAATACTCTTGAACTTTTACTATATCAAATAGAGCTGATAGAAAAGGTTTAGCAGGAACATCCCAGCCTTTACTAAGGATGTGGGAGACATAAATTCAGATTTCTATTTTCATGGATATTTGGAGCCTGTACATATATTTCCTTATATCCTAGTCATACCCCAGACTTTATGGACATTCTTATACACGAATCTCTTATTCCTCTTTTGGAAATATATGTATTAATTAAGAACTAATTCTTGAAGTACCTAATTTATAGCTGGATCAGCTGCTTTTCATGAGATTTACCTAATTACATAGATCTGTCCACCTGGAAACTTTTGAGAAATATAGGTTTTAGCACGATGAAGGAAATGAACCTTTGTGGAAAACCAAACCAAACCAAACCAGAACAGAATAGAATGAAATATAACAAAACAAAAGCAAACAAACAAATAAACAAACAAAAAGTATTGTCTTTTTTTTATAGAATAAGAAACCTTTCCATATCAGGAACTATCTTCAGATGTCTTCAGATGTATCTTTCTTCATTGCTAGATATTCCATTTGAATCAGAAAGTTAGAAGCTTAAATAACATCTACTGTCAACAATATACTACTTAATGTTTTTATTCCTCTTTCTTCCTTGAGTGAATTTCAAAGTTCATGTAAGATAAACAGGTGTCTAAGTTAAAGTTCTTCTATATACAACATTGGATCATATCCTGTTCTCTTCCAAGTTCTTGTTATGACCCTGTAAGTCCAAAGGGATCTTTTGTGCTTAGTGTTTTTTAGAATACACGAAATATAGGAAACAATTTGGCAACATGGAAGAAGTACACTGTACTGGTAAAACTTATGTGTTTTAGGCAATCAACTCCAGTGCATTACCTGCATGGAGGCAACCCGAAGGAGCAGAAGGAGCCTCCAGTAGCTGGCAGCCCTCATGAGAGTGGCCCATGAGTCTTGGGAGAGGCCAGGAGCAGTGGCAGCCACCCAGACACATAGAAACGTAATCCCTAGGGAGTGCAAGTGACCTGCCGCATGGTGACCAGGGCAGGCAAACAGGGTATGGTGTGTCAGCCAGAGTGTGGTGTGGCAGTTCACATGGCAGTTGGTACAGGGAGTTCACATGGCAATTGGTACAGGGAGGGCACAGAAGCTTTGTCAGGTTGACCAGGGAGTGATGATATACACCCTGCAGAAGCCCATGACATCTCTACACTCTGAATCCACTGTAACCAATGCAGCTTCCCAGAGAGAGCTCTGGTGGGAGCACACTGCTACCCAAGTGTCGTGTTGCAGGTGTGCCCTACTCGTACGCCAGCACATGATGGCAGTAATGAGCACATCTGTGGGAGGTGTGTCCATGTACAGGAACTCATGGCTAGTGACAGAGCTCTGGGATGAGATGAGCAAATTGAGGAGTATCAGGGAGTACTGGAGAGAGATAGACTACTGGAATCATTTTCTAGCTTCTCTGAGACAGGCCTAGTAAGGCAGACAGGACACATTATATGAAAGATTCTCTATCCTCTCTCCACTTGGCTGAACACAGACTTGGGTTAAAAATTTGAAGAGAAAATGTCCTACACTGATGTGGAGTTCATGTTATCCTTTATTGATTTTTTCACATAGACAGCAATGAAGTTCCAACAAAAAGTCTGAGGGCAATCAAGAGAGACTTCAGGGCCTTGGGACAATTGGTAAGGGATCAGGAGCACAATTAGCTTTCACTTTTATCCCTCCACTTGCAGGGAATGATGAGAGAAACAGAAAGAGTCAACAGATCAATACCTGTCTCTGAGCCTAGTGTCAGTGGCAGGTGTTTTTCTGACCATGGGTCATTTTACACAACACCATGCCTGCTAAAAATATACAGGGTAAACCTGTCTCAAAAGAGGAAAGTTTTTCTGAACAGGATTCGGCAGGGCTCATTGAAAGAGCTTTAAACTAGATTTGAAGGGGGGAAGGGATATAAACAGGCTCATTAGAGATAAACACCATTTTTTGTTTTTGTAGGATGGTGTGCTAGCAAGATCCTTTGGCCTGCCATCCCAGTGGATATATGGGGTGGAAAGACATGCAACAGCAAGGAAACAAGTGTTTTTGATGGGTTAAGAATAACAGAAGTCCTTGCAAGGCTCACATAGCAATCAAGAAATAATAGAGTTTGTAATTCCTGGAAAAGTAAAGAGGAAAATTTGCCAAACTGCCACCTTGAACTTCAGAGGGCAGACTTTTTGGCATGTTTAGGAGACTGGTTGGTGGAGTCCCTTGGGAGACAGTCCTGAAGGGCAAAGGAGTCCAGAAAAGTTTAACACTCTTCAAGAAGGAAATATTAAAGGTGCAGAAGCAGGCTATCTCCATGTGTCAAAAGAAAAGACAATGGGGAAAAAAAAAAAAATTATTAACTTTGGAAGAAGGTTCAGGCCATTCAGAAGGACTAAAAAGACATGAGTCTGTGCAGGGAGAAAATTAGAAGAGCCAAAGGCCACCTGGAATTTATTCTGGTTACTGCCATTAAAGACCATAAGAATAATTCTATAAATAAATTAGCAATAAAAGAAAGACTAAGAAGAATCTCCATCCTTTATTGGATGTGGGGGAAAAACATAGTGACAAAGAATGTGGAAAAGGCTGAGGTACTTCTTTGTCTCAGTCTGTAATAGTAAGACCTTTTGTTCTCTGTCTACCCAGCCCTCTGATCTAAAAGATAGGAATGGAGAGCAGAACGAAGCTCCCATAATCCAAGAAGAAATGGTTAGTGACCAGCTACACTACCTAAATGCACACAAGTCTATGGGGCCAGATATGATCCACCCAAGGGTACAGAGGGAGCTGGTGGAAGCACTCACCGAGCCACTTTCCATCATTTATCAGCTGTCCTGGCTATCCAGGAGATTCCCAGTTGACTGGAGGCTAAAAAATGTGACACCCATATACAACAAGGGTCAGAAGGAGGACCCAGAGAAATACAAAACGGTCAGTCTGACCTTGGTGCTGGATATGGTTATGGAGCAGATAATTCTGAATGCCATCACATGACACATACAGGACAACCAGGTGATCAGGCCCAGTCAGCAGGGGTTTATGAAATGCAGATCCTGCTTGACAAACTTGATCTCCTTCTACGACAAGGTGATTCATTCAGTGGATGAGGGAAAGTTTGTGAATGCTGTTTACCGAGACTTTAGTAAAGCTTTTGACATTGTTTCTCACAGCATTCTTCTGGAGAAACTATCTGCTCACAACTTGGATGGGCT
This sequence comes from Aythya ferina, assembly GCF_964211825.1. Classification (NCBI taxonomy): domain Eukaryota; kingdom Metazoa; phylum Chordata; class Aves; order Anseriformes; family Anatidae; genus Aythya; species Aythya ferina. Next base: position 53,583,009 of record NC_140296.1, read on the forward strand.
TCACTGGGTAAAAACTCTCTGTGTGGTCGGGCCCAAAGTGTGGTGATGAATGGAGTTAAATCCACTTGGAGAACAGTCACAGATGGTGTCCCCCAGGGCTCAGTACCAGGGCCACTTCTCTTTGATATCTTTATCAATGATCTAAGCAAGGGGAACAAATGCATCTTCAGTAAATTCACAGATGACACCTAGTTAGGTAGGAATGTTGATTTGCTCAAGGGTAGGAAGTCTGTATGGAGTGATCTTGGCCAAGGTCAACTGTATGAGGTTCAATAAGACTAAGTACTAGATCCTTCATTTGTGTCACAACAACCCTACACAATGCTACTAGCTGGGGAAATGGTGTTTGGAAAGCTGCCTGATGGAAAGAGACTTGGAGGTGTTAGTTGATAACTGGCTGAATATGAGTCAGCAGTGTGCTCAGGTTGCCAAAAAGGTCAACAGCATCTAGGCTTTTACCAGAAATAGTATGGCCAGCAAGATTAGGGAAGTTATTGTCCTCCTGTACCCAATTCTGATGAGGCCACACCTCAAATACTGTGTTCAGTTGGGTCCCTCACTACAAGAAGGATACCAAGGTGCTGGAGCGTGTACAAAGAGAGGTGACAAAGCTGGTGAAAGGTCTGGAGAGTCTTATGAGGAGTGGCTGAAGGAAGTGGCATTGTTTGGCCTGGAGAAAAGGAGGCTAAGGGAGGTGGGGATTGTACTCTTCTCGTAAGCAAAAAGTGAAAAAACAAGAGGAAATGGCCTCAAGTTGCACCAGCAGAGGTTTAGACTGGATATTAGGAAAAAAAATCTTCACTGAAAGGGTTGTGAAGCATGAACTGGGTTCCCAGAGAAGTGGTGGAGTCACCATCTGTAGAGATATTTAAAAGATGTGTAGATGTGGTTCTTAGGGACATGGTTTAGTGGTAGATTTGGCAGTGCTAGGTTAACAGTTGGACTTGATTATGTTAGAGGTCTTTTCCAACCTAAATGATTCTATGATTCTAACTTTCTATATTAGCTGGCATAATTGGCATCAGCAAGTCACACAACCTTTCTGATCTGAAGAGGAATGGAGTATAAAGGTGACATGATGTCCTTTCCTATCCTCATCTTAAATCCATACATTGCATATCAATTAATATTTAGTTTTACTGTGCAATGTCAGGAGCATTGGTTTCAGTTTTACTAATGCCCAGTTAACTGAAACACTAATCTGTTTTATAATGGTTCCTATCTTTGTTCAAAAATATGCACTGTGATGTGTTATTTCTGTATTCACTAATACATTGTTTCTATAGTGCTTTGATTTGCCATGCTGGGTGAAGCACCAATTGTATAGAAAACAACCTCTGCCTCTCGTTGCAAAAAAATGCTCCTATAAAAACTGCTTGCAATGTGTGGGTAGATGGGAAGTGACCAAGTCAGCCTATGTATCAAATTTATGTCTCAGAAACTTTACTATTAATAAATTTTACTGTCAACTTTTAATATCAAAGAAGAAAGTACAACACAGTCTTTTAACACACTCCAGAACACTTTATTAAATAGCATAGTGGTGTGCAGTTGTAAATTGAGGTCAGGAAGAAGGGTAGCAGTACTTCACAGGCTTAGGAACTTGATACTCCAGTGTACTACTGGGAGAAGAGTCTCTTCCAAGACTGTTTCAGCTGACAGCATTATCAACAACTCCAGATCATTAAGACAACAATAACAATAACAGGATGAAAAGAAAAAAAAAAAAAGAAAAAAAAAAAGTATCAGAAATATATAGGTAAAAACAACGATTTTGTTTATCTTAAGCAAAAAATGCAACAAAAAGGGACTCCTGGGATACCTGAGGGAAGAAACTCTAATGCTAATTGACATGATTTAAAAAGATTGCTCTGTTATTGCCAACAGTCTAATTTAGTCATTAACTCCCCAGTGCTGAAGCAATCAAACCAGTTGTTATAATTTTAGTAGATGGTTAACAAGGTATGCCTTAGAGTACTGATGTATTTGCTGGAAGATAGGCTAAAAGAATGTGAACAGAGATTTCAAATAAATACATTTTGTATATCTGGTTATGATACAACACTCCTTAATGTTATTTGTCTGCTGAATAAGCTTCATTATATTTTGTGCAAATATATAGTAGTAATTTGTCGTGAGGCAACAGAAAAAAAAAAAAAAAAAAAAAAAAAGGCAAAACCAAACAAGAATACCTGCATCTCCTTAATTTCACCATTTCTCATATTAAAAGACTTAAATTTTATTTTTTACATTAAAATAAATATTTGTTAGAGGAAATTGTGTGTGTGTGTGTGTGTCTTTTTTTTTCTCCCTGTACTGTACGATTATTTTGAGACATATGCCTCTATATTAAACAATGTTTTTTTGTTTTTTTGTTTTTTCTTCCCAGTAGTGTATTCTTTCTTTGCAGAAAATGTCCCTATATAAAAGAACCCTAGTGTTCACCTAGAATATATCAAGGCTGAAAAAAGGAGTACCTTTATTGGAATTCATTGCAAATGTAACTTGCTGTCTTAACTCAAAGGTTGGATACAGTACTGTCCTCAGCTCTGTTCCCTGGGTTAGATGTCTTGCTCTGAAAGCATCCTTTCAGTATCATGCTTTTTTTTTTCCAAATGATGTGACCATGTCCTGTAGTATGTGCTAACCTGCAGAACTTCCCACAGATAGCTCTAACCAGCTTAACTGCTGTATGTGGCTTAGATATGGCAAATAGTGCATTAAATACATGTACATATGTATATGACAATGCCTACACAGAAAAGACTTTTTCCAGGCCTCTGGGCTACACAGAAAAGCTTTCTGTGCTTCTCATACAAAGTTGTTGTCTTCTCTTGATTTTCCTCATTAATCTTAGTATAAACTTTTATCAGTAAGTTTGCTGCAACTCAAAATGTCTGTCTTAATAGACTTGGAAAGAGAGGAAAGCTTTTACTTTGGAAAGTGCGCACACAACACTCTGATGCTAAAAGTAGCAATAGCTTTCTTTCCACTTATTCCGAGTTAGGGACTCGGAATAATTTTTTTCTTCTTCTTTGTGAGGGCTCCTCTTAGACCATGTGACTCTTCCGCTGCATAATTCACATAAGATTTATCTGCTGCCCTCACTCTTTGTCCTCACTTTCTTAGCGGTTATCTAGCTCTATACAATTCTTTCACGAAGGTAATAAAATACAGGTCCCAGTACTGCTGATCTTCTGCCACACCAAAAAAAGAACATTTTGTTAGGGTTTCTTTGCTAAAAATGTTGATGCTTTGAAATCAAAGCTCTGTCTCAATAGCAGGATTGAGTCAGATAAGGAATGAATATCTGAATAGGAAAGAGAGAACCCAAAAGCTTCTTCAAGGATAAGAAGTTCTTATGCTATGTGGAGGTAAGGGATTCAGTCTTTACTTTGAGTCAAGTATACACTTGATATATATTATATATATATACAAATGTCCCTGTTCCTAGATTCATTAAATGTAAAATTTTGGAAGGTCTATTTCAAAAGTTCTAAGTGGTCTGTTTTTTTGTTTTGTTTCCTTTTTTTTTTTTTTTTTTTTTAATTGCAACCCTGTGTCGTGGTTTAACCCGGCCGGCAGCTAAACACCACGCAGCCGTTCACTCACCCTCCCCCCTCCCTCTCTGGGACGGGGGAGAGAAATGGAAAGTGAAGCCCGTGAGTTGAGATAAAGACAGTTTAATAAGACAGGAAAATAATAATAATGATAATAATGATAATAATGATAATAATGATAATAATGATAATAATAATAATAATAATAATAATACAATGATGATAATAGTACTACTACTACTAACGTGTACAAACAAGTGATGCACAATGCAATTGCTCACCACCTGCTGACTGATGCCCAGCCTAACCCCGAGCAGACCGGTGCCCCTCCCCCAGCTAGCCACCCCTATATATTGTTTAGCATGATGTCAGATGGTATGGAATACCCCTTTGGCTAGTTTGGGTCACCTGTCCTGGGTCTGTCCCCTCCCAGCTCTTACTGCACCCCCAGCCTGCCTGTTGGCAGGACAGAGCAAGAAGCTGAGATGTCCTTGGCTTGGTAAAAGCACTGCTCTGCAACAATTAAAACATCGGGGTGTTATCAGCACTCTTCTCATCCTAAGCCAAAACATAGCATTCTACCAGCTACTAGGAAGAAAATTAACTCTGTTCTAACTGAAACCAGGACACCCTGAAAAAGTTTTACATGAGGTATTTAATACTAATACTAGTTTAATACTAATACTGATACTACTGATACTAATATAAGGTTTCTTTAGCTCATACTTTGTTTTGGGGAGACTAAGATAAAAATGCTAAAGATGAGCACATGAAAAAAAATTAAAAAAATGCTTGTTTGCTTAGCTGATATCTGCCAAGATTCTATCAAATTTGATAGAATTAATGCCCTTCTGTGACACTACTATGCATTACCCCTGGGTAGTATAAATGGGCCTTAGAAAATGTTGTTGCCAGGGATGGATTAAGAGAATTAACTTGCAAAAGGCTTCAAATCTATGACCTCTTCTTTGATTCACCTATCATGAGTGCCACAATCCACTGGGAGAAAGATGGAAGTGATAGCCTTTATGGAGCAGAGCAGATGAGTGCTCTTGTATGTAGAAGAGCTTTTGAAGAGCTGGATTGCATGCAGGTCAGCCCAGCCACAATTTAATGCTGTCTATTGCTAGGGCAATTTGCATAGGGGGGATTTTTACAAAGCTTGTTAGAACAAGTGCAAGGGAATCATTGTCAGATGGGAGTCTACACTACCAGAATATCAACAAACCAGCAGAAAGATGGAATTTTGCTGTCTGATTTTTTCTCCTAATAATATCTTAGAGTATAAACTACTAATAAATTTCAGTGTGCAGAATGGGCAAGTGCCATATATTCTTTCCTCCCATACAAATGCATCCAGAAAAGACTTTTACAATGAGAAATGGTCACCTTACAGCAAGCAGGAGCCAGTAAGGCAGAAGCTATACCCAAACAGCAGTTATCTGCTTGACTGGGAAAAAAAAAAAAAAAAAAAAAAAAAAAACAACAACAACAACAACAAAAACAACACTATATGTAAAGCTTGGATCTAACATTCCTGATACTTATAATTGTATGTCATTACTGCAGCTGAATTCTGACTCCAAGAAACAGTTTCTCAATTTATTGAGAACAGATACCTCTGCTGCTAAGGTGAAGAGACATGCATTCCCTGGAGAAGGAAAGCTTTTTGTTGTGTTACAAGTTACCTGCCCATTGGAATGTCTCTACAGCACGTATTCCTTGCTATCTTTTTGCTTACACAACTCTTCTTACATAGTATATACTGTTGTTTTGCTGTGCTTCTCATTTTATTCCTTTAATCAGAACAGAACAATCCTCACGTTACTGGTGTTGCTGTGCATCCACCACATAAATAGTGGTGTTCCCAGTCCTAACCTTCAATTGATTCAATGCATATCTTGTACAATATAAATAGCTGTACACACTTCTAAAGCTATCAGTTAGCATGTACTCTGAATTACCCCAATACAGAAACAAAGATTTTTTTTTTTATTTATTTTTTTTTTATCTTGGACTTGTTGAGACAAGAAGGGTGTAAGACCACATCATCTTGTATCTATCAGCTGTTTGCTGCAGTTTTCCGCTCTCTGGTATGGGCTGCACCTCCTTCTACCCTGTAGAATATCACACATCTCAGTGAACTCCTGAATAACATAAAGAGTTCATCATTGTTTAGCAGCTTTGTCTCTTCCTGATCACACTTTGGGATTAAAATGTGATGTACAAACATGGCAAATGGGTCACTCATTCACTTTTCAGAAGTTCTCTATGCAGTATAGCTACCTTAATGAAATGCCAGATACACAAGTGCTATTATTTTCATAAAGAGGTGATTATGTGAAAATATGACATCTAAAATACCTATCTAAATACCCATCTAAATTATCTTCCTGATGTGTATGTTATTAAATGATGAAAAAGGCAAAGTGTTTTTGAGGTTTCATTTTTTTCACAGAAATTCTCAAATGAGAAAGAATTAGAGCTCTTGCTTATGCTACTCTTTATTAAGTAAAGGCTGTAAAGAAAAAGTCATATCCTAAATGATAATTTGAAGGAGAAAATTTCCAAAAAGTAGGACTTCAGAAAACACTTTTCTGGGACTTCCATTAAGAAGAAATAATTTTTGTTTGTTTTTGATAACGGGTCACTAATAGTCACTACCAAGAATCCATTTTTTGTCTAATGCAGTCATCAAAGTCTTTAGCAAATTGCTTTTAGCATTTACATTTGTATATTTATATAATGCCTTGAAAGTATGTGAGGAGCCATAGAGACATTCAATAACGACTTTGTCTTGGAGAGTTAAAAATCCATCTGTGTGCTAAGAATTAAGGGAGAGAGCAAAACAATGCACTCAAGGAGATGGATAGATGTATGTTACATTTTGGAAAAAAAAAAAAAAAAAAAAAGAAAAAAAAAAAAGTTAACATATCAGTCTAGGAGCTTTCTGGAGAGCATGGAAGATAGCTTCCTGAGGCGGCTGTTTAGTGAGCCTAACAGGGGTGGTGCCTAGACCTTCTCTTCACAAACAGAGAAGGACTGGTGGGAGATGTGGTGGTCAGAAGCTGTCTTGGGCTGAGTGACCATGAAATGGTAGAGTTCTCTATTCTTGGCGAGGCCAGGAAGGGGACCAGTAAAACCGCTGTATTGGACTTCCGGAGGGCTGACTTTGAGCTGCTCAGGACACTGGTTGGTAGAGTCCCTTGGGAGGCGGTTCTGAAGGGCAGAGGAGTCCAGGAAGGCTGGGCACTCTTCAAGAAGGAAATCTTAATGGCGCAGGAGCAGTCTGTCCCCACGTGCCTAAAGACGAGCTAGCGGGGAAGAAGACTGGCCTGGCTCAACAGAGAGTTGCAGCTTGAGCTTAGGAGAAAAAAGAGGGTTTATAAGCTTTGGAAAAAAAGGACAGGCCACTAGGGAGGACTATAAGGATGTTACAATGCTGTGCAGGGACAAAATTAGAAGGCCAAAGCTCATCTGGAGCTCAATCTGGCTACTGCCGTTAAAGACAACAAAAAATTGTTTTACAAATACATCAACGCAAAATGGGGGGACTAAGGAGAATCTCCATCCTTTACTGGATACGGGAGAAAACTTTGTTACAAAAGATGAGGAAAAGGCAGAGGTGCTTAATGCCTTCTTTGCCTCAGTCTTTAGCGGCAATACTGGTTGTTCTCTGGATACCCAGTACCCTGAGCTGGCGGAAGGGGATGGGGAGAAGAATGTGGCCTTCACTATCCACGAAGAACTGGTTGGTGACCTGCTACGGCACTTGGATGTGCACAAGTCAATGGGGCCGGATGGGATCCACCCAAGGGTACTGAGAGAACTGGCAGAGGACCTGGCCAAACCGCTTTCCATCATTTATTAACAGTCCTGGCTATCGGGGGAGGTCCCTGTTGACTGGTGGCTTGCAAACATGACGCCCATCTACAAGAAGGGCCGGAGGGCAGACCCAGGAAACTATAGGCCTGTCAGTTTGACCTCAGTGCCAGGGAAACTCATGGAGCAGATTATCTTGAGAGTCATCACGTGGCACTTGCAGGGCAAGCAGGCGATCAGGCCCAGTCAGCATGGGTTTATGAAAGGCAGGTCCTGCTTCATGAACCTGATCTCCTTCTATGACAAAGTGACGCACTGGGTGGATGAAGGAAAGGCTGTGGATGTGGTCTACCTTGACTTCAGCAAGGCTTTTGACACCGTTTCCCACAGCATTCTCCTCAAGAAACTGGCTGCTCATGGCTTGGACTGGCGCACGCTTCATTGGGTTAGAAACTGGCTGGATAGCCGGGCCCAAAGAGTCGTGGTGAATGGAGTCAAGTCCAGTTGGAGGCCAGATACTAGTGGCATTCCCCAGGGCTCGGTGCTGGGGCCGGTCCTCTTTAATATCTTCATCGATGATCTGGACGAGGGCATCGAGTGCACCCTCAGTAAGTTTGCAGATGACACCAAGTTAGGTGCGTGTGTCAATCTGCTTGAGGGTAGGAAGGCTCTGCAGGAGGATCTGGATAGGCTGGACCGATGGGCTGTAGTCAATTGCATGAAATTCGACAAGGCCAAGTGCCGGGTCCTGCACGTGGGGCACAACAACCCCAAGCAGAGCTACAGTCTGGGAGAGGAATGGTTGGAAAGCTGCCAGGAGGAGAAGGACCTGGGAGTATTGGTTGATAGTTGGCTGAATATGAGCCAGAAGTGTGCTCAGGTGGCCAAGAAGGCCAACGGCATCCTGGCTTGTATAAGAAGCAGTGTGGCCAGCAGGGCTAGGGAAGTGATTGTCCCCCTGTACTCGGCTCCAGTGAGGCCGCACCTCGAGTACTGTGTTCAGTTTTGGGCACCTCGCTACAAGAAGGACATCGAGGTGCTCGAACGAGTCCAGAGAAGGAAGATGAAGCTGGTGAGGGGTCTGGAGAACAAGTCCTATGAGGAGCGGCTGAGGGAGCTGGGTTTGTTCAGCCTGGAGAAAAGGAGGCTCAGGGGTGACCTTATTGCTCTCTACAGGTACCTTAAAGGAGGCTGTAGCGAGGTGGGGGTTGGTCTGTTGTCCCACGTGCCTGATGACAGGACAAGGGGGAATGGGCTAAAGTTGTGCCAGGGGAGTTTTAGGCTGGATGTTGGGAAGAACTTCTTTACCAAAAGGGTTGTTAGACATTGGAATGGGCTGCCCAGGGAAGTGGTGGAGTCACCATCCCTGGAGGTCTTTAAAAGACGTTTAGATGTAGAGCTTAGTGATATGGTTTAGTGGAGGACTGTTAGTGTTAGGTCAGAGGTTGGACTCGATGATCTTGAGGTCTCTTCCAACCTAGAAATTCTGTGATTCTGTGATATTTGAAATATCTGCAATAAAACTTTGAAAATAGTATGTTTTAGCATACAAAAGATAGTTGAATTTAATTCTTACAGTTAAAATAGAGAACTCCCAAAAGAAATGTAGTTATCACAATGATTTACCCTTTAAATAATTTTTTTCTTAACTACTTATATTTCAATTGCCACAATTTGTATGTTATGTATAGGGGCCCTACTCTGTACTTCAATAATTAGCATAATAAATTGTGATAATTTTTAAAGCATGTGTTTCTAAAGCATACTGCAACAATAGTGCAAAGTGACAAGGGAACCACCAGTGGCAAAATAATAAGAAAACAAATGGGGCAACAGTCTTGTTTTAATGTACTACATTACGAGATGAGGAAGATAAGCTTGAGTGCAAGTAGATAAACAATCCAATACTCCAGTGGGATGTTGTGCATCAGAGAGAATACAGTACAGATCTTTTGAGATGAAAGTAGTCTGATCGTTTTTCTCAGTCTCAGCAGAAAACAAAGAGCAGCATATGCAGATTGACATGCTGAATTTCAGAAACAGGTTTGAACGTCAGCAAGGAATGGGTAAGGTAGAAATATAGGAAGGGAGGGAGAGTATGACACTTGCATAAGTTATCCAGCCTACATGCATTAAGGTAGAAGAAAGTCTCACCCTCTAGTAATATGTGTCTGACAATGAAATTTGTTAAGATAAAATACTGTCTTTCATATATACAAAATTCTGTAAATAATCACAGTCCAACTACAACATTTTAGTATCTCATGTAAATAATTAAACTTTTTAATAAAGATTTTGTGCATTTTGTTTAAACAATGAATTTCAATACCATTTATGAAATATATTTGGAAAAATGAAGAAAAAAAAAAAAAAAAACACCAGTTTTACCTTGGTAGGCCTTTGAACTTGTAACTGTAATTTGTGCAAATCTGATAAAACTACAGAATCTTTTAATGGTTTGATGAAGTGCAGGATAAAACAACAAAAGAAAGTAATGTCATTTCTTTATATTTACCTTGTCATTTCCTCCTTAACAGGAAATTTGTGACCATTAGCTGTTAAAGTGACATGCTTACCTTACAGTATCATCATATGGAGAGGGTCTGATACTTATTGCCAGTAAGACACTGAAGATTATTCTCACATACAAGGTTAATCATGTGCATAAGTGTTTGCAGGAAACTATTAAAATGTACACTGTATGCTCCCAGTAGCAAGGCAAATCTTGAAGAAAAATGAGACAGAAAAAATCCCATTCTTTAGACCTTGCTGCTTATCTCTTTGTTAGCCTTCAGCTCACACAGCCATAGCCTGGAGTAACATCAAACAAAGGGAGAAATATCAGCATTAGAATTATTTTAAATATTTCATATCAAAGCTTATAAAATGCCTACAAAGTAATCAGGACCAATGTCTCGCTTCTAATGCATGTTGACTTTTCAAGGTTAAATACCCTTTACTCTCAGTGATATCAGAAACAGGATACCAAATTACCAACATTTTGCCATATGTGTGGAGAATACATTTCAACTGTCACTGTTCATCATTTGTGCCTTGCTGTAACATTCCTGTTTACAAAATTCTTCAGATATTGTTTCAGACCATGGTACAATGGAAATGATAACATTCTAACCTGCTTCTAGCAGTTTTTTTCTTCTAAAGGTTTCCTAATATTCCCTCCTAAAAAATATTTTTAGGATCCCCAAATCCAAAAGATATATTTTATTTTCTATGTTGAAAATCAACCAAGATAGAAGTTCAGAACCACATGTAGAAGCATGAGCTGCAAAAGCAAGGCACAGGTTGTCTTTAATTCTATGGTAGATATGGTAGGATTTTATGTAATTATAAATATTTTCATTCTGCTTCTCTTATAATCAGCTCATCAATAAAGGCTTTATCCTACTTCCCAAATTTCTAGCCTTGGCATTCTCATCTGAGCAATGTCCCAGTAGCAGTACACAGTAGTGTGTGTCAGGCTAAAATGTTTGATTTCTTAATTGCTGTGAAAGGTTTGTCTCTCTTGATATGTTGTACACAAAATACTGCAATGTTCAATTATTTTCTGGACATATCTGTGCCCTAGTTTTATTGGTTTGACTGGTTTTGAAGCCAGCCTTATAAAGTATTTTTGCAAATGAAGTTACAACTTTCTCCACATCCATATTTGTCCAAGGAAGCTGATCTCATACATTGGTTTATATAACAAAATACTTAGGTAACACTGTAGAAATCTTTCAAAGCACTTTCTGTGAATCTGCATTTGCTAGGCAAGACCCCATTGCTTTCCCTTTGGGTGCACTGCACTAAGTCACCACCAATACAAGAACATAACTCTTGACTGTGGACTCCAGGTTGAAACTAGGCTGGGAAGGGCTACAGGGTCTTAGCATAAAAAGCTTGGGAATTTTCCTAAGATATTTACAGCCCTCATCATGCTAATAGATCGCAGGACATTGAACAGTATTAGAGGCAGCACACTTTTTAGAGGTTGCCAGTGTGCCTATGTGACTGGGAAGGTATGAGGAGAAGAAACAGGATGCGAAGATGAAAATAGTACACAAAAGCAAGTGGTGTCAGGAAAATAAACATCACATTGCAAACAGAGCTAAAGATCTAACTGAAGCCAGGAAGGTAATGATGGCCTCTATATGCCTTTTTTGTTTCTGATCTGGTTATAATAATTTCTAAGAGTCAAGATCATCTAGTTTGCACCGCCCTGCCATGGGCATGGACAACTTGCACTAGATCTGGTTGCTCAAAGCCCCATCCAACCTGGCCTTGCACACATCCAGGGATGGGTCATTCATGACTTCTCTGGGCAATGTCCTCCAGTGCCACTCTCTGAGTAAAGAATTTCTTCCTAATACCTAATCTAAATCTACCCTCTTTCAGTTTAAAGCTGTTATCCCTTGTCCTGTCATTACACTCCCTGACAAAGAGTCCCTCCCCAGCTTTCCTCTAGGTCCCCTTTAAGTACTGGAAGGCCTCTCCAGAGCTTTCTCTTCTCCAGGCTGTACAGCCCCTCCTCCCTGTCTGTCTTCATCAGAGACATGTTCTAGTGCTCTGATCATCCTCCTGGCCCTCCTTTGCACTCATTCTAATACTTCCATATCTTTCTTGTGCTGGGGATCTCAGACCTGAACACAATACTCCAGGTGGGATCTCACAAGAGCAGAGTCAAGGGGGAGAATCACCTCCCTCAACCTGCTGGCCATGATTCTTTTGATGCAGCCCAAGATATGGTTTTCTTTCAGGGCTGCAAAAGCACATTGCTAGTTCACACTGACCTTCTCATCAACCAACACGATCAACCAACACCCCCAGGTCCTTCTCCTTGGGGCTGCTTTCAATCCATTCTCTGCCTAGTCTTTATTTGTGCTTGGGATTGCCCTAACCCAGGTGCAGAACCTTGCACTTGGCCTTGTTGAACCTCATGAAGTTCACTCAGGCCCACCTCTCAAGCCTGTCCAGGTCCCTCTGTATTGCATCCCTTCCTTTCAGTGTGTCGACTGCATCACACAGCTTGGTGTCATGAGCAAACTTTATGAGGTTTCAGTCAATCTCACAGTCCATGTCACAGAAAAAAGATGTTAAACAGCACCAGTCCCAATAGTGACCCCTGAAGAACACCACTCATTATTGATTTCCACTTGAACATTAGGTCACAACAAGACCATGCAAGGCTACAGGCTTGGGGCAGAGTGGCTGGAAAGCTGCACAGAGGAAAAGAATCTATGGGTGTTGGTCAGTGCTCACCTGAACATGAGCCGGTAGTGTGCCCAGGTGGCCAAAGCCAATGGCATCCTGGCTTGTATCAGGAGTAGTGTAGCCAGCACGACCAGCGAGGTGATCAGCCCCCTGAACTGAGCTCTGATGAGGCTGCACCTGCACCTCGAGTACTGTGTTCAGTTTTGGGCCACTCAGTATATCAAAGACACTGAAGCCCTGGAGTGTGTCTAGAGAAGGGCTACAAAGCTGATGAAGGGTCTGGAACACAAGTCCTATGAGGAGCGACTGAGGGAACTGGGGTTGTTTAGTCTGGAGGAGAGGAGGCTCAGGGGAGACCTTATTGCTCTCTGCAATTATCTGAAAGGAAGTTGTGGGGAGCTGGGGGTCGGCCTCTTCTCACTAGTGACAGGACCAGAGGCAATGGCTTCAAGTTACACCAGGAGAGGTTTAGTTTGGAAACTAGGAGACATTTCTCAGAAAGAGCAGTCAGGCATTGGAATGGAATGCCCAGGGAGGTAGTGGAATCACTGTCCCTGGGGGGTTTTAAGGAAAGGTTGGACCTGTTGCTTAGGGACATGGTTTAGTGGGTGATATCAGTAGTAGTTGGACCAGATGATCTTGGAGGACTTTTCCAACCTTAGTGATTTTATGATTCTTTGATTCTATGATTCTCTTATGATTCCCTTCATCATTCTCCCAGTCCCTTTGTCCTCTGGAGCTTGGGCTATGTTGCTAGCATTCTTGATGGTGAAGGCTGAGGCAAAAAAGTTATTGATTACCTCAGCTTGCTTTTTATCCCAGGTGACCAGGTCTCCTGTTTCTTTTTGGAGAGGGCCTACAATTTCCCTAATCTTCCTTTTATCACTGATGGACCTATAGAAGCCTTTCTTGTTGCCTTTGACATTCCTGGCCAAATTTAATTCTAATTCTAAGATGAGGAAGAATTGTGTCAGGTTGTTAGGAGGAAAGAGAGGAAAAGAAAATCCAGGAGGTAGTAAAGTCAGTGGGTAATTCTCATTCTATTACTGTCTGACTATGGATCCTGATGACCAGGATGCTCTCTCCTTTCTTTTTACTTGTTCAGTAGTTAGGTCTTATATATTAAAGCAATTTAAAGACTAACTTCTGATCCATGGTACCTATGTTGAATAGTTATTAGATGATAGATGTAGAAAATTTAGCTTTGAAATATTCTGGTTTCACATTGTAATTGTTGGCAGAATTTATAAAGCACTTTATGCAAGCAGATGAGTCAGGATTTTTTGTAACCTTGGATAGCTAAAATACTTTTTCACAACAATATTACATTCCCCATTAGTCTCTGTGAATTGGAAGATTCTTTGGAAAAAAAGTTAGATTAGACACCATTTCTTCTGTAGTCTCTCTGACAGACTCTGGGAAAGAATACAACCAAATTCAAGGTATAACTATGGAGTAAAAGATAAAATCAAGTTTAAAATTAATTAGATTAATATAAAATTTATGCAAACTCAGAATGATGTCAGCCCCTAGATACTGAATTCAAAATGGAATTGTCCACCAACAGGAGAATGTTGGAAGAAACTGAGAGAAAGGAAAGAAGACGTAGAAGAATGTTATGATTATACATGGAGGAAGCCAGCCATCTAGTACTCTGCAGGAGATCTTGTTGCATTTGCAGGTGAAGAGAACAGGAAAAATTATTACCACTAAAACCCCCCTGCTAAAAATAGCTAGGAAATTCTCCTCAAAGAAGGTGAGAGAAGTTGGGAAGTCAACTGGAGAAAGAAGTTGTCTGATGAAAAAATGTCTTTAATTATTTCATGATATACCTTACTGAATCCTGGAGTGGCTTGGTCAATACTTGCTACAAAGCCCCAAACAAGTTATTCCTAACATATAGAGAAAGGATTGGGTACTGTCTTTGGAGAAGAAAAATAAATAAATAAATAAATAAATAAATAAATAAATAGAAACCTGGAAGAGTTATAAAGGAACTATCAGATGAAGAATTGTAATTACAGTACATAAGCAGGTTAATTTCTATTCCAATCCAACTAAGAAGCAGTAAGAAAGACTGAAACTGAGCAACAACATCCTTAATATATTTATTTTTAATTATTATTACACTTTGATTTTTTTTCTATTACTTGTAAATGTTTTTTGCTTGCTTGCTTGCTTTCTTCTATTTTTTTTATTTTTTTTTTTGAAATGTGTCTTAAATATATATTATATTCCTAGTAATTATGTTAGTATATTTAGTATGAAAAAAAAATAATCAATTATTTCCCAACAGGATGTTTCATGACATATTTTATAATCTGTCAAGAATAAGTGTCTGTTGGGATTAAACATGTGCTTTTACATCTCTGCCCAACAGACCCTAGGCCTGCCTTCTGTTTCCAACTCCAATTGATCAAATTCTTCTCTATGGAAGACTGAAGCTTACTTAGTCTTGATCTTTCTGCTCTCCTTGGTATTATGTCTCCAACTGCAAGCATTTTTAATTTTCTTTTAAAATCAATAATGATAAAGGAAGCATGCAAAACTATATCATCCACTTGTCACTCCACTGAAGCACTCTGTCTTTCCTTGTACACCACTGCCTTAAATCTCAACCACTTGAAGACCCTTGTCATTAGACCATCTAGCTCCGTCTTTTTTTCTGCAGAGGTATAAGTTCTATGAACAACAAAAGTTAGATCTACAAGCAGATATCCCTTCAATGGAAAAGTCCAAGAAATCCTTCTGGTAGCAATGATAAATTGAGATTCCTAAGTGAGAGGCAAATTATCTCTGTAACAGGAGCAAAAACATCAACAGCCTGAGCTGTTCCCAGAGCTGAAAGTTTAAGAGGCAGAAGTCTGGTCGCAGAGAAAAATATCTATCATTAAAGTAAATACTAACCCCAAATTTTACTGAGAAATGAATGAGGTAATTGAATCTCTGGCTTCCTACAATTTTTATTAACCCAGTAAACAGGAAAAATAAATAAATAAATAAATAAATAAGAGAATAAAAAAAAATAATAATAAAAAGATTTGTGAAAAATGTAAAAATCAGCATTATCCAATTAATCTTTCTAGAAGAGTCACTGGAAAATCTATGTCAATTCGGAGTCCACTAGTGGTATAGAATGTATAATCAATTTGTTCTTTTTGTTTGGAAGGGACCATCTCTTTCTCCAACAGCTTTGATCAGAACAAGCCTTCAGACCTCTTAACCACCTCCTGCTGTGAATGGTTAACACTCAGAATTATAATAAAGAAAGAAAAAAAAATCCACATACGTTTTTCATAGCTGTAGCTTAGCATACTATTCTACAGCTTATGTCTTCTGTCATATTAAGGTCTGTATTTTTACACTTACATGTGTCTCACAATTTCAGCATAATCATAACAACTGTAACGCATAATTTACTTTCCATTGTGTATTTTAAATGCTTTGCAAAGGTGTCAAAGACTTAAACTGGATGCTTGTTCGGTGTTATAAATGAAGGGAAAATGAACCTCAACATTCTTAATATTTACAGTATTTCATTCTTAATATTTATAGTATTTCTTGGAAACAATTGTATTGTGCATGACTGGAGTAGACCAATATATTTTTCCACACATTTCAACAAATATATATAGATAAAATTATCTTATAGATAAAATTTATCCTTATAGATAAAATTTTGGCTCTTGCTTCTCGTGCTTCTCTCTCTTTTCTGTCTTTTTTTTTTTTTCTTTTTTTTTTCTTTTTTTTTTTTCTTTTTGTTTGTTTAAGGATAGTATCTTGAGAATGATTTCATATTATAAATATCACAACATGATCTCAGACTGAAGCAATATAGAAAATGTTCAATATAAGGCTATGGTTTCTGTACAACAACAATTAAATATATATATTAAA
Organism: Aythya ferina; assembly: GCF_964211825.1. NCBI lineage: Eukaryota > Metazoa > Chordata > Aves > Anseriformes > Anatidae > Aythya > Aythya ferina. The sequence continues at coordinate 53,599,499 of NC_140296.1, forward strand.
AAATATTTCAAATCATACATTTATAGTAGAATTGAATAGTTCATGTATTATGTGTCAGTAATTTATAAACACCTATGTATTTGTGAATAGATACTCAGCTGGGAGTTAACACCATAAGAAATATGTTGTTTACTTCAATTTAGCATAGACCAGTATTACCATCTTTAAAATGTAATTAAATATTTTTGGGCATTAGAAATTACACACATTTTTGTACTGAGATAAAACAATGCAAATAAATGTGTATTTAGTGGAAACTGATTCTCAATAGAATCTTTCCATATTGTTTTATTAATTCAATAAAATATTAAGCATTAAAATATTGATGGATTTTAAAAGCTATCCTAAAACAAATGGACTATATTGCAAATGGTGACATCCATCCTTTGGACTTTGTCTAGCATGTGTAACCTCTAATGCCCAAAAACATTTAATTGAAACCATCTCAGCTACCTACACATGCAAATTCCATATTCACTGAAGTGCTTGCTAGATGAGACCATTGTTTGGACTGAATTACATATCCAAATATTTGTCATCTCATTGCCAATTTGTTTTCCTCCCAAGACATGCCCCTGAAATACTGACATTATTTACACGCCTTTTACCACTTTGTCTCTTTAACATTAAATGAAGTACTATTTACATAAATTTAAAATATTTACATTGTTAAAAATTGAACTTTACCAAGTGATGTGACTTTTTAGAAAGGCATGAAATGAATAAAATTCCAATGCATAAAGTTAAGACAACATACACGAGTATCCACAAAGTCAGCCTTGATGTTTGCTCTTGTAGACGAATAACAGTAATTCTGTTTTCTGACTTGTTTTTGAGTTGCTGTTGTGACTATCAACAGGGAGTTTGTCTAATTATTCTCTGAATTGACACAAGGCTTGAGTTTCCATTATGCAGTTGCTACAAATTCACCATGCTAGGATTGTAAAATAAAGGTGCTATTTCTAGTAAATATATTTAATCAGATGTTTGTTCCCTAAACTACATACACCTGCTTCTTGCAATATAACATTCTAGTTCCTGAAAGACAGCATTCTGTCAGCTTTTTACTTGTTTACCTGGTCTCACCATTTTTATTTTTGTAAATATTTATGAATCAATAGATTGCTGTTTTTACAGGCTCTCCTGCAGAGCTTGAACATAAATCTTCTTATGTGATTCAGACCTTTTGCAAATTATCACATATTATTATAAGCATACAGAATTGACTAATGTTCATTTACATTGAACATTAGACATATTCTATTAGGAAAAAAAAAAAAATCTCAAAACTGTAAGGTCACAGATTTCATGTTAAACAAACCTCACATTAATCAGAAAAGGGACAGCATGTAACTGTTGGTGGTGGTGGTTTGGTTGGTTTGTTGTTTTTGGTTGTGTTTGTTTTTAAGGAAACTGACCACTAATGTAAAGTATTTATATCTTAAAAGTTTATTCTAGCAATGATCTCTTAAGGCTGTTTCTGTACAGAAACTGAGTTTTCTTCAACAAGTTGATATTCAGTGAATATCCTGACTCATAGTGCTGAAGAATCTGTAATCAAGGAGTTTCTTCATTCTGAATCTTGATGTTATGAAAGTGAATCCATCACTTTTAAAAAGAATTTTAGATCTCTTAGATCTCTTCTCAAGATCCATATTGTAAACATAGTTTGCTCCCATACTCCTCAAGGATCATGACAATTACTGGCTAGATACATATCTGCAGTGACACAGTTATTGAAATAAAGTCACAACATGACTAAACAATGTGCTGTCAAATCTACTACTGAAGTTTGTGAAGTAATGATCAAATCAATTCAGCAAATTGTAATACATTAACTTGTAACTGGTCTTAATGTTAGAGATGGAATTGGTCCAGAAGTTTTTTTGTGCATATTAGACATGGCCAAGAGCTTCCTGACAATGTTATGTTTATTTTTTGTTGGAAAATCCAATTAATTGAAAAAATCTCATTACTAGTTTGTGCCAGTATAAGAAAGCTTTTGCTGGCAAAGACTTCTCAGCTACATAATGGAATTCCTGTTCAAACTCAGAAATAGTGAGAGAGAAACTGGAGTAAACATGTAGGGTTGTGGTCTCTAGTATGAGTGCCATGATTAACAGGTTATTCATTATTCTAGATATTTCTCATGCGTTTTTCACTGGAGCTACTGTAATGCATATGCCTAGTTATGTATCAGTTGATGAATGTATCGCCAACCTAATGAGTTTACCCTTAATTTTATCCAAAGCAGTTCTTCAAATAAAAATATGGAGATTATAAATAAGATGCAACTTCAGCAACTTAATCAAAAAGAGTATCTGCGAATGGAACAACAAAAATGGACACAAACCAATGAGAGCCAAAAGTAAACCTCTGTATAATTCAGAGCATGTTGAAGGCTGAACTTCAGAAGTCTTCCAGCCATCAAAGCAGTGGTTCCTAGGCATGACCTTGCTAGCTTTTAGCAACCACTCCTCAATTGATGATTCTTGGTGTATGTTATGCCTCCAACTTTTTCTCTCTTTCTTTCTTAACATTTTTGTGTGTTTTTGCTGCCACTTAATGATTTTTACTCTGTTCTCATGCAATTAGGTACAAGAGAGCTTGAATTTCTGGAAACTCCACCTCGAGGTAATCCACTAAGTGGGTTTAGCAGAATGACTGCAGGAACCTGGTCAAGCTGCTTCCCTGAATAATGACTATAGATTAGATATCATAATAACGGCTGTCAACAAACAGCATGCAAAAGAGTTTTTGAAGTCAAAATTACTCAGCAACCTCTGTTCCCTTTGTGTATCAGAAGCACTGTTTGATGTGCCTTCTGTTGCCCTCCCACCTAGCAACACCACTGCTTTGGGCACTGTACATGCCTGCTGCTGCTTGCAAGATGATTCATGCAATTCAGGAAAACATATACTTTTGCTGTGGAAAATGAAAAAAAGTGACACCAGCATGCTGGCTACATAAAATATACTTAAACTGGTTCATTTTCAGTTAGCAGAAAACTGTTTTCCCTTGCATTTGGGATTGGTGTTGGCAGCATATTGGAAGTGACCGCTCCATGATACCTTTTGTCTGTAATTGGCCTTTGCTATCCTGACATAGTTGAACTCAGTGGGAATAATTAATCTTTCACCCACACAGGATATTGACTGTGCAGTCTGAGCTTAGAGGGATCTGCTAGAATTGTTCTGAGTCACCAAAAAATTGGCACAGGGAGAGGTAGGATGAGAAGGAATTGAGGTCTTCTACAAGCATGAATGTAAAATCATGCAGTAAAGAAAACAGTACATTTCTTTGCTTTTCTTACAAAGTAGCCGAACAAAGTGCTTTCAAAATATCAATCTAAAAATGTTGGATTGATTGAGATCTGCTACATATGATGAAAAATATTCTTTGCTCTGTTAAGATGGTAGGTATAGATATCTAATACTGAAAGGAGATACATGATTTTCCTGCCTTAAAATTGGTAAGGTGGTTACATAAAAATACATTCCCTGTAAGATGATTTCTAAAGAAAAATATTCAAAACTTGTTATAGCTTCAATAACATATTTTCTTGCTGCTGTTTCTCTTTACATTTAAATTCCATCATTTCAAGTCTTTTAAATGTTAGATAAATCAAGAAATCTAGTATTCTGAGAATACCTAATGTGCATGAGAATACACATTTTGACAGTGTAGTAAGCAAAATTGATTCAACCTATTCTTCACTAAAAGCAAGTGCATGAGGAAAAGTGTCTCAACTGTTTCTTTTGTTCCCCATATTTCAATCTTAGGTGGAGGAAAGACATTTGTAGGTGGGGGAATTGCTGTTTTGGGCCCCTCCAACGGCTCCTCATACAGTGTAAGTGACCAGAGAAGACTAAGCAGAGAAACTACATTACGCTTTGCTTCATTTTACCTTTTCTATTGCTGTTCCAAGGATGAGGTTAGCTACAGCTTCAAATGTTCTCACAGTGCATGGAAAATCTTTCACAATGTCTGGGCTGGGGCATCCACAACTTCTCTTGGCAACCTGTTCCAGTGCCTCACTACCCGCACAGTGAAGAATTTCCTCCTAATGTCTAGTCTAAATCTATCCTCTTTTATTTTAAGACCATTTCCCCTTGTCCTATCATTATCTATCTGAGTAAAGAGTCCTCCATCTTTTTTTAAGACCCCTTTAAGTATTGAAAGGCTGCATACATTATATACATTTGCACTTTGTTTTATACTTTAATTTATATTTATTATATATATAATTACATCCTACTCTGCTCTCATGCGACCCTACCTGGAATACTGCATTCAGCTCTGGGGTCCCCTGAGATGAGAAAGGCATGGACCTATTAGAATGAGTCTGGAAGAGGGCTATGAAGGGGTTAAAAATTAGAGGGTTGGAAAATGTCTCTTATGAAGACAGGCTGAGGGAGTTGGGGGTGTTCAGCCTGGAGAAGAGAAGTCTCTGCGGGCCTCATTGCATCCTAAGGGGAACTTATAAAAAAGATGGAGAGTGACTTTTTACATTGGCAGATCGTGATAGGACAACAGACAATGATTTTAGCACTCAAAGTTAGATTACATATTAGGAGGATTTTTTTACATGGAGGGCGGTGAGGCACTGGAACAGATTGCCCAGAGAAGCCATGAATGCCCCATCCCTGGAAGTGTTCATGGTCAAGTTGGATGGGGCTTTGCGCAACTTGCTAAAAGGGTAGATGGGATCTCTGCAGTTAGAAGTGTTGAAACTAGGTGATGTTTAATGTTTCTTCCAACCCAAACCATTCTAGGATTCTGTGATTAATAATATAATATAATTCAGCTTAAACATACACGACAGAAGAAGAATTTATTTAGTCCTCTTTGTATATCATGCAACATTCAGTTTGACTTAGAAGCCAGGGCATGTCCTAAACTGTGAATTTTCATTTTAAATTGTTTTCAGTTTGATTATTTTGATTTCATTTTTTTATTAGATGAAAAGTTGCTGTTGGTTTGTTGGGTTTTTGTTTGTTTGTTTGATCAAATGGATCTTACTTTCAGCATGAATTCTTTATTTTATTAGAAATTGATATAATGGTTGTTCCAAATTGATTTTGCATTTTTTTCACCTTATTTGCAAAACACAAAACACAAAAATATTTCTTGCCATACAACCATCTGTGGTGGTTTTACCGTGCTGGGCAGTTAAACCCCACAACTGCTCTCTCACTCCCCCTCCTTTAGATGAGGAGGGGGAGAAGTAAAGCAAAGAACAACTCACGGGTTGAGATAAGGATAATTTAATGAAAGGAAAATAATTATAATAATTAAATAAAGACTACCATGAACTAAACAATTTAACTAAGGGGAAATAAAAGGGAAAGGGGAAAAAGGGAGGAAAACAAACAAACAAACTAAATGAAAGCTATATGGAAATGCAGAGGAAAGAAATTACTCTCTACTTCCCACAAATGAGCGATGATTGACCACGTCCTTGAAGCAAGGCCTCAACGCACGCAGCCAGTGTTCGAGAGAAGGACCAACGTCTTCTCAACGAGAGCCCACCCCTCCCCTCTTCTTCCTGTTTCCACCTTTTATTGCTGAGTGTGACACCACATGGTATGGAATATCCCTTTGATTGGTTTAGGTCAGCTGCCCTAGTGATGTCTCTCTCCTCACTTTTTTGCCCACCCCCTAGGAGGGTTAGAGAAAGGCCCAATGCTGTGCCACTGCTGCTCAGCAGTAGACACAACACTGGTGTGATAACACTGCTGTTCCAGCTACAAGTACAGAGTACGGCACTGTATGGGCTGCTGCCGGGAAAGTTAACATTCCAGCCAGACCCAGTACACCATCTCACAAAATATTTAGTAAATCATACAGAAATAGTACATGATTTTTATTTTCTCATAGGTTTGCCCTGAATGCATTAATCGTTCTACTTGTAGGCAAGGAGCTTAAGTGCTTGTAGAACACTGCTGTAAGGAATAGATATTTTTCTGTTTTGTTTCCCTTATTCAAATTTAATGATCTTGCTACCTATACTAATGCTAATGACTTATCAAGCGCTCAAGCACTGTATCATTTCTGTCCTTTTTTTTTTCCCCTTTCTTTTTTCTCTCTCTCAAAAGAGGGGAGAGTTTGAATGTAAGATGTTAAGATGTTACACAGTGTATCCATGGGTTTTAGTTAAGTTCTAATTAATACAGTTTGTAGAAAAGTCAGCCATTTAAAAAGACTGTCCTTCAACAGAGAAAAGATGTGTTTTGTTGTTTGGGTTTTTTTTGAAATTCACAGCCAGGTTATTCAGAGTTCAGATGAAGTTCATGAAAGTAAAACGTTACCTCTGTTTTTTTTTTTGTTTTTTTTTTTTTTAAGTTTTAGCAACACCATTTCTTTACCTTTTTGTCTAACCTTCCTTAGAGATCTTATTAACGTTTCACAACTTGCTCCTTCATCCCTGCTGAGGTTTATTGTTTCTCTGAACATTTAACAAACAAGGTTTAGAAAGCTTGGGGTTTGGGATTACTCTAGGGTACAAATTAAACAATCCTCATTTCTTTCCCAAATCTTCACAATGGAGTACCAGAAACTTGCTATTGCAGTTTCAAATCTTTTACTTAAAAAAAAAAAAAAAAAAAAAAAAAAAAAAAAAGTTTATAGCTGTAGACTATTAAGATAGAAAACACATTAGAAGGTAAAAGTTAGAAACAAGATATGCCTTATGGCTATGTTAAAACTATTAATCCTCCAGCATGAAACTAATATTTTACTATTCTTCCCTGAAGCAATAGGCTATGATCTCATTATGCTTAGTAAGTTAAGAAAGAACAGTCCTGACTCTTCTTTATTTCAATGAATGAAATCCTAAGATTTCACCTGTGCTTAGGATGATGCTGATTAAGTTAATGTAGTGACAAACAAGATCTATCTAGAAGAGTTTGAATTTACCTTCCACAGCTGTTTATTGTTGCTTCTCCTAGGTAATCATTACAGCCCCCGCCACTGAAGCCCAATAACAGCTTGTGGGAGTCCTCCCTCCCACTCTCAGTACAAGCCAGCTGGATTAATTTAAGTCACTACAGCTTTGGTTAACCCAAACAGTGATTTATTAGTGCATCTAAATTCTTGACACTAAGGCCTAGTGCTACTATTGCTGTCTTCTAAATGAGTGTACTACAATTCTTTAAGCTGTGCTCCTGTATTGGGTTTACATGGCAAGGGTTTGGTTGCAGGGGTGAACCCTGTGAAAAGAGTCCAGAAGTTGCCCTATGTTAGAAAAGAGCCAGCTCCAGCCGGCTACAAAACGGATCTGCCTCTGGAGCTGAGCCAATAGTGATGTTGTTTGTGCCTCTGTGACAGCAGATTTAAGAAAGAAAAAAAAACTACTGTGTAACAGTAGTGAAAAGAGAGCAACAGCCTTGCAGAAGGTCAGTGCAGAAGGAGCGCAGGAGGTACCCCAGAACAGAAGTTCCCTGTGGCCTGTGGAGAGGCCCTTGGTGGAGCAGGCTGTCCCCCTGCAGCCCATGGGTCCCACATGGAGCAGATCTCCATGCTGCAGCCTGTGGAGGAGCCCCCGGTGGAGCAGGTGGATGAGGCTTGGAGGAGTCTGCGGCCCATGGAGAGCCCCCGCAGGAGCAGGCCCCGGGCCGGAGCTGCAGCCTGTGTAGAGGAGCCCACACAGGAGCAGGGTTCTGGGGGGAGCTGCCGCCCATCCGTGGGGGACCCGTGCTGGAGCAGTTTGCTCCTGGGGGATGGATGGACCCCATGGGACGGAGCCGTGTGGGAGCAGTTCCTGAAGAGCTGCTGCCTGTGGGATGGCCTCGCAGGATCAGTTTGGGAAAGACAGCATCCCGTGGGAGGGACCCCATGTGGAACAGGGGCAGGGAGTGACCATGAAGGAGCAGCAGAGATGAAGTGTTAGGGACTGACCACAGCCCCCATTACCCATGCACCACTCGGGAAATATGTAGAAGAGGGTGGGATGGAGAGAAGGTGTTTTTAGTTTGCTTTTAGTTTCTGACTGGTTTAGTCTGCTACTGATAGACGATAAAATATATTCATCTCCCTCTGCTGAGTCTGTTTTGACTGTGATGATAATTATGTAGTGATTTCCCTGTCCTTGTCTCAACCACTAAGCCCTTTCCATTGTATTTTCTCTCCATTTTCCTTTGAGGAGGAAGAGTAAGAGCACAGCTGTGGTGGAGTTCAGCTGCATAGCAGGGTAAAACCACCAGAGCTTCTACTGAAATGTAATGGTAGATGGTGGTAGGAAGTCCTAGACCACCTCAAGTTCATCTGGGAAACGTGATTCGCATGTTTTAGAGCTCTGGATCTTTAAAGCGCCACTGAAGATTTTCTACATAGTTGCTAGGGTTGAATACAAAAAAAAAAAAAAAAAAAAAAAAAAAAAAAAAATATATAATGAAAAGAACATTTTTCAAATCAGGCTAAAATTATTTCATTTTACATTAGATTGATTTATTTTTTTCTTCCTGCAAGTGAAAAGTAGTGATGCTGAATAAAAAGAATGAGTGGAACTGACTTCATTAAAATTATATTTCTCACTTTTTTTGTACATGTCCAATACTAATATTATAAAACTTGGAATAAAGAAGAGTCTAGTATTTTGGTTTGGGATATATTCATATTTTTATAAATAGGAAATATCATTCAACACTTGTTCCAAATTACTGCATACTCTTGATGAATTCTGTTATGCATATTCTTTGTGATCAAAGTTAAAAGTTATTGGTGCTGTTAAATAAAAGAGACCCAGCAAGTCATTTTGATTTGGTCAGCCCCTGTTAGCACCATTTTTATTTTTATTTTTATTTTTTTTAGGTCAGTCTTTTGATCTGTTTTGGACAACATTAATTAGCTCTCTGATAGCACTAATTATTGCAGACATAAGGCTCATGAGCAAAAATTTGTTTCTTTTCGTAGTCTTTTTGAATGCTGATATTTTTAGATAAGTTAACTGACAGAAGTTATGTCATCAGTCTATTAGATTATTTGTGCTTCTGCTTAGTAAATTTCAGCAGTACTGTCACACAAGTTTAATGATTTTTTTTTTCTCCTGAAATTTCCTGAAAATTACCTTTTTCCTGTGATGCCTCATGCTGCTACATATTAAATTATTACCTACAAAGAACAGAAAATAGAAGGTAAAGCTTTTGCTTGCATCATTTGTGTGGAATCAGTGACAGATAACTGCTGTTTTGACTTTCAGAAATGACTAATATATGTGATCTTTGTTGTAATATCATTACTTATTCTCAGAGGGAGACATCAAGCTTCTTGCAAAGGAGGAACTGAGTTGCTGCCAGCGCTGTCTTTCTGCTGGCCATTGCTGAGGGATGCAAACTATTCCCTCACGGCTATGTTTACTGCTGTTTCCTCTGAAAGGAAACTAGAAAAATATACCTGTGTCTTTTGTTTGTTTGTTTGTTTTTTGTATGATCTCAAAGAACGCTACAACCTTTGGAGATATTCTTAATTGCATTTAGAGTGACTGAACTGCAATCTCTGAAATACTAAATGATGCTTATAAATAAGATATGTGTGCATATATATCTATATGTATATACATGTACATACACATCTATGTATCCATACCTATATATGACAAACTTCTCTGATGTCAGGGAAAGACTGTTTTGTAATAGGTCCTTCCCCTTTTCTCTTAAATACATTTAAAAATAGCTATCAAGAGTAGCTTATGATTAATATCATCATTTGATTAGTCCTGTAGATAAAAGATATGTTTCAACTAAAATTGCTTTAATTTGTTTTTATTTCTCCCAGAAAGATCTGTGAATTATTTTATTACTGTAGTCTGGGAGGCTGATGAAGCTCGGCAATCTGCCTGTGTGAAAAGGATAATACTAATTGTGATTCATAAATAGTATCCACCAGTCATGCTATTTTAGAGCAACACTCAATCTAGGTAATTATGGTCCGTTGCCTCTGCTGAAAACAGACACTATATAAATCCTTCAGATGAGGTGGACTTGACAGACTGAGAATAATGTGCAGGTCCTCAGAAAGGATTTATATTCAAGGTCCATTTGGTAGGTGTGTTATCCCATTTTTCATTTCTCAGAACTGACAACAAACTGAACTAGTTAGTTATTCTTCTATGATGCTGTTCTAGTGATGGGATGATCAACAATCTGTGATTAATTTAGAATATTCTGATGTTAGTATTAGGCAGTTTTGACCACCTTGCTTTATGTATTGATTTCTTGTATATTTTTTAAGAAAAAGAGAAATTCCAGATTTGAAGATGCAATGAAAATTCTTGTTTGCATTCTTTATGTAGACAGTCACCCTATCTGAACAAGCCCCATGGCATATTCATTTGAAACATGTACTCTTACCCATACTAGGGAACAATACTGATTTTTTTCTTCCATCTTTCATTTATGATGGGTTTAAATTCATATTTAAAAAAAAACAAACAAACAAACAAACAAAAACTTCCAACACTGTATTAACAAGAGACTTGTACAATGTTTCTGGGACGCTCTTGTTACTGGTATTCTGGTTTCATAAGGCCTTGTCACATCAAGGAGGGAGATCAAGGACTGTTTTACTTTCTTATCCATTCAAACAAGACCACTTATGGTCAGTGTTATAAATCGCAGTCAGTGTAACTAAGGATAATTTATCATTTGAGAAAATAAATCCACATTATGGTCATATTTTAAAATAAATAATGTTTCATTTTCCTGAGAATAGTCCTAACTTTCTTTAACATACAATTTCCATTGAAATTTATAGCATTATTATGACTTAAAGGCACATTGTTAATATATCAAAGTGTATGGTAGGAACACATGAAAATTAATCTGATGGGAATTATAATAAAAATTATAGTGCAGAATCCAGGATTTTTCCCCAGTGAAACACTTTTTTTGGATAATGCCTTATTTACAAATATCAGACAAACAGTCTAAAAGGTTTAACAAGACCAGAGGATAATAACCTTTAGTACACAGAAAAATAAGGAGTCAATTATAGTAAAATAAATAAAAAAATCTTTTTTGTTAATTGTGACAAATTACTGTTCTAACAGCATTTTAATCTTCCCTGACATCTCCAAAACTGTGAAGATTTTTAAGGAAATTAAAGAGATTTGTAGTTAAAATGAAACTAATTCACTTCCCCTTACTTCTGCAATTATCAAACTTACAATATGTTAATTGTGTTGCAAAAGAATCCCCCCTCGGGAAATTTTCTACCCTTATTTAGTTATTTAATTCCATTTGAATAATTAAATTATTTTTGTGAAGCCAAATCATAACAAAGCAAAAATCATTCTAACATTACATGAAAAGAATGGGCACCAGTTTAACTGAAGATCAACCAAATGTCCTGCAGGTAGTATTAAAAACAGTGAGCTCATTTTGTGGTGGATTTTTTTTTTTTTTTTTCAGTTTCCACTGTAGGATGGGACACAATAAATATACAAGAATATACTAGATTTTTTTTTACTTTTTTTTTGTCATCAGCTGTCAAGCTGAATTTATTAGTACTATTCTGCTGTCTTGCTAAAATACACAATAAAATACACAATATTACACAAACAGCAGATAAATATGCAGCTGCATATATATGATGAAATCAGCATGCAGTATGCAAAGCAGCCATCTAAACCTGGTACGAATGCGTTTAAAGTGATCTGTAGAGCTGACACTTTAAGCAGGAAAAATGATTCATTTTCAACAAAAAATGAAAAAACATTCATGTCACTTTGGTCATATCTTGTGACTGGTTCTGATGAAATTTGGATATTCCCAAGTGGAAGGTATCAGACAGGATTTGCCTTGGTGAGAAAGACTTCTGCCTAGCACAAAGACAATTATATATTGCAGCAGATAAGGAAAGGTTCCCCTCCTCAGCAGGTAGTTGCAGAAGAGTTTACAATATTATTTTGTGATTACGACTCTGTCTTGAGAACAGCAGTTGTAATTCTTTCCCACTGAGAATTTACCCACTGCTTTGACAAACATGCACATCTCAAGTGAGCAAGGCTCAACTTTGTGCCTGTGTGGCACAAAGCAAGCATGAGACATAATATTACCTTTATTAAAAATATTGTGATGCAAATTCTTATGTAATCATAGAGTCATAGAATGGCTCAGGTTGGAAGGGACATTAAAGATCATCTAACTCCAGCCCCCTACCATAGGCAGGGATGCCACCCACTAGATCAGGTTGGCCAAGGCCCCACCCAGCCTGGCCTTGAACACCTCCAGGGATGGGGCAGCCACAACTTCTCTGGGCAATCTGTGCCAGTGCCTCACTACCCACACAGTGAAGAATTTCCTCCTAATGTCTAGTCTAAATCTGTCCTCTTTTAGTTTAAGACCTTTCCCCCTTGTCCTATCATTATCTACCCAAGTAAAGAGTCCTTCTCCATCTTTTTTATAAGACCCCCTTAAGTATTGAAAGGCTACAATGAAGTGTCCCCAGAGCCTTCTTTTCTCCAGGCTGAACAGCCCCAGCTCTCTCAGCTTTTCTTCATAGGAAAGGTGCTCTAAGTACTCTAATCATCTTTGTAGTCCTCCTCTAGGCTTGCTCTAACAGGTCCACATCCTTTTTGTGCTGGGGGCCCCGGATCCAGGTGGGGCCTCATAAGGGGAGAGAAGAGGGGGACAACCACCTCCCTTGACCTACTGGCCACTCCTCTTTTGGTGCAGCCCAGGATGCAGTTGGCCTTCTGGGCTGCAAGCATGTGCTGCTGGCTCATGTTGAGCATTCTACCAGAAAACCCAAGTCCTTCTCCACAGGGCTGCTCTCAATGAGTACTTCTCAGTACTTCTCACAGTCTGTACTCCTGTCTGGGATTGCCCAGATGTGGTTTGCATGGGCCCACTGCCATGCTTTTTTTTTTTTTTTTTTTGCTCCTCACTGCCATGATTTTTCAAATATGATGGAGAGTGGCTTGACGACTACATCAGCCAATTCCCTCAGGACCCTGCGATGCATATCGTCAGGGCCCATAGACTTGCAGTTATTCATATCAGGAGGTCTCAGATTTGCTTCCCACTTACAGTGGGAGTGGCTCTGGTCCCCCAGACCCTGCCTAGAGGTTCAGGGACCTGAGAGATGTGGAAAACGAGTCCACCAGTGAAGACCAAGGCAAAGAAGTTGTAAAGTACCTCTGCCTTCTCCTCATCTGTCCTTACCTGTTCTCTGTCTTCATTTGTCAAAGGTGCTACACTTTCCCTAGTCTCTAGTGGCCAATGTACCTGTAGAATTCCTACTTTTTATTCTTCGCATTCCTTGCGAAGTTTAGTTCTGTCAGTGCCTTGCCTTCCCTGATCCCATCCCTGCATATCCAGACAGCATTTCTGTACTCTTCCCTGGGCACATGGCCATTTCCACCATTTCCTTCTTTTGCCTAAGTTTGACCAGCAGATCCTTATTCAATCATGCTGGTTTCCTACCTTCCCTGCTTGATTTATTACATATGGGAATAGAGAGCTCTTGCACGCCAAGGAAAATATCCAGCCCCTAAGGACCATGTCCCATGGGATTTCATCCAGTAGTTCTTTGAAAAGCTGGAAGTTGTCTCTTCTGAAGTTCAGGGTCCTGACTTTCCTCTTAGCCAGGCCTGTATCCCTCAAGATCACAAACTCAACCAGGGCACTTGCTGTAATAATGGAATGTTAGGGCATTTAGCCACATTTTGCTGTTCATTATGTATGAAATCAAATTTAAAGCTCTAATCCAACTACCACTTATTATCTAACACAGTGATAAAGTATCACTCCAAGACATTGCGAAGAATATGGAAACTTTTCAAAGCACTTGAGTTAGGCCATATTAGGTTTAGAAGGACTTCAGAAATAGGGATCTGTGCAATAAAGCCTAGGCTTATTCCAAAATATCAAAGTCAGGAAACATTTTCCTTACAATCTCACAAAGTCAACGGAGAGAAAGAGATGCAATTCCAGAGATTCAGATCTTAAATTTCAACAGATTGCAGGAAACACCATATAAATTCTAGAAGAGTTATACATTCCATTTAGCTTCCTAAAAAGAAGCTGTGTGAATCTGTTACTAGTGTACATTGATCTATTTTAATGTCCCATACTTTTATCACTTGCAATAACTGTATCTCTAGGAATTAACTGAAGGAATTCTTACCTAGAATCACACTGAATATGAGATTTATGTTGAACTTCTGAAGAATCATGCATATTTCTGTGCCTCACAAATCATTCTATAGAAAGAAGATGAAACTCTTATAAATTTACATGTGCAATCAGTCAAATGTACGGTGGCCTTAAACATGTCACCAATGAGAAAATCACCAACAAGAAGGTCCACAAATAAAAGTATATGCCAGATTTTGTAGAAAAGTAGATTTAACTGTCAGTGAAGTTGTCCTTTATGTTGTAGGGAGGTTCATAGAACTCATGAAGAAATGAGAAACCTGGTTGTTGATCTTTATCACCGACCTGATTTTTTTTTCTAGTTAGTATCTATTACACTGGCAGGTGCCTTTGGCTTTCTTCACAGCTTGCTTCTGAAGGTTAGGCAGCTGGGCTAAGGGATTTGAACAGGAATAGAAAAGGAAGCTATAAAGGTTATGATAGCAATGACCACAATGGCACAAAAATCCCAGGCAGGGAATTTTGTTATATTGTTAGAGCTTACTTAATGGTGGCCCAGAATGTTGTTATATCACTTATTCCTGCCCTTTCTCATCCTAAAGCAAAGCATGGAATTTGTTTGTTTGTTTGTCTAGTTTATAGAAAATAGAATTAATGAAAGGGATATAACAACGTTAAAAGATGTGAATGACGTGAGGTTAAGGAGGCTTTTATCTTCAGCCTGGGTCCAGCAGCCAAGGTACTCATGGGTTAACAGATTTACCAGGGTATGCAAGTGGAAGTCCATCTGATGGCTTGGTAATGAAATGACATGCAATATTCTATGATTGCCCTCAATTACCCTATGCAAATCAATAATTAATTACTAGCATTGAAGAAGTTCACCTTTGTCCCTCATTTCAGGCACATATTTATACTAAGTGTTTCTCAGGCGATATTAATAGAGGTCCAAGTACTTGATAGCTGGTGTTTTGTTGTTGTTCTTCTTCTTCTTTTCCTTGTAATGGGGCTGATCCTTTTACATGATAACTGTAGTCTAATCAATCAATGGCTAGCGCAAGCATTAAGGTATATACAAAGCATTTTAAAAGTGTTGAACCTACCTATGTACTGTTTGGCACTTTGTTGTCCACAATTGTAGTACACAGGATGGTTAATTTGATCCATTTGTTTTGCAACAAAGACTGCCACCGCCAAGTTATTTTAATGTAATGCTATAAATCAACTTGAAGGCTGCATAAAAAAAATAAATAAGCCAAATAAAAACAACCTAGAGATTCATCACATTTTGTCTGTTTTTCTTTTTGAATCATGAGATGCATTTCTAAAAGAAAAACAATGCTAAATGATCATTATCCTAGCCTCTCTCAGATTCCCAAGTTGCTAATGTAGTATTACACTGGTAGAACGGACTGGTTGTTTGCATGTAATTTTCAGATACATTCTGTCTGTGCATATTTAGTGCAAGTCTAGATATAAACCCAGAGCCAGAACCAACAATTTAAAAAGAAATTACTCAAAAAAAAAAAAAAAAAAAGTTAGGAGAATAATCATAATTTCCCCCATATCATATATATACTTACAGTGAGGTTGGCCCTTTTTACAGGTCTAATTTAACAGGTTGATGGGATGCTGATGCAATAAAAGATAAAGTAGTCATATAGGAGAACAGAAACTAACATCTTTCTTTGGTTCTAGACATTTTATTGTAAATACAAAAGGCTTTTAGGGCCTAGGCGGTGTGTATCCAGTTAGGGCTGTTATTGAGGTACATAAAGATTTTTTGCATACGTTTGTGTAACATTCAGGTGCATAGTAAGGCTAAAGGCAAATGCAAGCAGAGTAAAGGTAGTGAGAAATCAATTCAAGAAATTCAGTAACTTCAAAATTTTCCCCTCCCCAGTGTCAGCTGGTGAGAGCTGGTACCAAACTGCTAGTGAATTGATAGCAACTTCCTAAATCAGTTGTTCAAATTAAAATGCTTGACTCTGTTGCAAAAAGTACTGTAAATACTCATTCACTCAAGAATGCGAGGAAGTTTCAAAAGTCCCTCATCTTTTTTTTTTTTTTTTTTCTGCAAAAATACATGGAAGGAGGCCAATTGTCTACGGAGACATCTGTAGTGCATTGGTTGTATCTGAAGTGGTCAGTCAAGCTTCCTTCATTGAAATAGAATTGGCATTTCTATACTGCCATTTCACTCATCCTTAAGGTAGAGATCTAGTAGAAGACAATTTAATTGCTCTCTAAAAGTCCTTGCTTCTAAAGAATCACTAGAGGAGTTTAGAATCACTAAAAGAGTTCTAGAAAACTAAATCTCTTATAGGTGTCTACAGAGATCTAAAATTGGATAAGATAAAACCTATCTCCAATAAGTGACTTACAGTGCTTCAGTCCTATTTGGTGCAAAATCAAACTGGTTATTTTGAGCGCTATCTGAAGATTTAGGAAAGTGATACTAGCCATTTTCCGTAGTTAGAAGATTTCAAATTAAAACCTTTTGAAATATGCTGTTTGCTTTCGTAATGAAGGGGAGCATAATATATCACACATCAGCTGTTATCAAGAAATATTTCAGAAAGCATCTCCTATTGAGAAAGCAGTCTTTGACCATATAGTAAGTGGGCATCCATGGTAAGTTGGCATGTTGTAAATGAGTTCAGGATAGACAGCCAAGTCACCTAATCATGTAAATATATTAATTGCTTTCTAAATAAAATGTCGCAACAGAGCTGCTCAGATAACACAGAAACATATTCAGACACTAGTCAAAATAAAAATTCACTCACTGAAGTCCAGTTTAATTTTATACACTGCATTTTGTATCTTCATTAACAAAAACAAAAAATGTTGTGTTTTGTTTTGTTTTTCTTTTTCCAGTAAGTCTACATTTTCCAATAACTCCAACTTCCCACTTTCTTAAATTCCAATTTATTGGGCTTTATTCAGGACATTTTTCTGTTGAAGAGGATTTTCTTTTAAAAGGTTGAAGTATATGAAAACAAAGGATTACAGAAGTTAGGCAATGAATCTGGACTTGAGGTTATATTTTCATGGAAAGGAGAATTAAGATCCTTCTTTTTCCCAGTTTTGTAGTTGAAATAAGGTTTTAACCTAACTTCAGCCTTCTCTTTTTCAATTTTGTAGTTGAAGTAAGATTTTAACCTAACTGCAAGCCTTCACAGAAACATGGTACAGCTGAGGAAAAAGTTAAGCTCTGACACTGTGCGCAATTTTTATTGAACCCCCTTGTTTTCAACCTATCATTATGATGCTAAATGGAGAAAATACACACCTGAGACTGTGATAAGTGTTTCATTGAGCTGGGATCTCTGAAGAATGGCTGTCCAGTGATTTACAGTGCACTGTCCATCTTCACAGCTACACACACTGGAACCTTTGCAGAACTGCAGCATTTTAAATGGCAGCACAAACTCAGGAAAAAAAAAAAAATAACAGAAAGACCTTAAATCGGTGGATCTTGTATGCCTGTGAACAAATATCCTCAAAAGAGTAAATTGCAGTTTTATACAAAAAAGTCATAGGTCTATATTTTGTTCCTGGCTTTACTTAAGAAAGAAAGAAAAGTTGTAGTAGCACAATGTATAGTAGCCGAAAGAGAGAACCGGGCTGGCACACTGGCTGATAAAAGGATATGAGTAAGAATAGCGCTAGCAAAGACAGTTCAGGCAGCCAAGGTATCAGCAGAGCATCATGTAAGAATGCTTATGCTTAATGAGTGGAAACCACAGTGTTTTTCCCCTGGGCACTACGTAGTGTTAAAAGCTCCTCAGGCAGTTCTTAAAGTAGGGAAAGAAAAAGGAGTGAAAAGCGATCAACTGCATATATTCACAGAAACACTTGTCCTCATGTTGTGGGTCAGTTCATGCAGCTCAGTGGAAGTCTTTCGATTGTTCTCACCCTGTTTTGGAATCCCACAACGCTATGGGTAGCAGAGACTTTTACAAAAAAACTGACAATATTAATGTGTGTATTACTTCTTTTTAGAGACTGTATATACTGATGGAATAGCAGGAGGTTTTGTAGGATTCATATGGGAAATACCTGTTTGCAGATTTTTGGTTCATCATCATGGTTTTCATGATAAGGAACAAATTCAAAATCTGATCCTGAAAGTGTTAGCAATAGATATTACTCACTGCTCTACACGATGAGGCTAAGATGAAACTTCAGGGAGAAATTAGATGTATCATTTGAACACTGATAATATCTGACTATATTTCACCAGTAAATGAATTCCACCTTAACATCTGGTAAAAACAGGAATTGCTGAAAGAATAGATTTATTTTCTATTGGATTTCAGGAATCTTTATATGCACTAAAACATCCCTAATGAACACCCAAACTCAACACAAAATAGTTAAATGACTAAAAGCTCAGAGCAGTAAATTGTGGGATACATTGATTTTCTGACCTGCATACACAGTAAATTTTTCACTTTGAGGCAACCCACAAAGTCTTTTGTTTTCCACTTCTCAGATTTCAGGTTGAAATAATTGAGAGGAAGCATTCAGAATCTCCTTTCAGAGACATTTTCTGGAGGTGACCTTTGACTTAGAAAGGACAGTTAAAGCTGCTCTTAAAATATTGCAAAATTACATTATTTTCAGGAAACTTTTACAGTTGACCTAGTAGCAAAGATGATAGAATATAGCATTATAATCAACCATCTCCAGAAATAACACATTTTCAAAACAAAACAAAAAACAAATAAACAAACAAACCACAGAAATTCTTTATTTCTTAACTTCCTTGGATAAGGATTGAGGAAGGAATTTAAAATGCCTCTGTTTTACTGAAATGCCAGGTTCACTCCTGATAATATACTTGCAGAGTCTGTTGACACAATGGTTCTGTGCACAGAGGTTTTAGTCAGGACACAGAAAAGATGGGAAAAAAGAAAAAAAATGGAGATCAAAACAGACAGCAAAACTTTGTATTAATGTTTAATTTTTAAACATTAATAATGTTTAATTAAAAATAAAAATAAAAATAAAAATAAAAATCTCCCGACCTAGCAGTAATGTTTTGCTGATTTTGTTTGTTTGTTTTGAGAAGGGAAGGAGTAATGTGAATAATGTGATTTTAAAGGGATTTCACACCTTTAAGCCTGATTCAGAAAACAGGAAGCTTTGTGTTTTGTCTTTATACTGTAAACAACCACTTTGGAGATAGCTGGTCAGATCCAGTTCTTTCCTATGCTTGTTTAACTTTGGGGAAAATAGCCTTCTTCTTCCCTCACTGACCTAAGATGCAAATTTCAGTGTTTTTCAGACTTGACTTTTCATTGCGGAAAGTTACTTTAGAAAATGATGAGGAAGCTGAGAGAGGGATAAAATACAGCAAAAAATAAGCATTAAATGTCTTATCTCCATGAGAAAACTTTCCTGCTCTAAAAACGAACAACAACAACAACAAAGTATTATTGAGACATACAAGCCTTTTTCCATGCATGTACGCTTTGATTTGATGGGAGAGGACATTTATGGCTAGACTGTTAAGAAGGTTCTTTCCAGTAGAGATTATAAACAGAATTCATGCCTTCACTCTCAAAACGTTGTTATCATTGAGTAACTATCATACATCAGATAAAAAGCATAAAACTGAGGCATAAAACTCACAAACCAATATTCTTGTATTCTGAACTGTATTAATTGAGAACTTTGAATGCCTAATAATTAAATAGAACAGTAACTCTATTAATAATTCAAAGTCAGATAGCAAGGGATGGTATGCAAGTATTCCCATGGTGAGGAAAAACAAACCATCTTTTCTATAAGAAGCAGAACTAGACTATAATTTTTAGTATTCCTTTTTTTTTTTTTTTTTTTTTTTTTTTTTTTTTTTTTTCATGTAGTCAAATGTTTGCGATAGAAAAAAAATAAAAATTTGGTACTACCTCATAATAATTGCCATTTTGGAAGTACTAAAAACTTAATATATATATGTGTATATATATATTCATAGATACAACCTAAGACAGGGACAAAAGCTTGATGCATGAAGCCTGAAAAAGTCTCCAGCAAACAGCTCTGATTAGATACGGTAATTTCACACTGATGGCTAGCTAAACTCCACCACACCACTCTCTCACACACTGTCCCCAAAGGAACAGGGGGAGAAAATATGATGAAAAGGGCTCAAGGGCTGAAATATGGATAGGGAGACCACTCAACAACTACCATCACATGCAAAACTGACTCAGGGTAGGGCGGTTAATGTAATTTATTGCCAATTATTAACAAGCTAAAGCAGTGAGAAGCTAAAAGAAAAATACAAACACCTTTCCCCCAATGACCTTATCCCCCAAGCAGAGCAAGGAAGCATGGAATGGGGGTTGTGCTCAGTCCCTAATGCTTCACCTTTTGCTTCTCCTTCACAGTCGCTCTCTGCCCCTGCTCCATGTGGGGTCCCTCCCACATGATGCCGTCCTTCCCAAACTGATCATGCATGGGCTTCCCACAGGCAGCAGCTCTTCAAGAACTGCTCCAACATGGGCCCATACCACAGGCAGCAGCTCCCCCAGACCCCCTGCTCCTGTGTGGGCTCCTCTCCACGGGCTGCAGCTCTGGCCTGGGGCCTGCTTCTGCAGGGCTTTCCATGGGCCACAGCCTCCTCCAGCACACATCCACCTGCTCCACCGGGGGCTCCTCCACAGGCTGCAGCGCGGAGATCTGCTCCATGTGGGACCCATGGGCTGCAGGGGGACAGCCTGCTCCACCATGGGCCTCTCTACAGGCCACAGGGGAACATCTGTTGGGTGCCTGGAGCACCTCCTGCCCTCCTTCTGCACTGACCTTGGGGTCTGTCGGGCTGTTTCTTTCGCATTTTCTCACTCCTCTCTCCTAGCTGCAGTCACACAGCAGTTTTTTGCCTTTCTTAAATTTGCTCTTACAGAAGCATAACCAGCAGTGCCCATTGACTCAGCTTTGTTCTGCAGCTGGTCCCTTTTGGAGACAGATGGAACTTGGTCTTATCTGACATGGGGCAGCTTCTGGACGCCTCTCACAGAAGCAATTTCTGCAGCCACCACCACCTGCTAACAAAACTTTGCCACATAAGACCAGTACAGTGGTATTGCTCCCTCCATTTACCACTCACAACTCTGCTGGAAGGCAGAGCCTTGCTCTTTGTATTTCCTGTTAACTGTGTTCTAGTTTCCAGATCTGCTTATGACCAGCTAATAATGACCTGGTTTTGTGCCAATACGGAACTTAAGCTTAAATAGTTCTCTAAAAAAGATTTTATCTCTCACTAAAAAGTCAGAGCACCATAAAACTGTTAATATATTATGTTGTGGTGTAGCGCAGCAAGCAGCTAAGCACTACACAGCCCTTCGCCCATTCCCCACCTCCCAGGCCCCAGCGGGATGAGGGAGAGAATGCTGCAATACTACACACTTTTTAGAGAATGATCCAATCAAAGACCTAAGTAGGATTTGGACAGTATTTAAACATGTGCATTCAATATTGCAGTTATGAAGATCTGTGTGATTTTCCTGCCCATTACTGTGAGAAATGGAACTCCCTGCACATCTTAATTTCTAGCCTTAACATTTGCATTTCCATGACATTGGATAGCACAATGTCCCAGACCAGGTCAGAAACATAAAATGTAGTTCCTCCTCTGTCCAAACCCACACAAGTTCTAACTTATGTTTATTCCTGGAGTGTCCCTCATGTGACATGGAGAATAGAATCCTCCACAAAATGTAGTGGTGATGTTTGCTTCCTTTCATGATGTGGGAGGCAGAAGTAGTGGTAGTCACCGTTGCAGTACTCTATTGTGGAGATACTTGTAGTTGACGCACTCTCCCAGGAGCACCTAGTTTCTCTATCTACTCTAGTATACATCAGTGCGTTTCTGGATTACTCAGGTCCTGAAAGGACTAGAAGTATCATCAGTGTACTGATGTTTCTTCTATTGAAGCTGTGAGACTGTAGAGAAGAATTAGAGTGAAAACCTGTGTATAGGAGCCTAAACCCAAGAAAGGATGGGCATTTTAGCCTCCCTTCAGTCCTCAATATTTTCTACATTGAGAAACATTTCCCAGCTATTGGCTTCTCATATAAGTTTTAGTGCTGTGAGATATCCTACTTGGTTTCCAGAATTCTTGTGCTCCCTCTGCCAGACTTGACTTGTCTCAAATAACAGTTGAATACTGCTCCTTGGATTCACCAATGATTAATGAGTGAGGTGACTCTGACCTTTGTTCATATAACATTATATATATATATATATATATATATGATTTTTTTTTTTTTTCCCCAAAGTCTCCCTTCTGCCACAATGAATAGCTCAGTTTTGGATCCCTCTACAAACTTTCCTTGGACCCAGCACTTGGGTCTGGAAATTTTCTTTTCAGTTCAATCTATATTCCATACTCTTAAAGAACAGGTGTTTATAATCAATTTAAATAATCAATTTGCCTATCTTTGGACTTTTTTTTTTTTTTATATATAGTTTTTTTTGAGATAAGGTATTTGCTCCTACTTGGAAAAAATATATATAACCTAACCACAGAACAGTCAGGTAGGGGTCAAGCACACTTTCTTAAATTATATTTCAAAAATGCTATGATAAACATACAAGAAGTATTTTTCAATTTGGATAATATTCCTGAATATCTCCGTTTGCTGTCTTTTTACAATATTGATTAAGATGTGAAAACATACTAGTAAAATACATTTTCCTTTCTTATTTACTTTCCTGATCAGACTATGAAAATCTCTGTTGACTCAAGACATTCTGTTTATTGCTTAGATTTTCAAGGTAGAGTTCACTCAGTGTTACTTTTGGACATAGATCAAACTAGCTTTGGTACTGATAACTTTTTCTATGTTGACAATGAAGAACCATTTATAGGGAAGACAGTAAAAAGAAATACTTCGAGGTAAACAACCTTCCTTTTGCTTTTAAGTAGGTTATATCTTCAAAGTTCATTTCAGTCTTCTTCCAGCCCCCTTCTATATATTTTTAAGATGAATAGGAAGTTAAGATGGAAAAAGCCAGTGCCAAGCACTTTCTGTTATCATGCTTTCCTTTAAAACAATTGTTTTGAACCTTTAAAAGAAGTATTGTTTTTGCCTTTCAATTCTATAAATGTTTTCTAATGTTGCTAAGCATATTTCAAGTAGAAATAATAATTCTTTGAATACTCTTAGGCAAATGAACACAATGACATCCAAGGCTGAACCCATTAAATTAATTTAATGTGATATCACATAACATTAATATTAATATAATAGAAATTGACGATGCTCTTGCCTTTTCCTGTCTGTAAAAAGCATCTTGAAGCTATGAACCCTGCTGAGACCTTGTTCCCTGCAGTGACGGCAAAATTCAAATTGATAAGAATATCTCCCTAAAACATCAGCTGGCAGCCAGAAACTTTTCATGGTTGCAAGTGAAGTGCTTTTCACCACACAGGTATATGAATGAATTGGCTAAACAGACAATATTTTCATTAAGGAATGAAATTCTAGTGAGATTGATAAACGGGGTAACAGGAATTACTTCTTAAGGAATAACTCTGAGCTAGCTGGTTGCATTCCCTTTCCTCTTGCAACCTTCACTAATAGTTTAACATTTTTTCAATTTTACTGGTTAGCAAAGCTCACTTTAAGCTGAATAGAGCTGTTCAGCATGACCTGTTTTTGCTGTCCTTTCCTGTATTTCCATTGGTAGCTCCCACTTGCCATGCCTTGTACTGATCATCCCTCCATGAGTTGTCTATATTCCCTGGTGTGCTGGCTGTGCCTCATGCAGTTTTTCTTCCTCTTCTACCCATGCAAACAAACCCTGGCATCCAGGCTACTGCTTTCTATCATAACAGCACATCATATTCAGTTTACAGGGAAATCTTTAGCAACTTTCATCTTGCTCCTTCGATTTCTGTCCAGACCTTACACTCCAGAGCTGAAAACTGGTGTTTTAGGGTAGACTGGCCACTCACCCCTAATGCACATTATCAGATACTTGTGCTGGTATTTGCAAACTTTCACCCTTTATAGTAGTCACCTTTTCAAAAGACAAGAGCAATATATGTCTCATCACCCTTTTAACAAAATTGTTTTTCTAATTCTGTAAAATAGGCATTCAAAATGACTACATCTTTGGTCTTTTTCATTGATCTCCTTTTCTCTACCAGAAGCCAAGAAAGTCTTCCTGTTTGAGGCTTTTAACACCCAGGAGACTCCTGAGGCAGGGGATGTATGACTGAGTCAGCATGGGGGTTGGGGGGTCATCTCCAGTCTTAACCACCCAGCTTCTATTAATTTCGGCTAATTTATCACTACTGGTCCACACCTTCTGTGAATGGATCTAAAAGAAGAGAGGAAACATGGAGTTTTCACATTTGGAAGCTTATATCAAAGGGGAGATCATCTTAAGAACAATACAAATAAGGTCAGTTTCCAAGTAAGAAATCTTCAGGAAATAAATCCATAGAATATAGATTTATTTTTTTTTAATAACTTCCATGTTATTAACCCTATGGCCTTGAGTAAAGGAGGACCACTTAACACTTGAAAAATAATACCTTATTCCGTACCAAATCCTTTTAACTTCAGTAGTACTGTTGTCCATGGTAATCATCGTGACTAAGGAAAACACAGTTCATAAACATGTTTTATGATATGATTCTCCACTAATTTTATTTTTTTTTTTCACATAATAATGATAGTTTTGTATGTTGTTTGATGTGCAATACAGGTTTACAGAGATGTTGCAACGACCAAGGTATAATTGATGGATAGCATTAATTTGGTTTCATTGATTAAATTACTAATTTGAAAATAGTAGGTGCCGCCTCAGGGTCTTAACAGGCCTCACACCTCTGACCTTTGTTTTTTGGTTGAGCTACAGCACAATCTTTAGGTGAATTAGAAAGGATCTCCTCCAACCCAGAATAGTTTGTGGCAACATCAATAGGTGTTTGTGACCGTCTTCAATCCCAGATTGTAGGCATTTAGGTATTTAAATATGTCTTCATGTGATATTTGTATTTATAGTCCCGTTTTAGTCAGGAGAGATCTGGGTCTTGATTCAATTGCCCTTCTTGGCCATTTATTCCTATTTGAGATTCCCTATGGTATCCACAAGATTGACAAATGTTATACACTATCTAGAGCTATGTACAGTACAATAGCTGTGGCCTATGCAGTGGAAGGTCCTGTGCAGTGCAGAGGCTAAACTGAATAGCTCCAGGTGTTATCCTTTCACTATAATGGGAGTTTGGACCCATAGCTCAGACATAAAAATCTACATGAATATGTCTTGCTCTGAGAGCTGTTGTCTTTGTTCTTTAGCTCTCAGGGTTTTATAGGAAAAATGATCTAGAAAGACATTATTTGTCTTGACTGATGGGGAACTCTGGACTGTAGTACTCCTTATAAGGAGCCCTGAGAGATGGTGGCAAATTGAAAGACCTAATGTGGGGATAGGAGAGGAGTTCTTGCAAGACCACATGGGAGTTTCAGGATTCATTTGACCTGACTATTTGAGCAGTTCTAAAAGACTGGGTAATTCAGTTCACCAAAAAAGGATAGTGGGGAGAACCTTGCGCAACAGATCATGCTTGTAGACTTATGCATACTTTATAAATATGTTAGGAATGTTTTACTATTCCTGTTATTTAGTATACTTCTCAGGTGTAGTTGATTTTAAAATGCCACTGGCAAAAAGAAATGTATTTCCTTGGGGGTTAAGTCTATGTATCACGTCCAAAATTGTAGTAGTGAGTGGATAATCTGAGATGATATGTGGTTCAGCTACAGTTATGCATTCTTAAAATAAGAGCAGATAAATAGAAACAGAAAATGAAGTAATTTTTTACAGAAGTAGAGGTTTTCTGTGGAAGGTTGTGTCTACAACACAGCAGTAGGAGTAGCACATTTATACTCCAAGGATTCTATAAAAGATGAGAAAGATGAGATAATAAAACAGGTGGAATGAAAATTAGTCAGTGTCATGAGCTACTTGAAGTATAGCAGAATTAAAGAAAATGTTATGTCCCTTGTAATGTACTTTGTTATTTTGTCATTTTATAATTTTGTGTTCTTATTGTAGCTTTTATTTTAATAAAACATATCATTTTACCCTTAAAACTTATCTTGAAGTTGACTTTGAGTGATTTACCACAACCCAGCATTCTATGCCTGCAAGTTTTGAAATCCTTTGAAACCAAAGTCTGAACAGTTGCTGTCTAAGAAATCAACACTTTTTTTTCATAATAGTAAAAGAAGAGATCGTCCCTGAATACACTGCCACAGGAGCTCATTTGAAGGTTACTTTGCTAGATGGTATGCTATCAAGTTTGACTCTCATGCTGCTTTTGATAGGAGTTATGATATGCAACTGGGGATTCTTTTGTGATGCCTATTTCATAGGATTCTGCTATTAATAGCTAGGAGGGCCTAGTGTCCATGTCTTATGTACATGCATTTCAGCAATACTTGTATTAAAGAAAAAAAATACAGAAATATTTTTGCATTGGCAATTGTGGTTGTTTAGCTCCAGCAGGCAGTACCACACAGCTGCTCATTCACTTTCCCCAGGTGGGATAGGGGAAAGAATTGGAAAGGTAAAAATGCAGGAACTCATAGGTTTAGATCAAGACAGTTTACTAAATAAAGCAAAGGCCATGCACACAAGTAAAACAGAACAAGGAATCCAATCACTACTTGTCGTTGGCAGGCAGATGTTCAGCCACTTCCAGGAAAATGGGGCTCATCGCATGTAACAGTTTTTTAGGAAGACAAACCCCATCACTCTGAACATTCACCACTTCCTCTTTCTTTACCCCAGCTTTTATTGTTGAGCATGATACCACAATGTATGGGACATCCCTTTGGCTAGCCTGGGCCAGCTATCCTGGCTGTGTCCCCTCCCAGCTCCTAGTGCGCTCCCCAGCCTCCTCGCTGGCAGGGCAGCCCGAGAAGCAAAAAAGTCATTGGTTCTGTGTAAGCACTGCTCTGCAACAACTTAAAACATCAGTGTGCTATCACCACTATTTTCATCAAAAATCCAAAGCGCAGCATTGTGTGAGGCTCTGTAAAGAAAATTAACTGTCTCACAGCTGAAACCATGATAGTAATTTTACTAGTTTTGCTCATTCAGGAAGTCTTGCAATTTGTGAATGGAAGAAAAATAGAATTATCAATATCAATGCATGCTAAGTGGCTTCACGTACGCTGCAAATTTGTGGTGAAAACATTCACATGGAGAAATATTTAAGGCTAAATAAAAATATGTGATGACACATATAAGTTAATTTTTAAAAGGAAAAGGTTGACTTTCAGGAATTTGAAGGAAGAGGCAAAATGCAAACTACATTTTGTTGTCCACTGAACAAGCTCAAAAATGAAATTTTTAAAAAAAATGAAATTATAGAAAACAAAGATATTTGGAAGGGTGTGTTTCCATAAAAGACATGGAAATTAGTTAATAAAACATTGGGCTTCAGTTTTAGAACTTTGACAGAAATAAAAATTCAGAGGCTTTCTTGCCTGTGAGTTTGCAGGAATTGAGAAGGAGGATATTTAAATACTGGTCAAATTTGAAGTGAATGGTATTTTATTCTTTGTAAAGTTTTAGGCTCATCCTTTCTTTTTATCGTATATGATAGTGTTTAATACATGTTCTGGCTATGGTACCAACTCAAAAACAAATCTCTCAAATTCTTTTTTTGCTGGAATTTTCCAAAAATTTTCTCTATTAAGGAATGCTGATTGTGCCTCTGTAAGATAACATCTTACAAAATATAGAACATATGTCAGAGGGTATGGAACTGGAGAACTGCTTTTCCAGCAACAGTGGTCTATTCCTTGATGAATAAAAAAGCAATATCCAGCTAGCAACCCCTTTTATTTTTCCTTACTGGAGGACATAATCTTTTGCTTATCTCACTTTAAGAACACATGTCCAATCATGTCACCTCTTCCTGTATTACACTGTAGATTTACTTTTTTTTTTTAAAGAGAAATTTTATATAACTTTAAGGGGAAAAAAAAAAAAAAAAAAAAAAAAAAGAACACCTCACAGGTAACATTTCTTAGGCTTAACCAGTGGGAAAAACAAACAAACAAATAAATAAATAAACTTTTTTCCCCACCCCTGTGGGGAAAAAATAAAGCAATCATAATGATTATCATGTTTCAAAATGACAGTGATTAAGGATTTAGTTAATGCTGCATGACTTTTTGGACTGGCCAGTTCAGTTCTCAGTTCTTCATTCAATTCTTCATTCAGTGTTAATGCCTTACGGTGGGCATTGAGCAAATCTTGCTGCTTGTAGATCACTGAGATAAAACAGTGGCTTCCCTCAAGGATTTTCTCTCCAGCAAAGAAGGCAGGTAGAATCCAGTTCCAGCAAATAAAAATGCGCTGAGCTGTGGGCTGGATCCAGGAATATTAGCCGTTACTTGGGACTTGGCTGAAGCACATCAGCAAAGCTGCTTCTCTCAGTCCATTTCCTCTTCTTATGAAAGCAATGAGAGAACCCCTCAAGTGTCCGATGCATATCTGTAATTACCAGTGCATATTCAATGCATATCTGAAAAGAAATATTTTTAATGTTTGGTTGGCCTTTATTTCCAGATTTTCAATTTTCTGTAACTCTTCCTTCTTTTTGTCAGCACCTTTTCCTGCACTGCACATTCACTTTTGATTCGGTCCTGTTTTCTTTTCTACTTCTCTCTCCTTCCTTTCTCCTTATACTACATATGAAGCTTTACAGGTGAGCATTAACCAACACCCCCAGAACATTTTCCTCTGCACAGCTTTCCAAATATTCTCCCCTAAGCCTGTAGTGCTGCATGGGGTTGTTGTGGCCAAAGAGCAGGACCCAGCATTAGCCATGTTGATCTTCATCCCACTGGCCTCTGTCCACTGATCTAATCTGTCCAGGTCCCTCTGCAGGGTCTTCCTACCCTCCAGCAGATTGAACTTGCCCCCAACTTGATGTAATCTGCAAACTTACTCAATTCATCCAAATCATCAATAAAGATATTAGATATAAAGATATCTGGTCATAGAAAGAGATGAGATTGGTCAGGCAGGACTTGCCTTTCATGAACCCATGCTAACCTGGGCCTGATCCCTTGGCTGTCCTACATATGATGCATGATTGCATTCAAGATGACCTGTTCCATCACCTTATCTGCCACCGAGGTCAGGCTGACAGGCCTGTAGTTCCCCAGGTCCTCCTTACATATATGACCATTCTTATACATGGGCATCACATTAGCAAGTCTCCAGTTATCTGGGACCTCTCCGGATTACCATGACCATTACCATTAGATGGTGGAAAGCAGCCCAGCAATCACATCTGCCAAGTCCCTTAGCACCCTCGGGTGGATCCTATCTGGCCCCATGGACTTGTGACAGTCCAGGTGCAGCAGCAGTTCTCTAACTGTTTCCACTTGAACTGTGGGAGGTTTCTTCTGTTCCCAGTCCCAGACACAGGTAGGAAGGCTCAGCACAGGAACAGCCTGCTCCTGCACCTTTAAGACTTCCTCCTTGAGGGGTGCCAGCCTTCCTGGACCACTGTGCCCTTTGGGACTGACTCCCAAGGGACCCTCCCTATCAGTGTCCTGAATAATTCAGTCTGCCCTCCAGAAGTCCAAATTCTCAATTCTTCACAATTTCTGCCAGCAAGTGCCAGAGAAACACAAATCTCTCCTAAGACTGATCTGGCCCTTCATTGCAAGCAGTGATTATTACTAAAGAATAATTGTAACCTGATATTAAATTTGAAAATGACATATTTTTAAACACTCAGGCAGGGTAGGTAGCAATAAGAGATCCAGAGAAGCATGTTTTACAAAGTTCAGAGACAAAGATGGGAAAGAAATTTTCCTGTGGAGGTGGTGACTAGATGAAAAATCCATAAGCAAAGAGAGTTTCTTTACTTTTTGAGCCCTGTTGTGCATGGGGAAGCTCTTGCATTTTTGATAAAAGCACAAGACTCTTGAAAGAGGCATTTGTCATTATGTGTTTCTTTTGCTAATGCAAACAATTCTCCTCACCTCTGACTGACATTTAACCCCTTTATTAAGAGCAAATGTCCTAAATAACTGCTTTAAGCTTTTGATTTCTGAGTAGGAGTAAAATTTAAAAAATAAAATCCCTATGAAGGCAGGGTTGTTATTTCCCTCAGTGATTTCAACTAGCATTTCAGAAAATATTGCACGATTTTATTTTATTATGTCTTAGTTATCTAATTTGAACTTTGAGAACTGTCTATTATTGTTGTGCACATCTAACTCTAAGGAGAAAATCTTAAGTACCTAATTACCTGTTCAATTCTCAATTTCCAATTGCACATATAGCATGTAATTTTTCCCAGTTGGTAGCCATATAAGTCTTTCTGAACATGACAGAAATTAATACTTACTCAGACTCAATGACTATGCAGCAGATCTTATTTCTCTTCTCTCTTTCAAAGCTATGAAGTTTAGAATCACTGTTAAGAAGTTTGACTTTTAAATCCTTTAAAATCAGATCCAGCAACCAACATTTTGTAAAACCAAGATTAAATATAAGTGATAAAGTTTAATCCAATTCTGTTAGACTTTGCAGCAAAAGAAACACCTAAAAAAATATAAAACTTGTGCTCCATTTTTCTCCAACGTCTAAATTTGTTTGCTGTTCCTTTCCCAAACACACAGTTCCCTTCACAAAACAAAACAAAAAAAAACAAACAAACAAACAAACAAACAAACAAACTTGGGTATATTAGATGTTTGTATAATACTTAACATTTAGCTTGCTGGAGTATAATTTATTAGTTCTGTCACTATAATATCTAAATACCTCATATACAGGTTGGGCTTTCAAACCCTTTCTGAGGAATGCAAAGTCCGATTACCCCCATTTTTCTGATGAGGTAGTAAATCATAAAGTTATGTATGGATCTTTTGCAAGCAAATATCTCACTCTGCTGGACTTACAATAGTCACCTATGTGTGATTTGGCAAATTGATTGTACTTTGCTTCGGTGTCATCAGCTGAACAAGAATGCAGAAGACAAACGTCATTTGACTCTGATTGCAAGTGGTTATATGGTCATGTCTTAAACTAAATATATACAACTAAAGAGAAAATAGAAGCCAAATCTAGGATGCCGGCCTTGAGCATCTACATCTGATTCTACCACATGAACACCTAACAATTTTTCTCTAGTGTTACTGAAAATGAGATAGAGGTACTCACTCTGTATTTCATATTCTGTATGAATATGAAATATTCAGTAATATGAAATATTTCATATTAATATGAAATATTCAGTAATATGAAATATTTCATATTACTGAATATTTCATATTACTGAATATTACTGTATTAGCAGTAATATGAAATTCTGCATATAACTAAACACCCATACCTACATGTGTTGAAGGAATAAGTGAATTTTCATGGCCAAGAGATTCTGTGTAAGTGTACACACTTTCATATCCAGTTGAGGTGATTTCAGGGACGCCTGTCATGTATGGTGGTAAATCATCATTCTCTCCAAAGTCAATAACCCAATGGAAATTGAAATAATGTATGGAATTCCATCATAAAAGCTCTTCTAGTTACAGTTTATTTCTCAGACAAAATCAGCACTCATTACTATTTCCTTAAATTTTAAACCACCATTGCTTACATGAGATGCCTAAGTGCTTCTGGTTTTAACCACATAGTCAGAGATCCGGGCTTTTTGGCTTCTCACAATAGTGTGTCAGAGATACTTAGCACTGATAAATAGGTATCTGTAATATGCATCATAAAGTTTAAAAATAATAATAGAAGAGAAAATTTGTATAGCTTTGATCGTAGATCCCCCCCCAAAAAAAGCTCCAAAAACCTTAGAATTGAGGAGCTCATCCCTTTGTATTCTTTTTTGCTCATTGCTTTTCTGTCATATTTTGGTTCTTAGTAGCTTTTGGGTTTGGACATATGTCTTTGGAAGAACCAGATGTCGCATCACAATTGTTGTTGATTTCTCATAAAGTGTCACACTGTTATAAAATTTTAATTACACATTTTTCACAGTTCCTGAAGCTAATTGATAATTTTTATTACTGCAGCTTCTTTGTATTTTTCACTTTTGCATGCTTTGGTAACTTAATATCTTCCAGCAAAAATATACTTGAAATATACTAATTTATTTGCATACCTTAAAAATATAAAAGACTGGTTTTTTCGGCTGAAGTTCCGTTACCAGTTGTAGTATGTTAGATATGTTTGCAGAGAACATCTTCTGGTGTGGTTTAATTTCAAAGGAATCTAGTCACACAGTACAAGATCATCCTGCTTTATTTTTTTCCAGGAAACATGGTTAAGTGCATGCCTAATAGAAACTAAAACAGCTAATGTAGATCTACCACTAAAATGTGAAGAGTAGTGTCCCTAGGAAGACACATACTTCCTTCTTGTGGAATTGGCTAAATTATTGAATGTATTAACTCTTACTAATTATGATGGTTTTGGATGGATAGAAAAGTAAGCGAGATTCCTAGGTCACCTAACAGATATGGATGAGACTACTTACTACTTACTATGAGACTACTATTGTTATGTCAGCAGGTGGCTCAAGTAAATGCTGCAGAGGGAAAAAGGAGGGCATTCATCTGCAAAAGAGATTAAAAAGAGAAGATGCGGATGCAAACTTGTTGAAAAATTAATTGGGACTAATACAGAATATTTTATCAAATGTACAGTTTCTAATATGTTTTGCCTCAGTCATAGTCCCATGCACAAAAATTCATTGTTTTTTCTTGTAAATTACTTCATAATTACATTACTTTAAAACAAGCATAGAAATATGTTTTTAACATATTTAAAACAATGACAGTTATCGGCACAAATGAAATCTGTGTTATCATCATTAGTTCCACGTTAGAGAACTGGCTTCATTGTATTCTTGTTTATTTGTTTGTTTCTTTGATTGATTGATATAAATATTTACTGGTATAGGAAAAAAAAATAGTGTTCTACATTGCAATTTAATGCATAAAATCCCCTATTATCTGTTTTTGTCTGCTAAGAGATCACTTTCTATTAAGAAAGTAAAAACCAGACAGCAAAACGGTCATTTTTTGTGTAAGACTTTGATGTTGCCAGTCTTTTCAAATCATCAGGATATCATGAGTGTATTTTTTTCAGTGATTTGTAATAGAATTCAGAAATTTTCAATGTAAATCAGAAGAGGCTAGGTCATCCATTTCTACAGCATTAACTTTTCTTAAAAGCCTCCCTCAGCTTTATTTCCTTGTTACTTTTATGGGAATTTTGTTGCAGAAAGTCTCTGTTCTATTTGTTAGAAATCCTATAATTCCTAGATAATCTGTATTAATGTACTTTTGTTCTTATGACTATTTTATCTATCATATTAAATAGGTCTCGTTTCTCCATAGTATTTAATCCTCATATATAGTAAAGAATAATCATATCTGGCCCTGGCCCAACCTTCATAATGTTAGGTTAAGCATGACAAGCCCTTTTACTGTCCTGTGGTATGACAGGTTCTCAGTTCTTTTGATTATTATAATGGTCACATTAAAATGGCCTATGAGTCCCTTGTTGGTATATTTAATTTGCTAACATATTTCTTTTCAGTGCTGAGGAGACAGTCACAAAAGAAATGAAATCTATTCACTTCATGTTCCTTCCAATGGTCTTCTCTGACTGTCCTTATTCTAATAGAAAACCTAACTACCAAATAACCCCTAAACGTAATTATAGCATTCATAAACTGTGGTTATAATCAAATGAATATCAGGAGGCAGCTATGTTTCACGAGCTTGTTGCTGTCTACTGGGACTCTTTGCTCTTTATCAGCTATCAAACCAGCAGTTATGAGAGTGATTTACACAAACATTACTAATTCCAATGCACCGCGTACCACCTTATTTTAAGCTAGTCCCAGCACAACAGTTATCAGTTTGTTTCCCAAATTGCTGTCACCCACTATGCTTTTCCATCTAGAGGTCCACAAGGTCTGTTCCATGGAAAACTCTGAATCAAATAGTTACCCCTCAAAGTTAGAAGTAAAGGAATCTTCTTAAGGAATAGTTCATGTCATAGAAGTGTACTTGTTGGTCAATCAAACCATTTAGCACATGACTACTTGCCTTTCTCACATCCCAGGGTTTGCAATGTGTCCTGTCATCTTTAGATATATTTACCAGGATAGTGAGGATAGTGGCATAAAAATAACTACAAAACTGCCTGAGGTTTTTGTTTGTTTGTTTGTTTGTTTGTTTGTTTGTTTTCTCCTCTCAGTTATGGCTCAGAAGCTCCCATAGTTGGAAACAGCTTGGAAAAACAGTTGGAAAAAGCTTATTAAGTTCTTTAAGATTTTTGGGTGAAGAACAGTAAATAAATGTAAAGAATTTGTTGCTTTTCTTTGGGCTAGAATCATGCATTATAACATGCCTATTCAGGAGGCAGGACAAGAATTTCAATAGAATATACAGACTAAATATAAATACTATGGGGTTGATATAGATAAGTACCAACAAAAGTACTGTGTTAATAGCCTAATATTTCTTTTCTGTTCTAATGCATAGAAATAGCATGAAGTTCCAGAACACAATCTTGAAAGGGAAACTGGGGAACTTGTGACCCCTTAACATCAGCCCAAGTTTTATCTGAGCAATCTGGATAAAAGGTCTGAACAATTTGTATCTTAGGTTTTCCTATAGAGAGAGCAGACACTATAAGTGTGATTCACTTAACCATGTATGTTGTTGACATCTTTTAGTGCCTAGATATGTATTGCATGTCTAAACCTATTCTCAAACTCACTCTTTACCTTGCGGTATAAACATACACATGCAAATGCTATTCTATAAACTGGATTTTTGCATCATGAATTGTGACAAAATACTGAAAAAAAGAACTTTCAGAGTAGTCAAAAAGTAGCCATGTGCTTAATGAGATGCATAGAATTAGCACAAGCATCACCCCCCTTTGTATCACCAGTGAAGATGTAGGCTTTAACCCATGCACATTTTTCTCCCATGCAGCACAGATTGCAGTGCCTGAATACATCTGATCAGGGGAAAATTCTAGTACAAATTAAAAGTTTATTTTTGTTTGTTTGTTTTCTTTTTTCTTTTGTTTACAAGTTGACTATTGTAATCTAAATGCACTGTAACTATACCAGAGAATGGTGAAACAAAGTGCTCCACTCTATTACATGCATTAGGTATTTCTCCAGGAACAATTTAGAAGTACTGTATTAGAGAAATAAACATTTAGAACAAAACAGAGTCATAAGGGGTTAAGAAATCTGTACAAATGTAAAATTTAGTCACTTTAGTCATATCTAGTCATATTTAAAGTACTGTTGAATGAAGAAAAATGGCTATCATGAAATAATGGATCAGTCAGAAGTTCTGACTGCATCTTTGTAGAAAGAAATATTTTCTTGTCAACTAGGCACTCTTCTGGAAAAGAATGTATTTTTGAATATTTAGCTAATACAGTGAGAAGAAGCTTAAAATCCATGCTATTCCAAGGGAGTGAGTTTAGTAGTCAAGATTTTTAGCATTATTTTTATTGCAGCATGAATAGATTTGCAATTAAAGTTTACAAGTATGTATCTAAGTTATGATAGTCTTAAAAGATGGCAATGAATCAGTAATCATGTCTATTTTTAACACTCATAGATTTATTACTGCATTTTTATGAGAAAGATTCACAAATATTCTATCTGATTCATGCACACTTCTGTATTTTATGCACACTTACTAATATATCTGTGGCTAAGTACATAAATGTGCATAAGAATATATATATATATATATATTGACTTTAAAGTTTACATCTCTAACACATGGATACACATGAGAGACTGAGCATAATATGAAAGATTGATAACAATGTCATGGTAATCAGTAGCTTACTATCTGTTTTCCCAAAACTTTTAGAGATGCATAATTTTATAACGCTGGGTTCATCAGCGGTGTAGGTGATGTGTCAGAAGTCACACTGAGAGTAAAATGGGAAAAAAATGCTTTGATTTCTATGACTCACACTGCAAAGTTCAGATTGCTTCAGACTGCTTCCACAGCCCCTGGCTTTTTCTCTAATTGTTTGGATTGGTTTTGTGTGTATGTGGTTTGTCTGTTTATGTATTTATTGTGGAAAGGGTCACATGCTTATTTACAAAACTAAGCATGATTCTTCTTCATGGTGGTCTTCTTTATTTTGGGACAGTGATGGGTGTAACCTCTCTTTCAAGGTTCCAGATCTCCAGCTCCAAAAGGATTGTGTGAATGAACTTCCTGAAATAATTTGATATAAATGTTTGTATTTTTTTTTTTTTTTATGCTATTCCTTTTCCTTCTGTCTGTTCACGGCTTGTATTTTGAAAATCTTTGGAAAACTTGCATTGAAACAAAAGTGGTGTACTCTACTGAAAATGAAATGCTGTCAGTTTGTAGTTCAGTCTGATACATGTATCAATTGAGGGGCAACATCATGCTTGTTTGTTTTTCTTAAATTATGGGTTTCGGGTTTTTTTTGTTTGTTTGTTTTTTGTTTTTTTGTTATCTGAACAGCCAAAGCTTTATCAGAGATGTTAGCCTGTGATATATTCCTTAAGCATAAGTTTACTGGCAATGTGCTTTTTGGTTCAGCAGTACTTCTTCCAGCATTTGCTCAAAGGCCTGTGGCCAAACTAAACACTGATATCAGAATATTGCACTAACAAGCTTTGCCAGCTGATAAAATATTAATTCTTTAACTTTATATGCAGATATGAGAGAAGAAGCAATTAGCCCGACTTTAATTGTTTCATAGATGAGTACAATTATGATGTTACTCATTCCGTTTGCAGACTGAATGTAAAAAATAACATCCACATCATATAGTCAGAGATTTCATTTTAAAGTAAACCTTACCAATGTTAGATATATTAAAGCAATAAAACAAGAGATTAAACTTTCATAAACAGTAAGAGCTCATTGTTTTGTAAATGGATGTATAATAACGTCTTTGTAGCTCAAATGAAACCATAAAACTGACTGGGCACTTTAGTCTTTCTGAAAACTTTTGATTTATCTTTTTAATCATTTGTTAGCCTTTTTATGGCAATTAAGCATTGAAAATAGGCTCCAATCTTTTTGCTGCATCACTCGTCTCTTATTGAACTGCTGTGATTTCTTTACAATGATAAGCAATTTAGAGGTGAAAAACAACAACAACAACAAATTCAAGTGTATTTGGATCTCACTTCTACAGGTGTTTGTAAATAATGAATGAAGTGATATCTGTTGTTGAAATGTGAGACTGATCTTTGCGATGTGCAGCAGGGAGTGGATGGGAAACCTTTGAAAAGTGGGTATGGCCAATCATGACGACAGAAAGGCTGTAGCTAGAATTCTATAAATTCTGTGTATGTTACACCAAAGTTACTGTTAGGAGAAGGTTAACTAGATTGAATAGACTGTGATTTTGAAGCTTGCAGCAGGAAAAAAGAAAAAAAAAAAAAAAAAAAACATTACAACTGACGCTGTGGTCCATCTATTACATTACATTTAAAAAATAGCATCCAGTACTTAAATATATATCATTAACAAGTGTAACATAGTGCACAATAGATGCCACCATTCCTTTAAAATAATTAAACACTCTTTCTAAAATTGCCTGCATATGTACTGTAATAGACATTGATAGTGGTAACCATACTTAAGACTGTTAAGCAGTTTCTGGAAATCCCCAACTATTTTAAAGTTCTCCAGCTATGTCTTATAATCAACTGTGTTTTTTTGTTTTGTTTTGTTTTGTTTTTGTTTGTTTGTTTGTTTTTTTATTCTTGTTTTTTCTTCTTTTCCTTCTCCTCCACCTCTCCCCCTCCCTCCCCTCCCTTTTGTTTTTCTTTTGAGAGAGAGAGATTGTTCATGGCTAACAAAAGTTACTAGCACCCCCTCTGCCCCTGTCTGTCATGTTATCTCTTCAGGGCTAACAGGAATAAAGAGGGCTAAGAACATATTTTGTCATTGAACATATACATGTATGTTGACGCAAACTGCCATTTTTTATGTGGCCACTTCTGAGAGCAGAACAGCACCCTTGAGAAAGCTGTTCCCTGGAAAAAGAAAAGTAACAACAGCAGTGGAATTTCATTTCCTACTTCAATCCAGCTACATGGAAATATTATCCATCTCTACTTACCTGGTCTACAAAGAGGAGAGAATTTTAACCTGGAAATTTTTTTGTTGCTGATAGGATCAAGTCTTTGTATCTTTAAAGTCTAGATGTTCTCAGTGACTTTTTTTTTTTATTTATTTATTTCATTTTTTTTTTGAAATTTCCAACATCCTGTCTTCATGTTTTTGTTAAAGCATTTATTGAATATATTTTAAATGTAGTATTTTAGTCTATCACATCAACTACTACCTTCATCCATTTATTTATTTATTTATTTTTCTGACAAATCTTATCAGCATGGCTCTGCAAATAAGCCTGGCCTAAAAGTAAAACAAAAAATCAACATCTAGATATCATGGAAGAAGACAGAAAATCACAATATTTTGCAATTGACATAAGTTTTGAATTTTGCATTTTTAGATAATTTTAGATGATTGACAAATCATGGCAGGCTGTCTATGTGTTGCTAAGGTATCCTTTACTATATTGTATTCATTTAAATACTTATAGCTGTGTGCTGTTTATGTAATATGGAATGAAAAAATGAGAATTTCAGGGTTGAGTGTGAGATTTTTGCTTTCATTTGATTAAACTACTGACACTGTTTGGATGTAGCTTTTGTGGTATAATTGTTTGTTTTTAGTTCTGTTGACATCATGGTGGGTTAGCAGTGCAGATAAAAACAAATGACAGTTCCTTTTGTGGAAGTTAAGAACTAGCTGATTAATTGTTATTATGTTACACTCTAGGGGAAATCTTGTAATTAAACCACAAAAAGCTATATTAACATAATGTTAAGGGTCTGACTTAATCCCACAAAAGCAAGAAAATTCAAATTTAATGATGAAAAGCATGATGTTACTTGTTTTAGGCCAAGTGCTGTTCTTTGGAAAAGAGCTTAGTCTGACTATTATTATTGTTCCTCTTTGTGATTAGAGCAGCTGCATATAAATCAAATTAAGTCCTTTGATTTTTCTTTGTGCTTGCAGATCAGGCTTTATAAAATAAATAAATAAATAAAATTATTAAGTGCTCAGCTCAGCTGTTATATATAGAGCTAAGTCTGATGCTAGATTTCATGCTTCCAGGTTCTGGCTAGTTCTGTCTTTCAACCAGATAATGACTTCCTCAGCAATTTTTTTATTAGTTGCAAGTATATTTCCTGATAGTCATTTGTAAATGATTTTGTGGCCATACTTCCCTGTCTTGCTTCATGTGTCTTCAGCCTTTTTATCTCACCTGTATATACTGACTGAAGATTTCAAACGCTGTAAAAAAGCCTATGCAGACATACTATTGAGATGAAGAATACAACTAAAGTTTGTGTTGTTAAACATTTGAGGTAAGTCAGTTATTGTTCTGACAGGGTGATGGCAGCAGCTGCTTCCCAGTTTCCCCTTCCTCCATTCCAGGCCTTGACCCTCAGAGAGCTGCAGCATCTGCCTACAGCCCAGGTTGTTCACTGTCATACCCTTTTCCATGGCAGCTGAATGGAAGCTTTGATATTTTTAGAAGGGCTTGATTTTCTGCAGCTCCCTTTTGTGTGAACAATTTAGGTAACACAGACCTTAATTCTCTAGTCTGTATGATCCTGTGGTAATTTCATAGACTCCTTAGCGTCTATCGTGGGTAGAAAATTACACATAGGTTGATAGATTTGTCATTTAAGTGGCAAAGACAGATGATTATCTGAAAAATTCACATCCTTTATCAGAAAAAGATAACTCCTTCAACATTAACATCCTTCTGTCTCATATGCCTAAAGATTATTTTCACATATATTTACAAAAAAATAATGTCCAGTGCCTAACCCAAAACAGAGATGCGAGTTCCTGCATGGATCACAAGATTTCACATGTAGTGAGTTATTTCTTTGGCATTTTTAATAACAGACATCATAACATCAGTTTCAAGAACTTCTTAATAAAGAAGACAGTAATGACAAGTGAACTGTGTATGTTAAAACTCTATGAAAAAAAAAGAATCAGTTTTAGAAATATTTAGGACTCACTCAATTATGAAATTTAAACATTGCCAATGGACTGTAGAGATATGATTGCAAATCTAGGAATAGACTCATTTGTGAACTGCCAGAGATAAAACATTCAAAATACAAATATATTTTTTATGTAGTTCCAAGGCTAAAAAAAAAAAAAAAAAAAAAAAAAAGTTTTTTTTCCAGTATCCAGATTTCAGACTAAGTCCAGTACAGATTTTAAATGCATATTCTATCAAATTTTTACCACTTAGTTATCATAGAAAATATTTAGATATTGCACTTTAAGTATTATATAGTTGTTCTTGTTTTAAGAAGCTGAAATTACACAATATTATCTGAAAAGGATTTTTTATTATAAACTCTCACCACTATAAATATGCAGAAAGAAAATTCCATAGAAGAAAGTGTTAAATATTTTTGAGAGGGGAAAAATATTAATTTCTAGAACAGTGTTGTCCAGGATCTGAATGTACATCATCCCTCTGACTTTCTCCAGGCTTTTCTGACTCCTTTTAAATGCACTTCCAGAGTGTTTGATCTTCCAAAGTGCTTCATCCCCTTTCCCTGTCTGTATTGGTTTTATGTGGCAAGGTTTTGGTGGCAGGGGGCTGCAGGGGTGGCCTGTGTGAGAAGAGTCCAGCAGCTGCTCCATGTCAGACAAGGGCCAGTTTCGGACAGCTCCCACCACTGGCCAGAGCTGAGCCAACAAGCGATGTTTATTATGCTTCTGTGAGAGCAGATTTAAGAAAGGGGGAAAAAATCTGCTGTGCAACAGCAGCTGGGAGAGAGGAGTGAGAAGCAGCCCTGCAGCCCCCAAGGTCAGTACAGCAGGAGGGCAGGAGTGCTCCAGGCATGCAGCAGCAGTTCCCCAGCGGCCTGTGGAGAAGGCCCTAGTGGAGCAGGCTGTCCCCCTGCAGCCCATGGGTCCCACATGGAGCAGATCTCCACGCTGCAGCCCACCCATGGGTGGAGGAGCCCCTGGTGGAGCAGGTGGATGAGGCTTAGAGGAGGCTGCGGCCCATGGAGAGCCCCCACAGGAGCAGGCCTCGGGCTGGAGCTGCAGCCAGTAGAGAGGAGCCCACGCAGGAGCAGTGTTCTGGGGGGAGCTGCCGCCCACCCGTGGGGGACCCATGCTGGAGCAGTTTGCTCCTGGGGGATGGATGGACCCCGTGGTACGGAGCCATGTGGGAGCAGTGCTTGAAGAGCTGCTGACTGTGGGCAGCTCCCGCAGGCTCAGTTCATGAAGGACGGCATCCTGTGGGAGGGACCTTACATGGAGCAGAGGCAGAGAGTGACCATGAAGGAGCAGCAGAGATGAAGTGTTAGGGACTGACTGCATTGCTCATTCCTGTATGCCGCTCAGGGCGAGGGGGAGAGGGAGGAGGTTTTAGAAGAGGGTGGATGCAGAGAAGGTGTTTTTAGTTGTTTTGTTGTTTTTGTTTGTTAGTTTTGCTTTTAGTTTCTCACTGCTCTATTAATAATATGTAAAAAATGACATTCATCTCCCTATGCTGAATCTG
This sequence comes from Aythya ferina, assembly GCF_964211825.1. Classification (NCBI taxonomy): domain Eukaryota; kingdom Metazoa; phylum Chordata; class Aves; order Anseriformes; family Anatidae; genus Aythya; species Aythya ferina. The sequence continues at coordinate 53,641,283 of NC_140296.1, forward strand.
GTTTGCCCATGATGATAATTGTTGAGTGATCTCCCTGTCCTTATCTCAACCCTTTCATTGAGCCCTTGAGCCCTTTTCATTGTATTTTCTCCCCCTTTCCTTTGAGGACGGGGAGTGAGGGAGAAGTTGTGGTGCAGCTCATCTGCCCAGCTGTGTAAAACCACCACACTGTCTCTCAGAGAGGGGTCCAACTGTTAGCATCTGTGCCCACCAGCCAGGTCCTAGTCTCCTGGCTAATCCATGGAAGTGCTGTTGATGGTTGCATGCAGTTGGCACACCTTTTCTATAATGGGGCTTTTAATTATTTTTATCCTTCTCCTCAATGAAGACCAGACATACATTATACTGACCAGCTTCAATAATATTTATCATCTCCAGCAGGTGAGTTATAATCCTTTAATTTTAATTCCTTAAATTTCAGAGCTAGGTTGATTAGTACTTCTGAATAAGTGCAAGCTACAACATTAGAGGTTGCGGGAGTTTTCAGTAATCTTATCTCACAGGATCCTAAATGACCTGTGTAGCACCAAAGACAGAAACTGTCATCTAGAGGAATCTTTCTTCACCACCTGTAAAAGCCATTTCCCTGTTTGGAGACACCTGACTTAAATATTTGATTTTTAAACATTTTTGTATAGTTGTGCTTGACAATACCATTAAAAATGTTCACTCATGAGCTACATATCTCTTAACTTTTCACTACTATATACTACAGAGCTGGCTGTCATTATACTAGTAAGATTTTTTCACCATGATCAAAAACAGGAGTTTAAAATTCAAGGCATTCAAGATGCTTATCATTATTTTAATTTCTATGGCTTCCTGTAAATGCTAGGAAAAACTTTTCCACCATCCAAGTACCACCTACCTAAGATGCACTTTTGCAAAGTTGTCAGCTGCATGCTGAATTAGTATCTCACTATTTTTGCTGAAGCTAGACCCTTGCCGAACTCTGCCTGTTGAGGCCCACTTAATTTGAAATAGTTGGAGTACTGCACAGAAGCCAGACGCAGAAGGACACAAAAACTACATTGGCAAATGATCTGTCAAGTGACCCATGAACAAAATCGAGATTGAGTTGCCCTTTGAAATAAACCTATTTGAATTTTATTATCTCTAGAGCACCTTGTGTCTCTAATCTTGTGAAAGGTTAGCATTCCATCCATCAGAGCAAGATTAGAGCTCGAGCTGATGCCTGTGCTTGATGATAACTGAATGCAGCTGTTGGGGCTAGAGGAAGGAGATTCATTACCATCAGCAGTTCAAAGAAAGATTGGGTAAACAGACGCTCAGGGAAGCAGGTTTGCAATATAGACCACATATATTCCAGGTCAGGATAGCAGAAATCAAAGGAGCATAATGTCAGTGAAGATTTAAACCTTTTAACAATAATCCAAGTGAGGCAATGTTGTCTTACTCCCATCCTTTTACTTTGTGTCACAGATTAGCAGACCCAAATGGCTGCTGCCTACCAGGCTGAAATGCTAATCACTTCTTCTGCATACCTATGGAAAGGAAAAAAAAAAAAAAAAAAAGCCAAGAAACAACAAATGAGAAAACAATATAAATATACATATATATATATTTAGGACTTGTGACGAGATTAATGTCCACTGGACAGGATAGCATAAACAGGGAGAAGTGAAGGCTGCAGATTCTGTGATGTTAAAAAATAATGCTCTATTTTTATTAATTAATTCAGGAGTTCTTCTCCTGAATAATTTCTCAAAATAATTTCTCATGTGTTATGTCTTTTAAAAGCATATCTGACATTTTGAGAAAAGCTTTAATAAACAGTCATTGTTTTTCCATGTCTTTGATTGTCTGAATATTCTAAATTTTATATTATGCTCCAAATTTTATATATGATTAAGATAGTGATGACTTCACTTTTCATTTTAAACAAAGAAATATGATTAAGTTTTTCATTGTTCTTTTGCAATGTCAGCCTCGACATATGCATTGCTTCAAGAATATAGGAGTAATGCAAAGGATTAAAATGTGTGTGTTTTTCTAACTCTTTAGTTCTGACTAAGAGTTTTTTTAACTCTTTAATCCTGATATGTCTGGATATGTGCCTCTGGCTTTTCCATCTATCCAGACTAGACCATGCATTTGTGATATCACATTTGGCTCTGAAGAATAACAAGAAACCCTTCAGACCTCATGCCAGTGTTTCAGCTAACAGCAAAATAACATGAGACTGCATTTTTTTATTTGCTGTCAAACTTCATAATATCACACAGGGAAGAGAATAAGAAGAAAAAATAAAATAAAAGAAAAGGAGGGTACATCTGAGATTTCCCAGTGACAGAATTACGTTAATATACTAAAACCACAGAATCATAGAATTGAAGGGGTTGGAAGGGACCTTGAAAGATCATCGGGTCCAACCTCCTGCTAAAGTAGGTTCCTTAGAGCAGGCTGCCCAGGTAGGCATCCAGATGGGCCTTGAATATCTCCAGAGGAGGAGACTCCACAACCTCCCTGGGCAGCCTGTTTCAGTTCTCCGTCACCCTCACTGTGAAGAAGTTCTTTCGCATGTTGGTGCGGTACTTCCTGTGCTCTATCTTGTGGCCATTACTCCTTGTCCTGTCCCCACAAACCACTGAAAAGAGGTTGGCCAAATCCCTCTGTCTCCCACACCTCAGGTATTTATACACATTGATGAGATCTCCTCTCAGTCTTCTTTTCTCCAGGCTGAACAGACCCAGGTCTCTCAGCCTCTCCTCGTAAGGAAGATGCTCCAGGCCCTGTATCATCTTTGTGGCCCTCTGCTGGATTCTTTCCAGGAGATCCCTGTCTTTTTTGTACTGGGGAGCCCAGAACTGGACAAAGTACTCCAGGTGAGGCCTGACCAGGGCAGAGTAGAGGGGGAGGATCATCTCCCTTGACCTGCTGGCCATGCTCCTTTTAATGCACACCAGGATCCCATTGGCCCTCTTGGCCACAAGGGCACACTTCTGGCTCATGGTCAACCTGTCATCCACCAGGACCCCCAGGTCCTGCTCCTCAGAGCTCCTCTCCAGCAGGTCATCCCCCACCCAGCCTGTACTGATACATGTGGTTGTTCCTTCCCAGGTCCAGGACTCTACGCTTGTTCTTATTAAACCTCATTTGGTTTCTTCCTGCCCATCTCTCCAGCATGTCCAGGTCTCTCTGAATGGCAGCACAGCCTTCTGGCATGTCAGCCACTCCTCCCAGCTTTGTGTCATCAGTGTACTTGCTGAGGATTGACACTATTCCCTCATCAAAGTCGTCAATAAAGATGTTGAACAAGACTGGACCCAGCACTGACCCCTGGGGAACACCGCTAGTCACAGGTCTCCAGCCAGACTCTGCACCGCCAATCACCACCCTCTGAGCTTGGCCAGTCAGCCAGTTCTCAACCCACCTTGCTGTCTATTCCTCTATCCCACACTTTCTCAGCTTTGCTATCAGAATGTCATGGGAGACAGTATTGAAAGCCTTGTTAAAGTCAAGGTAGATGACATCCACTGCTCTCCCCTCATCTACCCAGCTGGTGATGCCATCATAGAAGGCAACGAGGTTGGTCGAGCACGACTTCCCCTTGGTGAATCCATGCTGACTACTCCTCATAACCTTCTTCTCTTCCAATTGCTTGGAGATGGCATCCAGAACAAGATGTTCCAACACCTTTCCAGGGACAGAGGTGAGACTGACTGGCCTGTAGTTTCCCAGATCCTCCTTCCTACCCTTCTTGAAGACCAGAGTGACTATCCTCCAATCTTCAGGCACCTCTCCTGTTCTCCAGGACCTTTCAAAGATGACAGAGAGCAGTTCAGAGATCACCTCTGCCAACTCCCTTAGCACAAGCGGATGCATCCTATCGTGACCCATGCATTTGTGTGTGTTGAGCCCACTCAGATGCTCCCGAACCACTCCCTTGTCAACAAGGGGGGAGATCTCCATTTCCCAGACTCTTTCTCCTGCCTCCAGGGTCGAGAAGTCCCGGGGGAGAGTCCTTGAAGCAGAGACTGAAACAAAGAAAACATGCAGTATCTCCACCTTCTCAGTGTCTCCCATTACCAGGCCACCCCCCCCTCATTTAGCAAGGACCCACATTTTCCCTAGTCTTCCTTTTACAGTTTACATACTTTAAAAAAAAAACTTATTATCTTTTATCTCTTTTGCAAGCCTCATCTCTAGGTGGACTTTAGCCTTCCTTGTCGCGTCCCTGCATGCCCTGACAACACTCCTATACTCCTCCCAAGAGGACAGGCCCTTTTTCCACATTTCATAAGTCTTCCTCTTCCTTTTGATTTTGTCAATGAGCTCCTTGCTCATTCACACAGGTTTCCTGCCCCCCCTTCCCTGATTTCCTGCTCTTAGGGATGCACCGATCCTGAGCTTGGAAGAAGTGCTGTTTAAATGTAGCCCAGCTCTCACATGCACCCTTGCCTTCTAGCAACTTAGTCTATGATATACTCCCAAGCTGGTCCTGGAAGAGGTCGAAGTTGGCTCTCTGAAAGTCCAGGGTTGCAATCCTGCTTTTAGCTTTACTTCTTCCACCAAGTTCCATCTTGAACTCCACCATCTCATGGTCACTGCATCCCAAGCTGCCCCTGACCTTCACATCCCTAATAAGCCCATCCCTGTTGGTAATGTCCAGGAGCACCCCCCTCCTCATCGGCTTCTCCACCACCTGTGTCAGAATATTGTCTTCAATGCATTGTTGGAACCATTTGGACTGTGCATGCCTGGCTGAGTTGTTTACCCAACAGATGTCCAGAAAATTGAAGTCCCCCATGAGAACCAGCACCCGTGATCGTGAGGCTACTACCAGCTGCTTATAGAAGGCCTCATCGACCTCTTCCTCCTGATCTGGTGACCTGTAGTATACCCCCACAACAGTGTCCCCCAAAATGGTTGTATGCAAAGTAGAAACCAGCTTAATTCGAGGTAAGTTGCAACAGTTTAGGCACACCCACATAAAAAAGTGAAACAATACCAAAATAAATCTCAATTTGCAATAGATCATACTGATGCTCAGAGTATAAGAAATTACAATTTCCAGCTAAATCAGACTAAATCAGAGCCTGTGACAGAATGTACAAACTTTGATGGCTTCTCATAATTAGTGAAAATATTTAAAAGAGGACAAAGGAACTGGATTATCTATGAGAAAAGGCCAAGAAAGTTGGGATAATTTAGCCTGCAGAAAAGGGTCAGGGAGGATCTCATCACTGTATACAAATACCTGAAGGAAAAGTGTAAAGAGGACAGAAACAGGCTCTTTTTAGGAGTGATCAGTAACAGAACAAGAGGCAATGGGCACAAACTGGAACACAGGAGGCCCCCTCTGACCATCAGGCAGCACTTCTGATGGAGCACTGGCACAGGTTGCCTAGAGAGGTTGTGGGGTCTCCTCCTTGAAGATCTTCAGTGTGCTCTAGGTGTTCCTACTTGAGCAGGGGGATTAGACCAAGTGACCCCCATAGGTCCCCTCTAACAACTACCAATCATGTGACTCTGTAATTCTGTGAATTTTACAGCAAAAATAGGTAATAACAACAGTAACAAAATCCAGGGTATTTATAGTTTTATGAAAAATTCCTATACAACTCTTGTTTCCAAGACAAAATCTTCTGTTTGTAATCAACAAAGTTTTTTCAATATTTTCTACAGTAACATTTTCAGGTACTTTACTAATGTTTACTATATTATACTAACACAAGTAAGGCATACATGTCTTTGTAACTACCTAAAACACTTCATGACTTCATGACTTCATGACTTGCATCTTTTGCAATTGTAGTAACATTAAACAAAAGAAGTCAGTTGAAATATATTATATATACACATTAGGGGCAAGTATGAATGAACATCTGGTCTGTACAAGAGAGGAATAAGTGACTAATAAAATAATGTTTTCTCAGTGAAAGTGGAGAATATTTCCTAGATAATGGGTTGAATGAGAAATATAATTTAATGCTAAACTCTAATGTAAAAATCGCCTATTGGGAACACATTTTTAGTTATATGGCTTGTAAATGTAGAAGTACTTAAAGTATAAGACCACCTAGGCTGCATAAAAGTGTGATGTACTGCTGCTGATGTTTCTTATTATGGAAAAGAAACAGTGCAATTAGTGTTGCCTAGTAGGTAACACCCATAATTTTTCAATTTTACAGAAGTTGTCATTTTTTTCAGTATGAACTCAAATATCTTTTTACAGTTATTTTGGTCTTCATTCCTGAAGTGTGCTGTCTCAATTAAAATCCAGAAGGTATATTCTTTATTGTGACCATTTCAAAGAAATACCCATTTTTGCTAGCTGTGCTGAGATATCTTCCCCTTATTGTGTCATATGGCTGAATGATTCTCCCAAATGACTAAGTATATATAAATTTGCAAAACAAATAAAGAAGTTACAGGAGAAAAAAATTACTATTATCTCTTAATTTTTTTTTTTTTTCCTATTGCACCAGACTGTTAAAATATTAGACTATCTGATAATACAGTAGTGGAAACACTAAAATCACCTTAGCAAGAAATAAAGCACATACTTACATGTATATTAAAAGAAAATACTAGTACTGATCCAGTCTAGTTGACAGGAAGAGACAGGCTCCTGCAGGATGTGAATAGGAGCCCCCGTTTCAAAGCCAAAGCCAGGCTCCTGACTGGAAACCTCTTTTTTCTTCGCATGGGTACATAAAGACAGAGGTAGAGCAAGGCTTCACACTGAAGTTCCTAAGTCAGGTACATGGAGTTGAAGTGATGTATAGCCTTGGGTGTATATCACCTAACAACTTCAGAAGATAGACAGTGGGAACCCACATTCTTGAAGTGTGTTAACTGAGTTTTGTTGGCATTGTGAGACTGTATCTCATGAACCACTGGAAAACTGAAGTTTAACTCATCCTTATCCCTTTTATCCAGTTGTCATTTCTGTGTTTTTCTTTCTTTCACATTCTTTTTGTTATCTCCAGCTTTCTCTTTCCTGTTTCATCTGTACTGCCAGTTTTGTGCTTGTTTATTCTCCCACATTTGAAAGCATCTGTGGTAGTATAGTACAAAAAGTCAAATATAAGATGTCTTTTCAGCATGGATCACCGAGGACCCTTCAGCACCTGCTGTTCAATAGAACTGATCAGCTTTCCAGCTTGTTCCTCCTTATCTTCAAGGACTGTCACTCTGAGCTGGAAAGATTTAAATGAGAACAGTCAGTGGGAGCTTCAGCTCAAAAGTGACACAGTGTTACGGTTATGTTTGAAGTAGCTGGAGAAATACTAGAATATTGCTCAAAGAAATAGTGTTTAGCACTAAATGGAAAGACTTCACCACCAAAAGTGACCCATAGTCTCTACTCCACTAGACTCAGGAGGAAGTGTTAGACACCAGTGAAGAAAATATGGCCTATGCCTAGATTCCCCGTCAACCTGTCAGATAAAAAACATGTAACATGAAGAATTACATCTCTCTGAGAGATGGATGAAGACTGTAAATTAGAGAGTGTAGGCAATTCAGACTCAAGATTGCAGAGCAGATGGAAAAAGCAGTAAATAGTAGAAGGCTGGGAAGTTTAGTAACTGTTGTGCAAAGACAAAAATAAATAAATAAATAGATACATAGATAAATCCAGAAAAAGATTCCATATCTTCTAGTTCCTTCTGAACCAACCCACTTCTTTTCATTGCAAGACCATAGCAGAGTCAAAGCTACTGTTCATTTGTTTAGTTCAATTAAATATTCTTTTTGATTTGTCTAAAAGATCCAGCAGCTGATCAGCAGAACAGCATAGAAACACAAATCTTTGGTATCACTATATGTCACATGTCCATTTAGACAGAAACTTTGTGTCCCATACAGCAGCTAATAAATGGGAAAAATTCCTCAAATAAAATTGCCCTGAAATGTTAACGCCCCTTCTATGTAGCCTTAAAATTAAAGCAGATTATATTGTTTGAAATCTATGATAGCCCTAAATATATACCGATCCTGCGAAGATTGTTTATTCAGTTCATTGTACTATATCATACATCTAGGTTTCCTTCTGACTGGAAAGCTTTCCCAGTAGATGCTCTCTTAGGAAGAAAAGAGGTTTCTGTCAAGATGGTTGATCAGATAAAAATCAATCAAATATCACCTTGATCCAGTGAATTGGTGTCTGCAGATGAAGGCTTGTGTTCACATTAAAGCCATTCAAATACAAACTTTGTTTTCTAATCCCTGATCTTTGAAACATTTAGGTAGGAAGGATTATTGACTTCACAGATCTCCATAGGGGATCAAAGGTCTTTCTAACAGTAGATGAATGCAGATTCAGGATCTGAAAGACTATTTTCTTCCAAAAGATATTATATTATTATATAATATAACATATTATATATAATATAATATAATATATAAATATATATTATATAATATATAATATTATATAAATTATTATATAATAATATATTGTATTAATTATTATATAAATATATAATATTATATTATTATATAATATAATATAAATATATTATAATATATATTAAATATATATTTTCCTACATTTATAGTTTGTTTGAAGCCAATTGTGTTACCCCGAACCTTAATCCTTGACCCTATCATTAACCTGAGATATTATGCATTGCCTTGTTTTAAGTCACATATATAAGTTTGGATTGCCCAAAGCTAATTTTTAGGATAAACTTCTGGTACAACATAACATATGTTGGCCATACTACTGCTTTAGGAAAAAATAAAAATAAAAATAAAAATGAAGAAAATCATCGCTCTAACAAATAGAGCACATTTGATTTCTTGACATTTAAGTTAACTTAGTTTGATGTTATAAAAGGAAAAGAAAATTTGCCACTAAAGTGAGGTTTGACCATGTAGCTCAATTTACAAGCAAGAAATTCAGTAATATCTCTGCATTGTTAAAGTAACAAATAATATCGAGCGCAGCGTCCAAATAGTCAAAAAACAACCAGGTTAACCAGTTTCTATTTCATACTACTTGGCCTTAATGGTGCACAGGGTTCCTTTGAGTGTGGATGTGGGGAGATGGGGTAAGATAATAAGTAAATTGTCTTGAAGGTGTTTTTATCTTTTTCATTAGCACTGTAAAACTGCAACAGCTGTTATTAGCTGCACTTAGAAGTCTCTGGAAAAGCTATCAACATGACTTCATTACATCTTAAACTTCAGGCTTATATACAAAATTGATTGTAGATATATAATAATTTCAATAGGAAGTCAAACCAAACTGATCTTATGTCAGGCTTCTGTCAGGTTGCTCAAATAGAAGTCTCTTCAGTTATTGCACTATTATCTGTCTCAAGCTTCTCATCTTAGATGTTTTTGATGTAATGTACTGATTTTTTTATAAATATTAAAACTTTTTTTTTTCAAAGAGGGAGAAAAGTGAATTCAGATGAAAAGGAGAACTGCAATAGATTTACAGCAGTTACAAAAATAAAACTATGTAAGTATTTCTCAGCTGTCTGCACTTGCAAGTTTGACTTGAAAGTAGCTGCAGTTCTAATTTTAAATATACCATGTTGCACCAAATCTGAGCTGTGTGATGCCTGTCTTTCTTCACTGGGATTCAGGAACTGCACTTCCTACTGGATATATTACCTAATAGATATACATGCTTTCAGAAAACAACCCTTCTCGTTTGTGAACAGAGAAGGGCACATCGATGAATTGTGAATATGAGCCTCTAAAAACCAAATAAGGCACAAGAGTAGGTTTTCAAACTCCTCAATGACAACTTTTTACAGTAGTTTATTTTGAAATGGGAGAAAGAAACAATGAAGACAGTATTCTAAAAGAAAAGAAGAAGCCCTTCTTGTTTCCATATGTGCTGAAGTTCAGGTTGAGATTTCTGCCTCTGAAACCCATTTCCAAAGCATCACTGTTGTCAGGTTGTGGTTAGTCATCTCACTGTATATAAAAGTCAATAAGATTACAGTATTTTCCTCTGGCCAGCCACAACCTTCTTCCATGTGAATGAATCCTTCCCTTAGTCAAGCTGTCTACTCTGAAAAGAGACATGAAGGCATTCAGAGGTATCGGTGCCCCATTGCTTCCCAGAACAACACCTGACCAGAATTTTCTAAAACAGCACAGAATTTTCTAATAGTAACAAATATCATCTCTGTTTTGGGACCTGCTGCTTAAAATAATAATAATAATAATAATAATGTTTGTGTTTGTTTGTTTTCCTTCTTCAGACAGAATATATAAATTTTTCTGTCATAGATCAGTTTTATCTGACTTGGACCAAGGCAATTTGTTAATTTTTCCCAGTGTCTTTTAGTCCACCTTACACTTCTCTGTATAAAAAAGAAAATAAAAAATCTAATAAATTGAAGAGATTGTTGTAGATTATAGATGTGGCAAAGAATTTTCATACAAAATGTTGGATGGTAAATCTCCCTAACTATTGAACTGGATATTTAATAGCCTCTAGTGGTGCATAGAGAAAAACAGAATAGGCTCTATATTTTAAAACAATTGTTGCACAGAGTCCCATAGTTTATATATTGTTAGTATCATTTTCATGAAAACTTTAAATGTTTTTTTCAGAACAACCTGTGGTAACTCATGATTTTTTCATGAGGCAATATGCATTTTTAAGAACATATGATCTAAAATTCATCATTCTGAAATTCACAGATGTCCATGAAATGCTACATATCTGTCTTTGGTCATGGATATTCATGACAATAGTACTGCTATAAGTGTTTAAATGTTCACTCATAAATATTCTAGAAGTTGGCCTTCTAATGCCATATGACACTTTACTTACATTTTATGAGTACCTCACTTGGGCATTTTCTGTTTGATAATGAAAGTAGAACCATCAGGGACAGTTATTACTATGTATAAAAATATATGAAAAGCTCTCTTTGCTTTCTTTTTATTCCTAGCATTTTCTTTCTTGGTTATCACTATAAGCTCAAGAAATTCCTTGAGAGGCTGGTAATTTCAGGTTTTGTGTGTATTATGAAGTATATATATCATCAACATCAAGTACCAGATGCAACAAAATATGAATTGAGATTATAGTAAATATTTTTAAAAGTATATTTTAATATCTAATTTCACATTTTCAAGTGAAAGTGACAGGTTTCACCTAATTGCAAGACTGTCAATGTAGAATCAACAGACTGATCAAGTTTCCTTCTTAGACACGCTAAAGGTGTTAATAAATGAACTCTTGCAGGGAAGGAATGGTGAGTTCAGCATGTAAAGGCTGCACCAGCACCCTCTGAAGTTCTCGATAATGTTCTCATTGACTTCAGAGTTGCAGAATAAAGGTTTATAAGCCTTTATCAATGCATGTAATCCGCTTTGAATAGATAACAGATGCTTAACTGCGTATTAATGTTCATTTGTACAAAAACCTCTTTCTATATTGATGTTAAGCAATGCCTTCAATTATTAGATTAGGTTCACATTTAGATAATGCTTTCGTGTGTAAATAGCATCCATCATTTTTTCCCATTTGCCTGGTCTAACTTGTCTAACCCAGCCCAGGACACATGTGTTTATGTTTTCTCCCCACTCTCTTGTCCCTTAGCACAGGGCAGTGCTGTTTACTTCGTCTCCATGTAAGGAGTAGAGAGCGGATGAGGATGGAGTGTGTGGAAAGAGGTGTTCTCCTCTTTCTCTGGGTCTCCTTTCTTCCTTGCCTCAATTTTGCAGAGGGGTCAGCAGCAGAAACTAGATAACATAGCAGGAAAGAAATCATGGACTTTGGGCAGGAAACAGGGCAAAAGATCTCTGTGAACTGCTGTCTATTATAAGGTCTTGTAGTAGTCTGAGAGATGGAGGGATTAAAGAAGGGAGAGAGACCACCATCTTCACTCATTACCTTTGAGATTGTACTGGCTTCGAAAAATGTTAGTAGTGTCCAAAAGATTTCATAATCTCATTATATTTAGAGGGATGGGACCATCTAGAATAGGTATCAACATCCATTAGCAGCTAAATCATTTCATACATATGTGATTTTACCCAAGACATAGGTAGAGGATGTAAGTCATCTATTCTGAAATTTGCAGTTATAGGACACATTTAATTATCTGACCTCTCTTTCTTAGCCTAAGATATTATATTTATATATTCTAAATGAGTTAAAAAAATGAGAAAAAAACAGCGGACCTCATAACATTGCAGCATTTGTTGTTCCTAATGGAAGCTGAAATTTGTTTCCCAGTTGTGAGTGTTGAGTGTTTCTGAAGGTCAAAGCTATAACAACATTTAAAATTAGTTATTCAAACTCACTAAAAAGTAATACCAATGTACTGGTAGCGTCATGCATACAATTTGTTCGCTCTTGAATATAAATATAAATGTACTGTCAAAAATAAGGGGAAAAATGATCTGCTGTAAGTATTTTCCTTACAGCAATTTTTTCTCAATCACAAAGTTAAATTGAGTTCTTTTTGTTTTGTAAGGTTAGGTATTGTTAGAAAAAAAAAAAAAAAATCTCTGGAAACCTAAAATAAATAGTTGAAATATGGAAGAAAAACCCACACATAAACTATTTACACATATGGAAACTATTTAGGCTAATTTCACTACAGTTTTAATCAGATAAATCTAAATTTTCACTAAATGACACCACTGTGAAATATCTATATGTTTTTTGCTTGTTTGGTTGATTGGTTTGGTTGGTTTTGTTTAAAAAAATAAAAAAGCCTTTTCAAGAATCCTGTAGAAAGATGAAAAGTTCACTAGAACATTTTTTTTTTCTTCATGAACAAATAAAGAGAAAAAAAATAAGGCATTGAAGAAAAGGAGTTGACTGTATGTTGACTTGGTTGTTGACTATCATTAACGTAAGTACCTACACATAAAGAACATATTTTATTCAAAGAGGCAGTCAGCTTACATGAATTCAAATATCCTTCTTACCATCAGTCATATCATTAGATGTGTTCAAAGGTGTCCAATGAATTTAGGTACCTAAATTCCGTATACTGTAGGTGCACCATCTTCACAGTAAATGGTGGATCACTAGAATTTGTGAGCAATTTGAAAATCAATGCCCACAAGCAGAACAAGACCATAATGGGAAACCATCTGTATATTGTATGGGTGGGGTTAGTCAGTGATGGGTGAATTCAGTATTTTACCCTAGCCAACATTTTCCATAAAAATGATGAAAAATCACATCAAAAAAATCTCTGTCCAGAGTGTCTGAAAAGTAGCTGTGCTGCATTTTCTCAGGTAGCAGTGATACTTGTTGTCAAGTGTACAAGATGCTAACAAGAAAAGTCCTGTTAAAGAGGAAAAATGGGCAGAGTATATAATAAATAAATGAAATCATCTTTTAGTATTTTTAGTCCTAATCCTTTCTTTTTGCATATCTTTCTGTTTTCAGGAATTGGCCAACAAATTATTTCCAGCTTTGCATCTTGTCCTGCAGTTAGGTGTTGCTTTTGCTTCTATTACCGATGGAAAAGAAAAAGAAAATGAAGGGAGCTTTTTAGGCCGGGAATGATCACAGAACATCAGCTCCAACATAATACAACTTTGTTTATCTAATTATTTCCTCTAGGTGGTTGTGATTATATTTTGTTGAAGGCAGTTATTACACTGTGTCATGTTGCAGTATCATCCCCAGTCCTGATCCACAGATGTGGCGACAAGTAGTCATCACTTCAGAATTAGTCTAGCTCCCAGGTTGAATTAAATTATGCCACCAGATTACCTATGTTAAAATAGAGTGAGAGAGAAAGCTTTCGGTTTCCAGGGCAGTGGGAGAGCTGAGAAGACCCTATTTTTAATAAGAGCAGTACCTACCATTTGGTAAGGGACTCTAGGCAATGCATCATGTCCTTTTCCTTTGTAATCGACTTATTTTATCATGGACAAAGGATTTAATAACAATTCAGACTTCACTTCCAGAGCCAGCTATTATCAATCTTCTATCAGAAATGTACAAATAACTTTAAAAAAAAATAGAGGAAGTGTTATTAATTGACTGGAAACCTACCATGTAAGCCTATATAGAGCATGTAATGGTTTCAAATCACATTATTCTCTCTTCTTTTCAGTTGTATGTATTGTAGCTCAGTGTGCCTTAGATGTTATCCTTTTGAGCTACCTCGTAAGCAGACCTGGATGGGCTTCCCTCTGGCTAATAAATGAAAGCTGAATAGAAATGTGTTTGCAATGTAAGACATACCCAGGATGTATTCTGTCATATAAAAGAATCACCACTTAAAATTAGGAAAAAATATTTTAAAATAAGCATTAGCACTGCTCATGACAGCCAATTTTGGCAGGAAAAAAAAAAAAATAAAATCACAATATATATATGTTAAAACACTGTTCATCTCTGTCATATATAGATCCTCCTCTCCAGACCTAGTACTTGAGTGTCTTCCAGAAGCACATTAAGCAACATGACTAATGTCTCTTGTCTTCGTTCTTTGAGTTGAAATATAATATTATTTTACAAAAGCTATCTGCAAGTTGATGAAATATCTTTGTAATGAACATAAAATCTTTAAATTACTATGAATATGATGGGAAAAAAAATAGCCTTTGTGGAAGCAGGTACAGTTTCTCTTGATGTAACTGGACAAGTGCCCAGTTATGTCAGGACAGAGTATCTATTCAGGAGCAGCATAAAGCAGTCTACCTTCTTGATGTATGGAAGATTTCCTGACAGAAAAAGCAAGTGATCCTTCACAACAGCATTCAATTTGCAGGATGGGAATTAAGATTTTTTTTCTAATAAATACAACAGGACTTTTCTCTGAAACTGGAAAACACGTCCAATTTTGTAGCTGTTACTGCTTTATTTTCCTCATCCTGCATAGGTTTACTGATACAGACTCTTAAACTGTCTTTTGTATCAAAGTATACAGAAGACTAAAGGTCTAACTTTTTTATGTCATAATAATTTATTCTAAGCAATAGCTCTCAAAGACTAGAGACCTATGAGAAGACTAAAACTTAAATAAATGTACTGCTATTCAGAGGACATTAGCTTTCCCACAGAACACATATGTCTGGTGTCATATTTGGACAAGAATGTAATTTAAGCTTATGGAGTTACTGGTAATGTTTGTATTGCAATATAAATAAAGATTGCAACCAACCTGGACCACATTGTAATAGATGCTGCACAAGTGCAGAATAAATTTCTGTCCCTTCCTAAAATGTTTGGTTGCCTTCCAACAAACTGACTGTGAGATTGCTAAATAATATGCCTGCACAAAGAAATAATAGGTTAACAATCTCAGACCAGAGGAGCTGTCAGCAGCTGAAGCTGTTGTGCTTCACTGTGACTGACTTACTCAATGGCATAATCTTTTCAGATAAATAGTGGGATTCCCATAATAACTATGGACAGAAAGAAGCCAGCATATGAATTGCTTACAGCAGCCTCTTGGCATACAGAACATCATGGGAGAGAATTTGAGAGGTCTGGATTCACTGTTTTTGTGATTGTCTTTCACAGTTGTCCTTCAATTACACTGGCATAAAAGCTTAGCTTCAGTCTTAAAACATATTTTAATTTGAGCCCCAAATTCTCGTCCATCTTTTTGCATAGTGCATGAATAGAGAATTAGATGTATTCAGCAACAAAGGCAGTATACATTATTTGTTAGAGGAAGAAATGCTGACTGTATGAAATAGTAGCAAGGATTAGTCTGATGTCAAGGATATTAACATGTCAGGATAAGGGGTGAAAAACAATTTTGTTTTGCTTTTCTCTAAAACTGCTTTGTCAGAATTCGTGGATAATTTGGAAAAAAACGATACAGAAGACCTCATTACTGAATGTTGTGTAGCTCAAGTTATTCCACTTGGCAGCAGAGAAGAACAAAGGAGTTTTTTGTGCTTTTTGTTTTTGTTTGTTTGTTTGCTTTTGTTCTGGTTTTGTTTGTTTGTTTTTGTTTTTCTTTCATAAAGTATTTGGTGAAAGCTTATTGTTTTCCAATTTGAATGTATGCCATCTGAGAAACTGTGATTTTAATGACAGCTTAGACATTGATACATCTATTTAAATATATTTTTATTTAAATAAGTGCTTTGATGTAGTGAGTGTGTTCTCAATGTTCTGTGTATACATTTTCATGATAACCCTTTTGCGGTTATGTGGGAGATCAAAGACTGCAACTCTGCACAATCTCTGCCAAAAAGGAGCCTCTGTTTTCTTATGGAGTCTATGCAGCCTAGTCCATAACATTTGGTTGATTCTTCTTTCAAGTGATCACTGTTGCACATTCCCAAATTTAGTGTATATTTTTTCTTATGCATTCTTAATTGCCATCCTGTCTTTAGCATTGCAATAGTCCTCATTTTCATGAGACTCTTTAGCCACAGCAGGGCTATATATTTTTACACATTACAGTAATTTTTACAGGGTTTTTACATATTACAGTATTAGCCAAGTCTGCAAGAAGTGATAGCACACATGGATGCATCTATGGGCAACAACCACATATTTAGTTTCTGGCATCCCAGAGCTGGCTGCTTCTGCATCAGTGTGAATCATTTAACAGCAGCAAATATATATGTTTTGCCAAGGATATTGCCATCTCTTCCTTATTGTATGCAGTGCCCCATTTACGGGCCACAGCAGTCATTGAGCTCTTTTCCAAAGGAGATTTAAGGAGGATGACAAATGGACTCTACAGGAAGACGGAATACTATGCCACCAAAAGCATCTATGCCTGCTGATCTAGAGTTGCCTAAGGATCTTAGCAGAGATGATCACACATTTCCACTGCCCAAAGAAAGATTTCAGAGATCTCTGCTGTGATTGGTATACCATGGGCTCAGTTCCCAAAAACAATATTTTCCAGAAACCAAAACTTAAAAATAGGTAATGTTATGCACCTGAGTACATAAGAGGCACAGAAGCAGTAAAGTATGAAATGCATTTGAAAAAAAATGTAAGGTCTGCTATTCCAATACCAACAACTAATACAAATTGGAAATAGTAGTCTGGATGTGACAGAGCTGGTGGAGGGTTCTAGTACAGTGCTTCAGTAGAGTAGCAGATTATTGAGAGTGCTAACATTTTTTTAGCGTTACCTAGACAAATACTTTAAATAGAATTCTGCTCATTTAGAGCCAAGTCTCTTTCAAATTACTTTCAAAAACATTTGGAAATAAATTTTCAGATTTATTTCTGTGGTGTTCTCCTATACTGTAATAACTTCAGATAAATAGAGCCTATCATTGTCTAGCTATATTTAAAATATTACAATTTTATTTTATTTCTATCATATTAATGACTTCACATTTAGCATAACAGATTTAGTATACTGACTATGGAGGATTTTACAAGGGGCTGAGAATGGCATGTTCAAATAGTAAGTGGACCAACCCTCACTGAAATTCTAAGTGTATTTTTGTTGTTCAGTGTTGTAGGGTCAACATCTTTCTACTTGGCAGTCAATGGGAATCCAGGCTATACCTTATTTTTCCTTGCCTCTGAGTAAAGCTATTTCTAATCCAAATAAATGAATGGAACTAGTAATAATATATTAGGACAAACTTTACTAAAGGTAATGTAGGAATGTAATCAGAAAACTCTTTGGGCTTTACTAATATCTCCTTGCTAACATCTCCTTGTTTTCCCTGCAGAATTTTTCCGAGAACTTCTTGAGAATGCAGAAAGATCCTTAAATGACATGTTTGTCCGGACATATGGCACGCTGTACATGCAGAACTCGGAGGTTTTCCAGGATCTCTTCACAGAACTGAAGCGGTATTACACAGGAGGCAATGTGAACTTGGAGGAAATGCTGAATGATTTCTGGGCTCGGCTGCTGGAGCGGATGTTCCAGCTTATAAACCCCCAGTATCACTTTACTGAGGACTACTTGGAGTGTGTAAGCAAGTATACAGACCAGCTGAAACCATTTGGAGATGTACCCCGGAAGCTGAAGGTTCAAGTGACTAGAGCGTTCATTGCTGCACGGACCTTTGTTCAGGGGCTGACAGTAGGCAGAGAGGTTGCAAACAGAGTATCCAAGGTAATCTAAAATCAGGGTTTCTTAAGCCTGAATTTATTTCAAACATACTTACTAGAAAAGTGAAATCTGATTTTTTGTATTAATATTTTTAACGGGGTGATGTTTTTCTAGTGTTTTTTTTTTGTTTGTTTGTTTGTTTGTTTGTTTTCTGGGGGGAGGTGTAGTGGGGGTGGGGAAGTGTGCTGATGTACGCATACTAAATTTATAAATAAGGATAATAGTTGTTTTTAATTCCTGCTGAAGATTTTATGGCAATATTGACTAGAAAGCATTTCCCTTTGGACACAATGAAATATCAATATCCACCAATGTTATAGCATGGTAGTGATTTTCATTAGTAATTCAAAACCAGCTAGCATAAAAGATGATGGTCATGATCAGAATTAAAATGTTTAAAGTAAATTTATGCTGCTGTTTGTTAGGACTGCAGAGCCCTCGCAGCATTCATTCATCATGAAACTGGATGGATTTTGTTAGAAATGTCTAGTCATGTTCTTGATGAGAAAATAGACCAAAAGTGACACCTCTGGAGCACAAGCTTTCCCTAAGGACAATTTGATTCACATATATTTTATATTTAACTATTTATCTATGCAAATATTTATGACAATTATAATCCTTGAGGGCTTCATATAAATAAAGCTCTGTAAGGAAAAAAAAAAAAAAAAAAGGAAAAAAAAAAAAAGAAAGAAAGAAAAACACAAAAATAAACCATCTGGGTACTAGAAATATGCCTGAATTACTTTCTCTTACACGGTGTTTCAATTTATTTATTTATTTATTTATTTTCTGAATTGCTGTTCCAACTAGATATTTGTTCTGTGATCTGGCTATTTCATAGTCCTAGTCTGTAGTGTATTTGGACTTTAACCATATTCTGAATTCTGAAGTGGTCAAGTGACAACAAAATGCCCAAGCACTCTCTTCTAGAAAGTAAGCATATGCATGATTGTTATGTTTGCCCTTTGCAATAGTTTCTTGCTTAAGAATTTACAAGCTTAAGCCATTCCTGTTTGTCAAAAGGACTGACTCTCTTGCTTCATTTAAATCACAGCAAGAAGGTGAAGTAGAGGTGCAGCTGAGTGCTGAATGAAACTGCAATTCAGGTGCTCAACATGATGAGGAAACCTGTCTTCTAAATATTTCTTATCCTGTATGATGTGATATTTTGCAACTAAAAATTCAAAAGCTATGGATATAGAGAGGTAGCTGACAAGTGATAATCTGATTTTATATGTAGTACACTGCATGGAAGGATCATTTTGTGCTTAAAAGTTGGTGAATGAAATATATGATACTGGTTACCCACCTAAAACCAAATTTTCTTCCTTCCAAGAGTCTTCCTGGGCTACAGTCACCTTTTTCTTTATTTCTGGTGCTGCCAATTCTTGCAGTTTCTTCTGAACAATGGCAAAGCATAAGCATGATATCCCATTCCATCTAGCCTGGTTAGGGGCAGATATGAGTGTGCAGAATAGAACATGTATATTTATAGCCCCAGGTTCCCTGTGAAGAGCAGAGATGTCCTTGTTTGCCAAGATTTAAGTGAGTCTGCTTAGGTCTGATGTCACTGTTGCGTGTAGGCATTAGGACTTACTATATTTTTTGGATCAAACTATAGGCATTAAGCTATGTGAATCACTAAACGTATGTACAATTTCTGAATTCCAGATGAAGGTGTGAATTGCCTTCCAATATGTCACTCTCCCTCTGTATGTATATAAATGCACATAACATGCAGGTGTCTCCCTTCTCACATACCCTGGAAATAACTTCAACTCACCCGCTGGACTTGGGGTACATAAGCTCTTTAAAGGATAGAATTTTAGACTGTCAAGTGATCCTAAGATCCTATAATGAGAACTATTAGCTCTGTAGTCATAAAATTTGACTTGTTATAGTATCAGTTGAAGATGATAATAGCTCAGAAATGCTCCTGGTTGTTGTGTGTATGTGTGTTTGTTGTCTTTTTTTTTTTTTTTTTACATGTGTTTGTTTATAACATGAAAGCAACTCTTTAAAAGTGCTTGGCAGTTTGTGCAAGATACAGTACACAAGATACAGTACATCTTTGTTTTATGTATAAATAGTGACACTATTAGAATACATCTAAAACTCTGACTTCAGTTTTGCGTTCCTACCATGCAAGAAAAACAATGAGTTCAGTGGGTGGCCACAAGGGTGGTCAAGACATTCATAATTGCCCTGGCATAACAGGCTGGGCAACTGGGGCTTATTCAGCCTGGAAAAAAAGGTGACTTCAGGGGCACCTAACAGCTGTGCTTACTGCCTTTGGAGAGGTTATCGTAGAATTATAGAATCATAAAATAGAGTTGGAAGGAGTCCATAAGAATCATTGGTCCAACTCCTGGCTCTACACAAGACGACCAAAAAATCAGACCATATGTCTGAGAGCACTGTCCAAATGTTCCTTGACCTTGATCAGACTTGCTGCCACGACCACTTCCCTGGGAAGCCTGTTCCAGTGTCTGACCACTCTCTCAGAGAATAACTTTTTCCTAATGTCCAACCTAAACCTCCCCTAATGCAGCTCCATGCCCTTCCTTCAGGTCCCATCAGGTTCACCAGAGAGAGGAGATCAATGCCTGCCTCCATGTTCCTCATCATGAGGAAACATATTCCCCCTCATGAAGTCTCCCTGTTTCTTCCTCTCTAGGCTTAACAAACCAAGTGACTTTAGCTGCTCCTCATACCTCTTTTCCTCTAGACTCATCACCATCTTTGTAGCCCTCCTTTGGATGTTAATAGTTTTATGTCTTTCTTATGTTGTAGTGCCCATAACTACACACAGTACTTAATCTGAGGTCTCACCAGCGCGGAGCAGAGCAGGAGAATCACCTCCTTTGACCAGCTAGCAATGCCGTATTTGTTGCATCCCAGGATACAATTGGCCTCTTTGTCTGCCAGGGCACACTGTTGACTCGTATTCAACTTGACCAGAACTCCCAGATCCCTTTCTGTGGGGCTGCTCTCCACCCTCTCTTCCCCCCATATGTATGTATATTCATCTTTGCCCCTTCCCAGGTGCAGAACCCAGAACTTCCTCTTTTTAAGCTTCATATTGTACTTTATTTCCCAGCTCTCTAATTTGTCACAGTCTCTCTGCAAGGCCTCTGTACCCTTGAGAGAGTCAACAGCTCCTCCTAATTTACTACTATCTGCAAACTTAATTAGTATGCATTTGATTCCCGCATCTAAGTCATTTAGGAAAACATTAAAGAGAACTGGCCCTAAAATGGAGCTCTGAAGAACTCCACTAAGTGACTGGCCACCAACCTGATATAACCCCCTTTACTGTAACACTTTGAGCCTGACACATCAGCCAATTTTTCACCCATCACATTATTTTTTTTTTCTCTAGATGTATGATGGAGGTTTTACCCAGAAAGCTTTGCTGAAATCCAAAAATATTACATCAGCTGACTTCCCTTGGTCAACTAGGTAGGCAACCTTGTCATAGAAGGAAATTAAGTTTGTTAAACGGGACGTTCCCCTCGTGAACCTTTGTTGCCTGTGAACAGTGACTGCATTGTTTTTCAGGTGTTCTTCGATAACTCCCAGAATAATCTTCTCCACAATATATCAGGCACTGAAATGAGACTGACAGATCTGTAATTGCCAGAGTCTTCTTTCTTGCCTTTCTTGACAACTGGAACACTTGCCAGCTTCCAGCCAACTGGGACTTCTCCAGATTTCCAAGACCATTGAAAAACAATTGAGAGAGGTCCTTGTGACAGCATCAGCCATCTCTTTGAGTACCTTGGGATAAATTGCCATAGACTTATGTGCATTCAGTTGAAGCAGCAAAGCCTGCACAAGTTTGAGGTTGACTGAGAGTTTATCATTACTGTAGTCACAATCCTTCAACTCAGGTCTCCTGGGGTCCCAGAGCCCATCATTGGTTTTGAAGATAGAGGCAAAGAAGGCATTAAATGTCTCTGCTTTGTCTACATCCCTATTTGTGAGGTGAACATCCTCATCAAGTAATGGACCAATGACCAATGTTAATTCTGGTCCTCCTTTTGCTGTTGTCATATTGTAATTCTTTTTTTTTTTTTTTTCCCCAATAGTACTAACCAGCTTCAACTCTAATTGAGCTTTGGCCACACAGATTTTCTCCATACAATGACAAACAGCATTTCTGTAGTCCACCTATGTTTCCCTACCTCACTTCCCATGGCCATAACCTTTTATTTCTGCTAAGCCAAGCTGGCCTTCTGCCCCTCCCATTGTCATCAGTGAGGCTCTTCACAACGGGGCATGGTGGTATGAGCTGAAACAAAAAGAGCTCAGTCTGAGAAGAAGGAGAAAGTCTCCACTAGGCATACAGTCAAGCAGTGGATCATTCGTCCAGAGTGGCTGTGAGGTTCCATGCATGTAGGTTTTGTCCAGATTGCACAAAGCCTTTTGAGACAAGTAGATTTTGTAGTCTGACATCAGAGTTCCCCCTGCATTGAGCAACATGTTGGACTGAGATCCCTTCCAACTCAAATTAACTGATAAAAATGTTAATAAAAAAAAAAATAAAACACTTTTACTTAAATGTAGAATATGCTTTGACTACAAGACTGACTTTCACGTTAAAATCTCAGTGGCTGTGTTCATACCCACAGCAAATGTAAAACAACTGCTAGTTTTAGGGACTTTGCCATATGCAGCCTTGCGGGGCAGGTACAAAAAATTCAAGTGACCATGTGTAAAATTAATAAATATCCTGAAGAGAGGCTGTGATAACTCTGAGATCCAAGCTTTCATGATTGTATAATAAATGTGTATTTTTATGTTGGCTTATCTACTATAGAAAATGACAAATCCTCTTCTGTAAACTTCATTTAAAAATACCACAACTGTTCCTTAAATTTAACACATAACTTTGCAACCAAGAAAGAGATAGGTAAACATTTTTGTTGCTGTTTTGAAAGTCATACAAATGCAGCATGGATTTAAATTTGTACTCTAATATCAGAAGATTCTGTGATAATAATGCGACATCTGTGTAAGGCAAGAGAAATGGAAAAAAACAAACAAACAAAAAAAAAAAAAAACTGTTGCAGACCTTTTACAAAAAGCTTGTACATTCTCTTCACTGTCTGGGAACTGGTGGGGATCTCCTACTTGCACCACCACAAGTTAAAAAGATTTTTTCCTTTCTGCTTGTGGACCCATTATCTCACTGAAATGCCACTGCAAAAGGCTATCAGCATAAAACATGGTGAAGACTACATACCTTAAACAATGTGAGAAAGAGATTTATTAACAGGAAAGTTAGTAGTAACTTCTCCTCTCAACTTTTGATTCACTTTCTTAGTCAATTCAGGTACATTTTTTGGAAGAAGTTGACAGGTACCACACACAGAAGGATTTGTTCCCTATCTTATTTCAGGGATATGCACTTTCTGAAGATTTCTCTTCAGAGAGGGTATAACACTATTGCTGGCTGAAAAACATGCAAACACTCAGTGCATTCTTTACAATGAATCTACTCCCATGGAATACTTCCTTTTCCCTGGAAGTTTTATTGCATTTATGTGGCAAGGTTTTGGTAGTAGGGGGGCTGCAGGGGTGGCCTCTGTGAACAGAGCCCAGAAGCTGCCCCATGTCTGATAAGATCCAGTTCCAGATGGCTCCAAAAGGGACCCACCACAGCCAAGCCAATGGCCGACACTAGTTACACCTCTGTGAGAGCATATTTAAGAAAAGAATAAAACTTCTGTGCAACAGCAGCTGGGAGAGAGGAGTGAGAAAATGTGAGAGATACAGCCCTGCAGACACCATGGTGAGTGAAGAAGGAGGAGAAGAGGTGTTCCAGGTGCCAGAGCAGAATTTGCCATCAGTGTGAAACCACCAAAGATGTATACACTCAAGCACACTCAGAATAGTTGACACATATCTCAAAATTTTTCCACTTGCTGTTTGCTTATGTAAGTGAGATTATAATTCAGATAGATCCCATTTAAATAAACAGATTAAGTTTTGGTTTTGGTTTGGTTTTAGGACATTTGATATTATACAATAATCATGAAGACAGACATATTTGCATTCAATCTATATAAAGTTGTAAAGTTTTATTTGAACTTTTTCCCAGAATCTCAAAGTCCAATTGCACTTTTTTAGTTTCTGAATTTTTTTTAAATATATATTTCTCATACTAATACATTAAATATTTGTCAGTCTCTGTTAAGGTATTGTTAAATTTCCACTGAATGTAGATTTTCAGTCTTGAGTACCTTTCAGCTCACTAAATTCTGTATGTGCTTTGTAAAGTTGTGTATACACATAAAAAAGTAATGATTTTGTTTTTTAAAGTGAGAAAAATGAAACCTATTTATTCATTAATATATAATATAGGAAATGCCATTGTGTGCACACCAAAGCTCTGTTTAGTTGCTTTTGCCTCAATGCCCAGTAATTTAAAGGTCAGTACAGGAGCAGAGCTTCTGCCCTACTATACTTTCTTAAGATATAGCTAGCAGATATTTGTAGGCTTTCCAAGCTACAGGCTCAGAAATAATTGGCAAATGTTTTCCATTATCCATCTTTCTACCATTTTGGCATATCCTAAAAACCTGTAGAATAGGTTGTTTTGCTTTGGTGGAGAAAACTGTGCTTTTTACTTTTCTTTTTTTTTTAATAATGTTTTTAAATGTATTTTGATTTTCTCAACTTTTTCTTAGAGGGAGAAACAAACAAATAAAAACCCTGCAAACTTCCTGGCCAGCTGTGGTTTGGTATTTAATGTTAAACTGAAGAAACTACTGAAAATATTTCTGAAGTTTCTGCCAGTTGTGATTTCCAATAATGTGACAGAAAATGCATATGCATATTTTCATGTTCATCTTCTACTGTTTGAGCTCTGCATACTTTACAAATAAATAATGATAAGTTAATTTCTCTGGCTCATAACAAAACATCTCCAGTAATCATAGTACTGTCTTTGAACTGTCAATGAGTGGTGGAAAATGATGGTCTTTATTATTTTGCAAGAGCTTAGGATTCCTAAAATACTTTTCCAAAACATATTCATAAATGAATTACCAGCAGCACAAGGTTTGTTGTACAGAAGAAATTTTTCATTAAATAAAGAACAGTTCTGGAACAAACACAACATGTAGTAAATAGAAGTTCCCAGAAAATAGTTAAGACTGAAACTAAAAGCAAATCAAAAGACGGTTTAAATCCCTAAGTGGACATGTATTTGCCTCAGACATCCTACTAGTTGGTAGAGGCAGAGCAGTTTCCTTAACACAGTGTTTTCCCATTGAGATAACATTCCACCCAAAGAATATTTTTTCCTGTATTTTTTTTTTCCATATACTTTTAATTGAGAGCTGTGTAAAAATGAAGAAAAAAAAAATTATACTTCCTTAGCATGACTTCTTAAGCCTGTCCTGTGCTAATTTCTCCTCTTAACCTAGGTAAATTCACATTGAGTTTAATAGGAAAAAAAAAAAAAAAAGATAATGAGATAATGAAGTATGAGTAGTCAACCCTACCTGAAATCGCAGTCGTAAGATAGCTGAGATAGCTGTCATTACTCCACTGCTGCTCAGCTCAGAGCTCTAATTTAATCCCAGGCAGACAGATATATCATCTTTGGTTCTTACACTGAATCTGACACTCTGGGAACACCAAATCAACACAGATTACTTCTGTTTACATAGATCTGGGGTTTTAGTTATTGTTTTCTCTTTTCTCTAAGCTTTTTCTGAATTTGGCAACTTTTCTCCAGGTATATATTGGGATAAGGACAAGAAGAGTTATTCTTACTTTGACTTTGCCTCTCATGCTTGGAAATTCATACTACCAGCAATCAAAGTAGTGTTTATAAAGTATATAAAGGTATAATGTGAAGCTTAGCTCAGGAGCACCATTAGGGGCAGGCAGTTAGTGATTTTGATAGCATAAACTATAAAATTTGCAACCCGACCACTAACAATATATTTTGTTAATACGTTTAAATATTAATTATCATTTTATTACAAAATAAAAATGCCTGTTACAATACTTTCCTCACTACCCAGCATTGCCTATATGTCTGCCTTCTTCTAAACCAATTAGAACTATTCTTCCCCTGAATCTTATTAAATTACATTGATATCAGACTTCACATTAGGAGCCTGGTGATATATATAGGCAAAGAAACACGATTACAAGGTTAGGCCCAAGATTAGCAGTGAAAAGTAGTCTCTAGTAATTGCCTGTGATTACTTCTACTCACAGAATGCCAAGCCATTGCCTTTTAAATACACTGAATCAATATTCTTACAAATTCTTCTTTTCATGGTTTATAAATAAACATTCTACTGTTTGTGAGAGCTATAAACAAAGGTCAATATCGAATGTCACACTAATTCAAAATGTAATTATTGCAGGGAGGGGGGAAAAAAACAACATGCTGATAAGTCAGGTAATTGAAAGCCAAAACGAATACTACTTTAATACTGGAAAATATGATTTGCAGGATGTGACAGATAAAGAGCTATGTGACCTGTATATTTAACTTCATTAGCCAAAAATATTGGACTTGTTAAAGTCAGAGAGGGAAAGGAGATCTAAAATCAACTATAGTTTTCACTAAACTATATTGAATTAATATATCTTTCCAAAAATGGGATCATATCATGCCATGAATGGACCACTTTTTTTTTTTTCCTCTTCCTGTCACATAGCGTTCTTCAGACAGGGATTTAAGGGATTGTCCAGGCAGGGGTTTCTCAGGGCTCAGAGACTTCTATGGCATACAAGGGTGAATAGCATCTATGCTGGAGTGCTTTGTGGGAAGTATCTTTTGATTTTAGGTTCTCCAGCTGTGCAGGAAATCTTTCCTTCTTTCATGGAAAGAAAAAAGGAAACAAACTAATTTAGTTCATTTGCAGACATTTCATGGGAAAATAAACCATCATAAATTAGATGTCTTCCAGATGTCTCAGACTTACTGCAGTGATCTATTTTCCACCTTATGTGCAGTGGAGCATCAGATAGTCCAGAAGAGTAGCCGAGGAGAAAAGGCTTATAATGAAACAGTGACTCCAATGAAAGCAAAATGAAGGTTTTTTTTTTTAGGATATCTGCAAAAGTGGCATATGTCACCTCTATTAGAATTGTCAGATATAATCAATGGCCTGAGTTCAACTGAGTCATACTGCTCAGCCAGACATTGTCTTACTCAATACTATTTAAAAAGATCTACCAACCTAGCTTATTATTCAACACATACCATTTCACATCTTGAAAATTGCATTAGCCCTGTCTTCTAGTTGGATCCATATCATTCATAAACAAAGATCTTCTGATACACTGATTACAGGGCTTTTTCTTAGTTTGTGCATTTTTTTTAGATGTCTGTGACATGTAAAATTCTGCTCTACATTAAAATTCTACCTATATATTCAGAACCAAAATGAACGTATTCTAGTTTAACAATGTCATTAAACACTATAATGACACGTTATAAAAATAATTATTCAAATTATTATTATTATTTTTAAGGTAATTTCTTTCTTTGGGTTTTCTCTAGGATTGCCAAGCATATTTTATACAAAACCTTTCAAATTATTCAAAGCAATTGTGTTTTGCACCTGCAAAATATGTTGAATGGCACCTGCAGAAGCTAAGAAGATATGTAGAACTTTTTCAGAGGAATTCCTAAAACAAAGGATAGAACCTAATGCATTATACATAGCCACATCATGACAAAAATAATGATGAAGAAGCAAAGCACAACTAAGAGCTTGCTGACCCTGATAGATTTAGACCCTCTCTGTAAATAATGTTATTGCAGGTTTTACGTTTTCTGTGTTTTAGCACAGGTGAGTAAAAGAAAATTCAAAAGAATCAAATGGGAAGAGTAAGGATATTAAAAAGTTTGAAGGTTAAGCAATGCAAGGAGATCTGTATCATTTTGCAGTATTCTGACTTTATAGAATGACTATTTTTACAGATTTTCTTCATCCTGTTTTGAAAGCATCCTATGGAAGCACTGTTTTCCAATCATGATTGATAAAAGTAAATCATTTTATTTCTCATATGAGACAGATGCCAGAAAACTAATAGCGTCTTCTCCTTTCAGCTTTCTACAGAAACCATTAGTCAAGGAAATATCTGATTTATCTAAAACTCACCAGGAGTACTAATTGGACTTTAAATGTGTATCTGTTTAAGCATGTTAGTCAAGGAAGTCATCAGCAACAAATTTAAAAAGTCAAATTTTTTTAGGACTTCAAAGTAAGAAGTCTGAAATAAACCACGTGGATCTAAGTTCAATTCTCAGTTATTCAGAGGTCAGTGAAAGTTGGCTTCATTGTCAGCTTAGGTCTTGCATCTCAAAATATCTCTCTCAGAAAAAGAAAGCTGATATGAATAACAGAATACAAAATGAAGCATTTCAGTGTAAGAATTCTGGTCATTTATAAAATTTTAAACTTATCCCTATTCCCCATTGTCTGCTTCTACTTTACTTTGTTTTGATAATAAGTTTTTTTTTCTTTTCTTTTCTTTTTTTTTTTTCTTTTTTTTTTTTTTTTTGTTTTCTTTTTCTTTTTTTCTCTTCTGAAAGACCCCAGGTTCATTCCTTGAGTGAAAAACTAGATGTACCAGACAGAATGGTGGTAGAGCTTTCAACAAAGTTGAGAGGACTTAGTTTCTGCTCTGCTCTGCATCATATACTGGTGAGAGAGATGTATAGCTTAGAACAACTAAGTATATATGGAGAGAATTTTATTACAGGACAATACACTGCCTGTTTTTCATAAGGGTATGCCAACATTTGGCAGCTGGCAAGTCTGCTATTTCCCAAAACCTCAGCACGGTTTTAACCAATGAACAACTTCTCCTTTCTCGAAAATGGTTTTGTTTTTAAAATTGCTCAAGACACCTTGATGTTTAGGTCTGTCATGATACTGTTCAAATTTGACTTTTGGTCTTTGATTTCAGAAGGTTTATAAATTTTACAGGAAATCTACCATACATAAGAAAAAAAAAAAAAAAAGGAATGTAAATATTTAACCAAAAATGGCCCAACAGTGTTTTTTTTTCCTCTAACTTCCAAGAGGGCATCCTATGTCTGTATCATTTTCAGTCTGATTACTCAGACTGAATTTATGAGAGAAATTTAAATGAGAGAATTATCTTCCAGAGTTAGCTTAGTACTGGAGCAGTGTGAATGTACATATGTCTGTACACTGCATGTTTTTGTACATTAAGGCCAATTATTTAAAATTCAGTCTGTCTCCCTTTCCCTCCTCCCACTTTTCCTCCTGAATCAGAAAAAAAAAATCCACAGCCACTGACTTCAATCTCAACTTGATTGAGGGTCTAATTGTTCAGCTCTGTATAAAATCAGATACTAAGCAAAGTTTATTAAAGCAAAGGTCTCACAGAGAGCCTGTGGAACTTACCATAGTAAGTTCCTGCTTACTGAACTAGCAAGTTACAACTTACTGCTCAGAAAATTTGGGTGGAATAGCAGAGATTTTGCGTCAAAAAATGACCATTTAAAGGCATAAGTACAGTACTAATGGTTAACAAATGTAACATACTTATAGACTATCACTGTATGCAGTTAAATTCAAATAAAATCATCCCATGCAATTTTGTTAAAAAACTATGTAGATGTTTAATACTTTTCTGAAGCATATTCCGTCATCTGCCAACAGAGACATTGCAAAATGTGGAGCACAGTCTCTGCAGTTCCTAAGAGCAATTCCTGTACCCTGTAGTAATTCATTACAACTAGAAGAGCAGAAAAGATTATATACATGAAGAAGAACATGAACAAAATTCACTGCTTCAGCTGACTTCATAAATCCTTGCTCACTCTGAGTGAGTGAATTGGCTAGCAGGGTTTGTTAGCTACCTGCAGATGGGTACAGGCACAACATGTATAAAAAGCAATGAAAAGGATAAATATATGAAAATGTATTGACATCCATCACTCACTTTTTATCCCTCTATTATTTATTTGTAAGAGTTTTTCTCTATGAGTTAAAACAGTCTGTGAACAATTTTTTGAACAACAGCTATAGAGCAACAACACAAAACACAATTCAAAAGAAGCGTTGTCAGAAAATGAAGCTCTGCTAGAGACTAAACTTTTTAAAGTTTTGAACATTTCCCTTTTATCATCCCATCTGCAGAGAGTCAGTGCTACAAGGACATTCCCTTAAGCAATATCAGTACAGTGTGGAGGTTTATGAGCCAAGATACACATCAAAAAGAATTTTAATAACCCTTGACAGATATATCGCATTAATAGTGCTGATGTAGTGAGGTAGGACCTATGCAGTGGGGTGTGTAAAACACTAAGGTATTCTTACTAAGATATGACACAAAACAGACTGTCATTTGGTAGAAGAAGGAAATATGTTTAAATGTATTGAATTAATTTCTTTTTTCATGATCAAATTTCTTTTCTAGGTAAGTGTGTACTGCTCCTTAGAAGGAAGAGTAAATATCTATCAAGGAAAGATTAGAACTCCATAAAGTGAATGAATTTACTGCTTAATCAAGTCATGATTCATTTCAACACTTCAATCTCTTGTCCTCTCTTTAGACAGGCACACACAGATTCACAGAGTGCCGTGTTGGAAACTAAACTAGTGGAAGAACTCACCATGTTATATGAGCAGTGAATTGGACTCTCTTCCTTTGCAATTAATAAATAGATAATGGTTGAAATCCACTTACATATGTTTAGGTTCAAATATATTTCATTATGTAAATAGAAAGAGAGGAATAGTGTGTACATTTATGTGTACATAAAATGCACACAATAGTGTACATTTATGCACACAGTTTAACTGCAGGTAGTAGCACACAAATTTTGCCGTTTAAGCTCATGACTGTGTGCTCTTACCTTCTGATGGTTATTTGTTTCTTTATGTGAAATGTTGGTATAGATGGCAGAAAGCATTTTTTGGTCCAGTATCTTTAAGACAATCTTAAAGACAATCAAAATACAGAGGAAAACATTCAATAAACAAGTGCAGAGAATTACGTTGGGTTTCTGAACCAATTTTCTATTTGATAGTTTTAGTTTTGTCTGTTTGAGATCAAAGATGAATCACTGCTTAGAGTCACTTGTCCTTGCTCATTTTTTATCAGTGATTAAGAACTCAAGTCTGCTATGCTGTCAGGATGATACCCTTTAAAACAGTGAGAATAAACAAATGGAGCTTTCATGCTTTTACCACCATGTATTTTCAGCATCATCCAAAAAGCTTCAGAAGTAAAATGTTTCCTAAATGTTCTAAGGTATTCAAATGTAATGCTATACTTAACATGACAGTGGCAAATGGACAGGCATGAGAAGACTAACTGGAGTTCTGGCAAATGAAAACACACAGAAATGTGTTTATTACCAAGTTAAAGGCTAATAGTGCAGAGAAGATTGAGTGTTCAGAAGTTGCTGAGAAAATAGGCACCTCTAGGAATTCATATCTTGTATAAGTTGAATGATGTTAAATAGTTGATAGTGAAGGAGAGGAAAAAGAGGGAAACACTACTGTCTGTTCAATACATGGGCCAGAATATAACTAGTCCAAGCTAAAACGCTTATGCCTGATAATGTGGACATCCCAGGAACTTAGTGAAACTTTCTTTACACGCAAAAATGGGAATTACCTAAGGCATTCTTGTCAATGTTTTAAAGAAGTCTTACAGTCTTTTGTTTCCTTCTCACACAACTGCAGAAAATCCAACCATGCATTTTACATGTAATTTTTTTTTTAAATGAATTTATATTCCATATTTTTAAAGGACTCATTAAGCTAGCATTTATTTACCATGGTTAGGAGTCTAGAGCACTCTGGATAAAGTAGAAATGATAAATATAACTTGAATTGAAAATTGAAAACAGACAGAAAAAAAAAAAAAAAAAAAAAAGCTGACTTAGGAGTGAAAAGGTGCTGACTCTCAGTGTTAACTCACCCTTATGAGCTTCACAAGGTAAATTCAGTCATTAAAGACATACTGTTTTTAAACTTGTGTAAGCATGACAAGAATGACTATATTTGTAATAGAACAAAGCCATCTGTGGTGTATGTCATTACAGAAATCAGGAATAGTGAAGATATATTTCTTAAGAGCCCAGAGTTACTTTTGTCTATCTAAATTTTCACTCTCACTTGTAGAAAGAATAAAATAAAATAAAATAAAATAAAATAAAATAAAATAAAATAAAATAAAATAAAATAAAATAAAATAAAAAATAAAATAAAATAAAAACAATTATCCCCACTACTACTACTACTACTACTACTACTACTAATAATAATAATAGATAATAATAATAATTTGTGCAGATAAATTTTACTTCAGTATCAATACAGTTGTGCCTTGGTATTTTGTAGTTCAAATATAGCTATTTTCCATCTAGTCAGATAGATTTGCTTTGGAGTATTATTAATTTTGGGAAATAGAGTGGTGTTTTTTGTTTATTTGTTTTTTTCACATTGAGAAAATAGTTTTCATTAGCTTGGTTTGGTTTGTTTATCTGTTGTTGTTTGGTTGTGATTGCTGTGGTTTTTTTTGTTTGTTTGTTTTGTTTTACTTAAGAGTTGATAGATCAGTGGGTTTTCCTTTTTGTTACAGAGTATGAAATGGACCTGGCAAAGGAGTTACTGCATCAGTAAATGCACACAGCCATTTTCAGGATGTGCCTGAGCATTTTAATAGGTCTCATCTCAAAGCATGGGGCTTAGCTAATGAGAGAATTGACTTCTGATTGCTCCATAAATTGTATCCTGGTGTAATCAGAAAGGTATAAACTGATTTACTGTGACAGAAATCTCTTCTACCTCAGAAAGTTGTGGGAATGATAGGCTGCATAGAGTTCCCCTTTCACTATATATAAAGGGGAGCTTCAGTTGGAACAAGTAGCCTAGATTAGCCTGACCCTAATGTGAAAAGTGAAGTATTTGAATGTGTGACCTCCTTTCTGTATCCTTTATCAATTGCTCTACTTCATGGTGTAGTACATAACACAAAGTACATTTATGTACTAAGAGTACATAAAATGAGTCAGATACTATATATCATCTATATCGTATGTACACTGGAAAATGAGTCAAACTATACAGTGAATTTCAACTATGTACTCATGAGACTAAAACTTTAAAATGTGTCAAAAATACTTGTGTCAAGAACTACTTTCTGAGCTAGAGATTAATTCCTCAAAAAGAAAGATCTCACCTCTATATTTCCATAAAAGGAAAATATATATATACCGCTGTTTCTCTTATGCACGTCACTGAAATTTTGGGAAAGATTTCTCATAAGGAGAAATAACATCTCAAAAGGCTTACTAAACTAAAAGTTTAGAATTTTAGATGAAAGCTAACCTTTTCTGACTTACTTATTTTTATGGAGGTTTATTCAGATCTACTGTTCTGAACTATTTTTGAACATGGAGACACCTTGGGTTAGCTCATCTACTCCAGTTCATTAAGCAAAAAAAAAAAAAAAAGAAAAAAAAAAGAAAAAGAAAAAAAAGAAAAAAAGAAAAAAAAAAAAGAAAAAGAAAAAAAAAAAGAAAAAGAAAAAAAATTACCTTCCTGAGCAGAATTCCAGATGATCTTAAATTTAGGTTAACCTACATATGCAAGTTTGGAGTGCCTTTGCCAAAACTTTTTTCAATATACAATGAAAAAAGATAAGCGTTTTCAGAAAGCAGTTCCAATCTTCTGTCATGCAAATTGAACTCGGGACATTGCTGTGTTTCTTCACCAACTGCAGAGGAGAGAATAACTTTGTGTATTTTCTTCTTTCAGATTTCTTGGTTAAGTGCACAGTACTAGGAGGGGAAAAATCTAGCTTGTCAATATTAATAGGTAATAGGGGATTTTGAAACTATTCAGTTAAAGGTTGATAGAATTTTAATCATGAAATCTTATATTTAGTACTCCTTACTTAAGTACCTTAAATACAATTGTTAATGACATTTTAATCAGTATTTATTAGTTAGTAATTGTGTGAATGATTTCTGAGAGGAGAACAAACCAAGACAATGATTTTCTGTAGAAATTAGATGGTTTAAAGGCAACAACTGCACAGTCTTAATGTACTTCATTTTTCTGATTTATTAGCAGTGTAGACTGAAATAAATAAATAAATAAATAAATAAACAAATAGATCATCAAATAAATTTGATTAAAATTAGACTAATCTTATTTACTCATAACAGTATTTCTGAAAATGCTTTGAAATACTCAGTTTTTTAAATCTTAAATTAATTATTCTCAGTATTTAAACTAGGAACTTGATGTTAGCTAGTCACCAGCTGAAATTTTTTGGTTTTCAGTAAAGGATCCAAAGATATGACTAAGTAGTCAGGCATAGAATTTTCCTATTAAAATACACCATCTGAGAATAAGTCAATGGTAAATAATTGTTTCTTAAATTCACATATGCAAATACTATAGAATAATTAAGATATTGACAGAAATAGATACAGATCAGTGTTAGCAAAACATCTTGAATCTCATAAACTGTGAAATTTACAATATTTCCTCAGATATACTGATTCAGGTCATTACATGGGGTACTATTATGTTTCTAGCCATGAAACTTCTGGAGTAATGTATTTTCTGTTTTTATCTTGGTCTATATCTCATATTCTCCTTGTTCCTCCTCAGCATCCCACATAACTCAAGCAATAATTAATAGTTGAGGAGTTTTGTATTTTGTGTTTTTTTGTTTGTTTGTTTGGTTGGTTGTTTTTTTTGTTGGTGCTGTTTTTTTGTTTATTATTTTGTTTTGAGAGGATTTGTTGACTTAAATCTAGCCAAGTTTAGATGGCTCATTGACTGTTAATTCCAATCAGCAGTACAGATATAAGTTGCACATTCCAATGTTATATAAACTGCTTCAGGAAAGGCATGAAATGGATCAAGTTCAAGAAACATTTTTACTCAGTACTGTACCACACTTGATTACACTGAGAGGCTCTTAGCTTTTATTCATCTTTTTCCTTCTGACTTTTGGGGTGTTTATGGTTAATATTCTGCAATTAGCAGAGGTCACTGTAGCACTTACTTACATTAAAAGCACCACATAACCACGAGTGTTAAATATGTTGGGAATACAGTTTGTGTCTGTACAACTGAAGAATTGATATCATTAGAAAGGTTTCTAAAACAGTACTTCAAAGAGTTATGTAAAAACTTATGTAAGTATATAAAAGGATATATAACTTCGGTTGGCACAAAAAAAAAAAAAAATGTGACCAATAGGAACTAGTCAGATAACTAAAGTGTGAGTAATGTGCCTATTTAAATTGCTTTTTGTGAAATACTACTTCATATCTCATAATCAGTCACAATATATGCTTTAACTAGCTTGGTTTTCTCAAGACAACATTTATATGTGAAACTTGGGCTCTGATACTCTACTTGAGACAGTTTTTTCCCATAAATATGTGTTGTATGAGCACTGGTAGATTGTACTCTTTGCTGCATATGCTGTACACCTGTGTTTTTAATGGGCTGCCCTGAGTACCTACAGCAATTCAACCTTTCTCTGGTGGAGTCAAGTGCTTGAAACCACCATATCATACTCTCATTCATGTCTCTCATTTTGGCTTGGGCACTTGGCATTGATATATCACTCTCTCAAAAAACAATGCTTTTCATGCAGATGAGACAGCCTTGGCAGTGCAATATATTGTTCCCACCTTTACCCAGAACTGACTGGCAGCTGCGTCCTGGAAAACTGGCATCTTACTTTGCAAGCGGCATTATTCCATCCATAGGCAATCAGAAGCCTCAGCAGCAAAATTATCACAAATGGATATCAGCTGTTAACATTCAAGAAATGATTCCAAGTCATTGGGGTTGGCTAGAAGCACGAGGTCTTTATTCTCATTATTACTAAATGCAGAAGTCTCTGTTACATGCAGCTTGCTGTCTTTCACATAAATAAGTCCAGAATGAAGAATAATCTTCCATATAATATTTACTGATATCTGTGCTGTTTCATGAATAGATACAATTTTCAGGAATATTTTGCACTGAAAAGTTAGAAAATGTGCAAAACATTGGCTTTGATCTTTACTGTGAATTTGAGAAGCAGACTATAGTCAGTCGTGAAATAAATAATAATAAATGAATATTTCATACCACTGTCTTTTCAGAATGAAAGATAGGAAAGAAATGGATTATCTGAGCCTTGTCTGGGTTTAGACCATATCTTCTTCACCAGGAAATCAGAAAATATAATAAAATAATGAAATAGAAAACATATGGCTGACAACTTGGTTACCATTTGCAAATGTGATTTTGATATGAAAAATATGTCTGAAGCCATTTCAAATTTCTCTTTCATCTCATATTTATTTATCATATTCAGACACTTCTAACAGATTTCTTTTTAAAAAATATGGAAATTTGAATTAGTAAAGCTGAATGTTAACATAGGCTCTGTTTGGCTCTCATGAACATCCTCTGAGCCAGATTCCCTATACTGTTCTGTTTTGTCTCCAGCTGGATGGGATATTTGTAATGAGGATCTGGATACTGTACTGAACATTTGTGGAGAGCTAGAAATAAGAACAAAATCCAGTTCTGTTTCCCATAATTCTGTGGAGTTAATAGTGCTAAGAAATGTGAGAAACACTGGTCTTTGATTTTTTCTTACTAGACAAATATGACACTGAATGCGTGTAGATGGCTGGAATGTTAATAACATGATGACATTTTTGCATACTGTATTCTCAGACTGGAAATTAATTTTGATTTATCACACAGTTTTTAGCGCAATTTTATTTGACCTTTTTAAAATACTACCTCCATTTATCTCTGGGTAGCTGACAAAGTCTCTTTTCCCTGTGACATGTTAGAAAATATGAAAATCAAGGTTGGTTTTATATTACTGGCCTCACACATACAGTTATATTATTAAAAAACTGTGTCAGCCTTAGCCTTCTTAAACAGGCTCATGAACTGTACCCAGAAATTTCTCCCAATATTACTGGAACTTTAATTGCCTCTCTAGTTAGTTGAGCTATATATGGATGAGACAAAAAGAATACAGGACTAACTTCTAGCTTCAAGGTTAAGAGGTACAGATTAAATCTAAATTCATACCCAAACTAAATGTTTCTTTTTCTAACTGGAATGAGTAAGCTGAGGTCCTGGAAAAAAAAAAAAAAAAAAAAAAAAAAAGGAATGGTACATGCCAATTTCCAGCATGTCTCCCTCCTTTCACAGGAAA
Organism: Aythya ferina; assembly: GCF_964211825.1. Taxonomy (NCBI): domain Eukaryota; kingdom Metazoa; phylum Chordata; class Aves; order Anseriformes; family Anatidae; genus Aythya; species Aythya ferina. Next base: position 53,678,485 of record NC_140296.1, read on the forward strand.
TGTATGTTATCACAGTCACTGCGTCAATGTTTGGCTGGACTTTGTGCTGTGATAACCAGAAGTAGTACATAATAAGCCGCCTGCCAACTCAGGGAAGAAAAGTCCCAGTGAGGTAGGAAAGAACACAATAACCCTGCATGGAAGGATTTACCCAAATCAAGGCTTTCCTCCAGCTGCTCCAGAAATCTCTGGCACACAGTCTCTTGCACTGTGGACTGCCCACCAGCACAACTAATAGTACAGGAAATCTTTCAAAGCTCCAGCAAGTGGCAAATTCATAGAATTATAGAATCGTTAAGGTTGGAAAAGACCTCCAAGATCATCTGGTCCAACCGTCATCAATATCACCCACTAAACCATGTCCCTAAGCACCTCGTCCAACCTTTCTTTGAACACCCCCAGGGACTGTGACTCTACCACCTTCCTGGGCAACCAATTCCAATGCCTGACTGCTCTTTCTGAGAACAAATGTCCATGAAAGGGAAAGACAATATTGTCAATGCTTTGCTCACAGCACATTCTAAGGTTATGAGAATTCAGTCTTAAAAAAGCATAGGACCAGATTTGTTTTCAAAAAGAATTGGAACATCTGTAAGCCGAGCTGTCTTAATTTATAACCCCTTCTTCTACAAAGTCAGCCTATATTAGTAAGCCAACAAGATAAAGTCAGCATGAGAATTAGCTATTTGACAAGTTTTCTGGGCCTTTATTTCAAGGAGTGGAGGTGGCACTAGTCATAGGGAGAGGGCTGTGCAACTGAGATGCTGTGGGTCTGATGCCATGTATGGGTGCCTGTTCAACATATTAGTGGTGTTTAATGAAGGCTACACTTTCTCCATCATAATAAATCCATATCTGGGCCACAGATCCTCTTATTCAAGAGAGATGTCATGCTCGTGAATAATCCTGGCAACGTTTTAAACCAAAATACAATTTTGGTTTATGGACTTTTCCAAACTATCCTCACACAGAATTACAGATGTCATTTATTTTACCTTTAAAGACAGAGTTGAAGTTCTCCATACTTGATCCACTGTGTAGATAGGATTGCTATTACCATGTGTTTACAAGACCTCTAAAGCTGACTAACTATACATAAAATTGTAATATCAGAGAGCATCCTGTTAAAAACAAAGAAACTAGAAAATGATCCAGATGCAGCTGCATCTAAGAATTACTTCATATGCTGGCTGTTAAACATCTTGCAAATGCTGTTGACTCCTCTTGAATGCAGTTCTTGTTAACTGTACACTAATCCTATTTGTATGCAGTAGTTATGTAAATTTATTTTTGTAAGGATTTTTTTTTCCCCTAGCAAATTGGACTTACGTACAAGAGATCTTGATGATATTATGATTCATAGGAGGAACATTATTGTGTATAAAATATTATACAGAGAGAGGCATGACAATCAATGCAAAATAGTGTTATGAATCTCAGGTGGATGTCTGAGACTTTCATATAGCTTAAAAGAAAAAGAAAAATCTTTTAGTAAACTTTTTCTCTGAATATAAATTTCAAAAGCATCCTTTATTGTTCTATCCAATGAGAACACTGTTTGTTTGTTTGTTTTTTTCATGTTTGATGTTCTTACTGTTTGTAACATATTTAAGTATGACTTTGCACATTACTTATGACTCAGCAAAAAAAAATAAGATACTCGGCTTTTTTTTTTTTTTTAAGAAAAAGAAAAATGATTGTGAAGGCTAAATCTTTCCTACTTTAAATAGAAATTATGTGTTTTCGATATTAATGTTCTTTAGGATTGGGACTAATACAATATTCACAATAAACTAATTGAAAAACTTACTGAATTATGTAGACTGATGTTTTGCTAAAATGAAACGATTTTAATTTTTGAGAGAAGCCTGAATCTTGCTAATGGAAACTGTTACTCTTTCATTGAAATCATTAAAATAAGATTCACTTTTGCATATTACCTAGATGTCATAAAGGCTAAGAGTTTTTAGAGCAGGTAGAGATTTAAAGAACTCAGTCTGAGACACAGCACAAAGTGAGAATCTCTGAATTCTGAAACTATTTAGCTGTTTTTAAAAATGTAGACTCTGAAATGTTCATCATTTGGATACGTGGATCCCCTACCTACTTTTCAAAATCTTGGCTTAATGTTTGTAGAAAGCAATTGTTTTCACTCTAAATCACCTTTTGCTCTAAAGAAGACACTTACTGCTCAATTAAATTATTAGCTTGAGTTAGAGGTGATTTTTACAGAATAGGTAAATCTTCAGGAAACTCCAGGCTATTTAGACTCCAGGCATATCTAGGCCTCTGATTTATATTTGTTTCATCATTCTTTGCAAGCTGACCTGGTAATTTTGGGATGTTTTCTTTCCTTGAATGTATTTCCATTTTTACCTGTAATAATCTCACAGCATGTTTTTCCCAGAGCAGTTTGGCATCATGACCACAAGCATGGGGTGTTTTGAGACCAGCAGCTTGGTGATTAGAGAGAGATCTCAGAATAAAGTTTGTTACTATTGACTTTTCCTTTCTGGCTTGTTTTTTTCCTTCTTGTTTCTACTACTTCAACACAAGCTAAAAGCATTGAATTATTATCAATTAATTATGAATAGTCCTTTCTGTAAAAGTTGGGCTAGTGACCTGAAAAGAACTGAGTTTGATCTCAGTGCAGTAGAAAGTTTATGAGACCACAGGTATAGCACTGAAAACATGTTTTTTCTGATGGGTATTTGTAAAATACAGGAAAAAAATACATAATGAGCAGAGGGAGCCACCTTTGAAATTTAGGAAAGTTATATATAAATAACTATTTTATTTCTAAAGAATTTCAGATAGCAGTTTCCTGACTCAACAAGGTTGTGTTGGATGAAGGATTGTGTACTGACAAAAAAAAAAAAAAAAAAAAAAAAAATCAATCAATCATAAAATAAAAGGATAGAGGAGTATAGAGATTGTTCAGATTAAAACGGGTGTAACAGGATTGTATTCAGTTCAGTCTGGAAAAGATTTAAGAGCAGTCTATTTTGAATTGAAAATGTATTCCTGGTATCCAGGTCAGCAGTCCAAAAATGATATTGAAACAGTGGTGAAGGCTCAGAGCAATGACATAATAATTAGAAGTAACTAAAATATACCTCATAAGAAGGGACTGAAGAAATTAAGTCTGGAAGGAGGGAAGGAAGGAAGGAAGGAAGGAAGGAAGGAAGGAAGGAAGGAAGGAAGGAAGGAAGGAAGGAAGGAAGGAAGGAAGGAAGGAAGGGAGGGAGGGAGGGAGGGAGGGAGGGAGGGAGGGAGGGAGGGAGGGAGGGAGGGAGGGAGGGAGGGAGGGAAACAGTGTAAGAAGTGATCTAATCATGTCTTTTATGCATATGTTCCCCACATATATGTGGCAAACAGCAGGTTGATTGAAGAGTATTGCTTTTAAATGACAAAGATACATGAAGATCCTCTGGCTGAGAACTGAAACTGGACAAATTCAGGCTCTATTCAGTACAGACATTTTACATTACAAGGATAATTATCCATAGAAACAGCTGTTCAGAGGTTATGATGTCCTTTGTAGCATGTGAAATTTTAAATATTAAATTGACTATTTTTCAGAATAGCTTTTTTTCAAAAAAGATCTGCTGGGTTTTTAATCTAGTTATTTGACTTGACATAGAAATTCATTCCAAGTCTTATTGACTGTGTTTTGCTAGTCTTTATAGCAGATGACTATTCTGCCCCTTCTGAGTTTAAAATCTTTTTGATAAAAAGGGTGAGGACTGTAAAGAACTACTTTAATAAGGTTATGTGCAAATTTAGCCTGATCACACTCATTTACAAAGTATTACAGCTGCACTTTGAGCACCCAGATAAAACAGCACAGAACAGACTCAGTAATGGACACTTGTACTTTTTATAGTATTTTGATTCTGTGTCCAAGGGCACTGGAAGACTCCCCAGAAAACTTAGTCTGTGATTTAGTAGAAGTTATATGACCTAAGTGGACTGCCTGATATCATAATTAATGCTGATAGCAATAATAATCTGTAATTTTGTAATATATATAAACCCACATTCTTAGACTGCAGACCCCATGTGCTGGGTGCTGTACACAGATTTTTCATTCACAACCTATGTGTACGAAGGGACAAATCTCCATTTTACTTTGCATAACCATGCCAGGACAGATCACTGCAAAGCAAAGCCTATGACTCATATTGTTTCTAATTCACAAAGACTGTTCCTCGCTGTGCTCAAATCACACAAAAGACAAAGACAAAGGCCCTTCCTACTGTTTTTAATTTCATAATGTAAAATAGATCGTTAGATGATGGAGTTCATGATCTCCAGGACCTCATCTCTGTGGTAAAATATAGGGCCTTCCTGTCTATCAAACAGGAGCTGTGTAGCTTTACCACAGATTATAACCTAGATTAAAGCAGCAGAATACACAGCTGGGATCTTCAAAGCTCATACAAGTTTGGAAATAGGATTTAGGAAAGTGTATAGCATTGAAAAAAAATAAACATTTTGACTATGATATGACCTTTGCTTTAAATAAAAGGTAGAACAATTGTTCCTCTTTCAGTTCAGCTAAGACTTTTTAAGAGATTAGTTTGAAATAGAAAATATTTTATTCAAGTTACTTCCCCATTCAAGGGGACTAGTTAGCAATCTTTCTTTGGAAAAAAAGAAAAAAATCACCTTGGTACTTTAAACTGAGATGTCTAATAAGATACACATATTTCTTGTTTACTGAGTCAGTTCTTGAAATGTCAGGTACACAAACTGCATGTTGGATTTCGAAAATGGTAAAATAGTTAGGGCATAAACAAAGCTGGAAAAAAGTCTCCATGAAAAACAGTTTAGTTTAAAAGGAATTTTAAAAATGCATTTAGCACCAGTGACTGTGCAAACATGGATATTTGAAGCAGAAGAACAATTTGTTATTTATGAATGTCAGATTACATAAATAATTTGAATATCATTTATGACAATAAGGTTTAAACAAACATCAACCTAAATATATGCCCAAAAGTCCTTACGAGTATTTAAATAAGTGACATCAGCCTAAATATTTAAAAAAATCAGGTCACATCTTGGCAACAATCATGATAATGGAGATTTGAACAAGGCATTCATTATTAAATATCCTGGCTAGAATATTAAAATTACTCATGTAAATAGCATTTTCAAATAATTTTGGATATTAAAGCAACCTAAGCCATACTGTACAGCAGGATCTTATATCATGTTGAACATCTTGTGATTGCTTCTGAGTGGAAAGCATTTAAAACTTTCAGCCTTTACTTATCCTTTTTAGTACAAAAGGTATGTCATAATAAACAATGATTGTATTTGCATTGTTTTGTTATGAAGCAGCAGGTTTTTTTTCACATTGGAAGCAAGAGCAAGACAGAGACAAGTCTCTGCGGGAGACTGTAGATGCATAATTATATATTTTGAAATACTCAGTAATCATTTGTACACGTGCTTCTATAGAACTTTTGTGAATGCTCTAGGTGCAATACAAAATGGCATTTTCAGTTTTCTGCTCATTAGAAATGGGAATAAAAGGTTGATATTGTTGAAAAATGTGCAGCTGGCTTCATAACAGTTACTCTTTTAAAACAGTAAAATGCATTTAAAAGTAAAAATGTTTGAAATGCCATTAAACATGAGCAAAGTAAGAGTTCAACAGTTCCTCATGTGGCCTTTGTTAATTCAAAGAGAAATAAGGTAAAAAAACAAATAGGTAACAAGTCTTAGGTAATAAGATATTGTAATTTCAGAAATATTCATACATTTCATATACTTACATTTTTTTCTGTGTTTCTGAATTTGAAAAATAGTCCTGCTGAAAGAAATGATAATGAATGGTACATTACTATGGGAAGAGACACAGGCTGATTTGATGAAAATTCTTCCATACATCCATCTCTTTGTTACAAAGCTTAGTTTTGGCCTGTGCTATTCACAGAGCTATGATTTTCTCAGGTAATTTGCAGGCTATGGAGGCTCATGTTCAACTCCAGCAACTTAAAATGTAACATTAAACATGCCGCCATCTGGTCCACTGCAGGAAAATGAAACAGTATCAGACAACCTTTAATATCACAGGATGTAATTGTTCTGTTCCTTACCAAGATGCAGGCAAATCTCTTTATTTATCTTTCAGATCCTTCACTCCCAAGCTTTCTCTGGATAGGAACACTAATTTTGTCTCATTATCCTGATAATGATAATTAGCCAGTTGCACTCTTTGCCGGGTTAAAATCTGTCTGGACAGCCAGGCCCAGAGTGTGGTGGTGAATGGAGTGAAATCCAGCTGGTGACCAGTCATGAATGGTGTTTCTCAGGGGTTGGTGTTGGGGCCCATCCTCTTTAATGTCTTTATCGATGGTTTAGAGGAGGCAGTTGAGTGCACCTTCAGCAAGTTTGCAGATGACAACAAGATGGGGGGAAGTGTCGATCTGCCAGAGGGTAGGAAGGCCCTGCAGAGGGACCTGGACCAATGGGATGAGGTTCAACAAGGCTAAGTGTCAGGTCCTGCACTTTGGTTACAACAGCACCATGCAACACTACAGGCTTAGGGGAGAGTGGCTGGAAAGCTGTGCAGAGGTGAGCATTGTGTTGGTCAATGCTCGCCTGAACATGAGTGTGCCGAGGTGGCCAAGAAGGCCAACAGCATCCTGGCTTGTATCAGGAATAGTGTAGCCAGCAGGACCAGGGAGGTGATTGTTCCCCTGTATTCAGCTCTGGTGAGGCTTCACCTTAAGTACTGGCTTCTGTTTTGGGGCCTTCAGTACAAGAAAGACATGGAGGCCCTGGAGCATGTCCAGAGAGGGGCTACAAAGCTGGTGAAGGGCCTGGAACACAAGTCCTGTGAGGAGCGGCTGAGGAAACTGGGGTTGTTTAGTCTGGAGAAGAGGAGATTCAGGGGAGACCTTCTTGCTCTCTCCAACTACCTGAAAGGAAGTTATGGGGAGCTGGGGGTTGGCCTCTACTCACAGATAGCTAGTGATAGGACTAGAGGGAATGGCCTCAAGTTGCACCAGGGGAGGTTTAGGTTGGAAATTAGGAGACATTTCTTCTCAGAAAGAGCAGTCAGGCATTGGAATGGGTTTCCCAGGGAAGTGGTGGCACCACTGTCCCTGGGGGTGTTTAAGGAAAGGTTGGACCTGTTACATAAGGACATGGTTTAGTGGGTGATAGTGGTGGTAGAGGGACAGTTTGACCAGATGATCTTGGAGGTCTTTTCCAACCTTAGTAATTCTATGATTCTACAGTATAAGGCTCTGTTTACATTCTATATTTGAGCAAAGATTCAGCTGTAGGCCATGGCCCTACCAAGTGGAAATGCATCCAGTTTTAGAGTGGAGGCAGATGGCAGGAGGTTCTGCAAGTTGTGGCTACCATTAATAACTGTCGTTTGTCAGCTCAGACCTGCAGTTTTCTGTTCCAGATGGCTTTATTTAAGCACTTGGACTTAGCCCTTATTACTGATTGCTGAGGTTGATGGTTAGCTTGCAGGAAGAATGTGGGAAACAAACCTTTGTACACAGGGTCTTGAGTGTCAGCCAAAATGTTGTAAAATAGGTTCCCAACCAGGAAAAGAGCTTGATAATGCTCATCCTTTTCCTCTGCTATGTGCCTCGAAGTCCCTTCTGTTTCAGTATTGGTCTCAGACAGCAGAAGAAGTGATTAGAAATTGCAAACCAAGAATGGAACGGATGGAAAATGCTCCTGAAACCATGTTCTCATCTCTGTTGGAAATGGACAGATGAGAGCTAAGATTTTTCATCCACCATGTGTGTCAGAGTTTGACATGGATGGCTTGCCTTTATGGTTCCAAAGATTTTGAAAGAGATGGTTAAGAGTTTAGTAATTAATCATACTTAACTAATTAGGATTTAAGCTGAAGCAATAGTGTGGCCGTGACCCACTGTGAATATATTATACTGCAGTAAATATCATAACACTACATATATATTATGTGTAATCACTTCAGAGGTCAAATCAGTATTACTTTTCTGTGCTCAACATGTATTCTCATACTGTGCAGATCAGCAAGGTGTTGGTAATAATAGGAACTATATTCCTATATATTCCTATAATAATAGGACATAACTGCTATTATCCATGAATATACCGTGGACCTCATTTATTTGAATTTCATCTGGTCATTTGACAATAGCTTTTCTTTCCAGAAAACTTTTCCTCTTTTTCTAACTAGTACGGATTCTCTTTATCTCTCTACTCATTTGAGTTTTCCCCTAAATGTTCAGATCTCATTTAGATATACCTTTTTTTTTTCCTGCTTTTCAAACTCTGACCAGTCTTACTGTCGTCACTGACCATTTTGTACAAGTGCTTTGAGAGTGGCTATTCCTCATAGTTGTCCTATGCTGAAAACCACTGTACTATTTTCAGGTTTTTCTATGCTTTTTCTAAGGCTAACAAACCTGAAGCTACTGCATTTCATTCAGAAGAATAGTGAAGATAGTTTTATCTTGAAGTTAAGAAAAATTATCTTTACAGTATCAGTGTGAAGCATTTTTGGTCTCACTTTTTCTGTCTTTCTTCACTGGGAGAAAAGGCAAGTAGCATAGTATTGCCATCCTGATATTCCTTCCTCCTACAAACCATCTATTTCTATTGTAGGTGGCAGTTAACATTGTTTGTCCCACTTTATCTCAATTAAAGTACTGGGAGGAAATTGTGTGTCATGGGTAGCTGCTGTGTATACAGCCTCTTTCTCTGTTAGGCTACTGAGTGGGTCACACTTGAAGTTGTGCGTTCATGCATTCTTTTCTTCACTTGAAGGTCTATGGGGCTGTCTGATTGTTAGACAATGTCTTTGCCCACTACTTTCATGCTGTTCAAAATCCCTTTTCTCAAAATCCCATTTTTTTTCCCTCAAAATCCATTTTCTCAGAAGGAAAGAAAATCAGGAGCAAATTGAGTCTGTTTGCTTTTTTTATCTTTTTATTTATTCTACCTTTTTGATGAAGATCAGTACATCATTACAGCAAAACTGTACCACTCTTAGTTATATTAGTAGTGCTACTTGCAAAACATAGCCTGAACAGGGATGGAAGGATGTGATACATTATCTGCAGAATGAGAAATATGTCACGGTTATCATGACACAGTTAAAATGGACCTTTCAGTAGGTAATAATAAGTACACAGTGAAAGTGTGAAAGGAACTTACTTGGATATAAAACTAGAAACCCAAACTGTCATGTCATAGCATTTCCAAACAGATCAAAACCTAAACTGATGGAAATTATGAATATTAGCCACTCTTGAAATTTTCTTGGGGGAAAAAAAAAAAAAAAAAAAAAAAAAAAAGGCTTGTCTCCCTCTCTTTAGAATTGTTATTGAGATTTGATTGTTGATTTTGTATGTTTGGACCTAATAAATCTGTATTACTGTAATAATTGAAATATTGATACAAGATGGCACTCACAAAAATTGCGGTGTTTTGTTTTGTTTTGTTTTTCCTACCAGCAGTTTATCAGGTACATTACACGTGTATATTCACATACATGAAAGAAAAAATATATATACACAAGAGATAAATCCTTGCATTCATACTTTAATCTTCTAATTAGATGTTTCAGTATATAAAATTATCACAAACCATTAAAATAAGAATTTTCCATTAGTTTTATAAACTAAACTCTTTTTATTTCATATTCTGCATTGGTGAATTATACTGACAAAAACAGATATATGGTAAGGCTAGTAAAGTAAGAAAGTACCTATAAAAATAGTAAACCACAAATAACAGGTTATTTGGCACCACTTTTCCAACTCTGGTATCATGAGCTAGGAGTATCCTGAAAGCATTCTTATAAGACAAAGTAAATGTGACTTGGTTTTCAGAGGTACTGAAAATTTTTCACCACTGATGATTATATAAGCTGGCAGGGCCTAGCATTTTTGAAAAGTGGGTCATCTTATTGAGGGGCAAAAGCACAGATTTAATGTCAATCACTTTCCACCTAAGCCAATAGCATAGACAAAAAACAACTCTTGCAGAATGTCACTGAAGTTTCCTATTTCTTTTTATGCATTACAGTACCATTCCTCTTACTATAGACAGCAAGCTTTCAAATATTACGGTGCTGACCCTGGGAATTGCAGATCAGTTCTTTTGATCTTGAACTCAATAAGGCATTTTAAGGCATGATCTACACTCAACAGGCAGACAAACTGACCTATCATGGTAAGCAGTCATCAAGACAGATCAACACAACATGCAATGAATCTCTCTGAAGCACTCTCTTCCTCTTTTCTTTCTGTGGAGATCAGTGAAGGGAGGAGAACAAAGAGATCTTCCCTCCTTGAAACCACAGTATGGGAAATCCCAAAGTTCAGAAGTAGCTTTTATGTCCTCAGGGGACACAAAGCAAGACTATACAGAGTTCCTTTACATGTGTATTGTCACTCAAAATTTCTACTCAATGAACACCAAACATCTATAGAATGTGGGGTAGATCTGACCCAATTCTGAAGAATTTTTTGCAGATTTTAGCTGAAATAATGTGTTGATTGGATCCTGTGTTATGACATCTGGAATACTATGCCCAGCTGTCTTTGGAACCAATGTACATGTGACGTCAAAATTAAGCAAAGCATGCTCTCTCATTTACGTATTTTGCATATTTATAAAAACACCATTTTCCTGGATCAGTAAAATTCTGCGTGCAGGTCCACTGCAGATACAAATCAGCCCAGCTCCATTGATTTTAAAGGATCTAATGTGATTGACACCAGCTGAGATTCTGGCCTGCTGCATTTACCTGTGGTTTACACTAAACCACAAAAAGGCAGGAAACAAGACGTGGCAACTGTTTTAAATCTTTTCATGAATAGCTTCTGCACAACAATGCTAATTTCCAATCCACGCAATTTTAAAAACAAAGTATCTGATATATATTAAAAAAAAAATAAAAAAAAAAAATCAGCACTGGACCTATGAAATAAGCCTGAAAATTATTTCTAACAGATAGTACATGGGCATAAGGAGTAAAAGTTGCCACAGTATCTGAAGTTACACTGCTGTGTCCACCGTGCAGGTGAAATAGTACCTCCAAGACACATTTCTGCTGAAGTGTTATGTCCTGATTTACTTTCACCTCCCCAGCAGATGCAGAGTCTCCCTGTGGTGATTTCACTATGATGAGACGCTAAAATCCACCATAACCACTCTCACTCTCCCTCCTAAAAGGAACAGGGGGAGAAAATACAATTTAAAATGGTTCAAGGGCTGAGATAAAGACAGGTAAATCACTCACCAATTACCATCATGGGAAAAACTGACTAGGAGTAAGGACATTAATGTAATTTATTGCCAACTACCAACAGACTAGAACAGTGAGAAACTAAAAGCAAACTGCAAACATTTTCCCCCCATCCACCTTCTTCTACCTCCTCACCCTGAGCAGTATAGGAAAATGGAGAACAAGGGCTGCAGTTAGTCCCTAAAGCTTCATCTCCGCCACTCCTTCACAGTCACTCTCTGCCCCTGCTTCACATAGGGTCCCTCCCAAAGGATGCCATCCTTCCTGAAATGACACTGCGGGGTCAAGCATCTGTTCAAGAACTGTTCCAATACAGGTCTGTACCATGGGGTCCATCCATCAGGAGAAAACTACTCCACCATGGACCTCTCCACAGGCCACAGGGGAATTTCTGCTCCAGCACCTAGAGCACTTCCTGCCGTCCTCCTTCACTGACCTTGCTGTCTGCAGGGCTGCTCTCACTCCTTGCTATTCCAGCTGCTGTCACACAGCATTCTTTTCCCCTTTCTTAAATTTGTTCTCCCAGAGGCCCAACCATCTTCACTCACTAGCTTGGCTCTGGCCTGTGGTGGGTCCCTTTTGGAGCTGGCTGGACCTGGCTCTGATCTGAGATAGGGCAGCTGCTGGGCTCTGCTCACAGAGGCCATCCCTGCACCCCCCTGCTACCAAACCCTTGACATGTAAACCCAATACACTTCAGTTTTCATGAAAATAAAAACGCAGCAGGGTAGCAACATTATCTCCTGGAAAACAATGAATTCTTTACTCAACACAGATTCAGGTGTGGTAGCAGTGTTCTGCAGATACTCCCCTGAATGGATACCACTTGGTACCACTCATTGAATGCTTACATCTGGCTAAGTTCTAGTTATACTTGGGACTGCTTTAAAGGACACATTAGCCACACTCTTAGGCCAAATTCAAACCTGCTTTGTGCTATTGGAGCAGCAAATTAATATGACAGCACTTTCTGATACTTCATCACCATTATCAGAACTACATGAGCTATGCACATACCTCTACATAACAGGCAACCCCAAACTGGTCCCCAGAAAAGTGTGGTACCACTAAGCTGTTATCCATGCAGTTCTTGGTAAATCTGTTGGGATGCAGATATAGGCAGAGCTAGGGAGGGAGCTCTCTGTGCATTAAGATGCTCAAGATCACTCGCTGCCTGTCCTGTATTCTGGAGTTTACATGTTCTCATAATTATCTGTGCATGTGTTTGGGTGTGTGCTCTCTATCTATATATATACATACACCTGGAGTTGTGCATGTTGGTAACTGTATTAATCAACTTTACTACAGACATTTTTTTATATGTGCATGCATGCATGTATTATATACAAACATGCATACATATATCCATTGAGATTATTCATGTGGTTACCAAAAGTTTAGAAGCGTTATGCTAAATAGAAAGAAGTACCATGTTACTGACACAGCTCTTTCATATAAGAGATTTAAGTATTATTCCTAAAAAGGGACATCATCAACTTGAAAATCTCACTTGCTTCTGACATTACTTCTGCTGTTTCAAGGCATACATAAATTTACTATAGCTGTAAGGTAATAGATGTTAAAGTATTTGATCTCTTATTCTGCTTATTTAGTGTGTTTGACAGCATTCACGTCAGGCTTCCCCAGATAGTCAGTGTCACCTTTAGTGGTAGACATCTTCAAAACAAAGAGAAAAAGCATTCTCAGAGGGATTTTTTTTTTCTCCTCTTTTCTAACTGGCCCTGATCCAGTGATATTTTTAAACATATCTCTAAATGTAACCAGAGAAGAAAAAAAAAAAAAAAAAAAAAAAAAAAAAAAGAGGAAGCTTTTATTATTTTCATGCTCGGAAAAATAACAGTTCTATAAAGTTCTCCACAGATAAGGCCCACTGCCAGAGCAATTCATGGGCAGATGTAGTCCTTGAAACTACTCTTAACTCATCCCATGAAACTGATTCAGTTTTAATTTGATAATCTTCCTTTAATGGTGCTTATTGTACAGTCAGTGCTAGTTAATGGGAATATTCACTTCTTTGCCAGGAAGTCTTTTCATGTAAGGTATTTAATGGATATTTCAGACCTCATGCCAGATATTACAGATACCTGGGAATTTACTATTACTGTTATATAAGCAGTAGCCCCTTGAATAATATCTTTGAAATTTGATGAAATATTACATTATTTTTCAAATATGTGAAGATATAGAAGAAAACAGTACTATCATTACACATTAAACTATGCAGCTTACATTTCTTCCAGTCATACAACTGAAAATGAGCCCTGTTCTAAAATTATGGTAGCTTTTTCATCCTTATTATGTGGCAGAAGGGGATATTTACATTTTATTCATCATGATGAACTAAGGGTAAGCCTCAGAAATTTTTTGCATTTGCTAGAGATGACCCTTGGTTTATACCAGAAAGAAACAGAGACTTTGATAATCGAAGGATAGATTGCCTTTTATAAGCAGGGCTGTCTCCATGCAGCTGTGCTTGAGTTCTGGTTTGAGCACAGTAATATTTAGAAAATGTGGAGGAAAGGAGGTAAGTGGTTCTGAGAAGGAAATGGACTGAAGTTTATTTTTTCTTGAAACAGTGTGAGATTTGGCTCTGCTCTGTACCTCTACAACAGATCCTTTATTATACTCTCAGGAACGGCTGCTTTACTGTCAAATTACCATACTCTATTTTTCAGCAACATCTCTTGTCAGTTTATTTCCTTTTTTTTTTTTTTTTTTTATTTCTAATTGCTCCTTTAAAGGAAGTTTACTAACACTTTCTACCCATATTTAAAATTGAAAGGACAAGAAAATAGAACAATTTTATCTTATTTCCCCCCCTCTAATTTTATCTATGCTATTGAATTTTGGGCTAAATTCAAGGAAAGTCTTCCTTGGATGGTGGAATATTATTATGTTACTTCTAAATGGAGCAATTGCAGTTTGTCAACTAATTAGATGCAAGCAATTCGTTCAGTAAGGTTGTAGAAGGAATGACCATGGAGCAAATTAGATGGGCGGAGGAGAGCAGTGGCTGTAATGGAAATGAGCTATGAATTATTTTATTGTGAACAGAAAGGCTTTTGTAAATCTGTGCAGAGAGAGATCAAATAAATCTGTTTGCAAAAGCCACACCCTATATGATTTCTTTCTTAAAATGTACTTCAAATCCGAGGGACTGTTCCTTCTTAGCTTTAGTTAATGTCTCTATTTTTACCTCCACTATTTAAATAACTGGAAAGTCTCAGTGTTTGGGATAGTTAGGAAGGGGCTTGAATTTCTTCTTGGTTTTAGTTTGGTTTCAGAATAATAAAAAATTGCAGTGTTTCATCAATTACATAACAGCCTAAGTATTGTAAGACTACATAAGAACTCAGTGTTCCAGATAAACTTACACCAAAAAAAAAAAAAAAAAAAAAAAAGGAATTTTATTATTTTGTTATTTAAATGGCACATTTTAAAAGTCTGTTTGCTTCAGTGGGTCCAAAATATAATTTATCTGTTATTTTCACTTTACAGCATCAGGCTGCCTAAAGCAATTACACCCAGCAGCTGAAGTAAAATGTGTTGTCAAACAAATAGTGAATGAGGGAATTAAAGGGAACACCTGTGTCTTGTTATTAGAAATCATATCCATGCTGGACTTGTAATAGCCTAAATCATATAAATTCAGCTAGAAGTAACAAAGCACATGGAAACATCTGTATCTTGTAAGTGGTGACAGTTTGGGGATGGTAGAGTATCTTGCCTCTCAGTAAATATTATCTGTGTAGTAGTTTTCATTCATTGAATCTTTAACACTTTTAAAATTATGAAGTCTGATAAAGATAGCATAGCGTATGTTTGAAGATTAGTGCAGAAAGACAATCTGGTCCTAATACAAATATACAACTGTAAGTCATAGAATCATAGAATCATTCAGGTTGTTAAAGACCTCTAAGATCACCTAGTCCAACTTTTATCCTAGTACTAAAGTCCACCACCAAACCATGCTACTAAGTTCTACATCTACAGGTTTTGTGAAAACCTATGGGGATAGTGACTCAGCTACCTCCCTGGGCAGCCTTTTGCAATGCCGCACAACCCTTTCTGTAAAGAATTTTTTCCTAATATCCCACCTAAACCTCACTTGGCACAACTTGAGGCCATTTCCCCTCGTCTTATCACTTGGTGATTGGAAGAAGAGCCTAATTCCCACCTCACTACAACCTGTAAAGAACAATCGTACAACTGTAATTGTAAAGAACAATAACGTCTCACTGCATCTTTTCTCCATGCTAAAGTCTAGCTCCCTCAGCCACTTCTCATAAGACTTGTTTTCTAGACCTTTCACTAGTTTAATTGCCCTTCTTTGGACATAAGTTCTTTAAATATCCAGTATGGAATTACAATGAACACACTAATAGGCAGAAGTGCAAAATAAAACATTAAAAAATCCTTGTATATACATATTTTGTATATTTTCTCACTACAAACTCAGAGAAAAGAGCATCAAGATGCCAGATTTTGCTGTGATAAGAAGCAACACATCAAATGTAATAAAGTGACACATCATCATAAATCAAAGCTTATGAACTTGAGTTGGGGGAATTTAGCTCTCCCTAATGAGTCTACACTGAAGACACAGAACATGCAAGCAAGCTGTCCTGTTCTAGTCAATGTAGTCAAAGGAATGAGGAAACCATTCAGCTGGTCAGGTGTCAATACCTCTTTTAGTGTGAGCTGAATATCTCTGCACCTTAATTTAATAACAGCTGTATTGAATAAGTCCTCTGACCATCACAAGAGCTTAGACATTGAGCTTGCTACTAGACACTTGGGCTGTAACACATCTTAAACCGAGTGTCTGAACACAAAACTGAATTCCATTTTTGTGGTTCCCTTATATATAGACAGTTCCTAACATGACAGCATCTGCATTACATCACTCACCCTAACTTTTGAAAGAACTCTTATGGATGCTGCCTGATCACAGTGGGAAAGGATTGTTTTCTGCTAAAGTCACACGTTTTTAAGTAATGTCTTCTCTAGGCAAAATTTCCTTGGGGAATGGAAAGACACCCAACAGCAACAATAAAAACAGATCATATGCAGTGCATGAAGCATATGGAACCTTAAAATGAAATACAGGACTCTCTGTAACATGAATTTGAGCAAAATATCTGCAAAGGAGAATTCTTTAAAGGTGCTCCCTCTTTATAAAATACTTAAAGGAACTCAGTCCACTAAATCTCCTAGATTCCAATTTTATATTTCATGTTTCTAAAAAGTAGCAATAAATATGATTTATTTTTTTCAGCCTGAAGGATTTCTGTACTTTGTCAGCAGACTGTGATGGTTGCTCACTGGGCACTCAGTAGCTGAGGTAGATCAACTTCAGAATACATGCAACAAGGATAAAATACTTTTCAGGTAGTTCCTAATGACATTTATTATGCCTTTTGAGAAGTGACAGTTTTCCAAGACGATATACTGGGAATTTGACAATGAACTGACTTGTTGCCTGTATAAATAGATAAAGCTTCTAAACTGTTATTTTGCTTCACTGTGTGGTTTATATTTGATGCTTCCAACGAACATGTTGCCTAAGGTACCTGTCAGATTGTGGAACTTCTTTTGATAGAAGAACTTCCTCAGATCATCTCTGCAATCCATGTATGACCTAATGTTTTTAATTAATTTTTGTCACTTTTTGACATATGGATAATGTCTTTAGCTGTTACTGTTATTTATGTAAATACAAAATGCGTTTTTACATCCTCCCTGTGTAGTTGTCTGCATGATTTCTTACAGATGATCTACATAGACCACATTTTTCTGAGCTTGATGGCTCTTAGTTGTGTTCTAGCTAAGCACACTCATTATTAAGAGATTCTTCTGACACAAGAATGGTTGTTGTAATTGCAAAAACAGTAATTTGATTTACTCTAAACTTGTTCTTCATTCTGCTGAATTTATTAGCAAGAAAGCAAGTCCTATACTCTTCTGTTCTTCATCCAGCTAATGAGCATGTTATATAATAAAAAGGAAACATACTGTTAATGAAATTGCATTTCTTAATGTATTATTCACCAATCTTTAGGGTTTCAAATTTATTTTGTATCATTAAACACTTCCTGTATTCATTATTTAACATGCAACAAAAAAATATGAAAATAAACCAAGCCATTTGAGTGGTAGATCAGGAGGTAGAGAATATGCATTACCTAAAGAACCCCTTTTTGCATTAAGTTTTCTTACACTCTGCCATCAAATTTTCAGAAATATTCCAAAGAGAAAATTTCTATTAAAAAAAAAAAAAAAGCCTTGCAGACCAGTTTTCCCTAAAATTGAATTTATTAATAAATTAATTTATTGTATTCTCACCTATTTGTCTTCTTTTTCATTTGAAAGATAGCTTTGGCTCTTTTCTGTCTTTAGGCTCAGAGGCCACCTCTCTATTTTCAGATCTTCCCCACTTTGCATTTTCAAGATACTAAATGCCTTCCTATACCTCTTAGTCTCTTCTTTATATATCACCTGTAAAAATCAGTGACAGCTGTTATCTTATGACATAATGCCACCACACGTACTATATTGGTGAAGACTTGCCACCTCATTATACCTTATTTTTTGTAAGCCTTTGCACACTGTTCTTTAAACCCTTGGTGAGTATTACCTGCCAACCTGGTAAAGCTCAGGAAGGCAGGAACGCTGTAGAAAAAGAAAAAGAATAAAAATATAGGATAACAGTACTTTTTCTAACCCAGGGAAGCTTAGTGTTTGAAAGGGAAATGTACTGTTTTCTATGTTTTGTGCTATTGGGATATGACAAAATCCCATCTTCATACTTTACATGTTGCTTAAATGTCTCCAGTAATGATACCGTCCAATTTTCCTTTCTAAAGAAACATGTTTTTCCTTTGAGTCCTGCACTATTGGTTACAGCTGGGCTATGCTAATTTATAGCATTACTAAGCAGTATTTGCAGTAAGGTATAACAATACTTTAATGATGTCAGTCTTCTAAAGTTTCATGATATGTTCAATAGCCTGTGGTTGTTCTTGTCTTGTCGTAGAGCACAGTATGATTCATCTATTTTTATTCAGCAAGGCCCAAACCTCTAAGATGTTTCTTTACATAATCACTAAAAAAAATAAAATTCTTTCCACATGACATGGTCTGGCTAAAGATGTCATGTTCTTTCATCTTCAGAAAACTGCAGGACAAAATGTCATCCCTGTATCTGCTTTCTTGTTTCCTTTGCCCATCCCACCACTATTTGTTCATATTCTGGTTCCTGTAGTGGTCCAAATTATAATTTACTCCTTTGTGCCTTTTTTCCTGACCTTGGTGCATGTTCAGAAATTCCAATGGCTGTTTATCTGTGCATTCAAAATATCATCTTTCACCTAAAAATACTTTTTAACCTTCATTGTTAATGAGGGGAGGGGGAGCACACAATTTGTAGCCCACCTGAGACTCAGAAATTCCAAAGGATAAAGAAGAAGACCCCAAGGTCATCAATGTATTACTCAAATGTGAAATTTAAGAAACCTCTTGAATAAAAATGAGCCTGATTTTGAAGGAACTGACTCATGATTGTTAAACCCTTCTGCCTAGTAAGGCAGCAGTGGGAGCACCTGCAGTGAAGTGCCTACTGTGGTGTCCGACTCTTGCCAGCTCTTCCCCATGTGGTCGTAACAGCAGAAGCTGCAAATGCTCCCTTGGGATTCGTGCTAGGTAAGTGTCAATGTATTTCATCTTGCAGGTGAGCCCCAAAGCAAATTATACTAATAAGGATTCCCAAAATAGTTATTTGGGATGGACAGCATTAGAGCATAATGATGGATATTGCAATGAGTATGTTAATATTTAATTAGCTAAACTACTTATAGTCATCTCTATAGCACTCATTACCAGAGCAGCTGTGATCTGATTATATCAGCAGTCTGGACTTTATCAAATCATTAACTTACAGCATTAACAGTTTGGGAAGAGAATCATAACATAAAATGGTTAGCATTGCTTTTACTTTAATGCAGGATATAACCCAACTGCAATTGATAATTAATCATGTGATCAAACATTATTATTCATACCTGTTTGCTTGTCAACTGTGAAACATCACAGTTTAAAATAACATGGTGCTTAGGATGAAATACTCTGGAGGAAATATAATTTCTTGGGAGGTAATTTTATAATGGTGTGTAGGCTTACATTCTTAGGACATAAAGTGCAGTGCTTCTGTTAGAGTGCACTTTGTGACACAGGTAAATGTGTTACATAAAATGTTGATCCCCTATATGAGAGTGCCACATGCAAAAGATGCCAGAAAATACGTATTTAGCAGTCTGTGAATGGACTCGTAAGAGCCAGGTGGGACCTGCATTCCTGATGATAACTAAAATGTGTTGAGCATCACTGTAATTTAGAAAGTCTGGAAGAATGAGAATTGAAAGACATGCTTCTCTCCATTCTCTACAAGATGTTGTGAAGAACTCATGCTTTGCTGTGATGATGGGTAGCACTTGAACTGGCACATTACCAATTCTGATTAGTATCTATCTGCACTGGGTCTTGAGGGCAGCATTTACATTAGGTAGGACTGAAATCTGGATTGTGTTTGTTTTTATAAAATCACTTGCATAGCTATTCAAGAGTATTTTTTCTCACTCAGTGGAACTGAACAGCCTCATTTAGGGATACAGATTGAGTCAGCTTTCTATTAACATTCCTTGAGTGAAATGTACTGCTTTTGAAAGGGTGTTAGACTGACAGCAGTAGAAGTTGAAGTCAGTTGTTTTCCCACAAAACAGATTCTGTGGAATCATTTTCACAACACATTTGGTAACATATATATCTAGTTGTTTTTTCTAACTTGGAAGGAATGATGTCTAAGACAAGTAGTTTTTCAGCCTTGTGACCTATAAGCTGCTGGTCATTAAACATGAAAACTGCAACACTCTGCACCTGCATTTTTTGTGTGTGATACAAATGAAAGATTCATTGAGCTGAGACCATCAACTCATTTAATGTATGCCCCTGAACAAACAACACAAGGAGAGAGAGAGATAATGTGAAGGGGTAAGTTACAACAATTTTTATCACGCTTCTTCAGAAAATCTAATATTTTTCATGTTGTCCTTCTTTTTAACCTTTCTAAAATAAACACCTGAAAATTACATTGTGATTGTCAACATATTCCAAATCTACATCCAGGTTCAGCTTTTTTCATTCTGTTTTTAATACATAGATTTTTAACTCTGTCTCCTGCCTGCACTTCCTGAATGTATTAATTAAAAATCACATTAAGGCAGAGAGTCCAAGACACTCAAGAGGAGTAAAAGCACAAAATGCCAGTAATTACATTCTTTCTTCCCAGCACGCTGGTTCTCGTGTGGAATGGAAAGAATAGGAAATTTCTCTGGGTCCCTTATATAACCACACTAACAGTACAGGATCCCAAAGTCACTAAGAAATGAGATAAAACGTATGATATAACTGTAGAGTGGGACAATCCTGTCCCTTGACTGACAAGTAATGCCATGCTTGATGCACCCCATGATACAGTTGGCCCTCCTGGCTGCCAGGGAACACTGCTGGCTCATGTTCAACTTCTTAGCAACAATAAATAAATAAATAAATAAAAATAAATAAAAATAAACAAACAGATCCCTCTCTGTGGGGCTGCTCTCCAGCATATTGTCCCCAAGTCTGTACATATAGTCAGGGTTGCCCCTTCCCAGGTGCAAGATGAATCTGATCCTTAGCTCCATTCAGCTGCTATAAATCCAAAGAGAGAACATACTGATATTTAGCAGAATTGCTCTCGAATTATACTCATAAAACTGCAACCATAATCTTCTTAAAATTTCATTTTTATTTTAAAACACAGATAGTCATCTTTTAGCACCACTATGGATGGAGGTTTTTGTTTGATAGTCTCCAGCTACAGCCTCAGTCCAGATGCTTTGTGCATAGTCTTATTGCTGTCACTGGGATTAAACAAGCTCTTTAAATTGACAGGCTTAATATAGTGTTAAATAATGTATTGCTTTGAATCAAAATGGAGAATACGTGAGGAACTCCTGAGCATAACACAGGAAAGAAAATGTTGTGGATGCCTTGCCTTCTGTACACGTTTACCAGAAAAT